>NC_053393.1:274423382-275058382 GCF_905171765.1 Bufo bufo
CAGGTGAAGGCTAGATATATTATGCGAGTTAGGCCTCATGCACACGACCGTTGTGTGCATCCGTGGCCGTTGTGCCGTTTTCCGTTTTATTTCGCGGACCCATTGACTTTCAATGGGTCTGTGGAAAAATCGGAAAATGCACCGTTTTGCAGCCGCATCCGTGATCCGTGTTTCCTGTTCGTCAAAAAAATAGGACCTGTCCTATTTTTTTGACGGACAACGGTTCACGGACCCATTTAAGTCAATGGGTCCGTGAAAGAACACGGATGCACACAAGATTGGCATCCGCGTCCGTGATCCGTAGGTTACTTTCATACAGACAGATCGAAGATCCGTCTGCATAAAAGCTTTTTCAAAGCTGAGTTTTCACTTCGTGAAAACTCATATCCGACAGTATATTCTAACACAAAGGCGTTCCCATAGTGATGGGGACGCTTCTAGTTAGAATATACTACGAACTGTGTACATGACTGCCCCCTGCTGCCTGGCAGCACCCGATCTCTTACAGGGGGCTGTGATCCGCACAGCCGGTAGCTCCTCCTACTGGTAAGTGACAGATCATTAAGCAATGCGCCGCACAGACCTGTCACTTACCAGTAGGAGGAGCTCCCGGCCGGTCACAGACAGCGCAGCAGGTAAGTATGATGCTTCTAATATTGCTAAGTAACCATGGCAACCAGGACTGCAGTAGCGTCCTGGTCGCCATGGTTACCGATCGGAGCCCCAGCAATTAAACTGGGACTCCGATCGGAACTCTCCGCTGCCACCAATGATCGGGAGGGGGGTTAGAGGGGAGGCCGCACACTGGCCACCAATGAAAATAATACAATAGAGGGAGGGAGGGGGGGCCGCACACTGTGCCACCAATGAAAATAATACAATAGAGGGAGGGAGGGGGGCCGCACACTGGCCACCAATGAAAAAAATACAATAGAGGGAGTGGGGCCGCACACTGTGCCACCAATGAAATTAATACAATAGAGGGATGGAGGGGGGGCCGAGGGGGGTCTGCCCCCTGCTGCCTGGCAGCCCCTGATCTCTTACAGGGGACTATGATACGCACAATTAACCACCCTGAGGGGTTAATTGTGCGGATCACAGCCCCCTGTAAGAGATCGGGTGCTGCCAGGCAGCAGGGGGCAGTCATGTACACAGTTCTTAGTATATTCTAACTTGAAGCGTCCCCATCACCATGGGAACGCCTCTGTGTTAGAATATACTGTCGGATCTGAGTTTCACGATCTAACTCATATCCGACAGTATATTCTAACATAGAGGCGTTCCCATGGTGATGGGGACGCTTCAAGTTAAAATATACCATCGGATTGGAGAAAACTCTGATCCTATGGTATAATAGGGACTCCTGACTTTACATTGAAAGTCAATGGGGGACGGATCCGTTTGCAATTGCACCATATTGTGTCAACGTCAAACGGATCCGTCCCCATTGACTTGCATTGTAAGTCAGGACGGATCCATTTGGGTCCGCATGGCCAGGCGGACACCAAAACGATTTTTTCTTCATGTCCGTGGATCCTCCAAAAATCAAGGAAGACCCACGGAAGAAAAAACGGACACGGATCACGGACCTACGGACCCCGTTTTTGCGGACCTTAAAAAAAAACGGTCGTGTGCATGAGGCCTTATATGAAGGAAAGGGATAAAGCTATACAAATTTGGTAAAACATGTGAATTTGGTAGCTCAAACTCAAAGGACTCCTTCCCAACATCCATTATACATGTATGGAAGATGTCACGTCTTTAAAGATGGCGCCAATTCCAGAGCAGAGTGAGCGTCATAGCCGCGGGTGCCGATCGCATATTTTTAACACCTTAGATGCCATGGTCAAACGTGATCATGACATCTGAGAGGTAAAGAACTCCCCTTTTACCCAAAATTTAAATAAACAATAAAAAAAATCATAGGCATTGCTATGGTCGAAAATGCTATACTATTAAAATATAAAAAATATTTATCCGATACAGTGAATGGCATAATGGAATAAGAGCAAAATGTCAATTAACTGTTTCTTCACTGCTTCATCTCCCAAAAATGTGAATAAAAAGTGATCAAAAAGTCACACACACTCCAAAATTATATAAATAAATAACACAGATCATCCTGCAAAAAATAAGCCCTCACACAGCTCCATAGACATAAATATAAAAAGGTTATGTGGATCAGAATATGGTGATAAAAAGAAAACAAATAGTTTACCACATAGTAAATGCTGTATCAAAACCGATAAAACTGCTGTAGAATTGTGTGTTTTTTTCCAATTCCACTCTATTTTGGATTTTTTTTCCAGCTTCCCACCACTTCATATGAAATATGGCAGAAAGACAATAGGTCTGCCAGTGAACAGCTTCACTATTCCAAAAACAAGAGGTCTGCCAAGATTTTCTAGACTACATAAGGAAAAATACATGGACTCTACCTACAATACTGAATACTTCATTACTTTACATATTTAGCCCAAGAGGACAAGAAAAGGATAAGTGAGAAACAAATATTTAAAGGGATTGTGTCACCTTCAATATCTTCTGCCAGTTAAAACCAGATTGTGACACATAACAAAAATATTTAAAGGGATTGTGTCAGTTAAACCAGATTGTGACACATACACATGTTTTCTAATGTATTATGATTTTTTTCTCTTATTTCCTAAACATGTTGCCAACAACATTTAGAAAATGTCGTAGACATAGTCTGAGGGAAATCATTGACTTCTATGGGAGAGTTTCCTAGGTATGCTCCGATCAGGAGGGAGTAGATGTAAAATCACCTATTGTGAATGGTAGGTCCTGTGTTATCTATATATACACGTGATATCTGCCATTGTAATTCTGTCTGTGATGATAAAGAGATAACTGGTGAAAAGGGACCTGTAGAGAGCAAGAAGGGATGCCTATTATTAGCCAGTGTAACCAGTGTGTCAGGATTTTAGGATTTTTTAATATAGTGACATGCAAGATTAAAAACACTGTCATAAATTCTTCACAAATATTTTTAACATAAACACTTGATTTAAACAATAGGTAATTTTTTATGATTTTAGTTTTTTTAATTGAAATAAAAATTTGAAGAATAAAAAAAGGAAAAAACGTGCAAAAACAAATCTGAGAAAAAAAAGAAATAAAATTAAAAAAATTGTAAAAAATGAAAAAGAAAATATTTTTTTTTAACCAAAAAATGTGCAGAATTTGTGTCTGGCACAGTTTTTTTCACAAAAAAAAAAGATGACTCGCGTGAAAAAACAAGTAGCAGCTTATAGTTCTGTAAGGTTAGTTTGACATTTCATTCTGAAAGTCTAGAAAGGTGAATCTGGCCAACCTATCCCACCACTGCCTGACAACAAAGGAAGACTCAAGCAAACAACATTTTTTGAAAAACACAACTTTTTTTTTACTGAATTCACAACAACATGTTGAATAAAGTCAATAAAAAATGGTATAAATAAAGACCCAAATAAATTATAAATCAAATATTTTGCCCGTTAGCGCAGTATTAGCTGGAACGCCTCCAGCATCACTCCTTTCTGGTATGGGCACTGTCCAGTGTATGCACCAGGGCCAGTGGCTGCATAATACTTGGGCAGAAGTACATTCGCCTGTCCTGGGAATACAGGGGTGGTGAAGACTCCATTAGCCTGATTTGCCAGGCCTGGGAACATGTGGCCCAAGGGGGTGTTATAGATGTGTAACTGGTGCTTTTGCTCTGGCCCAGAAATGTCCAACTGCCTGCTAAAGGTCACAAGTATCGTTCCCAGACATGAACACCTCAACAACACCCATCAGTGCTGTTTAGCAGAATAGTCTAAGTTCTGGTGCCATCTCCTTCACATAAGGCATCAGGTTTCTCAGAAAAGAATCCTCTGGCCTTCCTCACTGTTTTTATTAAGTCTAGAACATGTAAACCAATCATGTCCTGCGTGTCCTTGGCCTTAACAACACTGGTCCCACTTCTTCCTCTGTGAAGAGTGACCGTTGGTAGTGGTGTTGGCATGAAACGGGCTGGAGAAGAATGGCTCCTCTAGGGTCTGTGCACAAGGAGAATATGGCTTCTCGGTGGATGAAGTATCTGTTGGTGTGGCCTCTACCTCGGTCTCGTCAGAATCCAACTCACCTGGAATATCTTCCAGGCTGTCTTGAGTCCTATAGTTTGCAAAATAAGCAGAAAAAAAGAAATAATTAAAACATATTTCACATTTTCCTTTTTTTTTTAAATAATTTAGGACACAGTGTAGAATGGAAAACTTTTAACAGCGTTCTAACAAACACCCCAATTGGTGTTTGATAAGTAACATGAATTAGTATGGGAATTCGCATACTTCCATGCTGTCGTCTGTCACAAGCAAGATAAAATTCTGCATAAGGGCTCATTCAGACGGCCGTATGAATGAGTCTGCATCCTTTCTGCAATTTTGCGGAACAGGTGCGGACCTATTTATTTCAACAGGGCCGCAAAAGATGTGGACAGCATCCGTGGTTCCGTTCCGAGGCTCCGCAGAAAAGATAGAACATGTCCTATTCTTTTCCGCAATCACAGACAAGAATAGGCATTTTCTACTATGGTTGCGGCCATGTGCGGTCTGCAAATTGCGGAACACACACGGACAGTATTCGTGTTTTGCAGGATCCACAAATTGTGGATCCGCAAAGCACTATGGCCGTCTGAATGGGCCCTAAAGTGACGTATGGAAGTATGGTAAGTACTATAGTATGATATGCAAGAACAAGAAAACAACACGGTTCCCCATAGTGCAGTTCCCCATAGTGCATAGAGCAAATACCAGGCATAACTTTGACTATGGCATGTACAGTAGATATGCACAGCAACCACCACTTGTATATGGAAACAAGAACAAAAGAAAAAAAAACAGGCAAAATCATTGGACACTGCTGGCACAAGGTACTTCACGACAATCCAGAAAGTATTGAATAAATTATGACTTTATTGGCTACACATTTCGGCACTGAATTAGTGCTTTCAACAGTCAATAATGCAGCTTCCACAAACATTAAATGTTTATCTACAAAATAAAACATGATAAAACAGGAAAAGGAAATTACATCATAGAAAAGGTAAAAACGGCCTAAAATAAAAACACATTTGATTTGAACCTATAACACTAACAATAAGAGGCTGCAGTACTAACCACTGGGCCACTGTGGCTGGACCTAAACATGTTAGGTCTCATGCACACGACCGTATGTATCTTGCAGTCCGCAAAACACAAATCTGCAAAAAATACTTTGTGTTCACGTTTGTGTGCATTCCATATTTTGCAAAGCGGAACAGCTGGCTCTTAATAGAACAGTCCTATCCTTGTCTGTAATGCGGACAATAATAGGACATGTTCTATTTTGTTGCGGAACGGACATACGGAAATGGAATGCACATAGAGTAACTTCCATTTTTTTTTTGCGGAACCATTAAAATGAATACAGTCCGCAAAAAAACAAAAAACGGAATGGACACGGAAAGAAAATACGTTTGCATGCATGAGCCCTTAGGCTTCATTCACACGACCGTGCTGTGTTTTGCGCTCCGCAAATTGCAGAGACGCAAAACACGGATGCCCCCATGTGCATTCCGCAATTTGCGGTACGGAATGGACGTCCAAAATAGAAATGCCTATTCTTGTCCGCAAAACGGACAAGAATAGGACATGTGCGTAACGGAGCAACAGATGCGGACAGCACTCTGAGTGCTGTCCACATCTTTTGCGGCGCCATTGAAGTGAATGCGGCTTGGATGCGGACCAAAACAACGTTTGTGTGCATGAGACCTGTGGCGAAACCAACCTCGCCACTGGGTTTTGGAGGGGCCTGGCTGCTGGCCTCTTGCCTCAGGATTATGGCCCATACTAACTTTTAAACCCCTGAACCTATTCAAGTGAATTTTGGATAGGTTTGTCCCCAGGTTATACTGGTTAAATTGATGTAAGTTATATGTATGGACAATGTAAACTCACAAAGTTGTAACAATTTATAATAAGTATAGCTTGTCAGCTTGGGAGATAGTTGAGTGGATAGACAGAGGGGAGGAATATGCTGGGTGTGTTTCTATTGTCCCATTGTGCCATTGTCCCATTGTGTGTTTAAATGGTGATGTCTGTCCTGTTGTTCTCACATGTGTATTGGTGATTTCCCTTTGTCCTGAGAGATAATTGGATTGCTCCTCGGTTGTCTCCAGGACAGAGAGGAGGAAACCATGATGCATTGTGGGGATGTGTTGTGTCTGTATCCTGAATTGCTACATATCTGTCCTGTGTCGCAGTCTTCCTTCTGGTCCCCTAGGGGCGTGTACACCAGATGGGCTTGGTTGCTGTACTTACATTATATGTGTTGTAACATATTGATTGGTTGGATTTCAAAACCCTGTGGGCGGACCTGTATTTGCAACAACTGTAATAAAAACCAGGCTGGGTGTCCCAGCACCTCAGACCACTGCTTGACCCTCAACACGGAGCCTTGTCTCGTTATTGGGGGGATCCCCTGTATGCTGTTAGAGACTGATTGCCAGGAGTGTAAGCTGATTCCTGTTCGTCTGCTAGCAGCTATTCGTGAGGTTCCAGGTTGGAGTGCTATTTTGTATCCAGTTCGGGAGTTTGGTATTCTGCAGTAGCTGTGCCTGTCTCTCAGAAAGGGGCATATCGCCTAAACGGATTTTAACCCCTTGTCTGCTGAAACGGTCCGTTACAAGACCTTATTCAGTTTTCTTAAAACACAGGTGCAAAAATGTTTTATTTGAACTTCTGACTCCAACAAATAGGAAGCTGTAGTAATAACCATTAGGCCTAGTGTTTAGAACTATAATCTAATTTGCATAAAACAATTATCATAAAATATTTATAATTTAAATGATATTAACATAATCATATATTAAAATGTCAGTGAAAAATGTGAAATGAGGTCAACAATAATAAAACAGTGCTAATTGAAAGTAAAAAATTGTATCTGAGTGCATGCATGTGTGTGTTCACATACATATACTGTACATGTACAATGTGTATCTAAAAAAAGAAAACAGCAGCAACACTGGAACTGATAAAGTACGCAAAAATCCAGACCTCGATCCATGGGCCAAAAGATAAAAGGGATCACAGCACTCCAACTGCAATTGTGAAAAATTATGGATATATTCTCAAGTGTCCATAAGCATGCAATGTTTCGGGTCTCACCTGGAGCTTTTTTTCAAGTATATTGTGAAATCCAAACATGGCAACTTTAAAAAGGCCCATACAGGTAGCAACATTATAATGTATGCAATTTACACCCATTGGATCTGCTAAATTGTGAGAACCTTAAAGAGAACCTGTCACCGGGATTTTGTGTATAGAGCTGAGGACATGGGTTGCTAGATGGCCGCTAACACATCCGCAATATCCAGTCCCCATAGCTCTGTGTGTTTTTATTGTGTAAAAAAAACGATTTGATACATATGCAAATTAACATAAAAGAGTCATATCTTGCTTGTGTGAGCAGAGAAGAGTCATATTTTCAAGCTCTGACTCATCTCAGGTTAATTTACATATGTATCAAATCGGTTTTTATACACAATACAAGCACACAGAGCTATGGGGACTGGGTATTGCGGATGTGCTAGCGGCCATCTAGCAACCCATGTCCTCAGCTCTATACCCAAAATCCCGGTGACAGGTTCCCTTTAATCTGAGCATAGTCACAGTCATATGTGGTGGCACAGTGGAGTGAAGCGCTATGTTAAGGTAATGTGTTGGACCGATACGTGTTCATTCTTCTCCTGAGTGACTGGACAGTACATCCCATGTACTGTAACTGGCATGGGCACTACATAATCAGTAGCACAGTTAAGAAAAGAAGAATTGTGAAAAGTTTTCCTGGTGGTCATAGAAGTAAACTGGAAATTGTTACAGCATATAGAGAATTGTTTTTTGGATTGCACTCGATGTCCCAAGTTATGAGGTGCAAAGTGGAATAGATATGCTCCATAGCACAATACTATGGAAGTACCACTGCACACTCTTTTGGTCCGATGCAAGCAAAATATCTTTTCATTGCAAGTCCTCCACGCAGAATAGAGAAACCCCGTGGAACAGCGACATAGCGCTGCGGGGAGGAGTGTGTGTCAAGCTGGAGTGTCTACTCCTCCTGCTTCCTCCTCCTGTGACTGTGAAGATCTGAGTTTGGACCGGAACGTCAGAACCATATGTCAGGTGATTTTTTTGAGCTAATATTCTCCTGATATTGCAATTGATTGTATGGAGGACTTGCAATAAAAAGATATTTTACTTGCATCAGGCTTTGCTACATCTGTAAGGCCTGTTTCACAGCCTGCCGGATCCATAACTACAGTGTACATTCGTGAGCTGCCGGAAGTCCGCCCAACCCCATTCACTATAATGGGGAACGGAACAGATCCAACCGCAGAAAGGCAAATATGCCGAGAGGCAGTCGGTCAAAAAAATATGACAGTTAGGCTACATGCACACGAAAGTATTTTGTTTCCGTGTCCATTCCGTTTTTTTGCGGATAGGATGCGGACCCTATCATTTCAATGTGTCAGCAAAAAATACGGACAGCACACCGTGTGCTGTCCGCATCAGTATGTCTGTTCCGTAGCCCTGCAAAAAAAATAGAACATGTCCAATTCTTGTCCGTTTTAGACATTGTTACAATAGATCCGCAAAAAAAATGGATGGCATACAGATTTTTTATGTTTTTTTTTTTTGCGGATCCGAAATTTGCGGATCGCAAAACACACACGGTCGTGTGCATGTAGCCTTATACTTTAAGGTTCTCCCAATTGAGCAGATCCCTCTTTCTCCGACAATAGATTCCAGAAACCAACGAGAATGGCATGTTTGTAGCCTTATTCTCTAAATGACATAATAGAGACTTCCTTCTAATATTGCTTTTTTTTACATTAGGTTTTTGACACTATTCTTTAACTACCGATTTTATTTCTTTTTATGTGTGTGCATCTTATGTGTGTATATGAGTATCTACTTATGTATTATTGTACATGCATGTGCATGTGAACACACACTTGCATGCATTTAGTTGCAATTTTTTACTTTCAATTGCCACTGTTTTAGATCATTATTATTGTTATAGCATTGTGAATGATCATATAATTTAAATTATTTAATAAGTATTCTTTGGTAATTGTTTTATTCAAATTAGGGTAACATTCTAAAAACTTCTTGTTTCAGGTACACAAGTTGGCGCAAAGGTCAGTACTGCAGGTTCCTTTTCAGAAGTTCAACCTGTTTTTCTCTTGAACCTGTGTTTTAATACAGAAAACTGAATAAAATCTTCAGGTCCAACAACAGTGGCCCAGAGGTTAGTACTGCAGCCTCTTACTGTTGAAGTTATGGATTAATATCTAATGTTGTTGTTTTGTTTTTGTTTTTTATTTTTTGCAGTTTTGACCCTTGACCTCATTCTATGATACCATTTCCTTTTCCTGTTTTAGCATGTTTTAATTTGTATATAAATCATTAATGTTTGTTGTAACTGCATTCGCCTGATGAAGGTACTAGTTTAGTGTCAAAATGCACAGTCAATAAAGACATAATTTATTCAATACCTTCCGGATCAGCTTGAAGTACCTTCTGCCAGTAGCGCCCAAACATTTTTCCTGTTTTTTTTAAACTTTTGATCTTGTTTCCAAATACTACAAATTGCATCTAACTTCACAGATATGTTAACAATAAAGCAAAAAAAAAAAAAAAACGTATAAAAAAAAACAGCTGTCGTGTATAAATGTATGGATATTTGATTGGGGGGAATCTCCAATCCTTAACTGATTGGTGAAATCCCACCAATATTGGTACCGATTAGAGATGAATGAATCGATTTCGACTAATTGAGTTGTCTCATCAAAAAAAGCTCTTCATCTGAGAGTGGCGTCCCCATTGCTAAAGAAGCTCCCCCTGGCACTGTACATTCACTGCTACACTTCCAGGTAGCAGTTCCAGAAGCAGAGAGCTTTTGCGCTTGCACTGCTCCGAGGAGTGGCGGCGCTGGTGCAAGATTTCAGGGTCAAGAGGGATGTCTGGCCATGTCAATCAAGCAGCAGGGGGGAACTTTTTCAGCAGAAAATGTAAAATTAGGCAAAAAATACCTAGACTCAGCATGGTATTACCTATACAATTAGGACAAAATAGTGACAATAGGGGTATTTATGGTTGTGCCAAAAGGGTCTGGGTCACATGCCAGTAATTTGTAAAGGGCAATCGGGACAACATGGAGACAATATAAAAGGGCCATTAAGCTTCTACCAGGTTTTGTTAGGGTGAACTAGCAGGACTTGGTGGGGGATGGTGGAGACATCTTGGAATGAACTTACTAATTTCTTGGTGATGGGTATGTTTTCAGCATTCCCAAGGGTCTGGCAGCAGTTCTTTAATGATCTCCTCCCATACTGCATCCTTGCAGACATGGTCATGATAGAAGTCCACTCTCGCAGCCTCACGATTAGGCCTTCTGCATCTATATGATGTGACATGGTGCTTCACAAATTGGCAGCAGAGTTTTCAGTAGCTCTTTTGAGGTGTGTCTGGCCTATCCCAGATGTAGACCAAACTGAACATAACAAGCTGTGAGAGGATTTCCAAGCGTTTTCTGGCAACAAATCCATGGCATACAAAGAAGGCTTATGCTTGCAGAATGGATACGTACACGCAACAACAACAAATATGGATGTGTTTATGGCCCCATATAAATAAATGGTTCAGCATGCTACCTGCAAAAAATGCTGAAAGGATACTAAAGCAAAATACAGCAATATGCATGAGCCCTGCCTGACATAGAAAAAAAATAATAAAACTGGCTCGCTACCTAAGCCAAATGGAAGTGGAAGGTTTATAAGTAGCGAGTGTGGACTTTGTTTCAGATTTTCCACAGATTGCAAACTCTGCATTGCAAAGTGTGAAATCAGCATTGGAAATCCCTAGCATAAATTTACATGCTATGATTTAAAATCTGCACTGCAAGACAATTTATAATACAGAGTTTTTTTGCAACATGTCAATAAGATTTTTCAAATATCATCCACTTTGCTGCAATTGTTGATTTACAGCATTTCAGTCCCATGTGGACTTACACTAAATGTACAATGAAACGATAAAAATTAAAGACAGGGAACATATGTATGTTCGACAACAGACATGTATCTTTTCTCATCAAAATACTGATTATTGGTGCAACAGCAACAGCAATTTTTTTTTACTGTGTACAGTAAGAAAGCTATACTCATTTCACATCTCTGAGACTTACTGATTTCACGTCCATCTGATGCAACATGATTATAAAATTATACATGGTAGTGTGAAATGTTTCAGCAGACAACGCTTACATGTTCGGGTCTCAATATGGTCCACCTTAGGCCTCATGCACACGAATGTTGCTTTGGTCCACATCCGAGCGGCAGTTTTTGCGGCTTGGATGCGGACCCATTCACTTCAATGGGGCCGCAAAAGATGCTCCATTGCTCTTTTCCGTGGTACGCAAAAAAAAAATAACCTGTCCTATTCTTGTCCGTTTTGTGGACAAGAATAGGCAGTTATATCAATGGCTGTCCGTGCCATTCCGCAAATTCCGTGTTTGCGAATCCGCAATTTGCAGACCACAAAACACACAACGGTCGTGTGCATGAGGCCTTAACCCCTTTGGGACACAGCCTTATTTCACCTTAAGGACCAGGCCATTTTTTGCAAATCTGACCAGTGTCACTTTAAGTGGCGTTAACTTTAAAACGCTTTGACTTATCCAGGCCATTCTGAGATAGTTTTTTCGTCACATATTGTACTTTATGACACTGGTAAAATGAAAAATCAAATCAAAAAAATTAATTTTTATTTATAAAAAAATACCAAATTTACCAAAAATTGCAAATTTCCAAGTTTCAATTTCTCTACTTCTAAAATACATAGTAATAACTCCAAAAATAGTTATTACTTTACATTCCCCATATGTCTACTTCATGTTTGGATCATTTTAGGAATGATATTTTTTGGGGATGTTACAAGGCTTAGAAGTTTAGAAGCAAATCTTGAAATTTTTAGGGACCAGTTCAGGTCTGAAGTCACTTTGTGAGGCTTACATAATAGAAACCACCCAAAAATAACCCCATTCTAGAAACTACACCCCTCAAGGTATTAAAAACTGATTTTACAAACTTTGTTAACCCTTTAGGTGTTCCACAAGAATTAATGGAAAATAGAGATACAATTGAAACTATGTCCCATTTGAAGCCCCCCTGATGCACCCCTAGAGTAGAAACTCCATAAAATTGACCCCATCTAAGAAACTACACCCCTCAAGGTATTCAAAACTGATTTTACAAACGTCGTTAACCCTTTAGGTGTTCCACAAGAGTTATTGACAAATGGAGATGAAATTTCAGAATTAAAATTTTTGGGCATATTTTCCATTTTAATCCATTTTTTCCAGTAACAAAGCAAGGGTTAACATCCAAACAAAACTCAATATTTATAGCCCTGATTCTGTAGTTTACAGAAACACCCCATATGTGGTCGTAAACTGCTGTACGGGCATACGGCAGGGCGCAGAAGGAAAGGAATGCCATACGGTTTTTGGAAGGCAGATTTTGCTGGACTGTTTTTTTTGACACCATGTCCCATTTGAAGCCCCCCTGATGCACCCCTAGAGTAGAAACTCCAAAAAAGTGACCCCATTTTAGAAACTACGGGATTGGGTGGCAGTATTGTTGGTACTAGTTTAGGGTACATATGATTTTTGGTTGCTCTATATTACACTTTTTGTGAGGCAAGGTAACAAGAAATAGCTGTTTTGGCACCGTTTTTTATTTTTTGTTATTTACAACATTCATCTGGTTAGATCTTGTGATATTTTTATAGAGCAAGTTATTATGGACGCTGCGATACCTAATATGTATACTTTTTTTTTATTTATGTAAGTTTTACACAATGATTAAATTTTTGAAGCAAAAAAAATCATGTTTTAGTGTTTCCATAGGCCTATTGCACACGACTGTATGGCTTTTTCAGTGTTTTGCGGTCCGTTTTTCACGGATCCGTTTTTTGTTTCCGTTTTTCCGTTCCGTTTTTCCGTATGGCATATACAGTATACAGTAATTACATAGATAAAATTGGGCTGGGCATAACATTTTCAATAGATGGTTCAGCAAAAAACGGAACGGAAACGGAAGACATACGGATGCATTTCCGTATGTGATCCGTTTTTTTTGCGGACCCATTGACTTGGATGGAGCCACGGAATGTGATTTGCGGGCAATAATAGGACATGTTCTATGTTAAAACGGAACGGAAAAACGGAAATACGGAAATGGAATGCATACGGAGTACATTCCGTTTTTTTTGCGGAACCATTGAAATGAATGGTTCTGTATACGGAACGCAAAAAACGGCCAGTAAACGGGTAAAAAAAACGTCCGTGTGCAGGAGGCCATAGTCTGAGAGCCATAATTTTTTCAGTTTTTGGGCGATTACCTTGGGTAGGGTATGATTTTTGCAGGATGAGGTGACGGTTTTATTGGCACTATTTTGGGGTGCGTGTAACTTTTTGATCGCTTGCTATTACACTTTTTGTGATGTAAGGTGACAAAAAATGGTTTATTTAGCACAGTTTTTATTTTACATTTTTTATGGTGTTCATCCGAGGGGTTAGGTCATGTGATATTTTTATAGAGCCGGTCGATACAGACGCGGCAATACCTAATATGTATACTTTTTTTTATTTATGTAAGTTTTACACGATAATATCATTTTTGAAACAAAAAAAAAAACATGTTTTAGTGTCTCCATATTCTGAGAGCCATAGTTTTTTCAGTTTTTGGCGATTATCTTAGGTAGGGTCTCATTTTTTGAGGGGATGAGATGACAGTTTGATTGGCACTATTTTGGGGTGCATATGACTTTTTGATCGCTTGCTATTACACTTTTTGTGATGTAAGGTGACAAAAAATTGTTTATTTAGCACAGTTTTTATTTTTTATTTTTTACGGTGTTCATCTGAGGGGTTAGGTCATGTGATATTTTTATAGAGCCGGTCAATACGGACACGGCGATACCTAATATGTATACTTGTTTTTTATTTATGTAAGTTTTACACAATAACAGCTTTTTTAAAACAAAAAAAATTATGTTTTAGTGTTTCCATATTCTTAACCATATTTTTTTTTAATTTTTGGGCGATTGTCTCAGGTAGGGGCTCATTTTTTGCGGTATGATGTGCCGGTTAGATTGGTACTATTTTGGTGGGAAAAAGCCTTTTTGATCGCTTGCTGTTGTACTTTTTGTGATGTAAGGTGACAAAAAAATTGTTTATTTATCACAGTTTTTATTTTTATTTTTTTACGGTGTTCAGCTGAGGGGTTAGGTCATGTGATATGTTTATAGAGCCGGTCAATAAGGACGCGGCGATACCTAATATGTATACTTCCCCCCCCCCCCTATTTTTTACCAATTTTTTCTAACTTTATTTGGGGACAATTAAGTTTTTGTTTATTTTTACTTGAAACTTTTAATTTTTTGGGGGGAAAACTTTATTTTTTCAACTTTTTTTTCACTTTATTTTTTGTCCCACTTTGGGACTTCAACTTTTGGGGGACTAATCCCTTTGCAATGCATTCCAATACTTCTGTATTGGAATGCATTGGCTGTATGAGTAATACAGTGAGTATTACTCATACAGCTTCCGGCCAGTGAGATCCAGGGGGCTGGATCTCACATTCTCGTCACCAGAAGGCAGCGCGATGTCTTCCTTAGGCATCGCGCTGCCTTCCATGCCATTGGGTCCCTCTTACAGGCGCATGGGGACCCAATGGCACCGCCCGCCGCCGCAGCTAAAAGCCGCGAACCGCAGGTCTGAATTGACCCCCCCGCGCATTTAGCCAAGGTGCCTGCTCAATGATTTCAGCAGGCACCTTGTTCCGGGCGGCGGTGATCGGAAATACACATGACGTACCGGTACGTCATGTGTCCTTAACCACCTTAGCTCCCCTAGCTTAAACACCCTTAATGACCAGACCACTTTTTACAATTCTGCACTACACTACTTTCACGGTTTATTGCTCGGTCATACAACTTACCACCCAAATGAATTTTACCTCCTTTTCTTCTGACTAATAGAGCTTTCATTTGGTGGTATTTCATTGCTGCTGACATTTTTTGTAACGGTCGCGTACACACACACACAGGGGGGGAGGGAAGTGACCACTGCGCTCCACCCTTACCCCTGGCCCTGCCTACTTGCCTCGCGAGTCCTAATGACAGGGGACAACTGGACGGCAATCCCTAACTTGGAAAAAGTGCAGGGATGACAGACAGACAAACAACAGGACGTGAACGGACCGAGTCAATACCAGGAAAGCTACAAAGTACAAAGGATTAAGCAAAGAATGGTCAGGAGAAGCCGGGGTCAAATACCAGGAGAGCAGAGAAGTACAAGAGGAGTCCTAAGAGAGTAGTCAGGTGGGAGCCGAGGTCACAATACCAGGACGGATGCGCAGTACAGGAGGATCAGGCAAAAGGATGGTCAAGGAACAGGATCAGGTAAGTATTCAGCAGTCCAACAAATAGCCAGGAACCTAGAAATTAACAGGCAACCTGTAGCCAGCAGGCTGCCTGTATTTATAGTGGGGAGTGAGGGTCATGTGACGTGGCCAGCGTCACATGACCGACAGACCAACCGGTCGAGCACCGAGTGATCAGCTCGGCGCTCAATGCAGACTTAGGAGCAGGGAGCCACCCAGCTAGTAAAGCCGCCCTGGGAATGAGGTCAAACACAGATCCTCATTCCCAAAGCTAAGCAACAGGTCTGCGGGCGATGGGGGACCGAGTGTACCTTCGGAACCCCGAGACATTTTTACTTTTTTTGTTATTAATCGAAATTTACCGAAATTTTTGCCAAAAAATTACATTTTTCACTTTCAATTGTAAAATAAAAATAAAAAACTACATTTCTATATAGAATTTTCTCTAAATATATTGTTCTACATGTCTTTGATAAAAAAAATAATGTAATAAGTGTATATTTATTGGTTTGGGTAAAAGTTATAGCGTTTACAAACTATGGTACAAAAATGTGAATTTCCGCATTTTGAAGCAGCTCTGACTTTCTGAGCACTTGTCATGTTTCCTGAGGTTCTACAATGCCCAGACAGTAGAAAAACCCCACAAATGACCCCATTTCGGAAAGTAGACACCCTAAGGTATTCGCTGATGGGCATAGTGAGTTCATAGAACTTTTTATTTTTTGTCACAAGTTAGTGGAAAATGCAGCTTTTTTTTTTTCTTACAAAGTCTCATATTCAACTTGTGACAAAAAATAAAAACTTCCATGAACTCACTATGCCCATCAAGAAATACCTTGGGGTGTCTTCTTTCCAAAATGGGGTCACTTGTGGGGTAGTTATACTGCCCTGGCATTTTAGGGGCCCTAATGCGTGAGAAGTAGTTTGAAATTCAAATGTGTAAAAAATGTCCTGTGAAATCCGAAAGGTGCTCTTTAGAATTTGGGCCCCTTTGCCCACCTAGGCTGCGAAAAAGTGTCACACATGTGGTATCGCCGTACTCAGGAGAAGTTGGGCAATGTGTTTTGGGGTGTCTTTTTACATATACCCATGCTGGGTGAGAAAAATATCTCTCTAAAAGACAACTTTTCCCATTTTTTTATACAAAGTTGTCATTTGACAGAGATATTTATCTCACCCAGCATGGGTATATGTAAAAAGACACCCCAAAACACATAGCCCTACTTCTCCTGAGTACGGCGATACCACATGTGTGACACTTATTTGCAGCCTAGGTGGGCAAAGGGGCCCAAATTCTAAAGAGCACCTTTAGGATTTCACAGGGCATTTTTAACACATTTGGATTTCAAACTACTTCTCACGCATTAGGGCCCCTAAAATGCCAGGGCAGTATAAATACTCCACAAGTGACCAAATTTTGGAAAGAAGACACCCCAAGGTATTCCGTGAGGGGCATGGCGAGTTCCTAGAATTTTTTTTTTTTGGCACAAGTTTGCGGAAAATTATGATTTTTTTTTTTTCACCGTGGTGATGGACCATGTGATTGGAGCATGTGATCTGACGTCACCACAGGTCCTAGCCGGTAGTTCATCTTTTAAGAAGTAAAGAAGAGACCGGGAACTACGCAAACAAGAGGAGAAGGTGAGTTAATTTTTTTTTTTTTTGTTAACCCTCAATTGATCACCTACTAAGCATTCTGTATTCAGAAAGGGAAAATAATACAGTGAATAGACTGTCACCTAGCAACCATGCGTGAAAATCGCACCGCATCCGCACTTGCTTCCGGATGCTTGCGATTTTCACACAACCCCATTCACTTCTATGGGGCCTGCGTTGCGTGAAAAACGCAGAATATAGAACATGCTGCGATTTTTACGCTCATGTGCACAGACCCATTGAAATGAATAGGTCAGGATTCAGTGCGGGTGCTATGCGTTCACGTCACGAATTGCACCCGCGCGGAAAACTCGCTCGTGTTAAAGGGGCCTAAATAACATAAACAAACGCCTTTTTAACCCCTTCAAACGACAGCCAGTTTGGACTAAATGCCGGAGCCCTATTTTTTTAATCTGACATGTTTATTAGTTTATCTGGTAATAACTTTGGAACGCTTTTACTTATTCAAGCCATTCTTAGATTGTTTTCTAGTGACACATCATACTTTATGTTACTGGTGAATTTTAGTTGATACATTTTACCAAAAATTGGCTGAAAATTCATAAAAATTAGCTATTTTCAAAATTAGAATTTCTCTGCTTTTAAAACAGATAGTGATACTTCATATAATAGTTATTACTTTACATTCCCCATATGTCTACTTTATGTTGGCATCATTTTTTAAATGTCATTTTTATTTTTTCAGGAAGTTAGAAGGCTTAGAAGTTTAGAAGCAAATTTTTAAAATGTTAACAAAATTTCCAAAACCCACTTTTGTAAGGACCAGTTCAGTTATGGAGTCACTTTATGGGGCTTACATAGTAGAAACCACTCATAAATGACCCAATTTTAGAAACTACACTCCTCAAGGTATTCAAAACTGATTTTACAAACCTTATTAACCCTTTCGGTCAGTCATGGCCAACCTGCGGCTCTCCAGCTGTTGTAAAACTACAACTCCCACCATGCCCTGCTGTAGGCTGATAGCCGTAGACTGTCCGGGCATGATGGGAGTTGTAGTTTTGCTACATCTGGAGAGCCTCAGGTTGGCCATCCCTGCTTTAGGTGTTCCACAAGAATTAAAGCATAGTGGAGGGAAAATTTAAAAATTAAATTTTTTTGTTCAGATTTTCCATTTAAATCCAATTTTCCTGTGACACTGCAAGGGTTAAAGAGGTTGTCCGGTCCCAAAATCAAAATTCTTTTTATGTGCTCTTAACACCCCTCACCATCGATACATATGCCCCCAATACCTGTTTTTCATGTCTGAGCTTTCCTTCCGACCTGGAAGACATCACATTATCCTGATAGATCTGTTTACTTTCTCCCCTTCTTGTTTTGTTGAATACATAACTTTATTGATACACAAGCCTGGCTGCACAATCAAAGGCTGGCCATGCCCCCATACTGCTCTGTCTGCATACAACTCCTGTGTCCATCTTTCTACACCCAGACATGAATCTACTTCTCACCCAGTGTCTAAATCCCATTACTGACCGTCCACAGGCTCTGCCCTCACATGTGTATCTAATCCTATCCTGTGTGATACAGCCTGCTGAGCTATGTATCTAATCCCATCACTGACCGTCTGCAAGCTCTTCCCTCACCATCTCCAGAGTGTGAAAAACAGCTTGAATCAGCAAGCGTATCTAAACACATCTATATCTAATCCTATCCTGTGTGATACAGCCTCCTGAGCGGTGTATCTAATCCCATCACTGACAGTCCACAGGATCTTCCCTCACTATCTCCAGAATGTGATAAACAGCTTGAATCAGCAAGCGTATCCAATCACATCTGTATCTAATCCTATCCTGTATGTGTGCCTGATACACATCCTGTTGTGTGCGATACTGCCTGCTGAAGTGTGTATCTAATCCCATTTTGTATTATACTGCGTGCTGAGCTGTGTATCCAATCCCATTTTGTATTACACAGCCTGCT
Source organism: Bufo bufo (assembly GCF_905171765.1). Taxonomy (NCBI): domain Eukaryota; kingdom Metazoa; phylum Chordata; class Amphibia; order Anura; family Bufonidae; genus Bufo; species Bufo bufo. Next base: position 274,442,512 of record NC_053393.1, read on the forward strand.
GAGTGGTGTATCTAAGCCTATCTTGCATGATACTGCCTGCTGAGCTGTTTAACTAAACCCTTATGCACACGACCATATCCATTTTGCGATCCACATTTTTTGCAGTCCCATTGAGTTCCATGGATTTGAGGTCCTCATTTTGAGGACCAGAATAGGACATGTTCTGTCTTTACTGGAACTGACATATGGATGTAAAAAACACACTGATGACGTCCATGTGCTTTCCACATCCGTATGTCAGTTCTGCGAAAGACAGAACATGTCCTATTCTGGTCCTCATAATGCAGATCTGAAACCCATATAACTCAATGGGACTGCAAAAACATGTGAATCGCACACTTTATTTAGTGGATCCGCGACTTGCAGACCGCAAAACAGATACGGTTCTGTGCACAAAAACAGATACGGTTCCATAACAATAACATCCACAGTGCCCCCATAACAGTGACATCCACAGTACCCCCATAACAGTGACATCCACAGTGAGTCCATAACAGTGACATCCTCAGTGCCCCCATAACAGTTACAGTCACAGTGCCCACATAACAGTGACATCCACAGTGCCCCATAACAATGACATCCACAGTGCCCCCATAACAATGACATCACCAGTGCCCCCATAACAATGACATCCACAGTGCCTCCATAACAGTAACATCCACAGTCCCTCCATAACAGTGACATCCACAGTGCCCCCATAACAGTGACGTCCACAGTGCCCCCATAACAGTGACATCCACAGTGCCCCCATAACAATGACATCCACAGTGCGTCCATAACAGTGACATCCACATTGCTCCCATAACAATGACATCCACAGTTCCCCCATAACAGTGACATCCACAGTGCCCCCATAACAGTGACATCCACATTGCTCCCATAACAGTGACATACACAGTGTCCCCATAACAGTGACATCCACAGTGTCCCCATAACAGTGACATCCACAGTGTCCCCATAACAGTGACATCCACAGTGCCCCCATAACAATGACATCCACAGTGCGTCCATAACAGTGACATCCACTGTGCCCCATAACAGTGACATCCAGTTCCCTTAGTGCCATCCAATGCCCCCTATTTGTCAGCCAGTGCCCCCTTGTGCCATCCAGTGCCCCCTAGTACCATCCAGTACCCCCACTATGCCATGCAGTGCCCTCTTTTTTGCCATCAATTGCCCCCCTTGTCCCATCTATTGCCCCTTGTGCCATCCAGTTCCCCATTGTGCCATCCATTACCCCCTTGTGCCATCCATTGCCCCCATGTGTCATCCACTGTGCCCCAGTGAAATCCAATGCCCCCATGTGCCATCCTCATTGCCCCACAGTGCCATCCACAATTCCACATTGCGGCCCCCCCCCCCCCCCCACATCCCAATTTGCCAGTGAGTGCCCCAAGTGAGATCCGCAGCATAGCAATCAGCCTCTGTGGCTGATCGCTATGCTGTCCCTCCTGCACAGCGCTTACATCACGCTGTGCACGAGTCAGTACAGGCTTCACATTGAAGCCTTTACACTGCAGAGAGCAGCTGGCAGTCCTGAACATGCGCACTAGCATTCAGCCTAGTGCGCTGTGAAGACTGCTGGCCGACGCTTTCTCCTCCTGGAGAAAAGAAGCGAAGACAGGAAGAAAAGAAGACGGACTTCGGCCGGAACCAAATAAAAGCCATCTGGAGGGACCACGTGACCAGGAGCAGATCTCAGGAACGGCTGCACTGTGGAAGGTAAGTATGTGATCATTAATCTTTTCTCCACAGGTTAGATTTTTAAAGGAAAAAAAAATTTAAGCCCGGAGAACCCCTTTAAGGCCCCTTGCAGACGTGCGTGTCCGGATTAGGTCCGGATGCGCTGCGTCTGCGATCAGGGAAAATCGTGCGAGTAGGTACGCAATTGCAGTCAGTTTTTACTGCAATTGCGTTCTGAACACGTTTTGCACGCGCGTGATAAAAAACTGACTGTGGTATCCAGACCCGAACCCGGACTTCTTCACTGAAGTTCGGGTTTGGGTTAGGTGTTCTGTATATTTTATTATTTTCCCTTATAATTTTCTATCTTCATTCAGCAGGACCTGCGCTGACGTCACCACGCTCACCACGTGGTGAGCGCGATTACGACATCAAAGGTCCTTTGGCAGGTCCTGAAAGAAGAAGAAGAAAAAAGAAGATGCCGGCTGCGCAAACAACAGGATGAGTTGCGTTAATTTTCTTTTATTTTTTAACCCCTAAAGCCATATTTTAGTAAGCATTCTGTATTAAGAATGCTATTATTTTCCCTTATAACCATGTCATAAGGGAAAATATTACAGTAAATTAACTTTTATCAATTTACTTACATCATCTCCTAGCAACCATGCGTGAAAATCGCACCGCATCCGCACTTGCTTGCGGATGCTTGCGATTTTCACGCAGACCCATTCATTTCTGTGGGGCCTGCGTTGCGTGAAAAACGCAGAATATAGAACATGCTGCAATTTTCATGCAACGCACAAGTGATGCGTGAAAATCACCGCTCATATGACCAGCCCCATTGAAGTGAATGGGTCTGGATTCAGTGCGGGTGCAATGCGTTCACCTCACGCATTGCACTCGCACGGAATTCTCGCCCATGTGAAAGGGGCCTTAACAGTGAAAAAAAACTCAATATTTATTACCCTGATTCTGTAGTTTACAGAAACATCCCATATGTGGTTGTAACCTGCAGTATGGGCGCATGGCAGGGTGCAGAGGGAAAGGACCGCCGTATGGTTAACGGAGGGCAGATTTTGCTGGTATTGTTTTCAGGTGCCATGTCACATTTGAAAAGACACTGAGGTACCCCTAAAAAGAAAACCCCCAAAAGTGACTCCATTTATGAAACTACACTCTAAGACTAAATCTAGGGGTGAAGTGAATGCTTTGACCTAACAAGCGTTTCATAAAATTTAGAAACACATTTCCAATATAAAGTTGCTTTAGCCCCAAATTTTTCATTTTTACAAGGGGGAACAGGAGATAATGCACCCCACAATTTGTTATGCATTTTTTCTAGAATACGAGAACACCCTATATGTGGTCGTAAACCGCTGTTTGGGGACACGACAGCACTCAGAAGAGAAGGGTTCTAACATGCAATTTGCTGAAATTAGTTTAGGGCCATAATATTTTTATTTTTTCACCAATGTAGCTGTGTGAGGGCTTGTTTTTGCTGGATGTGCTGTAGTTTTTATTAGTATCCTTTTTGTTTACATATGTCTTTTTGATCATGTCTTATACCATCTTTTGTGGAGGTGAAGTGGACAAAAATGGTAATTCTGTCAGTGTTTTTTATTTTTATTTTTTATAGGGGTTCCTCTCGTGGTAAATATTGTATGATTATTTTATTCTGTGGGTTGATACGGTTATGGCAATACCAAATTTATAGTTTCTTTTTGTTTTACTACTTTTTCAGCATAAAATTCCTTTTGTGTTAAAAAGAAATGATATTTTGCATCGCCATATACTAAAGTCCAAAACATTTTTATTTTTTCACCAATGGGCTTGGTTTTTGCAGGACGAGCTGTAGTTTCTATTGGTATCATTTTAAGGTACATATGTCTTTTTGATCACTTGTTATTTATATTTTTGTGGACATGAGGTGACAAAAACAGCAATTCCATAATTTTTTTCTACATTTTTTTTACGGCCTCACAGGGTGGGATTAGTAATATGATACTTTGATAGATCAGGTCGTTACGGACACGGCGATACCAATTATGTGTACAGATGTTGCAGGGTTAGTACTCAAGCCCTTAACTCAAATTTCTTAACTCATCGCGTTATCTTGAGACAAAGGCCTCATGCACACAACCGTTTTTTTTTGCGGTCCGCAAAATGGATTTCCGTTGTTCCGTGATCCGTCACCGTTTTTTCTTCCGTGGGTCTTCCTTGATTTTTGGAGGATCCACGGACATGAAAAAAAAGTCGTTTTGGTGTCCGCCTGGCCGTGCGGAGCAAAACGGATCCGTCCTAACTTACAATGCAAGTCAATGGGGACGGATCCGTTTGACGTTGACACAATATGGTGCAATTGCAAACTGATCCGTCCCCCATTGACTTTCAATGTAAAGTCAGGAGTCCCTTTTATACCATCGGATCTGAGTTTTCTCCAATCCGATGGTATATTTTAACTTGAAGCGTCCCCATCACCATGGGAATGCCTCTATGTTAGAATATACCATCGGATTTGAGTTAGATCGTGAAACTCAGATCCGACAGTATATTCTAACACAGAGGCGTTCCCATGGTGATGGGGACGCTTCAGGTTAGAATATACTAAAAGAACTGTGTACATGACTGTCCCCTGCTGCCTGGCAGGTGCTGCCAGGCAGCAGGGGGCAGACCCCCCCCCCTCCCTCCCCCCCTGTATTTAACTCATTGGTGGCCAGTGCGGCCCCCCTCCCTCCCCTGTATTTAACTCATTGGTGGCCAGTGCGGCCCCCCCTCCGCACTGGCCACCAATGTGTTAAATACAATCGAGGGGGGGGGGCGGCCGCACTGGCCACCAATGTGATAAATACAAGGGAGGGAGGGGGGGGGGGGCGGCCGCATTGGCCACCAAAGTGTTAAATACAAGGGAGGAAGGGGGGGCCGGCTGCACTGGCCACCAATGTGTTAAATACAAGGGAGGGAGGGGGGGCCGGCCGCACTGGCCACCAATGTGTTAAATACAAGGGAGGGAGGGAGGGGGGGCTGGCCGCACTGGCCACCAATGTGTTAAATACAAGGGAGGGAGGGGGGGCCGGCCGCACTGGCCACCAATGAGTTAAATACAGGGGGGGGAGGGAGGGGGGTCTGCTCCCTGCTGCCTGGCAGCACCTGCCAGGCAGCAGGGGGCAGTCATGTACACAGTTCTTTTAGTATATTCTAACCTGAAGTGTCTCTATCACCATGGGAACGCCTCTGTGTTAGAATATACTGTCGGATCTGAGTTTTCACGAAGTGAAAAATCAGATCTAAAAAGCTTTTATGCAGACAGATCAGCGGATCCGTCTGTGTGAAAGTAGCCTATACGGACAAGGATGACGGACGCGGATGGCAATCTTGTGTGCATCACGGACCCATTGACTTGAATGGGTCCGTGAACCGTTGTCAGTCCAGGAAACACGGATCACGGATGCGGCTGCAAAACGGTGCATTTTCCGATTTTTCCACTGACCCATTGAAAGTCAATGGGTCCGCGAAAAAAAAAGGAAAACGGAACAACGGCCGCGGATGCACACAACGGTCGTGTGCATGAGGCCAAAAGCTATTGAAAAGCAATTGAAGGTGTTTGCTTAACACAATAAGTTTAGATAACACATCTCATAAATCATGAGTGTTAACTCTACTATATCCGTAGTTTTTTATTTATTTCATTTTTTTAATGACATAAATGAACGGATATTTTATTTTTATTTAAATTATTATAATTTGTTTTTATTTTTTTTCACATTTTTTTTTTTACACTTTTTTTTTATTTATCAAGACCCATCTGGATCTTTGAAGATCCAGTGGGCCTGATCAGTATACAACTACCTACAAAGCAATACCAGACCGCTTACAAATCAATATAAATTTTATTACATGATCCAATACATAATTAAAAACATTAGTGAAGGGAAAGGCGACATCAACTGGAGGAAGACACAGCTGATACAAAGTTCAAAAAGTGTCCACATACTTATATAAAGAAACAATAGAATATAGTGCAAGTGCAAAAATTGTATCAAACACATACAAAGGAGCAAGAACAATTACCCATTCTGTGTCTCCACCGAGATGGCGCCAGCCCTGACACGCGTTTCGGCGAACTGTTAAAGATGTGTGAATTTTATTCTATATTTTGTATCTCTAGGACTGTAATGAGTTAACTTTTTCTTTTTCAAGTGCTTCCCACCCCCCTCTTTGTTTCAAGGCTGGAGAAGAGGGGGGGGGGGGCAAAGAGCTGTGCTGTGAGAAGTGTCTGTTTTCTCATCCTTGTACAGGTGTCCCAAGGGAGGTATATAGAGTGTGAAGGAATGCATAAGCCAATCATATGGCTTGATGATATGTATATATTATTCACTGCCTATAGAGAAGCACCTCTTTGAAGTGTCACATATGACGTATGCAGTTTTATTGTTAGGATAAACGCCATTACAAAATGACGACGGTAACCAGATGTTTACATTAGTTCACATTCCAAAGTAGTGCCCAGTGCGCAGATGCCAGGGTGTTATCTCCTCTTTCTTATCTCTTCTTCCTTTTGAGCCAATGGAATAATGCCTGGGCCTCAGAAAGTACTGCCCTTTTCTGAAGATACATATACCACTTACTTTCTGTAATAAATTAGAGATTGCTTTGACCAGCTTCTGTGTCAGTGTCCAGTCTCTCAACCACGCGTGGATATTAACCCTCTGGGGGTACATTGATTTGGAGCACCAGAGTGTATCTCAAATGCTCTAATTTAGGGCTACTTTATCAAATGACACCCCAGATGGGACTCTGAGCGAAGGTAGCATCCAACAGCTGACCAGACAAGCCCTGAGCTTGACGAACGGCAGAGGGGAGAGGACCGCAGCCTCAAAAGAATAGCCTTTCTGCTATTTACTTAGTCATGCTCAGATAGCTCAGTCTGCTGTGAGGTGGTACCGATGGAAGTATAGTAGTCGGCTGTAATGCTGAAAGCTTGGAGTCTATAGAACCAATAGTCTGATTTTATAGATCACTCTGGTGTGTATATGTTTTGTGTGTGTCTGTGATTTATCTGAGGAGTGAGTTGAGCACAGACGGTAAGACCACAGACAAAGGGAGGGGACAGTAACCCCCTGGTTTGGAAGGGGGCGCTGTAGCGCCGAGGTGTGGGACAAAGTAAACTCCGGCTGACCTGGCCAGGAAGACGCGTGGAGCCTCATGACCCTTAGCAGGGAAGACTGCGGAGATATTCTCCACCTGACCTGACCCCAGGAAGACGCGACGGAGCTGCCTGAGACGTGCGGGGAGTCCCAGCTGACTAGTCAGATGTGATAGTCAGATTTTGAGCCAACCAGAGGGGAGGGTGAATCCTTTGTCTGCGGAGGAAAGGGTTAAAGGTGCTGATCACTCCTCTGTTTTGTGTGTGTGGCAGTCTGAAATACTGCGGTTGAGATGAGTCAGTCCCACTCACATGAAGAAGGAGAATATACTGCTCCTCAGCTTGTAGCGAGAGAAGAAGGAAGTCAACATGTAAAAAATTATAAGAAGTTAATGAAGATTGCAGGATGTGATATTAATGGAGAATTGAAAGTTAAAATGTGAAAAAGAATGTTAGAGAAAGTGTGGCCCCAGACAGCAGGTCGCCCCGGCTGGCAACAGGGATGAAAATCTGTAAGAAACTGTGAAGTTAGAGCTTACAGACTGTGGGCATCAGAACTCCTGTGATGTTGGGGGGGGGGGGGGGGGGTTCTTATGAGTGAGAAAACAGAGCAGTGTCAGGATGTTAATTGATGGCACTAGCAAGAAAGAAAGTACCTAGTGTGAGCTACAGAGATTCACTTCCCCCTGCCTTCACACAGAAACATTCCTGAGATAAGAGAAACAGGCAAAGGAGTAGGGGGGAGGGAATCAGAGTAAGTGATGTGTAATATATCATACAAGATGAAGAATTTTTCAATAATTTTCTTTCTTCTTTCCCAAACAGTGTAATGTGGGAATCCAGCTTTTAACAAAATGACTGTATGATTATAACATGTATATTGTCTTCTTATAAGAGTTGATTAATCACAGAGTGAAGACCAGAAGACATTGGAAAACAGAGCACAACAGCGACAGACCATCAGCAATTCTGGGTGTGTTGTCGCTATCTGTTTCCAGGAAAGCTGTGTTTGTCTGTGCTGCAAGTTTTGGGATGAAACAAACTAAACTATGTGGCTGGGTTGGAAGACAAATGATTTAGTGGAATGTGAATGGGTGTGGCTTTGAGTTGTAGTTGAGTCGAAAATGTGTGAAGACTGATGGATGTTTTTAGCAGTGCTGTGAATGCAATTCATATTTTATGTATAAGGGCGTGGTTATGAGCTGTTTGTGAAAATGAGTACATGAAAATGTGAATGTGTATGGAGTAAGATATTAGTTTTTTTTAAATAATATGCGCATTGAGGATTTTATTTTATTTTTCTTGGAAGATTTTGATTGAGCTGTACATTTTTTTTTTTATTGAAGTCAATGAAAAGTTTCTTATGGGCCCTTTGTGTGTTCATGTCTGTATTGTCAGATCTGTTTGTTTCAATGTTTCAAGTTACGTGTTACATGTTAAGTGTTGTGCTTAACATCAGAGCTCTGTTCTTATGGATAGCTGGGACACTACTGACGGACAAAAGAAGGACCACAGCGTCCGACTGAAAGGGGTGGACTTAGATGAATCGGAGCGGAGGGAGGAGGATAGGGGTAGACGTTACAGGCAACGACAGCCCTTGTGACCATCCCCTAGTTATAAGACACTCCCATGGAAGATGAGAAGTCCTGTTTTCCAGTCTATTAATTCCGCGATAGGGAAAGTTGGATACTTCTGTAAGCCAAAATGCAGAGTAACATCAAGCAGCATTGGGTGGTTCAGTGGTGCCAACCATAGGTAGTGTTCCTTTGGCATTGCTTCAGCCCTGATGTCAAACACCTCATTGAAGTGAGGAAAAAGTAAGTCTGCCACCCTATAATGATCCTGGGAGATGGGCCTGCAGAGTCTGTGGGACCCAGATCCCAGAAGAGAGAGTGTTGTGCTGTGTGTGGTACTCCTCGTCCACACCACACGAGAGTATTGTATTCTATGTTGACCATGCCTGGATCACTGTCCGTCCCCGAAGACACCCATGTTTTTTTTTGTCATAAGGAAAACACAAAGACAGGTGAGGGGGGGGGGGGTTAGATCAAGAGTTAGATCAAGATTAGGAAACAGGAAATCCAGTATCGGCTCTACTTTTAAACATTTTTAGTAGATTCAGTCTGGCCCAATGATATCCCTCACTCTGGGTGATAAAGAAGTAGTCCCGTTTTAGATTGATACTGGAGCAGCCAAGACAGTTGTGCACAGCAAACATGGCTCCCCTGATTTACTCTCCAAGGACACCAGTCTTTGGGTAGAAGTGGATGGGAAAGTAGTACGCTCCCTTTTCAACAGAAATTATCCATATTAGATTTGCCCCTAACCAAGATGCGCTTGCCTGTTTGCTGGTCAGTAGTAACGCCCCTTGTTGCCTCCTGGGTGCAGATTTGCTTGCAAAAGTACAGGCTGGTATCTCATATCAGGAGGACGGCACTGTGAAGCTTACAGGTGCCCTCAATAACCAGGAACTTTGTTTGTTGGCCATTAGTGATAAAATTCCCTGGTCCATGTTTGTATCAGTACTCCCAGAAGCTGAGAAAAGCAAAACCACTCACCATTGGATGGTACATGACCTACATGCCGTTAATGAAGCCACAGTTTCTAACACCCACATCGTGCCCAACACACACACACACCTTGTTGGCTCAGGTTCCTATTACCCCTACTCACTCCACTGTGATTGATTTGTCCTTTAGTCCCTACCGCCTCACAGATGAGGTGGTAGATGCTTTTTATGCCTAGAGCTGGCAATTTTGTGTTCCCCCACACTGGGCCTATCAGATTATTACATTTAGATTGTATTGTTATGAAGTGAGTGGCCATGACTCAGCTGTCCTCACCCAACTGCATGGCCAGCAATAACGCCCCGTAGCATATTATTCAGTCAGACTTGATCCCGTGGCCAGAGGTGCCCCTTTCTGCATCAGAGCTGTAGTAGTTGTACTAGCTATGCTTGATGAAAGCTCTGAGATAGTTCTGAACCACAAAGTGATGGTGATATTACATCTATCCTCATGAACGTACAATCAGAGACTCCTTGATCGCTTCAGGTAAACCCATTGAAAATGGGGAAGCAAAGAGGTCTCTGATGGAAGCCCTCTTGTCACTAACATGAGAGGTGATGATAGCAACGAAAGGCCACTGTAAACAGATGCAGAGAAGGCAAAGGGGAAAGCCACGGCAGATCAGGCTGCAAAAATGGCTGCCAACCTAAGTAGACCCCTGTCTTAAGTGGCCACAGTTCAGGTCCCTGAAATAACTCCTCCTGTCTCCCGAAAGTTCTTAAGACCTTACAGAACCAGATGGGGAAGGAGGAAAGGGACTGGTGGATGGAAAAGGGGGGACTACAAATAAGAAGGGAAACTTTGCCTTCCCAGGTCCCTCTACTCCACGATGGCACAGGCAACCCATGGAGTGATGCACCAGACAAAAACTGCTATGTGTAATTTAGTACATAGCATATGGTACGCCAGAGGGTTCAGCACTGTAATAGTCAGACATACTCAAGGATAAATGATTTGTGCCCAGAACAACGTGGGCAAGGTGGTTAAGGTACCCAAGAAACATGTCTTGCTTTTTGTATCTGTTTCAACATTTGCAGACTACCTTCAACTACCCAATGTGGGCATGTATGAGTATGTATTGATATGTGATGGCTTGTTTTCAGGATGGCCAAAACCGTACCCAAAGAAGTAAAGAAGATTATGGCCGAAGTTGTGGGCAGATATGGGGTACTTTAGATCATTGAAAGTGACACAGGTGGTCACTTCACAGGTGAAGTGATGCAGGAGATGATGAAGGTTTTGGGTGTAGGACAGGCCTTACATGCTTCGTACCATCCACAAAGCAGCAGTAGAGTAGGAAAAAGGAACTGAACGGGACACTAAGTTAATGATTCAAAAGCCTTAATACAGTGCCTGCTGGTAGCCCTCTTTTAGTAAGGTATACGCCTAACCGTGAGACAGGCCTTTGTCCCTATAAGGTCCTTTTTGGGTCAGCCCCTAGGATAGGATTTTATTTCCCAGAGCAGCTCCAGATGCAACATGGTTGTCTGACAGATTATGTGATCAGTTTTGTACAAGCATTTGACTAAAGTACATTTTCGAGTTTTTGCTTCACTTCCAGGTTTTGATAAAGTACCAGGAACCCACCCACTTGTGTCTAGAGATTGGGTGGTAGTAAAAGACACGTTAGAAAAGTCCTAAAACCCTGGTTTGATGGTCCATTCCGAGTGTTGTTGACCACAAGCACAGTGAAGCTCAAAGAAAAGCATAATTGGATTGATTTCAAGGAAGTGTTGAGACTGGTTTTCCCTTGTGTGACTGTTGATCATGACTCAAAAGAATATGGAAAATTGTATGAAAACTTCGGTCCAGTCAAATCAGAAGCACTGATGACCTCCAGTCTCCCCCATATAATGTCAATGCCAGTTAGGGAAAGATCATCTGACTTCCCCATGCTCAAATCCAGTGTCACAGGAGGCTGTTCGCTAGGAATGGCTTGTCGTGGAAGCTGGTGAAGAGGATGTCGGAGCATTGGGACAGATGTTTAGGTTTAGGGAGAGAATGAAATTCAAGGGGGGACTGTTAAAGATGTGTGAATTTTATTCTATATTTTGTATCTCTAGGACTGTAATGATTTAACTTTTTATTTTTCAAGTGCTTCCCACCCCCTTCTTTGTTTCAAGGCTGGAGAAGAGAGGGGGGGGGGGGGGCAAAGAGCTGTGCTGTGAGAAGTGTCTGTTTTCTCATCCTTGTAGAGGTGTCCCAAGGGAGGTATATAGAGTGTGAAGGAATGTATAAGCCAATCATATAGCTTGATGATATGTATATATTATTCACTGCCTATAGAGAAGCACCTCTTTGAAGTGTCACATATGACGTATGCAGTATTATTATTAGGATAAACGCCATTACAAAATGGTGACGGTAACCGGATGTTTACATTAGTTCACATTCCAAAGTAGTGCCCAGTGCGCAGATGCCAGCGTGTTATCTCCTCTCTCTTTTCTCTTCTTCCTTTTGAGCCAATGGAATAATACCTGGGCCTCAGAAAGTACTGCCCTTTTCTGAAGATACATATACCACTTACTTTCTGTAATAAATTAGAGATTGCTTTGACCAGCTTCTGTGTCAGTGTCCAGTCTCTCAACCACGCGTGGATATGAAACCCCTGGGGGTACATTGATTTGGAGCACCAGAGTGTATCTCAAATGCTCTAATTTAGGGCTACTTTATCAGAACCTTCATGCATTAGGCGGTCACAGAATAAAAATTTAACTGTCGGCCAGTATAGGCCCCAAAAATTTGGCAATAGGCATTCACCTGACAGCAAAGAACTTTGGATTCTGTGGCTGGAGGTACATTAGGCGGTCACAGGATAAAAATGTAACTGTCGGCCAGTACAGGCCCCAAAAATTAGCCAATAGGCATTCACCTGACAGCAAAGAACTTTGGATTCTGTGGCTGGAGGTGCATTAGGCGGTCGAAGGATAAATATGTAACTGCTGACCAGTACAGTCCCCATAAATTAGGCAATAGGCATTAACCTGACATAAAAGGCCTTTTATGCCGCTGTATATACATAAGTACATATCCCATGAAAAAGCGATAAGCGAAACGCGCGTCGGGGTTGTTGTGAACTGGTTGGTATTTTTTTTACTATTATCTACACTTTTGTTCAGCATTTGTATGGCACTTTGCACTTTACCTTTTTGTATTGGATTGTACGTATATAATGTTTACTTCTACTTACCCGTCCCAGGACTCTTAGGTTTGTATTGTGTAGTTAATATATACATATGACCCAGATATATGGTTCTTCCTGTTCCTATGTATTATTATTCGCTGATTTTATATGTAATTAACTAAGTTGTGGAGATAAAGCTGAGTATTTACTATTTGTGCTGTGCTAATTTAATTGGTGTGGTGTATATACATAAGGCAAGGACCATTCTTTGTTCTGGGTGGTTGCAGATATGTGTGGGCTGGCATGAGGAAATTCAATTACACGTGGTCATCACAGGTGTTGAATTCTCCAAGATCCATGCCTCATTCATTTTTAAAAATGTGAGGTAGTCCACACTGTCGTGAGCTAGGCTAGTGAGCTTATCGGTCACGATCCCCCCTGCTGAGCTGAACGTTGTTTCAGACAGGACACTCGATGAGGGGCAAGCCAAGAGTTCCATGGCAAATTGTGCCAACTCTGGCCACAGGTCAAGCCTGCATACCCAGTAGTCAAGGGGTTATTTGCTTCTCAGCGTCCACATCGGCAGTTAACCCGATGTAGTCAGACACCTAGTTGTTCTAGGCGTTCCCTGAGGCTGGATCCGGAGGGCAGCTGTCGATGGGTTGGTTGCAAGAATGATCTCATATCCGAAGTGACTAACACATCTTAAAACTGCCCTCTTTTTGCAGGCGCGGTAGGATTGGTACCCGCACCTGTTTCGCTGTGGGTGGAAATTCCTCTGCCAGTGCCCGAAACAGCAGAATGCAGCATCTCTCGCAGCAAGGCCTGGAAATACTGCATTCTGCCAGCCCTCTGTGATGCTGGTAACATGTGCGCCATTTTGTGTTTGTACTGGGGGTCTAAGTACGTTTCCACCCAGTACAGGTCCTTGACCTTTATGCTTTTTATACGGGGATCCCTCTTCAAACAGTGGAGCATGAAGGCCCCCATTTGCACTAAATAGGAAGCGGTGGAGCGCCCTGGCTCCTGCTCATCGCCAAGGAGAAGTTGTCCTTGGTCTCCTCTCCCCAGCCACGGACAACACCAGGAATCCCCGAAAGTTCAAAGTATGCTCTTCTTGCTCCTCCTCCTCCCCCCAGCCACTATGCTCCTCTGAAATCTCTTCAGACTCCTGCTGACTTGTGTCAGATGGAGTAGCCCCCCTGGGAATTCATTCATCATTGCGACTTCCTCATCTTCCAGCTCCTGCTCCTCGACGGCTTGATCAATGAAACGAAGCAATGCACACTCCAGAAAGAAGGTGTAAGGTACGATGTCACTGATGGCGCCCTGGCTGCGACTGACCAGTTTGGAGATCTGATCAAATGGCCACAGAAGTCTGCATGCATCGCGCATGAGCAGCCACTGGCGCGGTGAAAAGAAATCAAGCTCCCAGAACCTGTCTTGTCGCAGAGTTCGTACAGGTAGTCGTTAACAGCATGTTTCTGCTGGAGCAGCCTATCAAGCATATACAAGGTGGAGTTTCAGCGTGTCGGGCAGTCACAAATCAGACGTCTGACGGGCAAGTGGTGTCGCCGCTGAACGTCAGCAAGGCAAGCCATAGCTGTGTAAGATCTTCTAAAATGGCCAGAGATTTTCCTGGCCTGCCGCAAGACGTGCAGGACCCCGGGGTATTTGGCAACGAATCGCTGCACGACTAAGTTCAGGACGTGTGCCACGCATGGCACTTGTGTCATTTTGCCCTGTTTCAGCGCGCTCAGCAGAATGGCACTGTTGTCGTACACCACTTTACCAGCTGTCAAATTGAGCGGGGTTAGCCACTGATCGGCCTGTGACCACAGAGCTGAGAGCAGTGCAGAGCCGGTGTGGCTCTTGGCTTCCAGGCACAACAGCCGCAGCACAGCATGGCAACGTCTCACCTGGCATGACTAGTAGGTTAAGGCTGACATGTCAGCCTGCATTTGTGGGAGGGGCGTAGGCGCCCTTAAAAGGAGGCATGCCCTCTCCCCATTTGCGTGCGTTCCTGGTGCTTTTTCCCGCCTGACGTCACGCCCCGTCCTGCTGCTCTGCTGGGTAGGTAAGTTTTGCTGAGGGTTCCCCTCCATCGCTTTCCGGGCGGCTGTTGGGGTAAGTTTAAGGCTACACCGCACCCCCCTCCGGCGTGACCATCTTCCCCCCCTTCCCGGTCCGGTCCGCTCCGCTCCACTCACCACTCACCTCGCATCCCGGTTCGCACGCCAGGCTCGGCCTTGCTCAGGTGCCGCCCTGAAACAGATCTCGCGGGACGCCGGCAGCGCTTCCGTTGCCATGGCTACGGATCTTGCGTCCCGGCCGGTCTCTGCTGTCGGGTTCCCGTCCTGGCTCCGGCCGCCACAGCAGCTCAAACCCCCTCGTCTGGCTGGTCCTGGCGCTCTCCCCACGGGCAGGTCCGTCGAGACCCAGGGGCACCGCTTCTTTCACATGCAGCCACTGGCCGGCGCCGGCTGCTGTTCGCCAGCAATAAAGTTAAAAAAAAAAAAAAAAAAAAAGGATTGTTACACACACTGGTTCCACACCATAAACCCCATCATAGGCCCTCGCCAGCTCACATACATCACAGCTGCTTGCCAGGGGCTGGCACTCCGCTGGCTCCCACGGGCCCCCCCCCTCTGTCTGGCTAAACTACAGACCAGTCAACCCTCCACACCCCACGGCAGCGGTCCCGCTACCTCGCACCTCAGCTCCCACAAACACAGTCTCATCAGTCACAGGGACACGCATTTCCCTGGTCCAGGGTCGTACCATGGCATCAGGGGCCACCCCCCCCCCCCCCCGCCCCCCTCACGCTACTGGTTATTGTTGCAGACTCTGGTTACTCTGCCGTGCTTGACATCCATCGTCTGCCAAAAGTTCTCTACGAATTCCACCCGCTGCGAACACCGCCATTCTGCTCTGCCGCATCTACGGACATTGTTCGGTAATTACTTCTTGATTCTATGTCATAACATGCTCCGCCATGTTTAGGGCCTATTTTTGGTAAAGTTTACGTATTTCTTGTCATCTCATTGCCTTGGCGCTACGGGCTTACGTTTTTCTCTCATACCATACCGGTTCCCGGTCGCGGTTCAGGCTCACGTTTCAGTTTCGTCAGAGCCGGGGTCAGGAACAAAAAAAAAGGGGCTTATTCTCATGTTTGCTGTCTGTATTTCCGTTTGCAGACTCACTTGTTGGGTGCTTTCTGTCGTCAGTTACGTTTCTGGCTCACGTTTCTGTCATAACATGTCTGCTGCCTGTTACGTTCCAGGCTTACGTTTTTCTCTGTCTAGCGTCAGTCACTTTCCTGGCTCACATTTCCCGTTATTTCATGTCTGTTGCCCGCCACGTCCGCGGGCTTACGTTTTTCCTTTTTTCTCTTGCCTGTTTCTCTCCGGTTCACTTTTCTATACATGTCCTGCTGCCTGTCACGATTCAGGCTTACGTTTTTCCAATTGTTGCCTGTTACGCTTCAGGCTTACGTATCTACTGTACCCCGTCTGTTGCCTGTCACGTCGTCAGGCGTACGTTTCTCCCATGTTTTTATTTCCCGTCACGCTGCCGGTTTTACGTTGTCCATTACCGGTTACAGGTCAGGATCATGCGGTTAATCACTATTTTGTCGCTATCATTGTTTTTCAGGTTCGTGCGATATTATTTTCTACGGTACGACCCAAGGTTTGGTGTTTTTCCATGTGTTCACTCCTCTGTCAATGGCCACGTCCTCGTAGCGCTTACGTCTTGTTTTCACTTTCAGGTTGGTAAGGTCTTCCACAGTAGTACCCCCTTCATAACTCTAGGCACTCGCCCGCCCCAAATTCGCTCTTCATCACTATTCACGGCTCGGGTGTCGTCGTTCTGTCACTTGGGGTCTCCAGCTCAGATGTTAATTTTTTGTTTATCACCTCACAGCCACGAAATGTCGCAGATTTCCAATATCGAGGAAGCTCTGTCCGTCCCGGAGACACCCGCATCCGAACGGCCCTGCTCCTAATCACTGAGGAGTTGGACGATCGCCAAGTTAATTGCGGAGCTTAATAGAAGAGGGATCCAACACCCCGCTTCCGCCCGGAAAGCCGAACTATTCAGGCTACTCACGGCGGAGCCAGCAGCCCAGGACTTGGAGCAAGTCTCCATGTCCACTATGCAAGTGTCTCTGACACAACTGCACGCTATGATGAACACTATTGCCTCCTCAGTCTCAGACGTGCAGTCCAGACTCCAGGCAGTTGAGTCTCACCAGGGACTGTCATCCGAGCGGGTCGCCTCTCCACTGCCGGTGGCCCCCGTGGCAGGGTTGGTTCCCCCAGGTAGAGTTCTTTGCGCACCCGAGGTAGCTCCGGCCCATTTCATCCCCAGCAACATCAAGAAGGACATTTTAGAGGGCAAGGACGTCAACCTGGCGTCTATTTTGATAGCAACCCATGACACAGTGGAGAGCAAGACCATTGTTTGCGGCGACATGTCCATCGTCCTCAAAGCGGGGGACCCCCGCCTCAACAGGAAGCTAACCCCCATGGAGTTTGTCCTGGCGTTTAGCTTATACAGAGATGTCATCTGCTCCGTCCACCCTGAGAGGCGGGAAGAGTTGGACACTTACTTATACAGGGTCACGGAGTTGGGCCACAAGTACGGTGGGCAGGCTTTTTACGATTACCATCGTTCGCTCTCAGCTAAAGCCGCCGCCTCGCTGGTCCAATTCCAGCACCTTACGAACTGGGCGGTAATGGACATGGAACTCTTTTGCCGACATTTCGCGTGCCTCAGGGCACCGGCATGTACGTCATGCCAGTCCATTACTCACTCGTCGGACTGGTGCCCCAACTCAGGTCCCTCCACATCCCAGGGCAGATCCCTCCGTAGTAGCTCCGGGCCCCTCCCACGTCCTGGCGCCACCACGGATAAATTAGGCCGGCCAATAGTTTTTCTGGGCAACAGCCAGGTTTGTAATAATTTTAATCAGGAGGCTTGTTATTACAACAAGTGCAGGGCTCTCCACGTCTGCACAGGCTGTTTCAGGGCTCACCCGCAGACGGCGTGTCCTCAAAGAACAAGGCCATCCTGACTAAGCGGGGTCAACGTGGTCTTGTTAGAGTCCCTTTTGCGCGAGCACCATAGGCCGCATTGGGTGCAGTTCCTGGTCTCCGGGTTCACCACAGGGTTCCACACGGGGCTAGTAGCTCTCCCACAAACTTCCTGGGAAGGGCCCAATCTACTGTCAGCGAGCAGGGACCCGGAGCCGGTGGGGACTCTGATCAAATCAGAGTTGGAGAAGGGGTTTCTCATCGGCCCCTTCCCCTTCATTCCATTCGACCTCTGGAGGATCAACCCTATCGGTATTGTGACCAAGCAGTTCACAAATAAAGCACGTTTAATCTATGACTTGTCGGCGCCTCATGGCTCCAGTGTACCCAGTCTCAACTCCTTAGTGCCTTCTGAGGAGTTCTCCATGAGCTACGCCACCATAGACGAAGCCATACAGCTGATCCTCCAGGTAGGTCGGGGGGCGTGGTTGGCAAAGGCAGATATCGCCGACGCCTTCAAGCTGCTGCCCATTCATTCACGGCTCTGGGGGTTCTACGGCATCAAGTGGCAAGATCAGTACTTCTTTGCCAATCGCCTGACGTTCGGGTCCAAGAGCAGTCCCTGGCTGTTCGACCAGTTCGCGCAGGCATTGCATTGGATCCTGGTCAACCACTGTGGTTGCCCTATGACCATCCACTACTTGGATGATTTTCTCATCATTGAAAGCCCAGACCGCCAGCCTTGCAAACTCCAGGCTCTGCTGCACATGTTCGGCCGACTTAATGTTCCGGTGGCAGCTGCAAAAACCGAAGGACCCGCCACGGTAATCACCTTCCTAGGCATAACGCTAGATACAGGGAAGATGGAGGCCAGGCTTCCAGCCGAGAAATTGGCAAAGATCAAGACAGCCATTTCAACCGCGGCGGGCTGCAGGACCTGCACCAAGGTCGAGTTGCAGTCCTTTTTAGGCATGCTCAACTTTGCCACCAAAGTCATGCCCCAGGGCAGGGCCTTCATGTCCAGGCTTCTCCAATTGCTCCCCTCAGCCCCAGAGCAGGACAGTCTCGTCACCTTAGACGCACAAGCCATGGCCGACTTGTCCATGTGGGAGAACTTCCTGGCCTCTTGGAACGGTGTCTCGTTGTTCGTTCCTCGGCTAGGGCCAGAGTCCACCTTGATTTTCTCAGACGCCGCCGCCTCCGGGGGGTTCGCGGCGATCTGTGGGAACCAATGGTTCGCGGGCCCTTGGCCATCCGAGGTATCAACAGCCAGAGACGCTTTGCAGTCATCCCCTTTGCTGGAATTCTACCCAGTGGTGGCGGCTGCCCAGGTATGGGGCAGCCAATGGGCCAACTCTTCGGTGGCGTTCATCACTGATAATCAAACAGTGGTGGACATCATCACCAGGGGCAGGTCTCAGTCGCCCCAGATCATGTCATTTGTCCGCAGGCTGGTCTGGCTCTCGCTGGTGCACAATTTCCACGTAACATGCAAGCACATCCAGGGGGTTCACAATGTGGCCGCAGATGCCCTATCTCGTTTTAATTACGAAACTTTCTTCCAGGTCATGCCAGCGGCAGACCGTGTGGGGCTTCCTCCTCCGATGTACCAATTGCTAGTGTTGGATTAAACCTTTTTATTAATTCAGCAAAAACATTGATGCAGAAGTCTTTGTCTCACAACACCGCCAGGAACTACAGGACCGCCTGGAACACCTTCAACAGGTTCAGGGGCCTACACCCAAGTCGAGACACCAACAAAACCACGTACATCACAGCTTTCATAGCCTTCTGTCATTTCGATCTCAAGCTGTCCTTCAGCACCATCAAAGTGTATTTGGCCGGAGTCCAACATTTTTTCATGTTGGAAGACCCCGAAAGCAGGTCGGTCTTTCTATCCCAAGCAGTCAGGGCAACCCTTAGGGGGGTTCAGAAAAGTAGTATCACAGCCACCCCAAGCAGGCAGCCCGTATCGGGGGAACTATTTAGGAAACTTTCAACCTCCCTAGATAGTCTTCCTTTTGGGCTCCTTCCCAGCATAGTCATCAAGGCTGCCATGTACCTTAGTTTCTACGGGTTCTTAAGACCCGGCGAAGTCACCCGCACTTCAGCTAGGTCCAAGGGTCTCACCAGGGGTCAACTAGTCTGGCACCACGACCATTTCTCCCTGCACCTCCTTACTTCCAAAACCTCGCAGGTAGGTCCACCAGTGGAGGTGGATTTCTTCCCTTCTGCCAACACATGGTGCCCGGTCCAGGTACTCAAGAGTCTGCTATCGGCTCTGGGGGACTCCGCCCCTGACCAACCATTGCTCCCGTTTCAGGCCACAGCACTCACCGCTTCGCAATTCATTTCACACGTCCGCACTCTGGCTATGGGTTGGGGTTTCGACCCCAAGGCCATTTCAGGGCACTCATTCCGCATTGGTGCCGCATCCGCAGCGTCAAAACACAACGTCCCCGGCCACATCATCCGGAAAATGGGTCGCTGGCGCTCCTCATGCTTCACACGATACATACCTAACCCCCAGGTCGAGATATCCCAGGCTTTCCACAAGTTGGTTTTGTAAATCGGTTCACTGCCCAATAAAGGTTTTTCCTCCCTACCTGTTTGTCTTTTTGCCCCCTTTTAGGCTTACCCGCGGCATGGCTAAGGGCACATCTCCAGCCATATCAGGTAGGCATGGTGGTTTTCCTCTGTCAGGTTCGGCACGTTCAGGCACGAGCTCGGCCGTAGCCTTGACCACAAGTAGGTTAAGGCTGACATGTCAGCCTGCATTTGTGGGAGGGGCGTAGGCGCCCTTAAAAGGAGGCATGCCCTCTCCCCATTTGCGTGCGTTCCTGGTGCCCCACCCACCCTCCCCTTTTCTATTTATACTCATCAGGGTATGCCCCCTTTTAGGCTTACCCGCGGCATGGCTAAGGGCACATCTCCAGCCATATCAGGTAGGCATGGTGGTTTTCCTCTGTCAGGTTCGGCACGTTCAGGCACGAGCTCGGCCGTAGCCTTGACCACAAATAGGTTATAGAGAGCTTGGGGGGTGCAGCGGAAGAGGTGGTAGCAGTGGACAAGGAGGAGTCAGCCAAGGACGAGACGGAGGGAGGCGTAGGAGGAGAAGAAGAAGAGGCCACCTGCATGTAATCCGTGGTGGTAACACCAAATCCACACAGGTTCCATGGGTTACATGCTTGAAGGCCGTCAGAAGGTTCACCCAGTGGGCAGTAAAAGTTATGTACCTTCCCTGCCCATGTTTGCTAGACCACGTGTCTGTGGTCAGATGTATCTTGGCACCGACACTGTGTGCCAGAGATATATTAACTTGCTGCTGAACGTGGCCATATAGTTCAGAGATGCCCTTCTGGGAGAAATATTTCCTTCCGGGGAACTTCCATTGCGGTGCGCCAGTGGCCACAAATTTTCTAAAGGCCTCCGAGTCCACCAATTTATATGGCAGTAGTTGGAAGGCTAGCAGTTCTGATAAGCCAGAGGTCAGCCGTTGGGCAAGAGCAGGCATGGCCAACCTGTGGCTCTCCAGCTGTTGTAAAACTACAATTCCCACCATGCCCTGCTGTAGGCTGATAGCTGTTGGCAGTCTGGGCATGCTGGGAGTTGTAGTTTTGCAACATCTGGAGAGCCTCAGGTTGGCCATCCCTGGGCAAGAGGATTAATCACAATTTTTTTACACTCAAACATTTGGGCCACGGAAGCCTGCCTAGTGCCAGATGAATGCGACGACGGCACGGTGGAGTAGAGGACAAATGGGAGGAGAGAGGAGAAGCAGAAGACGCAGGACGTGAAGCGCCGAGAGTGTGGCTTTGTGGGTTCTGACGGCGTTGCTCTCACTGGGCTCGGTGATGGGAGGCCAGGTGCTATCTTAAGGCGGTTGTCTCTTGGTGAGTGTTGGGCTTACCGCGACTTATGTGTTGTCAGCACAGGCTGCAGATGGCAACACTATTGTCAGCAGCTGACACGTTAAAAAAAAGCCCACACTGCGGAGTCATGTGCCGGCGTCCTGGGAGTGCAAGATGTGACCGTGCCTGGTGGATGGCTCACTCCAGATACATTTGCAGTCTGCTTCTCCTCCTCCTCCCTATCTGCTGCTCCCTCTCTCCCTCTGAACTCCCCTCCTCTTCCTCTCTTGTGGCACCCACGTGACGTCCATCGACACGTCATCATTGTCACCTTCACCACCACTGACATTAGAGATCACGGAGTAGGCGACAACAGTGGGGACCACCCTCTTTGGGCTGATCTGGGTACTGTCATCAGACCGCTGGGTGGCGGCCGTTGCTACCGCCTCTTCCTCATCCAATGCCAAGAATGACTGCGCATCAGTAAGGTCTGGGAATGGATGGGAAAATAATTCCTCTGACTCGAGTGGAGGCACTATGGTGGTGGTGGTGGTGGTGTCTTTGTGGGTGCACACAGCAGAGAGTGAGGAGGGTGCATATACAGAGGATGAGGAGGGTGCAGAAGCAGAAGGCTGAGTGAGCCACTCAACCAACTTTGGTGCGTCCTTTGACATAATCGAACACACCTTCTCCAACTTCCCACTTAGGCTCTGGCCTGGTGCACCTGCCCGACCCCTACCACCCCTGCAGAACGGCCTGCCTCTTCCTCTGCCTGTCATTTTCAAAATGACCCTCTGCCAAAGTCCCTAGAGAAGAGCAGTATTTGTGGAAGCTGATATATGGCAGGCCTCAATCAGTTGTTAGTTGAAGCTGGTATATCACCCTCAAGCAGTCATTTTGTGGATGCAGGTATATGGAAAACCTCTATCACTATTTTGTGGAAGCTGATATATGGCAGGCCTCAATCAGTTGTTAGTTGAAGCTGGTATATCACCCTCAAGCAGTAATTTTGTGGACGCAGGTATATGAAAAACCTCTATCACTATTTTGTGAAAGCTGATATATGGCAGGCCTCAATCAGTTGTTAGTTGAAGCTGGTATATCACCCTCAAGCAGTAATTTTGTGGACACAGGAATATGGAAAACCTCAATCACTATTTTGTGGAAGCTGCTAGATCGCAGCCCTCAATCAGTATTTTCTGGAAGCATACAAATGCACTATAATATACTCTCTATGTTAGAAAGTATAATATAAGTATATCACACCCATCTGTGTATCACACCTATCGATAGCACAACGTTACCAGTCCTTAAAAAGACTTTTGCGGCCCTATTAGCTAGTGTTTGGTGTCCCTAAGTTCTGTCCCTGCTCCAAAATGCAACCTCTCCCTACACTGGCAAAACACATCGGGTTCTGTTATAGAGTTGGGGGTGTGTCCATGTGCTGTCCTGCCCCACCTGATGGATGTGTCATGGGTGAAAGTTCGGCGTAATGCAAAAGAATATGGCAAGCGTGGACATCGCCATATGTTCGCATGTTTGGTGGATCGCGAACGCGCAAAGTTTGCCGCGAACCGACCGCCGGGCGAACCGCAATGCCATCACTATTGGCAATCTTCTTATAGCCTCGGCTAAAGAAGTACTCACTGACCAGGGGACACCCTTTATGTCAAAGGTTACAAAGTAGTTGTGTAAACTATTAAAAATAACTCACTTGCGGACCTCAGTTTATCATCCCCAAACGGATGGCCTAGTCGAGAGGTTCAACAAAACATTAAAAGGGATGCCCAGAAAAGTGGTGGCACAGAATGGAAAAGACTGAGATTGTCTTTTACCGTATCTGATGTTTGCTGTACGGGAGGTGCCTCAAGCATCTACCGGATTTTCTACCTTCGAGCTAGTGTATAGTCGACAACCTCGGGGTCTTTTGGATGTTGCCAAAGAGACCTGGGAGAGTGAGGCTACACCCTACAAAATTGTGATTGAACACATTGCCCAAATGCAGGAAATGATTGAAAAAGTAATGCCCATTGTAAAAGAACACTTGCTGCAGGCCCAGGAGAGTCAGTCCCAGGTTTACAACAGATCTGCTAAAGTAAAGTAAGAAACTTTAACCCTGGGGATAGGGTACTAGTCCTTGTTCCCACAGTAGAAAGTAATTTTTTGGCCAACTGGCAAGGGCCTTATGAAATTGTCGAGAAGGTCGGAGAGGTAAATTACCGGGTTCATCAACCAGGTAGACGTAAGCCCTACCAAATCTATCACCTGAACCTAATCTAACCCTGGAAAAACTGAGAGGTGTTGTTAGCAGCTAACAGTAGTTGCAAAAAGGGATGTAGCACTGAGATACCAGAGGTAAAGATTGCAGACACCTTGTCATGATCTCAAACCCAAGAGACAAAGGAATTTGTACAGAAAAATAAAGATATCTTTTCTTAGCTACCTGGTTGAACAGATATAACCAAGCATGATATCATAACCGAACCAGGGGTCAGAGTAAACCAAAAGCCTTATAGAATACCTGAGGCTAGACGAAAAGCTATTTCCCAAGAAATACAAACAATGCTTCAGTTAGGGGTTATAGAGGAGTCCCACAGTGACTGGTCTAGTCCTATAGTCTTAATTCCCAAACCTGATGGCACCATACGTTTCTGTAATGACTTCAGAAAACAGAATTCTGACTCCAAGTTTGATGCTTATCCAATGCCTCGATTTGGATGAGCCGATTGATAGGCTAGCTAATGCCAGTTTTTTTTTACCACATTAGACCTTACAAAAAGGTTACTGGAAAGAACCGTTGACTGATGAGGCAAAAGAAAAATCAGCTTTCAGTGTCCCTGATGGCCATTTTCAATATGTAGTCCTTCCCTTTGGTTTGCATGGGGTCCTAGCCACATTCCAGAGAATGATGGACAAAATATTAAGACCACATCGTAAATACACAGCTGCCTATTTGGACGATGTAATAATCCATAGCCCGGATTGGAAAATTCATCTACCCAGGGTACAAGCCGTCCTGAATTCTATTAGGGAAGCGGGTTTTACAGCAAATCCCCAAAAATGTGCCATTGGGCAAGAAGAGGCAAAGTACTTAGGGTACATGATTGGGCGAGGGGTTATAAAACCTCAAATAAACAAATTTGAAGCCATTCAGAGCTGGCCAAGGCCTTTGAACAGAAAACAAGTCAGAGCATTCCTGGGTTTAACTGGTTATTATAGGAGTTTTATTGACAATTTTGCAGCATTGCTAGCCCTTTAACAGAGGATTCAACCATGATCAAATGGACCACGGAGGCGGAACAAGCTTTTCAGAACCTGAAGCAGGCTCTATGTGCCCAGCCAGTGTGTCATGGTCTTACCTGCTTGCTGCTCTCCTTCGTTTGACATGTGCTGGCGGCCATCTTGGGTCCTGGGTTTCTTGTAGCCTTCCACCCTGCGGCTCCTCCTTCCCCTGGGAGGAGCTGGATGCCTAGCTCATATATATAGGAGGTCTGTGGCTTCAGTTCCTTGCTTGGTCCTCTTGTGTTCACATGCTTCTAAGACTGCTGCTGCTTCTGGTTCCTGATCCTGGCTTCGTCTGACTACCCTGCTGGTTCCTGATCCTGGCTTCGTCTGACTACCCTGCTGGTTCCTGATCCTGGCTTCGTCTGACTACCCTGCTGGTTCCTGATCCTGGCTTCGTCTGACTACCCTTCTGGTTCCTGACCTCTGGCTTCGCAAAGACTCTGCTCGGTTTCACCATCCGTTAGGACTTTTGCTTTACAGCTTTATTTTCAATAAAGCCTTCTTATTTTCACTTATCTCTTGTTGTACGTCTGGTTCATGGTTCCGTGACATTAGGACCAAGCCATGAATTCTGACGGTACAGGGCCATCCTCGCTACCCACGCTGGTTGCCAGACTTGATCAGCAGGATCACCTGTTGGGTCGGTTCGCTGTGGCGTTGCAAACCCTGCTTGAACGCACGGCTCATTTCGCTCCCGTTGCCGATGGGTCGGTTGTCGCTCCTGGGCTCGCTCCTACTGCCGCTCCGGTTGTTGCGCCAGAGTCTACCCCGACACCTGTTGTTGCGCCTGCGGTGTTTCGGGGTATGACCGGTTCTGCCCCTCTTCCACAGCGCTTTGGGGGAGAGCCAACTCAGTGCCGAGGTTTCCTTAACCAGGTGGGCATTTATTTTGAGTTGCTGCCACATGCCTTTCCTACTGAGAGATCAAAGGTGGGCTTCTTGATCTCGCTGCTCTCGGACAAGGCCTTGGCCTGGGCCAGCCCTTTATGGGAGAACAACAATCCGGTGGTTGCCGAGTTTTCCGGTTTTGTTGCTTCTCTTCGGAAGGTATTCGATGTGCCGGCTCGTGCTGCCTCTGCTGCGAAGCTCCTTATGTCCATCAGACAGGGTTCACGATCCGTAGCTGAATACGCCATTGAGTTTCGTACCCTGGCAGCAGAGGTGGGCTGGAATAATGAGGCTCTGGTCGCTGCTTTCTCTCATGGTCTCTCGGATGCCTTGAAGGATGAGGTTGCAGCTAAGGACCTACCAGTTGAGCTCGAGTCTCTTATTTCTTTCCTGATTTTGATTGACACCAGACTCAGGGAGAGACCTTCCTTTAAGGAGAACCTGCGGAGGTCTCCTAACAGATTGGTGCCTACGTTTGCTGTCCCACCCGTGCCTCCCTCTCCTCCCACGCCTCCTGGGGATGACTTGTCTGGGGGTGAACCCATGCAGCTGGGGTTTGCTCGCCTGTCCGAGGGGGAGAGGGCACTCCGGAGACGCGAGGGCCGATGCATGTACTGTGGTCTCGGTGGGCATTTTCGGTTGGCATGTCCGAACCGTCCGGGAAACGCTCGTACCCTGAGATCCTGTCGGGGGCAGATCTTGGGTGGAGTCTCCTCGTCCCCGGTTTCCCGTGTTGACAAACCACTGATCACTGTTGTCCTCTCCTGGGTCGGGGGCTCGGTGACGACCCAGGCGTTGGTGGACTCTGGTGCTGGTGGTTTGTTCATTGATAGTGTGTTCGCTGCCGCCA
Source organism: Bufo bufo (assembly GCF_905171765.1). NCBI lineage: Eukaryota > Metazoa > Chordata > Amphibia > Anura > Bufonidae > Bufo > Bufo bufo. Next base: position 274,468,939 of record NC_053393.1, read on the forward strand.
ATTCCATTCCTCTGCAGGCTCGAGGTTCCCCACTGGCTCTTGAGGCGATAGACGGCAGACCCCTTCTGCCGCCACACGTGACTCATGAGACCCTTCCAGTGGGGATAGCCATTGGTGCCGTTCACAGAGAGTCGGTCTGCCTCCAGGTTATTTCGTCTCCACACTACTCGGTGGTCTTGGGGTACCCCTGGCTCCAGAAGCATAATCCGACTTTCGATTGGAGATCGGTCGAGATCCTCTCGTGGTCACCGCAGTGTGGGGCTAGTTGCATCCATGGGTCTGTCAAGTTGCTGTGTACTTCCTCGGAATCTCTGTTGCCTCCTGAATACGAGGAGTACCGGGATGTATTCGATAAGGTGCGCGCGGTTGCCCTACCTCCGCACCGCCCATACGATTGTGCCATAGAGTTACAATCTGGTGCCGTTCCTCCTCGTGGCAAAATCTATCCACTGTCGGTAGCGGAGAATGAGGCCATGGAGGAGTACGTGAGGGAGGCGCTTTCACGCGGACACATTCGCAAATCTTCGTCCCCGGCAGGGGCTGGATTTTTCTTTGTGAAAAAGAAGGGCGGTGAGTTGAGGCCTTGCATCGATTACAGGGGTCTCAATCGCATCACGATCAAGAACGCTTACCCGATACCCTTGATTTCCGAGCTGTTCGATCGCCTTAAAGGGGCCACGGTCTTTACCAAACTCGACCTGAGGGCGGCATATAACCTGGTAAGGATCAAGGCGGGCGATGAGTGGAAGACCGCGTTTAACACCAGGACCGGTCATTACGAATCCTTGGTTATGCCCTTTGGGTTGTGCAATGCGCCCGCAGTCTTTCAGGAATTCATCAACGATGTTTTCCGTGACCTGTTGCAGCAGTGTGTGGTAGTCTATTTGGATGACATCTTGGTATATTCTGAATCCATGGAGGCCCACATTCTGGATGTCAGACGAGTGTTGCAACGGTTACGAGAGAACAAGCTGTTCGGTAAGCTTGAGAAATGCGAATTTCACCGATCCCAGGTAACCTTCTTAGGTTACATCATTTCCGCTGAGGGGTTCTCCATGGATCCTGAGAAGGTTTCGGCTGTCTTACAGTGGCCACAGCCCAGTGGTCTTCGTTCCCTGCAGCGCTTTTTGGGCTTCGCCAACTATTATCGGAAGTTCATCAGGGACTTTTCCATGCTGGCCAAGCCTCTCACGGATCTGACCAGGAAGGGCAGTAATTCCCAGGTCTGGCCGCTCGAGGCCATCCGAGCTTTTGAGGCCCTAAAGTCCGCCTTTGTGTCGGCTCCGATTCTGTCGCATCCCAACCCTGGGTTGCCCTTTGTCCTCGAGGTGGACGCGTCTGAGACGGGAGTAGGCGCCCTTCTGTCTCAGCGTAGAACACCAGAGGGTCCTCTGCTTCCTTGTGGGTTTTACTCCCGGAAACTGTCTTCCGCGGAGTGCAACTATCAGATTGGTGACAGGGAGTTATTGGCCATCGTGCAGGCCCTTAAAGAATGGAGGCACTTGCTCGAGGGTTCGGTGGTTCCGGTTCTCATCCTGACGGACCACAAGAATCTGACCTACCTTTCTGAGGCCAAGAGATTGACACCACGTCAGGCCAGATGGGCTCTGTTCTTGTCACGTTTTAATTACGTGGTCTCCTACCTACCCGGTTCCAAGAACATCAGGGCGGATGCCTTATCACGGCAGTACTCCGAGCTGTCCAGGGAGGAGTCGATTCCGACTTCGGTCATACCTCCGAATCAGATCCTGGCCGCCATTCGCACCAGCCTGACCTCTCCCCTGGGTGAGCAGATTTTGGCGGCTCAATCTGGTGCTCCCTCTGGGAGACCCAACGGCAGATGTTTTGTGCCTGAGGAGTTGCGCACTCGGTTGTTGCGAACCTACCATAACTCCAAGACCGCGGGGCATCCTGGAAAGAATCAGCTGTCCTGGGCTGTTTCACGTCTGTTCTGGTGGCCTTCCCTACGTTCCGACATCGCCGCATATGTAGCGGCATGCTCCGTTTGTGCCCAGAGTAAGTCCCCTCGGCACCTTCCGTTGGGCCTTCTGCAACCCATAGCCACCGGGGAGCGCCCATGGTCACACCTGGGGATGGATTTCATTGTGGACCTCCCTGCATCCCGAGGCCATACGGTCATTCTCATGATTGTGGATCGGTTTTCCAAAATGTGCCACTGTGTTCCTCTCAAGAAGTTACCCTCTGCACAAGAGTTGGCCACGATTTTTGCCAGGGAGGTCTTCCGGTTGCACGGTTTGCCTAAGGAGATTGTGTCGGATCGGGGGAGTCAGTTTGTGTCCAGGTTCTGGCGCGCCTTTTGCTCCCAGTTGGGGATTCATCTCTCCTTCTCCTCGGCCTACCACCCTCAGTCCAATGGGGCCGCAGAACGATCCAATCAGGCCTTGGAGCAATTCCTTCGTTGCTATGTCTCCGATCACCAAGACAATTGGGTTGACCTCCTGCCTTGGGCTGAGTTTGCCAGGAACACGGCGGTGAACTCTTCCTCTGGGACGTCTCCCTTCATGGCCAATTATGGGTTCCAACCTGCCGTGTTACCGGAGGTATTCTCTCCCCAGGATATTCCGGCTGTGGAGGATCACCTTTCCGTCCTACGTGCTTCTTGGGTACAGATCCAGAAGTCCCTTGAGGTCTCTGCGCAGCGCCAGAGATTCCAGGCTGATCGCAGACGAGCGCCTGCTCCTTCCTACCAGGTCGGAGACCGTGTATGGTTGTCCACCCGCAACCTCAACCTTCGAGTGCCCACTCCCAAGCTGGCGCCTCGCTTTGTTGGTCCCTTCCGAGTGCTTCGCAGGGTAAACCCGGTAGCCTATGCCCTTGCGCTTCCTCCTGGCATGCGGATCTCCAACGTGTTTCATGTCTCCCTGTTGAAGCCACTGGTGTGTAATCGTTTCACTTCCTCGGTTCCTCGGCCTCGTCCGGTCCAAGTGGGCAATCGTGAGGAATATGAGGTGAGCAATATCCTGGACTCACGCCTGGTCCGCGGTCGGTTGCAGTTTTTGGTCCATTGGCGTGGTTATGGTCCAGAGGAGCGTTCCTGGGTTCCCTCCGCAGATGTCCATGCTCCTGCCTTGCTCCGAGCCTTCCACGCACGCTTCCCTCAGAAACCGTTTTGTGCTCCGCGGAGGAGGGGCCCTTGAGGGGGAGGTACTGTCATGGTCTTACCTGCTTGCTGCTCTCCTTCGTTTGACATGTGCTGGCGGCCATCTTGGGTCCTGGGTTTCTTGTAGCCTTCCACCCTGCGGCTCCTCCTTCCCCTGGGAGGAGCTGGATGCCTAGCTCATATATATAGGAGGTCTGTGGCTTCAGTTCCTTGCTTGGTCCTCTTGTGTTCACATGCTTCTAAGACTGCTGCTGCTTCTGGTTCCTGATCCTGGCTTCGTCTGACTACCCTGCTGGTTCCTGATCCTGGCTTCGTCTGACTACCCTGCTGGTTCCTGATCCTGGCTTCGTCTGACTACCCTGCTGGTTCCTGATCCTGGCTTCGTCTGACTACCCTTCTGGTTCCTGACCTCTGGCTTCGCAAAGACTCTGCTCGGTTTCACCATCCGTTAGGACTTTTGCTTTACAGCTTTATTTTCAATAAAGCCTTCTTATTTTCACTTATCTCTTGTTGTACGTCTGGTTCATGGTTCCGTGACACAGTGTTAGTCACACCAGATTAAAAAAAAGAGTTTGTTGTGCAAACAGATGCCACAGATGTGGGAGTAGGGGCCGTGTTGTCGCAAATGAGGGCTGGTGAAGAGTATCCTGTATTTTATCTAAATAAAAAGTTGAATGAGCATGAGAAGAAATATTCCATTGTAGAAAAGAAGTGTTTGGCAATTAAGTGGGCGGTAGAAGCACTAAGGTATTATTTGGTAGGGAGAACATTCAAACTGGTAACTGACCATGCCCCCCTCAAATGGATGTGCCAAAACCGTGAGAAAAACAGGCAAGTGACCCGATGGTTTATATCTTTACAAGATTATAGTTTTACAGTGCAACATACACCCAGGCGTCAGCTTGGAAATGCCGATGCCCTGTCCAGGGTGTACTGTTTAAGAGCACAGTGTGTTCCTACCCCAAGGTCGAAACAGGGTGGAAGGATATGTGACCAGGGGGAAAGTGGTAGAAGGAGTCTACATTTCACCTAGGTTCCTGTCTTATACGTTCTAAACAGCAGCCAGGGAATTGAAACAGCAAGGAAAACTATGTTTTCTGTGTGTGTAAGGTTTTATCAAAAACCTGGTTAGAAGGGCCTGGCTGCTTGGAGCAGAGAGAGTTGGGTGGGTCCTTGCTCCGATTAGCCACTCCAGGTATTCATGGTTGAATGCGGTTAATCACCTGAGCACCTGGGTGGACTATAAAAGGGAAGACAGCTCACTAGCTAAGGTCTCTGCTCCTGGGAAAAGCTCTGATGTGAGTACAAAGCAACTGTGTGGTTTGGATTATGGTGCTGGGCATAAGGCATAGTTTCCTGTAGTTAGGAACTGCTGTATGTATATATATGTAGTGGTCAGATGGCCAGGTATTTCTTTTATGTTGTACTGTTTTGTTCAATATTTTTGACGGCAACAGCCAAACAAAACTAGCTGCGGTCAGTTGCACCATACTTACTTGGACTGGACTGTGTTTTGTCTGACTACAGCGCCTGTCTATCCCAGGAGATGGTGATCCCGTGAGCTATATATATATATATATATATATATATATATATACACTGCTCAAAAAAATAAAGGGAACACTTAAACAACACAATGTAACTCCAAGTCAATCACACTTCTGTGAAATCAAACTGTCCACTTAGGAAGCAACACTGAGTGACAATCAATTTCACATGCTGTTGTGCAAATGGGATAGACAACAGGTGGAAATTATAGGCAATTAGCAAGACACCCCCAATAAAGGAGTGGTTCTGCAGGTGGTCATCACAGACCACTTCTCAGTTCCTATGCTTCCTGGCTGATGTTTTGGTCACTTTTGAATGCTGCCGGTGCTTTCACATTTTTTTGAGCAGTGTATATATACAGTACAGACCAAAAGTTTGGACACACCTCCTCATTCAAAGAGTTTTATTAATTTTCATGACTATGAAGGCATCAAAACTATGAATTTACACATGTGGAATTATATACATAACAAACAAGTGTGAAACAACTGAAAATATGTCATATTCTAGGTTCTTCAAAGTAGCCACCTTTTGCTTTGATTACTGCTTTGCACACTCTTGGCATTCTCTTGATGAGCTTCAAGAGGTAGTCCCCTGAAATGGTCTTCCAACAGTCTTGAAGGAGTTCCCAGAGATGCTTAGCACTTGTTGGCCCTTTTGCCTTCACTCTGCGGTCCAGCTCACCCCAAACCATCTCGATTGGGTTCAGGTCCGGTGACTGTGGAGGCCAGGTCATCTGGCGCAGCACCCCATCACTCTCCTTCATGGTCAAATAGCCCTTACTTTCAAAGTTTTCCCAATTTTTCGCCTGACTGACTGACCTTCATTTCTTAAAGTAATGATGGCCACTCGTTTTTCTTTACTTAGCTGCTTTTTTCTTGCCATAATACAAATTCTAACAGTCTATTCAGTAGGACTATCAGCTGTGTATCCACCTGACTTCTCCTCAACGCAACTGATGGTCCCAACCCCATTTATAAGGCAAGAAATCCCACTAATTAAACCTGACAGGGCACACCTGTGAAGTGAAAACCATTTCAGGGGTCTACCTCTTGAAGCTCATCAAGAGAATGCCAAGAGTGTGCAAAGCAGTAATCAAAGCAAAAGGTGGCTACTTTGAAGAACCTAGAATATGACATATTTTCAGTTGTTTCACACTTGTTTGTTATGTATATAATTCCATATGTGTTAATTCATAGTTTTGATGCCTTCAGTGTGAATCTACAATTTTCATAGTCATGAAAAAAAAGAAAAGTCTTTGAATGAGAAGGTGTGTCCAAACTTTTGGTCTGTACTGTATATATATACACTGCTCAAAAAAATAAAGGGAACACAAAAATAACACATCCTAGATCTGAATTAATTAAATATTCTTCTGAAATACTTTGTTCTTTACATAGTTGAATGTGCTGACAACAAAATCACACCAAAAAAAAAAATGGAAATCAAATTTTTTAACCCATGGAGGTCTGGATTTGGAGTCACCCTTAAAATTAAAGTGGAAAAACACACTACAGGCTGATCCAACTTTGATGTAATGTCCTTAAAACAAGTCAAAATTAGGCTCAGTAGTGTGTGTGGCCTCCACGTGCCTGTATGACCTCCCTACAACACCTGTGCATGCTCCTGATGAGGTGGCGGACGGTCTCCTGAGGGATCTCCTCCCAGACCTGGACTAAAGCATCTGCCAACTCCTGGACAGTCTGTGGTGCAACGTGACGTTGGTGGATAGAGCGAGACGTGATGTCCCAGATGTGCTCAATTGGATTCAGGTCTGGGGAACGGGCGGGCCAGTCCATAGCATCAATGCCTTCGTCTTGCAGGAACTGCTGACACACTCCAGCCACATGAGGTCTAGCATTGTCTTGCATTAGGAGGAACCCAGGGCCAACCGCACCAGCATATGGTCTCACAAGGGGTCTGAGGATCTCATCTCGGTACCTAATGGCAGTCAGGCTACCTCTGGCGAGCACATGGAGGGCTGTGCGGCCCTCCAAAGAAATGCCACTCCACACCATTACTGACCCAATGCCAAACCGGTCATGCTGGAGGATGTTGCAGGCACCAGAACGTTCTCCACGGCGTCTCCAGACTCTGTCACGTCTGTCACATGTGCTCAGTGTGAACCTGCTTTTATCTGTGAAGAGCACAGGGCGCCAGTGGCGAATTTCCAATCTTGGTGTTTTCTGGCAAATGCCAAACGTCCTGCACGGTGTTGGGCTGTAAGCACAACCCCCACCTGTGGACGTCGGGCCCTCATATCACCCTCATGGAGTCTGTTTCTGACCGTTTGAGCAGACACATGCACATTTGTGGCCTGCTGGAGGTCATTTTGCAGGGCTCTGGCAGTGCTCCTCCTGTTCCTCCTTGCACATAGGCGGAGGTAGCTGTCCTGCTGCTGGGTTGTTGCCCTCCTACCACCTCCTCCACGTCTCCTGATGTACTGGCCTGTCTCCTAGTAGCGCCTCCATGCTCTGGACACTACGCTGACAGACACAGCAAACCTTCTTGCCACAGCTCGCATTGATGTGCCATCCTGGATAAGCTGCACTACCTGAGCCACTTGTGTGGGTTGTAGACTCCGTCTCATGCTACCACTAGAGTGAAAGCACCGGCAGCATTCAAAAGTGACCAAAACATCAGCCATGAGGCATAGGAACTGAGAAGTGGTCAGGTCACCACCTGCAGAACCACTCCTTTATTGGGGGTGTCTTGCTAATTGCCTATAATTTCCACCTGTTGTCTATCCCATTTGCACAACAGCATGTGAAATTGATTGTCACTCAGTGTTGTTTCCTAAGTGGACAGTTTGATTTCACAGAAGTGTGATTGACTTGGAGTTACATTGTGTTGTTTAAGTGTTCCCTTTATTTTTTTGAGCAGTGTATATATATATATATATATATATATATACTGTGTGTACTTGAAGCATATGTCTATGGTGGGTGGGAGGAGGTGCATAGAAGGGTTACTGTGTAGCCTGTGCTACTAGTAGGCAGCAGCTTTTACTCACACACAATTTGATGACAACTGCTGCAACCTCTCCTCACTGAGGTCACTGACTGGCTGGTGAGGTTGCAGCATTCACACTTGGAGGGCGACTAACACTTTTCCCCCACAGGTACACCTGCAAGAACTACGGGCCCTCTTTTAACCTCTCTGCAATGGAGTTGGAAGCAAGAATGAGACTCACCAGCAATCTGAACTGGGCTTTGGTACTGCCTGGTACCTCAGTACCAAAGCCCACTTCGGATTCCTATTTTAAATTACTATTAAATACGCAGATATAAATATAGTAGTAATTCCTGAAAGTCTTGCGCGACTTTGGCCGATACAAACTATGGCTTCATTGAGCTAAGGCTACTTTCACACTAGCGTTTTGGTATTACTTGTAAGGCCTCTTGCACACGAACGTATTTTCTTTCCGTGTCCGTTACGTTGTTTTTTTGCGGACTGTATGCGGAATCATTCACTTCAATGGGTCCACAACAAACGGAAGTTACTCTGTTTGCATTCTGTTTCTGTATGTCTGTTCTGGAAAAAAATAGAACATGTCCTATTATTGTCCTAGTATTGTCCATTGCGGACAAGGATAGTACTGTTCTATTGGGGCCAGCTGTTTCGTTCCGCAAAATACGGAATGCACACGGATCCGTTTTCAATTTTGCCGACCGCAAAATACATATGGTCGTGTGCAAGAGGCCTAATTTTGCTTTCAGTGAGTCCAATGGCAACATACAGTCCTGATCAAAAGTTTAAGACCACTTGAAAAATGGCAAAAAATCATATTTTACATTGTTGGATCTTAACAAGGTTCCAAGTAGAGCTTAAACATGCAACAAGAAGAAATGAGAGTGAGACAAAACATTTTTTGAGCATGCAATTAATTGAAAATAACGATTAAACTGAAACATGCTGTTTTTCAGCTGATCCAAATTTTAGGACCACATGCCTTTAAAAGGCCAAATCTGTGCAAAGATGTGGATTCATTGTCATTTTCTGTCAGGTAGTCACACGTTGCGATGGCAAAGGCAAAAAAACGGGTTGTTGAACTGCATAAGCAGGGTCTTTCACAGCGCGCCATCGCTGCTGAGGTGGGACGCAGTAAGACAGTCATTTGGAATTTCTTAAATGATCCTGAGGGTTATGGAACAAAAAAGTCAAGTGGAAGACCCCAAAAAAATTCATCAGCACTGAGCCAATTGGCTGTCCGTGAAGACACTGGACGATCCTCGACCCAAATTAAGGCCCTTACTGGTGCTGACTGCAGCCCTATAACCATCAGACGGCATCTGAGACTGAAGGGCTTCAAAAACAAAAAAGTCTTCAAAGACCTCGTCTCCTTGAATGCCACAGAACTGCTCGTTTGGACTTTGCAAGAGAGCACCAAACATGGAACATTCAAAGGTGGAAGAAAGTTTTATTTTCTGATGAGAATTTTTTTTACCTTGATGGTCCTGATGGTTTCCAACGTTACTGGCATGACAAGCAGATCCCACCTGAGGGGGCGCCATTATGGTCTGGGGTGCTTTTTCCTTAAGTGGAACAATGGAGCTTCAGGAAGTGCAGGGGCGTCAAACGGCCGCTGGCTATGTCCAAATGTTGCAGAGAGCATTCCTCATGACTGAGGGCCCTCGTCTGTGTGGTAACGACTGGGTTTTTCAAGAGGACAACGCTACAGTACACAATGCCCGCAGGACAAGGGACTTCTTCCAGGAGAATAACATCACTCTTTTGGCCCATCCTGCGTGTTCCCCTGATCTAAATCCAATTGAGAACCTTTGGGGATGGATGGCAAGGGAAGTTTACAAAAATGGACAACAGTTCCAGACAGTAGATGGCCTTCGTGCGGCCGTCTTCACCACTTGGAGAAATGCTCCCACTCACCTCATGGAAACGCTTGCATCAAGCATGCCGAAACGAATTTTTTAAGTGATAAACAATAACGGCAGAGCTACTCATTACTGAGTTCATGTTTGGAAGTTGGATTTCTGTTTTGGGGGGGGTTTAGTTTTTTTTGGAGGTGTGGTCCTAAACTTTTGATCAGCTGAAAAACAGCCTGTTTCCGTTTATTCTAAAAATGTTTTGTCTCACTCCCATTTCTTCTTCTTGTATGTTGAAGCTCTACTTGGAACCTTGTTAACTGCCTCCGGACCGCCTAACGCAGGATCGCGTTCCGGAGGCGGCAGCGCTGCGCAGAGTCACGCATATTCGCGTCATCTCGCGAGACGCGATTTCGCTCAAAGCCGGCCCGCGCATGCGCATCGCGGGCCGGCAAAAGTTAAAGAACAATTTCGTCACCAGCCTGCCAGCAACGATCATTGGCTGGCAGGCTGGCGATTTTAAAAAAAAACGAATCACAAGCCATATAACAGATCATATTAGTAAATATGATCTGTTATATGGCTTGTCTGCTCCTCTGCTGGTCCTTTTCGTCGGTTGGATCCAGCAGAGGAGCAGACTTCACAGTGAGTAGCACCAACACCACACTTTAGCTCCAGATCACCCCCTGCACCCCAATTAACCCTTTGATCACCCCTTTGATCGCCCCTGTCAATCACTTAGTGAAAGACAAAAAGTGATCAGTGTAAACTGTCACTTTTTTTTTTCACTAGTATTGGCTTTTAGGTTTTAGGATAGTTTAGGCCCCTTGGTTAGGTAGTTAGCGATCGGTTAGCGCCCAGCCCACCGCACCGCAGTCACTGATTTGCTGATTAGCGTATCGCTAATCAGCATTTGTACTTTTATAGTATCTGTAAGTGATCAAAACTGATCACGGTCAGATCTATAATAGTATTAGTGTCACTTTAGTTCACCCTCCACCCAAAACGCAGTGTTTGCCCGATCAGGCCTGATCGGTCGCCCACACGTGCGTTCACCCACGCCCGCCCCACCGCAGTGACAAAAAATATATATTTTTTGATCACTGCACATTAACTTTACAAGCACTGCGGCGATAAAAAAAATCAGTTTTGATATTTTTTATCAACCGCAGCGGCCTCCGGTACTTCGCTAGCCTCCCCTTTGTAAGACAGGCTTGCTTTTTTTCTTGGGTAGTCTCAGGGAATACCCCTAAATTTAGTAGTCCAAAATGTCAAACAGGGGGTATTCTTCTGAAGAGGCCTACAGGATTCTGACCCAGTCGGATGAGGAATGGGAACCCTCATCTGACGAATCTAGCGGGTCAGAATATGAACCTGTAGAAAGCAGTGGCTCTCTGACCCAAAGTTCGGACGAGGAGGTGGAGGTCCCTGATAGCACCAGGCGTACTAGGCCCCGTGTCGCTAGACCACAGGTTATGCAGGATCTGCTTCAAGAGCAGCAGAGTGGGGCTGGCGCTGCCGGATCACGTGGTGAGGCATACACCAGCAGCACAGCCCTCCCTGGACCTAGTACCAGCACTGCCGTACAACATGGTGACGTGGCGAGCACCAGAAGGGCAGTTGAAGCTGGTACGGTGGCACGTGCAATAGTTACCCAGTCGCAGCCACCGCAAAGAGCCCCTAGAATCCCTGAGGTGCTGGCAAACCCTGATTGGCAGTCACCAACTTCAGCCGCACCATTAGTTCCCCCTTTCACCGCCCAGTCTGGAGTTCGGGTTGAGACGGCTCATATCTGTTCGGCCCTGGGATTTTTTGAGCTGTTCTTGACTGCGGAGCTCTTGGACTTAGTCGTGGCAGAGACAAACCGGTATGCCACACAATTTATATCCGCCAACCCGGGAAGCTATTATGCCCAGCCTTTCCGGTGGAAACCAGTCCAAGTTTCCGAAATTAAAATTTTTCTGGGCCTTCTCCTCAACATGGGTCTAACTAAAAAGCATGAATTGCGGTCATATTGGTGCACGAACCCGATTCATCACATGCCCATGTTCTCTGCTGCTATGTCCAGGGCACGATTTGAGGCCATCCTCCGTTTCCTGCATTTTAGCGACAACACCACCTCCCGTCCCAGAGGCCACCCAGCTTTTGAGCGGCTCCACAAAATTCGGCCCCTCATAGACCACTTCAACCAGAAATTTGCAGATTTGTATACCCCCGAGCAAAACATCTGCGTAGACGAGTCCCTAATACATTTTACCGGGCGCCTTGGCTTCAAACAATACATCCCAAGCAAGCGTGCCCGGTATGGGGTCAAATTGTATAAGCTCTGTGAAAGGGCCACAGGCTATACCCACAAATTTCGGATCTATGAGGGAAAAGATCAGACCCTGGAGCCGGTCGGTTGCCCTGACTACCTGGGGAGCAGTGGGAAGACAGTCTGGGACTTGGTGTCACCCTTATTTGGCAAGGGGTACCATCTTTATGTGGACAATTTCTACACAAGTGTGGCCCTCTTTAGGCATTTGTTTCTAGAACAGATTTGCGCCTGTGGCACCGCGCGAACTAGTCGCGTGGGCTTCCCCCAACAGGTCGTTACCACCCGTCTTGCAAGGAGGGAGAGGGCTGCCTTGTGTAACGAAGAACTGCTCGCGGTGAAATGGAGAGACAAGCGTGACGTTTACATGCTCTCCTCCATTCACGCAGACACGACAATACAAATTGAGCGAGCAACCCGTGTCATTGAAAAGCCCCTCTCAGTCCACGACTATAATTTGCTCATGGGAGGGGTGGACTTCAATGACCAGATGTTGTCTCCGTATTTAGTTTCCCGACGCACCAGACGCTGGTATAAGAAGGTGTCTGTATATTTAATTCAATTGGCTCTGTACAATAGTTTTGTTCTCTACAGTAAGGCTGGGAGAACAGGATCCTTCCTCAAATTCCAGCAAGAGATCATCAAGAACCTCCTGTATCCAGAAGGTTCCGTGGCCCCATCCACCAGTGTAGTTAGCCGTCTACACGAGCGACATTTCCCCAGTGTCGTTCCTGGTACCTCAACCCAACCGTCACCCCGAAAAAGATGTCGTGTCTGTAGCAGGAGTGGAATAAAGCGTGATATCCGCTATTTCTGTCCTGACTGTCCTGACCACCCTGCCCTATGCTTTGGAGAGTGTTTCCGGAAGTACCACACACAGGTACACCTAGAATAGGGATTGCATCTCACAGGACAGGCACACAGGGCTATTAGGGCCCTTTTACTCACAGCTGCTGCAAACCTCTCCTTTCACCTGGGATAAAGTGCATAACGTACTTCGCCACATCTTTGGGCGATTTGCGCTTTGCACATTGTCCCATGGGGAAGGAGAGGTTTGTTCTATAAAGGTAAAAAAAACTAAACCAAAAAAAAAAAATACCGGTAAGTAAAAAAGTTAACGTTCAGTTAAAAAAGTTAAAAAAAGTTTATATGTTCTGTTCAAAAGTTAATAAATTTATTGCGTTGCGGCCTGGTTTTTTCTTTTTTGTTTTGTTTTTTTTACCTTCCAGGTGAACCAACCGATCGACTAGCTGCAGCACTGATGTGCATTCTGACAGAAGCATTGCGCTGCTGTCAGATTACAAGCAAGTCGGTGTATGCGGCGCTGCAAGACGAGATTTCTCCTCTGCAGTAAAAGATACGTTTGCCGAGGCATATGAGCTGAGGAGGTGGCGGTGTTCATATACTTTGGCAAACACTTTGTATATATAAAAAAAAAAATCCCGGCAAGGATTTATTCATCCACATCGATTGATGTGAATGGAGAAATCTGGTTTGCCAGGGCATACGAGCTAAGTGGGTATGGATGTTGGGCGGAGCTCCTATGTCCTGGCAGACGCCTTTCCCCTCCTTTTTCTTTTTTTGGCAGAGATTTTTTCATCCACATTGATCGATGCGAATGAAGAAATCTGTGCCGTTCATTTTTTTCTTTCAGCCCAGAGGCTGAACGAAAATTTTTTTTTTTATTAACCGTATGCTCAATATAAGGAGAATAGCAGAAACTCCTAATGCTGGGCATACATGTAATGATTGCGGAGACCCTCAAATGCCAGGGCAGTACAAACACCCCACAAATAACACCATTTTGGAAAGAAGACACCCCAAGGTATTCGCTGAGGGGCATATTGAGTCCATGAAAGATTGAAATTTTTGTCTCGAATTAGCGGAAAGGGAGACTTTGTGAGAAAAAAAAAAAAAAAATCAATTTCCGCTAACTTGTGCCCAAAAATTTTTTTTTCTATGAACTCGCCATGCCCCTCATTGAATACGTTGGGGTGTCTTCTTTCCAAAATGGGGTCACATGTGGGGTATTTATACTGCCCTGACATTTTAGGGGCCCCAAAGCGTGAGAAGAAGTCTGGTATCCAAATGTCTAAAAATGCCCTCCTAAAAGGAATTTGGGCCCCTTTGCCCACCTAGGCTGCAAAAAAGTGTCACACATGTGGTATCTCCGTATTCAGGAGGAGTTGGGAAATGTGTTTTGGGGTGTCATTTTACATATACCCCATGCTGGGTGAGAGAAATATCTTGGCAAAAGACAACTTTGTATAAAAAAATGGGAAAAGTTGTCTTTTGCCAAGATATTTCTCTCACCCAGCATGGGTATATGTAAAATGACACCCCAAAACACATTCCCCAACTTCTCCTGAATACGGAGATACCACATGTGTGACACTTTTTTGCAGCCTAGGTGGGCAAAGGGGCCCACATTCCAAAGAGCACCTTTCGGATTTCACCGGCCATTTTTTACAGAATTTGATTTCAAACTCCTTACCACACATTTGGGCCCCTAGAATGCCAGGGCAGTATAACTACCCCACAAGTGACCCCATTTTGGAAAGAAGACACCCCAAGGTATTCCGTGAGGGGCATGGCGAGTTCCTAGAATTTTTATTTTTTGTCACAAGTTAGTGGAAAATGATAATTTTTTTTTTTTTTTTTCTTACAAAGTCTCATATTCCACTAACTTGTGACAAAAAATAAAAACTTCCATGAACTCACTATGCCCACCAGCGAATACCTTGGGGTGTCTTATTTCCAAAATGGGGTCACTTGTGGGGTAGTTATACTGCCCTGGCATTCTGGGGGCCCAAATGTGTGGTAAGGAGTTTGAAATCAAATTCTGTAAAAAATGGCCGGTGAAATCCAAAAGGTGCTCTTTGGAATGTGGGCCCCTTTGCCCACCTAGGCTGCAAAAAAGTGTCACACATCTGGTATCTCCGTATTCAGAAGTTGGGGAATGTGTTTTGGGGTGTCATTTTACATATACCCATGCTGGGTGAGAGAAATATCTTGGCAAACGACAACTTTTCCCATTTTTTTATACAAAGTTGTCTTTTGCCAAGATATTTCTCTCACCCAGCATGGGTATATGTAAAATGACACCCCAAAACACATTCCCCAACTTCTCCTGAATACGGAGATACCACATGTGTGACACTTTTTTGCAGCCTAGGTGGGCAAAGGGGCCCACATTCCAAAGAGCACCTTTCGGATTTCACCTGCCATTTTTTTACAGAATTTGATTTCAAACTCCTTACCACACATTTGGGCCCCTAGAATGCCAGGGCAGTATAACTACCCCACAAGTGACCCCATTTTGGAAATAAGACACCCCAAGGTATTCCGTGAGGGGCATGGCGAGTTCCTAGAATTTTTCATTTTTTGTCACAAGTTAGTGGAAAATTATGATTTTTTATTTTTTTCTTACAAAGTCTCATATTCCACTAACTTGTGACAAAAAATAAAAACTTCCATGAACTCACTATGCCCATCAGCGAATACCTTGGGGTGTGTTCTTTCCAAAATGGGGTCACTTGTGGGGTAGTTATACTGCCCTGGCATTCTAGGGGCCCAAATGTGTGGTAAGGAGTTTGAAATCAAATTCTGTAAAAAATGGCCGGTGAAATCCGAAAGGTGCTCTTTGGAATGTGGGCCCCTTTGCCTACCTAGGCTGCAAAAAAGTGTCACACATGTGGTATCTCCGTAATCAGGAGAAGTTGGGGAATGTGTTTTGGGGTGTCATTTTACATATACCCATGCTGGGTGAGAGAAATATCTTGGCAAAAGACAACTTTTCCCATTTTTTTATACAAAGTTGTCTTTTGCCAAGATATGAGACTTTGTAAGAAAAAAATAAATAAATAAATAAATCATCATTTTCCGCTAACTTGTGACAAAAAATAAAAAGTTCTATGAACTCACTATGCCCATCAGCGAATACTTTAGGGTGTCTACTTTCCGAAATGGCGTCATTTGTGGGGTGTTTGTACTGTCTGGGCATTGTAGAACCTCAGGAAACATGACAGGTGCTCAGAAAGTCACATTTTTGTACCATAGTTTGTAAACGCTATAACTTTTACCCAAACCATTTTTTTTTTACCCAAACATTTTTTTTTTATCAAAGACATGTAGAACAATAAATTTAGAGCAAAATTTATATATGGATGTCGTTTTTTTTGCAAAATTTTACAACTGAAAGTGAAAAATGTCATTTTTTTGCAAAAAAATCGTTAAATTTCGATTAATAACAAAAAAAGTAAAAATGTCAGCAGCAATGAAATACCACCAAATGAAAGCTCTATTAGTGAGAAGAAAAGGAGGTAAAATTCATTTGGGTGGTAAGTTTCATGACCGAGCAATAAACTGTGAAAGTAGGGTAGGTCAGAAGTGTAAAAAGTGGCCTGGTCTTTCAGGGTGTTTAAGCTATGGGGGCTGAGGTGGTTAAGATCCAGCCATGCTAAAAATGATTTTTTGCCATTTTTCAAGTGGTCTTAAACTTTTGATCAGGACTGTATATATACTCTCCCAATAACCTTTGCCGCTATTCGTCTCTTTTTATTACACACGTGTGAGCTGTGGGAGAGGTTCCTATACCACCAGCAATTTAAGGGGTTATACAATATTAATAACTGCCCCTCACAGGGAATATACTTACCTGGGTCCCTGCTCCGCTCCTGCTGCTTCACCCCGTGAATGGATGAAAGCATCCGGGGGGAGCAGTCAATGACAGGCGGTGACGGGGACTAGCCTCCCTAGCAGGCCCGTTGCTATAATAAGGCAGAACAAGCGGCTGCCTTAGGGTGCTGAGAAGGGGAAGGCGGAAAAATGAAACTTTTTTTTTATTTCATTAATCACTTGCATGCCGCCGGCCTCCTGCGGCTGTTCTCCTCTGTGTGGTGGTCCTCATATCTTCTCTCTGGGCTCCCGAGTCCTGACAAGTTGTTTGAGGACCTTTCCCACTCTGCCAATCAGTGGCCGCAGCTGTGTCACGTGTCAGGGCAGTGATTTGGGGGAAAGGTCCTCAAAGTCTTGTCGGGAGCACAGAGAGAAGATACCAGGACCACACAGAGGAGAAGGGGAGCTGTGTTTATGTTTATTTTTACACAACATTAATAGAGGGGGGGAAATGTGACAAGCAGGGGGTGATGTGACATGGAGGGGGAGAAATGTCACATTTCTCCACCTCCATGTCACATCACCCCCTATGTCACATTTCTCATCCCCCTCCATGTCACATTTCTCATCCCCCTCCATGTCACATTTCTCATCCCCCTCCATGTCACATTTCTCATCCCCCTCCATGTCACATTTCTCATCCCCCTCCATGTCACATCACGCCCTCCTTTTTACATCACCCCCGTGCCTGCCTACCATTGGCTGTCCCCCCCCCCCCCAAAACTAATTTTATCTTTTTAAGTCAGGCCTCATGCACACGACCGTTTTTGAGGTCCGCATCCAAGCAGCTCTGGTGCGGACCCATTCACTTCAATGGGGCTGCAAAAGATGTGGACAGCACTCCGTGTGCTGTCCGCATCCGTTGCACCGTTCCGTGGCCCCGCTAAAAAATATAGCTTGTCCTATTCTTGTCCGTTTTGCGGACAAGAATAAGCATTTCTACAATGGGCCGCCCATTCTGTTCCACAAATTGTGGAAGGCACACGGGCGGCTTCCGGTTTTTGCGGATCCGCGGTTTGCGGACCGCAAAAAACATTGCGGTCGTGTGCATGAGGCCTCATGCTGTGATTGAAAATTAATATGAACATGTAAGCTGCTGACAACACAATTTGCAGACTTTTGCTCAACAGGAAATGTACATGATATCTACAACATATGTTGCACTTGTAAAGTATGCTCATATAGCAATCTTGGACTTACAATGGGAAACTTTCCTTTTTCTATAATAAGGAAAAGAGATGTACTCCCTTTCTCACATCCTGATAAATAAATAACATTAACAGACCAATATGTCATGGTGCAAAATTAATGAATATCTCTGCACAAGACCTGAGAATTCAGGTGCGACTACAGTGATGAGGAGTGGGATTGTGGGTTAAGTGAAGTCTTAATTTTCTTGTTTTGACAGATGTTTTGCTTTAACCTTATAAAGACAGATAATTAAAAAAAGATAACAATCAGGACGAGTTTCATTAAAGATTACCCCATGATGACGGAGAGAAAAGCACTAAAAGTCTCTTTCCAGGGTGCTAAACCAAGTGTGTGTATGATGTGGTTTAAAATATCTGTCTTCATCATTTCTTATTAGTCTTCTTATTCCAGGACATCTGCTAAAAGCGCTGTCATAGCTAGAAAACAGCCTTGTGCAGAAATACTTATATTAACCCCTTCCCGACTGCCCACTGGATATATACGTCCTATCTGCACATGCCCCGTGCACAATACACGTATATACATGTGCAGGCAGCGTTTTAATCCCTGCGCTGATCAGGAGCAGGTCAGGTCCCGGCTGACAGACACAGCAGGAACCCAGAGGAGAAGACAGGAGCAGTTTATTACCGTTTCTGCCTTCTCCTGTGCCGGCAGGAAAGCGCTGAACGAGCGCATGGTGGAGGGAGCAGGAAGCCGCTTCCTCTGTTAGTCCTGGCGGTCACGTGACCACCGGGGGTTTCTGGGGCTGAGGCAGGAGCAGAGCTGCAGGGTCTAAGGAGACCCTGATCAGCTCTGCCTGTGTGTCATGCCCCCACAGGGGGCTGTTTTCCCCTGTAACTGGGTGTCCTCCTGGGGGACATATTATGTGCCAAAAAGAAATAAAAATCTAAGTTAAAAAAAATATATAAAAAAATACAAAAAATGTAAAAAAAAAAAAAATTCAGTTGCTAACAGAAACCGTCACCAGTCTCAAACCTATAAATGTTATATATGAAAACGATCATCACAAAATAGGGAACCTATTGCAATAATTAATTTTTGTGTAGTTTTAATATTTTAAAAAAAAGCTATAATTAAAAAAATAGTTTTTAATAATAATTAGCGGTTTTCCTCCAAATTAAACCTAAAAAAAGAAAAAAAACTCTAAAAAACATTCTAATAAGTCCTAAGTGTTAAGTAAAAAAAATTGCAAACATTATTTTGGTAGTCAAACAAATATAAAAAGCTATGGTCATTAAACCACCATCTGCACAAAATCACAAAGGGCTGTTTCACACGAGCGGATGCCATGCGTGTCATCCGCAGCATGAATTACAGCCAAGCCTCGTTTCAGACAGCAGAGACACGGAGCAGTAACATGACTGATAATGCTCCGTGCCTCTCTGTGATCTTTTTACTATAAAATCATGATGACAACTTTATCTCACTGTGATTTTGTAGTAAAAAGATGCTCCGTGTCTCTGCTGCCGGGACCGGGGCTTGGCTGTCATTCACGCTGCGAAAGACACGCACGGCATCCACTTGTGTGAAACAGACCAAAAAGTTGCATGGACATTCGGGCCTTTTTTGGCCTGGTCATGAAAGGGTTAAATACGATAACAATTCACAGAACATTGCATAGCATGATAGATCATCTACAACAAGCAAATGTGACCAGAAAATATGTTAAAAGGTCCACGTGTGCTATACAGAATCCAACACAACAGATGAAAGAGTACTTTATATTAGGCTTACAATGTCAGTCAAACAAGTAACCTAAAACAGGACTGCAATGACACAATGTATCATCTATTGAGTGGAATCCCTGCTTGATATACAGTGCCTCCTGAAAAAGGATGATTATGTAATGTTTCGCAATATATATATACGTACATGTGTGTGAGCATTTTTGTAGAATATACATTACAAATTTGTGTTAGATTTTTTTGTTATTTCATAGTCATGATTGGGTGTTTATTTGACTAATATTGACATATTATAAACATTATCTAAAATATCTATTTAATATCTATGTATCTAATATCTATCTAAATCAGAAAATGACCACACGACCTGCCCTTATATTACTCCTGTATGTAGATATAAACAGTAAACTATTAACTGTAAAATACTATGAAATCACTTACCTGGATGATATCTTTCCTGCTGAATGATGGAAGTACTTGACTGACTTTCTACAAAATGCACTTTGGGAAGCGCTAGATCTGAAGGATCTGGGTCCGGAATGGAGAGAGCAGAGCTTTGTGATGGTCGCTCCTTCGACCTGCAGGCTTAAAAAACACCAGAACTTTAGTAGCTAATATTAGGGTGGCATCACACGGCATCATTTTTGCTAAATAATAAAAAAATAAAAACTTTCTCTAGTGGCAAAAACTCTGCATCTTAACATTAGCTGCAAGCCAAGAGGAAATTATTATTCACAGCACTTTTTTGCCCTCTTCTTCACTTATGGTTTTCGGGTCCTTGACTTTATCATTTATTTCTTTTTTACGCAGCAAACTCTGTCTATGGCATTTCTAGGTTTACTCCAATAGAGAACTCTATGGGAATACACCGGAAAAAGACACCGTACCCAGAGCATGCTGGATTAAAAAAAAAAATTTTTTTTTGTAAATTTCAATCTATTTTACAGTGCAGCTGCTGGTACTGTACAGATGTGATTCACTATCCACCTCCACCATACAGTCACTTCTTCCTGAACAGGTCAACAACCAGTCACACTGCTGGAAATAAGGCTACTTGTGAGCGTCCACCTTTGCTGTCTGGCCCCTCTGCCCTTTAGCTAAAGCTTTTGTCTTCCTTCAAAGAAGCTGCCATCAATTCCTCTGGTTACCAAAGGAACCGTCCCTGAGACTTTAGCCATGCTTCTAATTACCGCAGCCCTGCCGTCGCCTAGACTTTAGCCATGCTTCTAATTACCGCAGCCTTGCCGTCGCTTAGACTTTAGCCATGCTTCTAATTACCGCAGCCCTGCCGTCGCCTAGACTTTAGCCATGCTTCTAATTACCGCAGCCCTGCCGTCGCCTAGACTTTAGCCATGCTTCTAATTACCGCAGCCCTGCCGTCGCCTAGACTTTAGCCATGCTTCTAATTACCGCAGCCCTGCCGTCGCCTAGACTTTAGCCATGCTTCTAATTACCGCAGCCTTGCCGTCGCTTAGACTTTAGCCATGCTTCTAATTCTGTACGGATACAAGCATTTGCATTATCGGTGCAGATCCGTCTGTGCAGATACACCGCAGCCCTGCAGTCCCTGAGACTTTAGCCATGCTTCTAATTACCGCAGCCCTGCCGTCCCTGAGACTTTAGCCATGCTTCTAATTACCGCAGCCCTGCCGTCCCTGAGATGTTAGCCATGCTTCTAATTACCGCAGCCCTGCCGTCCCTGAGACTTTAGCCATGCTTCTAATTACCGCAGCCCTGCCGTCCCTGAGACTTTAGCCATGCTTCTAATTACCGCAGCCCTGCCGTCCCTGAGATGTTAGCCATGCTTCTAATTACCGCAGCCCTGCCGTCCCTGAGACTTTAGCCATGCTACTAATTACCGCAGCCCTGCAGTCCCTGAGACTTTAGCCATACTACTAATTACCGCAGCCCTGCAGTCCCTAAGACTTTAGCCATACTACTAATTACCGCAGCCCTGCCGTCCCTGAGACTTTAGCCATGCTTCTAATTACCGCAGCCCTGCCGTCCGAGACTTTAGCCATGCTTCTAATTACCGCAGCCCTGCAGTCCCTAAAACTTTAGCCATGCTTCTAATTACCGCAGCCCTGCAGTCCCTGAGACTTTAGCCATGCTTCTAATTACCGCAGCCCTGCCGTCCCTGAGACTTTAGCCATGCTTCTAATTACCGCAGCCCTGCCGTCCCTGAGACGTTAGCCATGCTTCTAATTACCGCAGCCCTGCCGTCCCTGAGACTTTAGCCATGCTTCTAATTACCGCAGCCCTGCAGTCCCTGAGACTTTAGCCATACTACTAATTACCGCAGCCCTGCCGTCCCTGAGACTTTAGCCATGCTTCTAATTACCGCAGCCCTGCCATCCGAGACTTTAGCCATGCTTCTAATTACCGCAGCCCTGCCGTCCCTGAGACGTTAGCCATGCTTCTAATTACCGCAGCCCAGCCGTCCCTGAGACTTTAGCCATGCTACTAATTACCGCAGCCCTGCCGTCCCTGAGACTTTAGCCATGCTACTAATTACCACAGCCCTGCCGTCCCTGAGACGTTAGCCATGCTTCTAATTACCGCAGCCCTGCCGTCCCTGAGACTTTAGCCATGCTACTAATTACCGCAGCCCTGCCGTCCCTGAGACTTTAGCCATGCTTCTAATTACCGCAGCAAGACTCGGACTGGCCCACAGGGGTACAGGGGAATCCCCCGGTGGGCCCCTGAGCAAAGTGGGTCCCTAGTCTCCCACCCCCTGCACAAGTGGTACATAACACAGTAGACTTACTGCTCTTCATACATATATTCAATGTACAGCACCTCAACCAGCCGATGTTCATATAAAAAACTTGTTAGATTATTTATTATATTTGAATGTATCCGTATGGTTAACCCCCAAAATAAATTTTACTGGTGGGCCCTACGTACCCCAGTCCGACACTGACTGCAGCCCTGCCGTCCCTGAGACTTTAGCCATGCTTCTAATTACCGTAGCCCTGCCGTCCATGAGACTTTAGCCATGCTTCTAATTCTGTACGGATACAAGCGTTTGCATTATCGGTGCGGATCCGTCTGTGCAGATACACCGCAGCCGCAGCCCTGCCGTCCCTGAGACTTTAGCCATGCTTCTAATTACCGTAGCCCTGCCGTCCATGAGACTTTAGCCATGCTTCTAATTCTGTACGGATACAAGCGTTTGCATTATCGGTGCGGATCCGTCTGTGCAGATACACCGCAGCTGCAGCCCTGCCGTCCCTGAGACTTTAGCCATGCTTCTAATTACCGTAGCCCTGCCGTCCCTGAGACTTTAGCCATGCTTCTAATTACCGCAGCCCTGCCATCCCTGAGACTTTAGCCATGCTACTAATTACCGCAGCCCTGCCGTCCCTGAGACTTTAGCCATGCTTCTAATTACCGTAGCCCTGCCGTCCCTGAGACTTTAGCCATGCTACTAATTACCGTAGCCCTGCCGTCCCTGAGACTTTAGCCATGCTTCTAATTCTGTACAGATACAAGCGTTTGCATTATCGGTGCGGATCCGTCTGTGCAGATACACCGCAGCCGCAGCCCTGCCGTCCCTGAGACTTTAGCCATGCTTCTAATTACCGCAGCCCTGCCGTCCCTGAGACTTTAGCCATGCTTCTAATTACCGCAGCCCTGCCGTCCCTGAGACTTTAGCCATGCTACTAATTACCGCAGCCCTGCCATCCGAGACTTTAGCCAAGCTTCTAATTACCGCAGCCCTGCCGTCCGAGACTTTAGCCATGCTTCTAATTACCACAGCTCTGCCGTCCCTGAGACTTTAGCCATGCTACTAATTACCACAGCCCTGCCGTCCCTGAGACTTTAGCCATGCTACTAATTACCGCAGCCCTGCAGTCCCTGAGACTTTAGCCATGCTTCTAATTACCGCAGCCCTGCCGTCCCTGAGACTTTAGCCATGCTTCTAATTACCGCAGCCCTGCCGTCCCTGAGACTTTAGCCATGCTTCTAATTACCGCAGCCCTGCCGTCCCTGAGACTTTAGCCATGCTTCTAATGTCCCTGAGACTTTAGCCATGCTTCTAATTACCGCAGCCCTGCCATCCCTGAGACTTTAGCCATGCTTCTAATGTCCCTGAGACTTTAGCCATGCTTCTAATTACCGCAGCCCTGCCATCCCTGAGACTTTAGCCATGCTTCTAATTACCGCAGCCCCGTCCCATTCTGTGTGATTCCAAACTGCGCACAGCACAGGTACCGCACTGCCGGCTGGTGGGACAGTCCTCCCAAATACCTTGGAATGTGCTAGTATCCTGAGCGGTACCGACATGGTGCCCTGTATGCCAGGGGCTATGCAGCCCTATCCGGGATAACATCTGCTACAGCCTACTCCTACCCATTAGTACCGCAGCATCATTACCATGGCAACCACAGCGTGGGACTTGGCATCACTAAACATCTTCTCCAGTAAAGTGACAAGTTCCCCCGGAATGTCATAAATAACCCTTTAGTACGCCCTGATACCTACTTGGTTGCTGTGAAGATTCCGTCTTTTCAACACTCTGAAAAGTCTTCTGGAAAGAAATGTGTTCTCTTGTGAGTTGAACGTCCCGGCTTTTCTAGGATGGACGAGTCATAACTCGTGCGGAGAAATGATTCCCATAGTCAGAAGAGAGTACAGAAGAGGGTATTTGCCGTGGTGGAGGTAGAGGACCTGCTGCTGACTCCCTTACCGTGTGTGAACATCTCTTAAGAGAGCCGC
Organism: Bufo bufo; assembly: GCF_905171765.1. Lineage (NCBI taxonomy): Eukaryota > Metazoa > Chordata > Amphibia > Anura > Bufonidae > Bufo > Bufo bufo. The sequence goes on from NC_053393.1 coordinate 274,493,041, forward strand.
GCTACATGTCTCCCCACGGAGGGGCAGGAATGCCAGACGTCAGCAGTGACCACATGGGAGGCTGACGTCACAAGCCGCCTCCTTCCCGCGCGTGTGAGGCACGAAGTCTTCTCAGTCAGTGTGTTCCAGCTGAGGGGCTGGAATACAGTAGCTGCAGCTCTACGCTGCCATCCTCTGCCAAGAGCATTCATTCTTTAGATTACTGCCTACAAATCTCCTCAAACCAGGGGAAGGGGGGCTGCTTTATTTGAAGAGACATTTTCCAGTTCTTATGAGAGCCACTGCCTAGCCTAGCTGGTATTATCACCAGATGCTGAGTTGCTAAACCAGAATTTTTCTTTTTTCTAGACAACTTATCCCAAAATCAGACAGTCAACATTTTTTACTGACAAATTAGAAAACCATGATGAAGATAATAAGTAATACAGGTCTGTAGCTCAATATGCTGAAAACACATCATTACCAGCATTTACTGTGAGCTGTAAAATTATGATTAGCACCAAAATAATCTAGTCCGGTACCGCCAGCCTCAAAAATATCATGGACACAAATATTTTTTTTCACGGACACAGAAAAAGTCACCTATTACAGACTGTCCAGAAATTTTTGGACGGTTGGCAACCCTGAGGAGGCAGGTGCCAGTGTATTCATTTGTATTTTCAGTATAGATATAAGCTAAGGCGAATCTAAGGCTACTTTCACACCTGCGTTCGGTGCGGATCCGTCTTGTATCTGCACAGACTGATCCGCACCGATAATGCAAACGCTTGTATCCGTACAGAACGGATCAGTTTGCATTATTCATAAAAAAAAAACTGATCCGTCCTGACTTACATTAAAAGTCAATAGGGGACGGATCAGTTTTCAATTGCACCAGTTTGTGTCAGTATAAACGGATCCGTCCCCATTGACTTGCATTGTAAGTCAGGACGGATCCGTTTGGCTCCGCATCGTCAGGCGGACACCAAAACGCTGCAAGCTGTGTTTTAGTGTCCGCCTCAAAAGCGCAACAGAGACCAAACGCAGCCAAATTGATGCATTCTGAACGGATCCTTATCCATTCAGAATGCATTGGGGCTGAACTGATCCGTTTTGGGCCGCTTGTGAGAGCCCTGAAACAGATCTCACAAGCGAACCCAGAAACGCCAGTGTGAAAGTAGCCTAAGTTGTAAAACTGGACAGCCATACCACCAGCGATGCAACCTGTAGAAATTGGGTCGGAAGTGGGATCTGTGTTTCCATTAACTGATAAATAGCAGAAATCATGAAAACCGAAATACAAAGTATACAACAAAGCTTGCATAAAACAATCTAATCAGGTTCAAAATAGTTTTTAATGGAAATATTGACTCTACCCCTTCCCAACATCTGCCATTCATGTACATTTGATGTTAGGGCTTTAAAGATGGCGCCTGCTTAGAAGCTAGTAGCCGCTGAGGACTAATGTACTGTACTCACATGATGATCTGAGCACAGTACATTAGACCCACCATCAGATAGGAAGGGACTGCACCAGTCGGGTCAGGGGAGCTGTGGCCGACACATGGACTGTTTCCCCTGCAGATCATGATCATGTATATTAGTCCTAAGTATAAATGTAACTATATATATATATATATATATATATATATATATATATATTCTAATTAAAAAAAAGGTCATTAGTATTGCCAGTTCTGAAAATGCCCAAACTATTAAAATATAAAAGTAGTTATATAAAAGCATGGTAGGTATGGGGGTTAAAATATGACGATGCAAATAAGAAATTTCGCTGATCTAGAGAATGAAGGGTCATTTTTATAACACAGGGAACGTCGTAAAAACATAAAACAATGGTGGAATTTCATTTTTTTCAATTCCGCCCCAATTGGATTTTTTTCCAGCTCCCCATGATGTGATGTGCAATATTAAATGATATTAGAAAGTACGACTTTTTCCTCAAAAAACAAGTCCTCATAGGGCTATGTGAACAGAAAAATAAAAAGGGTTCCATGGAGGCAAGGAGTGAAAAAACAGAAAAACTGAAAATCGCTGCAGCAGGAAGGGGTTAAAGGGATATTCTCATTTCTGTCAAATATACAGTATTGTACAAAAGTTTTAGGCAAGTGTGGAATAAATGCTTTAAAGTAAGAATGCTTTCAAAAATAGAAGTGCTAATAATTTATTTTTTATCAATTAACAAACTATAAAGTGAATGAACAGACGAGAAATATAAATCAAATCAATATTTGGTTGACTACTCTTTGCCTTCAAAACAGCATCGATGCTTCTAGATACACTTGCACACTGCCTCCTGGTCAGGGTTGCCAACCGTTCATTCAACTAACCACTCATCATCTGTGGATGTAGGCTTGCTCAAATCCTTCCATCTTCATGTAATCACAGATAGACTTGATCATGTTGAGATCAGGGCTCTGTAGGGGTCAAATCATCACTTACATGTACGGCGGGCTGACCAGGAGAGTACAGGAGCTGTGCCCGCCCGGTCGGTGGCAGGGCTCCAGTAGTCACTGACAGCCGGACCCCTGCTATATGCTCCGGCATCAGTGAAAATACAGATGCCGGTGCATTAACGCTCGCACTGCCGCAATCAGCGCTGACCGTGGCACGTGCGGGATCCTGCCTGGTGCGGGGTGTCCATTGGGTCCCTGTGCAGCTGTGACGGGGACCCGATGGCAAGGAATGCAGCCCAATGCCTTCCTTAGGCATCGTGGCTGCCTTCCGTGACAGCCTGTAAGATCCAGCCCCCGTTTAATACACTTACAGCCAATGCATTACAAATACAGAAGTATTGTAATGCATTGTTAAGGGGATCAGATCCCAAGAGTTGAAGTCCCAGAGTGGGACAAAAAAATTAAAAGTTTCAAGTAAAAAAAATATATATAGCGTAGTTTTTCCCAAAATAAAGTAAAAAAAATGTAAAAAAATAGGGGAAAAAAAAGAGAAGTAGACATATTAGGTATCATCACGTCCGTGTCGACCAGCTCTATAAAAATATCACATGACCTCACCCCTCAGATGAACACCGTCAAAAAAATTAAATAAAAGCTGTGCTAAAAAAACATTGCCCCCCAAAATAGTACCAATCTAACCGTCACCTCATCCCACAAAAACTGAGCCCCTACCTAAGACAATCGCCCCAAAAATATGGAGACACTAAAACATGATTTTTTTTTGTTTCAAAAATGATATTATTGTGTAAAAATGAAATTAAAAAATATATATACATATTAGGTATTGCCATTTCCATGAGAACCTGCTATATAACAATATCACATGACCTAAACCCTCAAGTGAACACCATAAAAAATAAAAACTTTGTCAAAAAAGCTATTTTTTGTCACCTTACATCACAAAAAGTGTAATACCAAGCGATCAAAAAGTCATATGCACCCTAAAATAATACCAATCAAACCGTCATCTCATACTGAAAAATGAGTCTCTACATTTTTTTCAAAAATGCTTTATTATGTAAAACTGAAACAAACAACCCCAAAAAGTTGTCATATTTGGTATTGTCGCGTCCGTAACAACCTGCTCTATAAATATACCACATGATCTAACCTGTCAGATGAACATGTGTCAAACTGTGCCAAAACTGTTTTTTTTTTTTTTGTTACATTGCCTTACAAAAAGTGTAATATAGAGCAACCAAAAATCATATGCACCCTAAAATAGTACCAACAAAACTGACACCTTATCCCATAGTTTCCAAAATGGAACAAAAGACCGACACTTCACTTCTTGTATAAATCTCTGCTTTATTCAAGCATGGAGGAGAAACAGCGAGCCTTTTTCAAGCATGGTGAATTACTGCATGAAACACATTTAAATAGTGCGCGCATATCGGCGTCAAACGTGATGAGGTCACATCACCATAGAAACAGAAATACACAAAGCAAAAAGCACAACAATTACATACATTTTTGCAACATAGTCGCAATGCTGTTCAACATTTAATTAAATCTTGTAGCTTTAGATGGAGTGGGCTATGAGGAAAAAGGAGTCAGCAGATACCATGAGATGCAAACATGCAGCAAATACTAGTATTTAAATAATTACCCTGAGAAATAAATCTCATACAGGCTACATATAACTTAGGAACGTCAAATCTTGTCGCTTTTTTCATTTTTTCTGTGACTAGACAAATACAAAGAATGTGTATTAAAATACAATGACATATATTGTCCATTGCAAAGAAAGAGAAAAACATTTATTTATCTTACAAGAATGCACTCAATTCGTATTCCCGATTTAAACCTCTTGGTTCAATAGTTTGCAGGGTGTGAATCCAAAAACTTTCACGTTTTTTAAGTATAAGCAACCTATTGCCACCTCTGCGTGGTGGCAGCACCTGCTCAATAATCTGGAATCTTAGTTGTGAAACATTGTGGGAGCATGTATCAAAATAGAAAGGAATAGGTGACAGTAAATTTTTCTTTCGTATGGTGGATTTGTGATTACTGAACCTGTCCTTCATTCTGGTGGATGTCTCCCCAATGTACAAGCCACAAGGGCACTTTAACAGATGCACAACATAGTTGCTGTCGCAGGTTTTACCGGCGGGCGGGCGGTGATCGGAACAAGGTGCCTGCTCATTGAGCAGGCACCTTGGGTGAATGAGCGGGGGGGGGGGGGGGGGGGTCCCGTGACCCCCCCGTGTCGGTTTACGGCTTTTACTGGAGGTTGCGGCGGTGGTGCCATCGGGTCCCTGTGCGGTTGTAGGGGGACTCGATGGCATGGAAGGCAGCGTGATACCTTCCTTAGGCCTTGGGCGCTGCCTTCCGGAGACGAGCCTGTGAGATCCAGCCCCCTGGATCTCACAGGTCGGAAGCTGTATGAGTAATACACACTGTATTACTCATACAGCCAATGCATTCTAATACAGAAGTATTGGAATGCATTGTAAAGGGGACCCCAAAAGTTGAAGTTCCAAAGTGGGACAAATTTTTTTTTTAAAAATTAAGTTTTCCCCCCAAAAAATTACGTTTCAAGTAAAGTAATTTCCCCCAAATAAAATGTAAAAAAATAGGGGAAAAAGACATATTAGGTATAGCCACCAGGGCCGGTACAAGGCAGGGGCCGAAGGAGCGGGTGCCCTGGGCGCTACCATTTGCGGACAGGAGGGGGGCGCAGGTGAAGTGCCAGCAGCAGTGGCGTCGCCAGGGGGGGGCCAGAGGGGGCCACGGCGGCGGCCCCCCCTACATCATGCTGTGCCCCCCCATGTGCCCCCCCAACTAAAATGACCCCCCCCCCCCCAAGTGAGCAGCCGCCGCCGGGCACAGGGAGATGAGCGCTTCCATTGCGCTCATCTCCATTGTAAACTGTCTGTGCCAGCGGAGGTGCAGGGGAGGGAGAGGCGTGTCCCTTCCCTTTCCTCTGATAGGCTGCAGGCAGGCACCGAAGTGGAGGAGAGGCCCCGCCCCCTAATTACTCCTGTTTACCTTTCTAAAGCTAAAGGACCTTTGATGATGTCATCACAGGTCCTGTAAGGGAACTGCACAGTGTAAAGTGTAGTTCCCAGGTTAGAACAGTGCATCTGCCAGGACCTGTGATGACATCATCTTCAACATCACAGGTCCTGCAGAATCTAGCAAAGGAACTGCACCAAAAATGGTGTAGTTCCTAGGTTTCAAAGGTACATTTGCCAGGACCTGTGATGACATCATCACAGGTCCTTCAACCCCTAACAGCAAGTATTAAAAGTTCACAAGCAGCTCTGTATTGATCCATACAGACTGGAATGGAGAGGTAAGAGGAGGTCCTCCACTTTTCATCATTTACCCCCCCCCCCCCCTCCATGCCCTGTTTTTACTCATTGCTCACTCATGTATACTACTTCAGACAGTTACCACTACCTCATGTACCTCACAGTGACTATAATGCATAACTGACCACATATTTCTATAAACACTGCATCTACAGTATTATACCTTCTATGTGTCACATCAATACACTGCTCTGTATATATATATATATATATATATATATATATACACACACACATACATGCACACACACTGCATATATTACACAGTATTATACATGCAATATGTACAGATATATAGTATATACCGCAGTGCACTGATATGTGAGGTATGAGGTATAATAGATGCTGTGTGTACAGATATCAGTACACTTCTGTATATACTATATATGTGAGGTACGAGGTATAATAGATGCAGTGTGTACAGATATATAGTATATACAGCAGTGTACTGATATGTGAGGTACGAGGTGTCAATACACTGCTGTATTTACTATATACCTGTACACACTGCATCTATTATACCTCGTACCTCACATATTACACTACTGTATATACTGTATACACTGCATATATTATACCCCGTACCTCACATATCAGTACACTGCTGTATATACTATATACCTGTACACACTGCATCTATTATACCCTGTACCTCACATATCAGAACACTAGGGAATATACTATATACCTGTACACACTGCATCTATTATACCGCGTACCTCACATAACTGTACACTGCTGTATATAATATACATCTGCATCTATTATACCTCTTTTGTGTGCCAGGGCTGTTTTGTAATCCCATTCCGGCCCTGATGGCATAAATTATAAAACGCAGCAGCAAGAATAGTTCATGGAACAAAGGGAGGGGCTATAAAAGGGGAATGGGGGCCCAATTTAGATTCCTGCTATGGGGCCCAGTGATTTTTATGTACGCCCCTGGCTGCAGGCACTAAGCCGGCAGCCTATCAGAGGCCGGCGCAATGACGTCATCGTGCCGCCTGAGCCTTACATTACAGCGTGGGACACAGGAAGAGGCTGCATCGCATCGCTGACACTTAGGTAAGTATAAGTGTTTTTTTTTTGTTTTTTTTTACAATAGTGTTACTGGCACATTGGGGGGGCTTATTACAAAACTGGCACATGATGATGGGGGGGGACTTTATACTGGCACATGATGATGGGGGGGAACTTTATAGTGTCTGTGACTTTCAAAGTCCCACAGTCCTTTGTTCTATTGCTTTAAGTATATTCTTGTTTTGAAACAACATTGATTCTTTCTTAAAAACGGGGGGGGGGGCGCAGTTTGCCATCTTCGCCCTGGGCACCAAATGGCCTTGTCCCAGCCCTGATAGCCACGTCCGTAATAACCGGCTCTATAAACATATCACATGACCTAACCCCTCAGATGAACACTGTAAAAAAATAAAAAATAAAAACTGTGCTAAATCATTTTTTTGTCACCTTACATCACAAAAAGTGTAATAGCAAGTGATCAAAAAGTCATAAGCACCCCAAAATAGTTCCAATCAAACCGTCATCTCATCCCGCAAAAATCATACCCTACCCAAGATAATCGCCCAATAACTGAAAAAACTATGGCTCTCAGACTATGGAAACACTAAAACATTATTTTTTTTTGTTTCAAAAATGAAATCATTGTGTAAAACTTACATAAATAAAAAAAAGTATACATATTAGGTATCACCGCGTCCGTGACAACCTGCTCTATAAAAATACCACATGATCTAAACTGTTAGATGAATGTTGTAAATAAAATAAAAAAACTGTGCCAAAACAGCTATTTCTTGTTACCTTGCCTCACAAAAAGTGTAATATAGAGCAACCAAAAATCATATGTACCCTAAACTAGTGCCAACAAAACTGCCACCCTATCCCGTAGTTTCTAAAATGGGGTCACTTTTTTGGAGTTTCTACTCTAGGGGTGCATCAGGATGGCTTCAAATGGGACATGGTGTCAAAAAACCAGTCCAGCAAAATCTGCCTTCCAAAAACCATATGGCATTCCTTTCCATCTGTGCCCTGCCATGTGCCCGTACAGCAGTTTATGGCCACATATGGGTGTTTCTGTAAACTACAGAATCAGGGCCATAAATATTGAGTTTTGTTTGGCTGCTAACCCTTGCTTTGTAACTGGGAAAAAAATATTAAAATGGAAAATCTGCCCAAAAAATTAAATTTTAAAATTGTATCTCTATTTTCCATTAATTCTTGTGGAACACCTAAAGGGTTAACAAAGTTTGTAAAATCAGTTTTGAATACCTTGAAGGGTGTAGTGTCTAGAATGGGGTAATTTTGGGGTGGTTTCTATTATGTAAGCCTACAAAGTGACTTCAGACCTGAATTGGTCCTTAAAGTGGGTTTTTGAAAATTTCTAAAAAATAACAAGATTTGCTTCTAAACTTCTAAGACTTGTAACATCCCTAAAAAATAAAATATCATTCCCAAAATGATCCAAACATGAAGTAGACATATCGGGAATGTAAAGTAATAACTATTTTTGGAGGTATTACTATGTATTATAGAAGTAGAGAAATTGAAACTTAAAAATTAGCAAATTTTTCTAAATTATTATTTAATTTTTTCCCCCCTCCAGCCCTATTTTACTAAGCATTCTGTATTTAGAATGCTATTATTTTCCCTTGTAACCATATTATAAAGGAAAATGATAATGATCGGGTCCCCATCCCGATCATCTCCTAGCAACCATGCGTGAAAATCGCACCGCATCCGCACTTGCTTGCGATTTTTACGCAGCCCCAATTACTTCTATGGGGCCTGCGTTGCGTGAAAAACGCACAAAATAGAGCATGCTGCGATTTTCACGCAACGCACAAGTGATGCGTGAAAATCACCACTCATATGCACAGCCCCATAGAAATGAATTGGTCCGGATTCAGTGCGGGTCAGTGGCGTACCGCCCATAGAGGCAGACCACGCCGTTGCTATGGGGCCCGCGGCACAGGGGGCCCGGAGCACATGGTAGGCCCCGCCCCCTATGTCTCTGCACAGACAGTTTATTAATACACTACAGGCATTGAGGCGGCCTGTGCCCCGCCCACTTCTGTTCTCCCTCGGGCCCCCCTCCTCCCCCTGCTCCATTTCTAACCTCCGTGATCCGGGCTCCCTCCCTGCCAGGCACTGCGTCCGCTCTGCTGCATAATTACACACTGGCCAATCAGCATTTAGCAGCGCAGAGAGGCTGCTGCTGATTAGCCAGTGTATCGCTGGAAGGCTGCAGGAGCAGGCGCACATATAGAGGTGTGCACCGGTTTAGTGTCCTGTGCACTCACGTCTGCCCCAAGTCTTGTCATCAGCCCCCCTTCACCACGCCGCCCCCCCCGCCCCCCCCCCCCCCCCCCCCCCCCCCCCCCCCCCCGGCCGCCCAGACTAAAGCACCGCTCTGGAGTCCGGACAGTGAGTGAATACAGACAAAACAAACTGTTGTCTGTAGTGTGCCACTGCCACAGTAAGAGGTCAGAAGTCTTGATGGGGGAGGGCAGCAGCAAGCGGTGTTGTTTTTTTTTTGTTTTTTTTTTGAGGGGGGGGGGCGGCTGTAAGCTTATAAAGGACTCAGGAGGGCAGTGTGCTTTCCTGCTACTCCTCACCCCCAACCTGGGCATTTTAGGGGGCATTTTAGGGATTGGATAACCCCTTTAACTCGCTGATGCTGAGTATGCACATAGCCACCAATCATATTTTCCCCCAGCACAGAAGTCACCTTTGGGGGGCTGGGGAATATGATTGGTGACTATGTGCACACTTAGCATAGGCAGCATGGAGTTAAAGGGGTTATCCAATCCCTATAATGCCCCCCTGCCAACCCCTCCCGTCACGCAGATTAAAACATTCAGCGACATGGGGGGCAGCCAATAGCAGGCCACGATGGGAACCAGCCTCCCTAGCATTGCGGGTGATGCTAGGGAGGCTCATTTCTGACGCGGCCTGCTAGTGGGAAGCGGGCAAAAAAATTCCAAATGGGGTAGAATTTTTTTTAAAAAGTGTAAAAATTACCGTAATTCAAACTTTTTTACATCACCATATTCTGACCCCCATAACTCTTTTTATAGTTATGATCCCTGCCATGCTACTTCTTTTGACTTGGACTTTTAGATGCAGAACCATGTCACCTTCAAAGTAAGTTAATAATTTTTATATATATATATATTTTTTTAGTAGCTTAGCCTACTTTCACACTAGCGTTTTTTCTGGATCCGGCAGGGTTCAGCAAAAACGCTTCCGTTACTGATAATACAACTGTCTGCATCAGTTTGAACGTACCCAGTTGTATTATCTTTAACATAGCCATAACGGATCCGTCATTAACTCCATTGAAAGTCAATGTTGCGGTTTGCTCTCCGGTATAGGAGCACAACTAAATGGAATGAAATTTATTTTGGAGCGCTCCATTCTGTTCAGTTTTGTCCCCATTGACAATGAATGGGAACAAAACTGAAGCATTTTTTTCCCGCTTTTGAGTCCCTATGAGGGATCTCAATACCGGAAAACTTTAACGCTACTGTGAAAGTACCCTTATCTATAATATTTGATTTCTGTTTTATTTCACAGAATAAATCCTTATTGGAAAATACGTATACATTTTTTTAAATTACTGTAACAAAGTTGGTTAATAAAAAAAAAAATGAAAAAGATTTTTCCCTAACGGTTTCAGTAGGTCATGCATACATTTCTTTATTAGCAAATGAGGTTGTGGCAGGGGAGGAGCCATGACAAAAGGTGGGATGGGCCAGGGGCGGGTAGTGGGCGGGGTTAGGGGGCCCAATTTAGATTCTTGCTATGGGGCCCAGTGATTTCTATGTACGCCCCTGGTGCGGGTGCAATGCGTTCACCTCACGCATTGCACCCGTGCGGAAATCTCGCCCGTGTGAAAGAGGCCTAAGCCTTATATCATCCCCAAAAAGGAAAATGATCCAAACATAAAGTATACATATGGGAAATGTAAAGAGATAACTATTTTAGAAGGTATCACTATCTGTTTTAAAAGCAGAGGAATTTTTCAACATTTTTGGTAAATTTGGTATTTATAAATAAAAATGAAATATTTTGACTCATATTTACCACTGTCATGAAGTACAATATGTGACGAGAAAACAATATCAGAATGGCTTGGATAAGTAAAGCGTTTTTAAAAAAATCACCACATAAAGTGACACATGTTAGATTTGCAAAAACTGGCCTGACATTGGCGTTATGTTTGGGGTCATTGTCCTGTGCAGAAGAAATGTGGAGCCAGTCAGATACCTTCCTAATGGAAGTATCAACTTGTATTTCTCAGCAGTTCAAATTCCCAACTTCATTTGCTGAAATGCAGCCCTAAACGAGCAAGGAACCACCACCACACTTCACTGTTGCCTGCAGACACTTAGACAAACAATCTACCTTGCTTTTTCTGAACCCTAGTTCCTAGTTTTCATGCATAGTTGAGTTTCTTGGCTTTGTTTCCACATCAAAAGTATAGCTTTTTGGCCACAATTCTACAATAAAGACTTCTAACTGTACCGATGTTCTGAGGTTCTACTGGTTTCTGCTAGTTCTGGCACTGCTGGACATCTTCTGATTTCGAAGTAAAATAAGCATGATGTGTCTTTCATCTGCTGCACTAAGTTTTCAGCAAATGGAGTTCCTTCAAAAACTGTGCAAGTGTTTACTCTTTTGTTCATTCACTTTTGCACATTCAATTTTAATTGATAAAGCAAATTAGCACTTCTAATTTTGAAAGCTTTCTTACTTTGTAGCATTTTTTCCACACCAGCTTAAAATTTTTGTACAATACTGTACATAGAAAATGTGTTTGCCCCGAGTTACCAATGTGTCCGGGTCAAAAATCTGTCTAAAAGTGGTGCAAATTGGCACAATTTAGCACATCTAGGGTTTCTACACTTTTTCCAACATGCTCGAAAAGAGGGTGGGGCTAACGATGAGTCATTTTCCACCCCAATTCTGGCGCAAAAATCTGTCTCAAAGTAAGCCAACCAATAGTCAATAGTTGGTATAGCATCAGAGAAAAGTGCCTATTCCTGCACCAAATTTATCATCTAGCCTGAGCTCTTGATAAATCTGGTGCAGGTCTAGACAGTCTGTCTAAGTTTACACCATCCTTAGGATTAGTAAATCTGGGCTATTTTGACTTTTCTTTTTCATTTGCAAAATTAAGAAAAAGCCAGGATGGCCAAACACACTAGCAGAAAATGAAAAAAGAATACTTGGAAAACCTAATGCGATTGAGCTGAGACTGGCAAAGTATAAACGGCTAGCAATGCTTTGGCCACATCAGAGTTTGCATGAGGGCTGGAGAGTGCCTAGTGTCATCATGCATAGTCTCATAGGACCAACATCATGGGTCATGGTGTAAGACACCATTAACTACCATCGATTTTATTGTCTGGTAATCATGGAGGAAACATTGACCAGTCTTCGGTATGTCCAAGATATTGTGGAACCAGTCCTACTGACTTTTTTTTGTCACAGTTAGGAAACATGGGGTTCCTCCTACAAGATAACGACTGCACGCACACTGCCCGCACTACATAGCATGAACGCTGAACCTGGTCATTTAACCCCTAAGATGCTGCATTTTATAACGATCATGGCATTTGTGCTGTTATGAAGAGGGGGCTCCCTCTGCCTTCGAATGGAGCCCCCACTGTGAAATCCCTTGGCCTTCTGAAGTTTCTCTGGGCTGTTGTTGGGGGCTAAAAGTTTTTGTGTAAAAAGTGAAAAAAAAAATGAAAATGTTAAATATTCTAATAACCCTACATTTATTAGTCAATTTTACATATAAAAATAAATAATGGTACAAATAAAAATTACAGTTTGTCCTGCAAAAAACACTCTCATACAGGTCCATAGACAGAAATCTAAAAAATTTATGGCTGTCAGAAAATGGCGATGCAAAGAATATTTAGTTTTTTATTAAAGTTTTTTTTTTTAAGTATTAAAACAAAATAAAAACTATACAAATGTGGTGTTTCCATAATTGTACTGGCCTATAGAATAAGGACGTAGTAATTTTTAGTGAAAAGTCAATGCCGTAATATCAAATTGTGGGATTTTTTTTCAATTTCCCCTCATGAAGATTTTTTCACAATTTTCCAATACAAGACCAGATAAATTAAATGGTAACATTAAAAAATACAACTTAAATAAGCCCTCATATAGTTATGGCTATGTAAACAGAAATTAAAAAAAAAAGGCTCCTGGAATGTGGAGGAAAAAATAAAAATGCAAAAACAAAAATGGGCTTCTTCTTTAAGGAGTTGATGGGCTTTTCCGAGTGACTAAAACTGATAACCTATATGGATGCAAGGTCCTCAAACTGAGTAAATAGAAGGACTCTAGTCCCGCCTCATGATATCCTGTTCACTCTGTTTATTTATATTGGATTATCAAGGCTTGTTAAAATCATCGTATTTATTATTCTAGTGGTAATTTGCAAATTTTAGAGAATATAATAAGAGTTATATTTTAATTTAGGGAGGTATTTAATTGCAGTTTGTTTGTCTATACTCCCTTTGGATATATAAAATAGGGTTTGTGACGAATACTACACCTCATGCCCACTTGACGTCGCCTACGTTGAGCTCACGAGACGCGGTAAGGTCATGGGTTACCAAAAACGTGACGTTACGTCCTTCAGAGGAGCAGGTAAGGTCAGCTTGGTACAGTATACATAGACACCTCCTGTCCACGCTGTCACTGCCGCAGTGAAAATAGCGCTGTCTCAGCCAGGGTATCTGCCACCAGCTTCTCGTTTGATATAAGCCCGGTCCTCTAACGGGATTATATAGGGTGAGAAACCAACCTGCGAAAGCTTATAACTAGGCCAAAACACGGACGTGGGGATTCGTGATCGAGATACAAGATAGCACAAGATTAAATTATATATTTAATCGCCTTAAGGGCACACTAGATATAACACAATATACTCAGAATATATACAGTGGTCTGAGGTTACAGATACAGGTTATATTGGTATAACAGGGTTAAGCAGAGTAAAAGTCAATTACCGGGTAAGATGAAAGTTCCTTTGGGTTGTGAGGTGTTCTTTGCTGTAGTCACATGAAGGGCAGTGATCTCAGCTAGTTCCTGGGTCCCCCTAAACACATTACACGATGTGACCCTTCTAACCTGTAGCCGTCCCCTCCCCTTCCGGCCTTTGGGAGGGGTCCACCCCCCTTCTGCTGGACTGGCTGCAAATGACCCACAAAACCCTTTAGGGTTTAAAGCTCCAGTCCAGAAGGTCACAGGGAGATGGTTCTGGGACCAACGGATCCACATGGGTTCCGGCTACAACTAGAGTCTAAACATGGTGCCACTATTGAGTTTCTGTGTGGAGATATGGATATCTCCCTTTCCTGGCATGCCACCATCAAACAAAGCCTATGGGCATGTTCACCGTGGCCACGGGACACAAATATGTATCCGGTTTGCGCCTGCGATGGCCGGGCGATTCATAATTCCTTACGAAATGTAGGTGCCAACATGTCTGGGAGGTATCATTGATCTTGGGCAAGAGCTGAGACCCCTTGCTGGGGGTTTTCCTGCAGATTTGGTTGCCTCCAAACTGGCTAGTTGAGGTGTGACATTATCCACCTGGACCTCCTTGAAGCCTGGACCCCTGGGGCTTTCTCCCTTGCTAGCTGACAATGAGATGGCTGGGGGGTGGGAACATATTTTGCATGTACACTGACTGTACAAGCCAAAAGGTGAATCAACTGACAATCAGGGCTGCCAGTAAATAATCCATATTCCTCATAGGGTTGTTTTGCGTAATTGAGCTTGCTCATTTTGGTAATGGCTGGTTTATTGAGGGGACCAATTGGTGCTGACCACTGGCTGGATGAGGGGGAAGAAGTTTTCTCTGAGAAAAGAAACCTTGAGAGCAATACTCCCACACTCAAAACAGTCTTTAAAGATCTCTATGATGGCTATAACCCCCCCCCCCCCCTAAAAATCTTGGTGGGAAACATGTACTTTAGAGAATTATATTGAGCCCAAAATAGTACCAAAAGGGTTGAGAGTTATTATCCCCGCCTCTAGATATCGCTCACCATGATTAGTGGAAAATTGGGAAAAAGAGTTACTGGATAGTTCCATTTGATTTATGCAACTACTGTTGGACGAAGAAAAAGAAATTCCCAACAGTATTTGCAAAAAACATAATAATTAGATTGAACTAGCACTTACATACAAGAGTGACCCTGACTTTAACAGAAGGTAAGCGATTCTGCAGACATCTGTAAAACGCTTTCAGTCATCACTCAAGGAACGTAAGCACAATTTATCAGAGATTTGACCACCTTTCATTTAAAAAAAAAGAGCGTTTTGACTTCCTTAGCGAGCAAAAACCATCTGAGATCTACCAGGATAACTCCACCACTAACATTGATTCATCCAATACAGATAGAAGCTGAAATAGTAGACCATCATATAGGGGAAATAATAGAGGGAAAGGAAGTAGACAATGGCCCCAGTGAGGTCAAAGAAAGACAGAAATACAGGCATCAAACTCCTCAGATTGATTTTCATTGGGTGGCTCACCCTCCAATTTTTTGGCCAAAGGGGGGGAAATCAGACAGGTCCACCCTACCATCTGAGGGAGAGAGATACGTCACAATGGGACGACAAAAGCAAGTAAACAATAATCAAGTTGTAAATCTAACAGGGAGAACATTTTCAGATAAGGATCTACAGGTACTTTCAAAGGGATTATCATTTGTGTCAACCGTACATTTTAATGTTTTCTCTTGGATTAAGTACATAAATGTATTTATGCGTAAACTTAAGTGGCATACATTTTATACGAATAACGACAAGGAGGAGTGTGATAAACTACCGTAAGTATTTCTCTGGACTACTTGGAGGGCACTAGGCCTTTGGCATCATTGGTATCTAAAGAAGACCAAATAAGGGTACAGGGACCATTTACTGACTTAGCCCCAAAAATTTTGAAAATGTCTCCTCAACAGGATAACTCTGCTATAGACATTTTCTCCAGACTGGTGATACAACAGCTAGAAAAAATTGATTATAATAAAAGTCAGGATTACAATCTATACCTTGATGAAAGAGAGGCCCTTTCCACACTTGAAATGGGCAAAAGCATAATTGTCAAACCTTCAGATAAGGAGGGAATATAGTTATTTTAGATCATTACACCTACATCTAAAAATGGGTCATGTTACAGATACATAGAGGAATTAACATCTATCCTCCTAGATGCCTTTATACACAAATTGATCTCCATGGACAAAATGAGATTCATGACTCCGAAAAATTCCCAGATTCCTACTTTTTATTCATTACCTAAAATTCATAAGGGGATCACCACACTTAAGGGAAGACTGATTGTTTTGGGGGTAGATTCTCTATCCCAAAATATCAGTATTTATGTGGATAGAATATTGCCTTCGTTTGTGACTTCTCAACAAACATACATCAGATATACTACTGATTTACTATTGAAGATACAGGATATTGCTGTAGAGGGACAGATTCTACTGGCATTAATTGATGTGGATGCCCTCTACAGCAGTATACCACACGAATGGGGTCTTAAAGCTGTGCTAATTTATCTATAGTAGAAACCAGGGGTACACAGTTTCGCCCACATATCGAATTTGTCCTGACACTATTACGTTTCATCTTGTTACACAATATATATTTTTTTTTATCCAAATTCTACCACCAGATCAGGGGCAAAGCTATGGGGAGTGCCTGTGCACCGACCTATGTGAATTTGCTCCTGGGCTGGTGGGAAGATAGGATAGTGTTTGGAGAAGGGGAGGACCACTTGACCACCAGCATCCTCTTTTGGTGGAGGTACATTGATGACATCTTAGTACTGTGGAATGGTCCAGTGGACACCTTTTAATGCTTTTGTTTAGCCCCTTAACAGAAACCCTATAGGCTTACGCTTCACATGGGAACCAAAGACAGATGAGATTGCCTTCTTGGATCTTAAAATATCTAAGAGGGGGGACATGTTACATACAGAGATTTTCCACAAATCCACAGGTACTAACAGTTTGAACCATTGGGATAGCTACCATCCTCATCCCCTGAGAAGGGATATACCAAAGGGGCAATATATCCGAGTCAGAAGAAATTGTTCAGATACACCTACATTTCTTCGACAATCCAGAGATCTTAAGAACAGGTTTCTTCAAAGGGGGTATCCAGAAGAAACACTCAAAGAGGCCTATAAATATTCCCTATCATTAGATAGGAGGGAGCTCCTGAAATCCAGAAATGTAATGAAGCAAGCAAATCCAACTAGAATTATAGGGACATTTGATAATGCACATGAAAAAAATCTTTGAGATCCTTAGGAAACATTGGGATATCCTCAGGACCGATCAAGATCTTTTGAATATCCTAACCCCTAGACCCGCGGTCACATTTCGTAGAGGGAGATCAATTACAGACCGTTTAGTTCATAGTATGTACATAAAACCCAAAGCTCCAGGAACGTGGCTAGATCGGACACCACAGGGAACTTTTAAATGCGTAGGATGTATAGAAAGCCCCTTCATTATGGTGTCCAAGACATTCAAAAGTGTTACAACAAGAAAGACATACAATATGAGGGACTACTCTAACTGTAAGGGTCCAATCACATGTCCGCAAGTGCGGACCGCACATGGCCGGCACTTTAATTGGAAATGCCTTTTCTTGTCCGTGTCTATTTTTTTGTGGAACGGAAGTGTGGATGCGGAGCGGAAGTGCAAATGCAGACAGCACACTGTGTGCTGTCCGCATCTTTTGCGGCCCCATTGAAAATGAATGGGTCCGGATCTGTTCCGCAACGATGCGGAACGGATCCAGACCCATTTTGCAGACGTATGAATGGACCCTAAGGCCCCTTTCACACTGGCAAGTATTCTGCGCGGATGCGATGCGTGAGTTGAATGCATTGCACCCGCACTGAATACCGACCCATTCACTTCTATGGGGCTGTTCACATGAGCAGTGATTTTCAGGCATCACTTATGCGTTGCGTGAAAATCGCAGCATGCTCTATATTCTGTGTTTTTCACGCAACGCAGGCCCCATAGAAGTGAATGGGGTTGCGTGAAAATCGCAAGCATCCACAAGCAAGTGCGGATGCGGTGCGATTTTCACGCACGGTTGCTAGGAGACGATCGGGATGGAGACCCGATCATTATTATTTTCCCTTATAACATGGTTATAAGGGAAAATAATAGCATTCTGAATACAGAATGCATAGTAAAATAGCGCTGGAGGGGTTAAAAAAAATTAAAAATAATTGAACTCACCTTAATCCACTTGATCGCGAAGCCCGGCTTCTAGTCTGTCTCCTTTGTTGAACAGGACCTGTGGTGAGCATTAATTACAGGAACAGGACCTGTGATGACGTCACTCCGGTCATCACATGATCCATCACATGATCTTTTACCATGGTGATGGATCATGTGATGACCGGGGGGCGTGGCCGAGCCAGCATGGAGTGAGGAAGCAGGATTGCAGTGCTCCTACAAAATCCTGTGAAATATCCTTTATACACCTGGCATAATCGGGGGTTTTTGAGCGCATTCACTATATGTTGGACCCCTTCATACTTGGGGACACTCTGCCCGGTGCTGGATTGCTGAGTTTTGGCTGTGGTGCTGTGGATGCCGACGGATTGAGGGAGAGGAGCAGAGGGACGCAAACTGAGGAGAGTGTGGAGTGAGGCCGGGACACGATCCGCCACAAGGTACACAGTACAGGTACGGCTTGCTGACAGTAGCTAACAACTTACCTCGGACTGCTGCCGATACCTGCTGGAGTCTCGAGCCCGACGGCCGAAGCGGGAAGAAGCCGCGCGGTGGGCGCCATCTTGCCGTTAAGTGTATGTGCAGCGGCGCTCCTCTCTGCCCCAGC
Organism: Bufo bufo; assembly: GCF_905171765.1. Taxonomy (NCBI): domain Eukaryota; kingdom Metazoa; phylum Chordata; class Amphibia; order Anura; family Bufonidae; genus Bufo; species Bufo bufo. The sequence goes on from NC_053393.1 coordinate 274,511,738, forward strand.
AAACGGAGTGGATCGGCGAAACGCTCTGTATCTCCCTACTTCCACTATTATCCTGAAGTCCTGCAGTGGTAATCCGGTTAGGAGTCCTTATATATGAAAGCTGCAGAGTTCACCACAGTTTATATGAAAGTTTAATGGTGGTGCTGGTGTACTTATCCCCCTCCCCCTGAGGAAGGTAAAGATATCTGGCAGTTTACTTGGCTGTGTGGCAGGACTTGCTGAATTTAATAAAGCCTCATCTTGATTTGCTGCATGAGTGACAAACCCCAGCAGATCTTTAAAGTGTCTGTGGACTATTTCTATGGGCCGCAAAACTTCTTCTGTGGCTCCATCATCTGTTAAACGATTCATGGACGCCATGAGTCAAACTGAACAGGAAAGTGAGGGGTCTCCTGTCCCTGGTTCCTCTGCTGAAGCCTCTCAAATTATGAAAGCTATAGCTGCCTGTCAAGCTGCTCTTACATCAAAGATAGACCATCTACAGTCTGACCTTAGCTGTTTGCGACACGATTTTGACAAAATACGTAAAAGAACATCTGCAGTGGAGCAAAGAGTGAGTGATGTGGAAGATGCATCCAGAGCAGCTGGAAATGACACCAGGCAGCTGCTGCAACAGGTACAGATGCTGCAAGCCAGGGCGGAGGACGCTGAGAACCGCAATAGACGTAACAACGTCCGTATCCTGGGCTTACCGGAGCGAGCAGAAGGGTCTACCCCAGAAATTTTTGCGGAACAGCTCATAAAAGAAGTGTTACATCCCATCTCACTTTCCAGTTGCTTTGTTATAGAAAGGGCACATCGGATTCCAACCAGGCCCTTACCGCCGGGATCCCCTCCTAGACCTTTCATCATGAAGATCCTGAACTACAGGGATAGAGACGCTATTTTGCTAGCTGCTCGGCAGAAGGGGAATGTCAGCTATGAGAATGTCCGTTTGTCCTTTTACCCGGACTTTACTGCAGAGGTCCAGAAGAAAAGGAAGCAGTTTACTGAGGTCCGAGCACGGCTGAGGGACAAAAATGTGAAATATGCCATGATCTACCCTTCTCGCTTGAGGGTGCAAGATGGTGAAACAGTCAGTTTTTTTAGTACTCCTGAAGAGGCTACTGAATGGATTGAGAGAAATCTAAATGCAAGGCCTCACCGCTGATGGTTTACACTATAGTGTTGGCAGCTGGAGCAAATAAGACTTGATTGAATTTTAAATTGTTTTGCTGACAAGATGGTTGGGGGAGTATCTGGTTTAAATGCACCATTATTACTCCTGTTAGAATCCCTGTTCTTTGACTTTGTCTATTGATCAGATGTTTAACCCCATATTGGTATGCTGGGTGGCAACACCCTGTATGACTATGCACTGTTGTGGGTAGACGTATATACTTGCTTCCTATCACCAACGTACCTATATGTATATATGTTCTTATGAGTTAGGGTAGGTTACTGTACCCAGGAGTTGCTAGTTTGGGGTGTCAGGCTCAACCATGTTAGGAAGGTTTGGGCAGGTTAGGGAGGTTGGGAATGGGTGGGTTGAAGAGAGTTTCTCTGTTGAGGGGTTCTTTGATGTGGATTGTGTGTGTGCGTGAATGTGCCTTCATTGGTCGGAAACTATGGAGATGTTCTCTTTGGAAGAATAAATGGCGGTAATTAAGCTACTTTCGTGGAATGTTCGGGGTCTGAATGATAAGATTAAGCGGTCTTTAGTGTTCAATTATCTGAAGAGGTATAACCCTGACATAATGTTATTGCAAGAAACGCACCTGCAGGGCCAGAAAGTACTAGCTTTGCGGCGCCCATGGATAGGCCCCACATATCATGCGGTTTACTCAAACCACGCTAGAGGCGTGTCTATTTTAATTGCTAAAAGTCTTCCATTTCAAATACTATCTGTGCAGCTAGACCCTTATGGTAGGTATGTGATTTTACATGCTTGTGTAAGAGGCCTGCAGTACCTATTTGTGGGAGTATATATTCCTCCGCCTTTCCGCAGAGAGGTCCTAGACTTAATTACAGCTAAAATAGCAGGATTTCCAGCAATACCTTATATTATTATGGGTGACTATAATGCCACTTTAGATCCTATACGGGACAGAAGGGTTCCCCAGGCCTCACACAACAATGTCCTATCACATTGGGCTAATACTTATGATTTAGTAGAGACGTGGCGCTATTTCCACCCCACAGATGCGCAATTCTCTTGCTATTCAGCTTCTACTGGCTCACTCTCTCGTATAGATCTGGCCTTTGTCAGCAGAGATTTATCCCCCTATATCAAGTCCAGTGATTATTTACCGAGAGGAGTTTCAGACCATGCCCCCCTCCTTCTGATACTGTCACAGCCGCTGGCTTCGACTGATAAGCAGTGGCGGTTAAACCCTATGTGGCTCGAGGTATTACCTGTGGTGAGCGAGAGTCTAGATGCAATGGGGAACTACTGGGCAGAAAATGAAGGGTCTACGAATCCTCTGGTAGAATGGGATGCTTTCAAATCAGTAATGAGAGGGGCATTGATTGCTGCTATTGCAACTCATAGAAAGGAACTGAATATCAAACGGATAAAACTAGAGACGGAACTAGCTGATAAGGAGAGGTTATATATACTAGATCCGTGCCCTGAGAAGCAGACTTTGTGGCTTGAGGCACAGCGTAGGTTTACTTTGCATTTAACTGAATATACTGAGAAGAAACTTTTAGATCAGAGGCAAACTATTTTTTCAGATGGTGATAAGTGTGGCAGGGCCTTGGCGTACTTGACTAGATCTGAGACACAGCAAACGGTGGTGGCGGGAGTTCTGAATGACCAAGGGATCTTATTGAAGGAGCCTAGAGATGTCTACCGACAGTTTGCCTCCTATTATGAGACATTGTATGCCCCCAAGATCACGTGTACTTCGGAGGAAATTGTCAATTTCTTAGCAGGTATTAATATTCCTTCTTTAGACAGAGATGACAGGGGAGCCCTGGCGGCAGACATATCTGACCTGGAGATTGAAACGGCCATTAGTTCCTTAGCAACCAAGAAAACCCCGGGACCCGATGGATTTCCTGCTGAATGGTATAAGCGATTTTCTAAAGACCTGGTTAGTAGATTTGGGAAGCTGTTGAGGTATGCACCGGAAAGTGGTTCGTTGCCACCGTCCTTTCTGGAGGCAACGATAGTAGTGATTCACAAGTCGGGGAAACCATCTGACCAGTGTAGCTCTTATCGACCTATCTCACTTCTGAATCTTGACGTCAAAATCTTTGCGAAGGTACTGGTGTTAAGATTGTGGGGGGTAATTCTCTCCTTGGTTGTGGTAGATCAATCGGGTTTTATGCCAGGGAAAACCACAGATATTAATTTAAGGCGATTGTTCACTAATCTTCAGGTCAAACATGATAACAGAGGTATGAGGGTTCTTGCGTCCTTAGACAATGAAAAAGCATTTGATTCAGTAGAATGGGAATTTATGTGGGCAGTGCTGACTCAAATGGGCTTTCCGGAGAAATTTTTGTGCTGGTTACAAATGCTTTATAGATCCCCTTCGGCGAGAGTCAGGGTGAATGGGTACACATCGGACTCCTTCCCCTTGGGTAGAGGCACTAGACAGGGCTGCCCTCTCTCCCCCCTGTTATTTGCATTAATTATGGAACCTTTGTCGATACTCATATCCTCTAATTCAGGTATAGAAGGCTGGGAAATAGCTGGAATATCAGAAAAGCTTTCATTATATGCTGATGACATGCTGGTTTACCTAGCAGATTCAGGGAAATCCTTGGATACCCTTTTAGGTGTTGTTGATCAATTTGGGGGTTTCTCGGGTCTCCGTGTGAACTGGGCTAAGTCTAGTCTATGTCTGGTTGATGATGTTGACCCAGCTCGCATTTCGGTGAACAATAAGCTTCAGATTGTGGAGCAATTTACATATTTGGGGATTATTGTTCATAAAGAAGTGGCAAAATTTTATGATTTGAATGTTGCTCCTACAATGCAATCCATTACTCGAAAGCTAGAGGCTTGGGAAAACCTTCCTTTAACTCTGATTGGGCGTATCAATGTGGTAAAAATGATTCTTCTCCCAAAATTGCTATACTTATATAGGGCTGCCCCAGTGTTACTCCCCAAGAGACATTTTGCTACTTTGGATAGAATAATCGCTCCCTTTCTATGGAATAAGTCTTCTCCCAGAATAGCGAGATCCACCCTCCAGGCGTCTTACCTGCGGGGGGGGTCTTGCCTTGCCAAACCTGTACATGTACTATGTAGCGGTGCAGCTGAGCTATGTGGCGTGGTGGGTACGGGCTGACTCAGGTAACCCGGCGGTAGTGTTGGAGGCAGCTTTGTTGGGGTCCTATGAGGCACTTACGAACTTGGCGTATAGGAGGGGGGCTAGATCTACAATACACTACACCCAATCGATGGCTGCTGCAGTACAGATGTGGGTCAAATGGGGTCAGAAATGTAACCCTGATGAGAATGATATTACTTGGTCGCCATATTTGCCTTTGTGGAGAAACAGAGTGCTTCCGGAGCTGTTCTCATTACTGGAGTTTGAATTTTGGCCTCAGAGGGGGGTGCGCTACCTTACCCAACTATATGATAAGGGCCTATTTAGAACCTTTAATAGTTTGAAACAGGAGTTTAATTTGCCCCAGCGTTGTTTGTATAGATATCTTCAACTCAGGCATGCCTGTCAGGCTCAGTTTGGTAGAGAACCTTTAAAGCTGGAGTGTGGTACAGTTGAGGCAGCGATTAGGAGGGTTCCGTTGGTCAAACCAGTGTCGACCCTGTATGCATCGTTGATGGCGTTGCAGGACTCCCCCCTAGACAGGGCATTTGTTAGGTGGAAAAGGGACATTGAAGGTTTGGAAGATGTTCATGTTAAAGAATCTAGCTGTACATGGAGATCTACAGTGGTAAGTGCTAGGGATCAGTTGATTCAAGTTAAATGGCTTCATAGGATTTATTATACTCCTGTGAGACTATTTAAAATGGGTAAATTGCCGAACCCTCATTGTACAAGATGTGGACATGAAAACGGTTGTCTTATACACATGGTTTGGCAGTGTCCGATTATTCATGGCTTCTGGGAAGAGATCCATAAATATTTTAATGAAAAACTAGGCTTTCCTAACGTCTGTACTGAGCTCACTAGTCTGTTAGGAGTAGCCAACGAGATTGTTCCAACCAAATTTGGCAGGAAGCTGTATAGAATACTCTTATATTATGCTAGGAAAACTATCCTTCTCAACTGGAAACCTCCTAAGAATCCTACTGTGCAACAATGGGTACATCTAGTTAATGCTGATCTTGAATTATACAAGTTTGTGTATGAGAGAAGAGGGACCCCTGATCGCTTCATGAAGATATGGGACCCCTGGATTGGAGCCCAGACTCTAGTACCATAGATGACTGAAAGACTGTTCTGACCAATGAAGGCGTGTGTGAATGTGTGTGTGTGTGTGCAGTACTTTTAATCTTCCTTAGGATTGATATGTTGGGTACTGTTCATCCTGAAAGGGATATCTTTTTCTTCTGTCCCAAACTTGGGTCATGAGGAACTGTTATGATTGATCCCATGTATTTGATTTGTACTGGACTCAATTGATGATTGTCTGTATTTGATGTGTTTGTTATGCTTTTTGCTAAATTAATAAATAAAAAGATACTATTGAAAAAAAATCATGTGATGACCGGAGTGACGTCACTACAGGTCCTTTTCCTGTAATTAATGCTCACCACAGGTCCTGTTCAACAAAGGAGACAGACGAAGCCGGGCTTCGCGATCAAGTGGACTAAGGTGAGTTAAATTATTATTTATTTTTTTTAACCCCTCCAGCGCTATTTTACTATGCATTCTGTATTCAGAATGCTATTATTTTCCCTTATAACCATGTTATAAGGGAAAATAATACAATCTACAGAACACCGAAACATGCGGTACCAAACATGCGCGATTTTTCTCACGCGAGTGCAAAACGCATTACAATGTTTTGCACTCGCGCGGAAAAATCGTGGGTGTTCCCGCAACGCACCTGCACATTTTCCCGCAACGCCCGTGTGAAAGAGGCCTAAGACTTGTGGGTGGTCTACCTTATTACATACAGTTGCCCTCTCAATTATGTAGGGAAAAACAAAAAACAAACTGAGGAGAAGGATTGGGGACCATCTGAGGGATATGAAACACAAAAGGCCAACCCAGTGGCCAACCATGTCCTTCAATACCATAAAGAATATCCAGGGGATCTTAGGTTTCAGGTAATTGAGGTAATCAGCCCTTCTCCTCGAAAAGGCGTTTGGAATAAAAAGATTTAGCAAAAGGAGACCCTATGGATTTATATACTGAAAACAGTATATCTAGAGGGACTAAATGAACAACTTTCTTTCAGTAGTTTTTTATGATTTTATTCCCCTTCTCCAGTCATTCACAATGGTATGCAGTATGCACCTTTTGGCTATTATTCCCTCAGAGTATCGATTAATCAATCTTTGAATCGGATCATAATGTATCCAACATTGTGTTTATTGTTTTGCATCATGGTAGTGTCCGTATCATATGGAGACACAAAGTCTGAATTTCCCCTTTTTTTAAGACAGGGCTTGTATATACAGTTGCAAGAAAAAAGTATGTGAACCCTTTGGAATGATATGGATTTCTGCACAAATTGGTCATAAAATGTGATCTGATCTTCATCCAAGTCACAACAATAGACAATCACAGTACGCTTAAACTAATAACACACAAAGAATTAAATGTTACCATGTTTTTATTGAACACACCATGTAAACATTCACAGTGCAGGTGGAAAAAGTATGTGAACCCTTAGATTTAATAACTGGTTGAACCTCCTTTGGCAGCAATAACTTCAGCCAAACGTTTCCTATAGCTGCAGATCAGACGTGCACAACGGTCAGGAGTAATTCTTGACCAGTCCTCTTTACAGAACTGTTTCAGTTCAGCAATATTCTTGGGATGTCTGGTGTGAATCGCTTTCTTGAGGTCATGCCACAGCATGTGAGCATTGTCCATCCCTTACCATAGGGTCATTATTATTTGAATGTAGGTGACAGATAGGCTGTCAACACTACGGGACAGCCTCTACTACTTTTCTGTCACCTCGTATCTTATATTTTTGTGTCCCCTGAGGAACAAGTGTTTTGTGGGAGATTATTCATATGGTCCCACAGTCTGGGAACAGATAACTTCAACCATCAAGATATATGGGTCATCAAACCGTGAGTAAAAACGACTGTAGTCATGCCTCATAATATCCTCTTCACTCTCTGTTTATTTGTATTGGATTATCAAGACTTGTTAAAATCATCATATTTATTATTCTAGGGTTAATTTGCAAATTTTAGAGAATATAAGGTCTCATGCACACGAACGTATTTTCATTCAGTGTCCGTCCCGTTTTTTTGTGGACCATATACAGAACCATTTATTTCAATGGGTCCGCAAAGAAGGTACTCCGTGTGCATTCAGTTTCCGTATATCCGTTCTGCAAAAAAATAGAACATGTCCTATTAGGTCCCTTTCACATGAGCGAGTTTTCTGTGCGGGTGCAATGCGTGACATGAACGCATAGCACCCGCACTGAATCCGGACCCATTCATTTCAATGGGTCTGTGTACATAAGCATTTTTTTTTTCACGCATCAGTATTGCGTTGCGTGAAAAATGCAGCATGTTCTATATTCTGCGTTTTTCCCGTAGCCCTGGCCCCATAGAAGTGAATGGGGCTTCAGTGGAAAACTCATTGTATCCGTAAGCAAGTGCGGATGCAATGCGTTTTTCACTGATGGTTGCTAAAAGATGTTGTTTGTAAACCTTCAGTTTTTTATCACACGCGTGAAAAACACATTAAAACGCATTGCACCCGCGCCGAAAAAACTGAACAACTGAATTCAATTGCAGACAAAACTGACTGAACTTGCTTGTAAAATTGTGCAAGTTTCCCTGAACGCATCCGGACCTAATCCGTCACACTCGTGTGAAAGAGGCCTTATTGTCCGTATTACGGACAAGGATAGTACTGTTCTATTAGGTGCCAGCTGTTCCGTTCCTCAAAATACGGAATGCACACTGACATCATCCGTATTTTTTGCGGATCCGTTTTTGCAGACCGCAAAATACATACGGACTTGTGCATGAGGCCTAAAAGTTATATTTTAATTTGGGGAGGTATTTAATTGCAGTTTATGTACCTCAGACAACCCCTTTAACTTAAGTCGCCTTATAGGAACTGTGACTAACCCCCTATATAAATTATTATATATTTGGAAACCTTAGTTTAAAAATCCAGTATATAATGATACACTGTATAATTAAAGTTCTATATGACGATCTATAAATAGTGACATAAAAATACCTACTGAAGCACCATGCAGTATCCAAATAGCACATGTAGTCCTAGATAATTTAACTTAACTTCTCAGATAAGTTACAGATAAAGACAACATTGACTAGTGCCATACAGTGCCAAATTAACCAGTTCCCGACCACCCATAGACTATAACTGTCCTGGCAGTCGGGACTTATCTGTCATGCCCTGCTCGGACAGTGTGCGGAGGTCTGTCAGATTGGAAGCACGTGTCTAACCATTTGTTTTGTTTTGTTTTGGAATCATGCTGGATTGTCTGTTCCAGCTCAGATAAGTTTGGTTTCTGTTTTTGTTATTTGCGGTCTAGGCTGTTTATGTGTCTTCTGCCCCTTCTCCCCTTTCACCATCTCAGGGATTCTAGCGTGTTTGCAGTCCAGGCACGAGGACACATTATTCCTACCATCAAGGTCTGAATGTGGGCTTAGCAGCATAGGGACAGAAGTCAGGGATATGCTAGGAGGTGACCATTCCCCAGCATCTCGCCTAGACACTTGTTTATTTGGTTGTCTGTATATCTGAGATACTGTCCGCCGTGACATTATCTCTGAATGGACGTTCTGGAGAAATGCGCTTATCGTGCAGCTGTCAAATGGGGGGCTTGCTGTCAGAGACAGCAGAGCACCCCATAGAAAAGTCAGGGACTGTTCCTCGGTGTCTGTGTGTTCTGAGTCACTGTATATACAGTACTGAATAAGCACTGTGTATACAGATAGGAAGCACAATGCTGCTTCCTGTTCCGTCCCCAGCAATCATGTGGCAGTTGGGGCCAGGATACTGCAGGAGCTCCCGGGTCTTCTTTAGACCATGATCAGCCCTGCAATGAGGCTGTATAGTGTTCTATATTGCTGTACAGCCTTTCTGGGGCTGTATTCCCCAGGTAACTGGGGCTACTATGTCAGCCCCAGTTACAGGGGAAATCAACAGTAAAAAAATAGTATTTTATAAGTTCAGACTTCAGTTATATGCTCAGTTATTTCCAGCTGTTATTGTGAGCCAAAACCAGTTGTGAAGCCTACTAAGATCTTTACCTGGTCTGTCTCTTTGACCCAGATCGGATTTTGGTTCACACTAAGGCCTCCTGCACACGACCGTATTTTTTTGCGGTCCGCAAAAACGGGTTCCGTTTTTCCGTGACCGTTTTTTCGTCCGTGGGTCTTCCTTGATTTTTGGAGGATCCACGGACATGAAAAAAAAGTCGTTTTGGTTTCCGCTTGGCCGTGCGGAGCCAAACGGATCCGTCCTGAATTACAATGCAAGTCAATGGGGACGGATCCGTTTGACGTTGACACAATATGGTGCAATTTCAAACAGATCCGTCCCCCATTGACTTTCAATTTAAAGTCAGGAGTTAATATACCATCGGATCTGAGTTTTCTCCAATCCGATGGTATATTTTAACTTGAAGCGTCCCCATCACCATGGGAACGCCTCTACGTTAGAATATACTGTCGGATATGAGTTAGATCTGAAACTCAAATCCGACAGTATATTCTAACACAGAGGCGTTCCCATGGTGATGGGGACACTTCAGGTTAGAATACACTAAAAGAACTGTGTTCATGACTGCCCCCTGCTGCCTGGCAGGTGCTGCCAGGCAGCAGGGGGCAGCCCCCCCCTGTAGTTAACACATTGGTGGCCAGTGCGGCCGGCCCCCCCCTCCCCTGTAGTTAACTCGTTGGTGGCCAGTGGGCCCCCCCTCCCTCCCCTGTAGTTAACTCGTTGGTGGCCAGTGGGCCCCCCTCCCTCCCCTGTAGTTAACTCGTTGGTGGCCAGTGGGCCCTCTCCTCTCCCTCCCCCTCCTAATTAAAATCTCCCCCCCTATCATTGGTGGCAGCGGAGAGTACCGATCGGAGTCCCAGTTTAATCGCTGGGGCCCTGATCGGTAACCATGGCAACCAGGACGCTACTGCAGTCCCGGTTGCCATGGTTACTTAGCAATTTGTAGAAGCATTATACTTACCTGCGAGCTGCGATGTCTGCGTCCGGCGGGAGCTCCTCCTACTGGTAAGTGACAGGTCTGTGCGGCGCATTGCTTAATGACTTGTCACTTACCAGTAGGAGGAGCTCCCGGCCGGACGCAGACATCGCAGCTCGCAGGTAAGTAAAACTTTTTGCTTCTACAATTCTAAACTTTGTAACATCCTAAAAAACAAACCAAAAAAAAAAACAGACCTAACAATGACAACATAAAGTAGTCCTATGGTGAATGTTAGCTAATGGCTATTTTATGAGGTATCACTATCTGCCTTAAAAGCAGAGCGATTCAAATTTAGAAAATAGCAAATTTTTCAGTAAATTTGAGATTTTTTTTATAAATATGTAAAACAATCTGAGTATGGCGTATGGCTTGGATAAGTAAAGGCATTCCAAAGCTATTACCACATAAAGTGACACATCATATTCCCAAAATTAGGCTTGGTCATGAAGGGGGTAAATGGCCTTGTCTGGAAATGGTTAAATAGTAAATACATGGAGGAAATTTATCATTAAGGGAATACTTGAAGAAAGATTACTCCAAATGTATTAAACAACGCACGTTGTACCCCTTAAAGGGAGTCTGTCACCTACTTTGAGCGTTTTAGACAGTTCATATCGCGTTATAGCACAGTTGCCCAACAAGTACCTTACAATAGTATCTTGTGTCTGTTTCACAGAAAAACCCACTTTATAAAGATAAATAAATTAGGTTACGAAAATGCCCAGACCCCTTGGCGATGTGTCTCGCCCTCCTCTCCTACTTTGTCATCCTCTGGCTTGGAGATCTCGCACAAGCGTCAGTCACCATCAGACCTATGCATACTCACTACCACTTTTTCACTACCACTCACTCACTTTTTTTTAGCTTGTGAACATGTGGTAGACACAATAAAGGTACTATTTTTATGTTGGGCAACTTTGCTATAACGCAATATGAGCGGTCTTAAATGCTTAAAGTAGATGACAGACTCCCTTTAAGGACTAAGCCTATGTTCATTTTTGAGGTTGCCTCCCCACATTCCAATAGCCATTACATTTTTATTTTTCCTTTCACATAGCCATATTAGGGCAGACATTTCTTGGGGACAGGATGCATTTTTTAATGGCACCATTTAATTCACCATGTCTTCTATTGGAAAAAAATTATTTGTGGGCTAAAATTGAAAAAAAAAAATAACAAGCACAATTCCGCAAAGGTTTTGGGGGTTCTGACATTATGGCGTTCACTGTGTACTAAAAATGAAGTGACGTCCTTATTCTGTGGCTCAATACGATTACAGATATGCTAAATTTATATAGTTTTTATTTTTGTTTTATTATAAAAAAAAATAAAACCTTTGGAAAAAAAATCACCATTTTCTGACAACTTTTGTAATGTATAAGTCTACAGAGCTGTATTATGGCTTGTTTTTTGCAGAACAAGCTGTAGTGTTAAATGGTACAATTTTTGCGGTATTTTACAACTTTTTGATCACTGTTTTTTGGTTGATAAGGTGACAAAAAAAAAATTGTGAATTGCGCAGGAAAATGTTAAAAATATTTTGACAGTTCAGATGGTGGCATATATTTTTTTTATTGTTTATATATATTTGTATATGTAGAATTAGGAAAGGTGGGTTATTTAAACTTTACATATTTTTACTTTTTTTTTTTTTTTTTACTTTTTCACAATAACTTTTAGCCCCTGTAGGGGGCTAGAACCTGTGAACTTTTGATTCCTTGTTCTATTCACCTTAAGGGCTGATGTATTTGACTGTTGGTGTTTTGCAGTCCGCAAAACACGAATACCAGCCATGTTCATTCATTTCTGAGGAGCGGAACAGCCGGCCTCTAATATCCTTGTCCATAATGCGGAGAATAATAGGATATGCTATTTTTTTTGCGGAACAGCCTTAAAGACATATGGACACGGAATGCGCAGCGGAGTCATTTTTGTTTTTTGCGGCTCCATTGAAGTGAATGGATAGACAAAAAAAATACATTTGTCTGCAATGAGCCCTAATAGAGATTCTGCTGCTGTTCCTGCTGAACTGTAACTCGTGCACAGCTTAGCAGACAGCTTACCATAGCAAGCATAGAAACCTCCAGCAGTGCCCAGGCTGTCATAGTAACCAGTCAGAGCCCTGAGATTTCATTGTGGGGGCTCTGATCGGAAGGCAGAGAGAACCGCATACCTCTGTCTAACCTCACAGATGCCGCAATCACTTTTGAATGCGGTATCTGAGAGGTTAAATGACAATGTTCGGCATGATCACCGTTCCCCATCATTGGGCTCGGTCCACGCGTATGGAGCGGGTTCACTGCAGCAGCAAGCTCCATACAGTTCACAGGCAGTTAATACATTTGGTATATCTTTAATCCTAGCACTTTCATCTAGGAACACCATTCCAGCTTTTCTTAGTCACCACCCCTACTGGGATGAGTTTGTTATTAGTGACTGCTGTGATAAATCTGGAATGAAACTAATTAACACATTTAACCACACCACCCTTTCACCACCACATTTCAAAACTGGCGTGAGATGCAAAAAGCCGCAAACATTTTTGATCAATTACCCCAAAAAGGTGCAAATCCCTAATTGGCAACTTTTTGAAGCAAGTATTCTGGAGTGCAGGGCATGAGTCTTTAATCAGTGGCTAAATAAATGGGTTACTATATGCAGGGTCACTACATTCAAGGAATGACTTTAAGAGGTTGTGACATTTAACATATTCTACATTAAAACCAGCACCTGGATCTGAGTAACTGCATGTAATAAAAAACTTAGTACAGCCATTGAGTTATTCAATAAAATGTATCTGTACAGTGCCACCTGCTGCATGCTCTTTTCCTTATTTTTGTCCGTCTCACTGAGCTGGTCAAATATGCTCAGTTTAAAACTTCAACTGCCAGCCATATGTTCTGTTAGAAGCTGTGGCAGTTATGCTAGGGCTACACGACAAAATGTGTTGTGCGACATTCATGTCGCACCAATATTGTGCAACATTTATTGTAATAGTAGTCTATGGTGTCGAACTGCAACATGCTACAACTGTGACGCGACAGTCACATAAAAATCCAACTTGGATGGATTTTTTGTGACTGTTGTGTCGCAGTCAAGGTAACACATTTTGTCGTGTAGCCCTAGCCTTACAGGGAGAGAGCTGCAGCAGAAAGACATCCCCTGAGCCAGGCTGAACATACTCTACCAGAGCAATTGGAGTAGTGAATGGGGAGAGCTCTAAATCCATGTGAAGTGCAGGACTGGTTCTAGCTTTGTTTGAAAGGTATTGTCATGTACTATGTGATGTCTTATTTTCATTTTTTACATCAATCATGGCATAACAAACATCCGCCCATAGGATATAAACAGCAGGGCAACCCAGAGAGAAGGCAGGGACAGTTCCCAGGTGTCCCTGCCTTCTAGATCGCTGTATACACAGCGCTCAACGAGCTATGCGCTTCCTGTCCCGGCCCGGTCATCATGTGAGAGCCGGGAGAGTGCAGGAGCTTTTGGGTCTTCCATAGACCTTGATTAGCCCTTCACTGAGGCGGTACAGCTCTGTATTCTGCTGTACAGCCCATCTGGGGGCTGTATTTCCCATGTAGCTGGGGCTACTATGTCAGCCCCAGCTACAGGAGAAATCAATAGTGAAAAAAAATTACTTTTTGTGATGTAAGGTGACAAAAATGGCTTTTTTGACAGTTATTTATTTTTTTATGGTGTTTAGGGACGGGGTGGATCATGTGATATATTTATAGAGCCGATCATTACAGATGCGGCAATACTAAATATGTCTATTTTATTTTTGTTTTCTATTTTTAACTTTTTTTTTTTATTACTTATTTGGGGATTATTTTTTTGTACATGTGAAACCTTTTTTATTTTAATTTTTTTAAACGTATTTTTTTTTTGTTTTGTTTTTTTTACACTTTGCATCTCCCATAAGGTCATACAAGACGTATGACCTTATGGGAGATGCAAAGTGTCAAAAAAAAAAAAAAAGTTAAAAGAATAAAATAAATGTTTCACATGTAGAAAAAAATAATCCCCAATTAAGTAATTAAAAAAAAAATGTTAAAAATAGAAAACAATAAATAAGACATATTTGGTATTGCTGCGTCTGTAATGATCGGCTCTATAAATATATCACATGATCCACCCCGTCCGATAAACACCATAAAAAATAAAATAAAACTGTGTCAAAAAAGCCATTTTTGTCACCTTACATCACAAAAAGTGCAACTCCAAGTGATCAAAAAGGCGTATGTCCCACAATATGGTACAAATAAATCCATCACCTCATCCCGCAAAAAATTAGCCCCTGCATAAGAAAATCACTCAAAAAAGAAAAAAATAAATAGCTCTCAGAACATAGAGACATTAAAAAAAAAATTATTTCAAAAATGCTATTATTGTGTTAAAGTGAAAAAAAAAAAAAAAAAAAGGATACATATTAGGTATCGGCGCATCCATAGCAACCAGCTCTATAAAAATATCACATGCCCTAACCCCTCAGATGAACACCGTAAAAAAAAGCAATTTTTTGTCACCTTACATCAGGCATGGCCAAACTGCGGCTCTACAGCTGTTGTAAAACTACAACTCCCACAAAGCCCTGCTGTAAGCTGATAGCTGTTGGCAGTCTGGGCATGATGGGAGTTGTAGTTTTGCAACAGCTGGAGAGCCTCAGGTTGGCCATCCCTGCCTTACATCACAAAAATTGCAACACTAAGCAATCAAAGAGGCGTATGCCCCCCAAAATAGTACCAATCAAACCGTCACCTCATCCCGCAAAAAATGAGACCCTACCTAAGACAATCGGTCAAAAAATAAAAAAACTATGTATTCTGACGTTAGAAAAGTCTCTGACTGGTTGTGAGTGGTAATCTCTGTACAAGCAATGGTAGACAGCTGAACTCACGGATATGCCTTAGTTTGTGGTACCAGTTGCATGTGATAATCCAGTGAGGAGAATACAATGGAGATGCTTTGGTAATTTATTGAGTTTATCTTGAGCAAAGACATATAGAGGACATTAGAGATCAAAACGAAATGCTTTCACCAGCTCTGAGTCTGCTGCAGAAAAGAAAGACACAGAACCAGAACAAACAGGATATGATGTCACTGAAAAGGAGGAGTAGACAGAGAGCAAAGGCAATGGGATTTACATAATACATTCAGAAAACCTATAACAAGAATGACCACAGGGTGGCAGCATTACATAACATGGTAATTATATGATAACACAAATACAGCAATTTATCTTAAATGGAAGAAATAAATGCTGGGACAGCACACTCCCCATCTAAAAACCTAGATTTCACACTATATGCATAACATGAATGTCCATATGATATTCAATGAAAATACTGAAACCTAAAAGGCAATAAAGAAAACACAGTAACTAGAATAGGTGGACCGGAACAGTCCAGTGTCTGGAATTTTAGGAATAGTCCGGAGATGGACGACTAAATGGAAGAAAAGTTCTTAAAGTTCCTAAAGGTAGAATAAATCATTTCTCAAAGGTTAGAAGAACAATCTCAGATGCAGGCCTGATGAAGGACTTGGGATCGCCTTGTTTTGTGATGGTCACTCCCACCTTACGGACCTTTCCACCTTCTGGCCTTTCATGAGAACAAGATCTCCTATTTGTAAGTTTGGCTTGACCTGCTGCCACTTCCTACGTCCTTGAAGAAGGGTTAAGAACTCCTTTTTCCACCTGCTCCAGAAACAGTTGGCCAGATGTTGAATCTTGTTTCCACAGTTTCTGATATAGGTTACCAGAAAAAGACTCTTCAGGTGGATTAGGAACAGATCCAAACTTCTGAGTAAGAAGAGTTGCTGGAGTGAGAATGGCAGGGGTTTCTGGGTCCATAGATACAGATACAAGAGTCCTTGCGTTGATGATAGGAAGGTGGTCAAAGTCTCATGAGTGAGCCTTGAGAAGTTTGAGTCCATAAGCATACAGTCTAACATTTTGCGGGTGATGCCTATCATTCTTTCCCATGCACCGCCCATATGAGCGACATGAGGGGGGTTAAAGATCCATGTACAACCATTGTTGGCCAAGTAGTCTTGAACTGGATGAGATGATTTGCAATTCTTCGCAGGCGCCTATGAAGTTGGTTCCACAGTCAGATCTCATTTGCTTTACTGGTCCTCTGATGGCTAGAAATCGTCTTAAAGCATTGATGAAACTAGAAGCGTTCATGGATTCTATTAATTCAATATACACTTAAACATGTAAACAACACTGCCCATAGTTTGCTGTCTGTATGACCACCTCTGGTCCTTCGTGCAGTGACTGTCCATGGCCCGAAGACATCTAGACCAACATAAGTAAACTGTGGTTCGGTGCTTGTCCTATCAATTGGCAAATCAGACATTTGTTGATGTTGCAGTTTTCTCCTTGCCTTGCGACATTTAATGCAATGGTGAATTATATGAGCAACCTGTCTTTTTCTCTCACTATCCAAAGACCTGCGGCTCTTAAAGCACCCTCAGTGAAATGTCTGCCTTGGTGCTTGATTCTTTCATGATAATGCTGTATCAGCAGTATAAAAAAAAAAATTCAAAGTCCTTACTCTGATATAATAATATCTGGGACACTTAGTCAATATATTTTGATCAAAACACATCTAAGCCCGCCTACCAAGCGCCAAGGTGGTCTCAGGTCAGGCGGGTCCTACGCTAAACCTACCTAAGCCATTAGGCTTCTATGTTCAGGAGCGTAGACGCCTCACATATGGTGTGCTGCTCCTAGTCACCTCCATGTAGTATTTGCTTGAGGGAGTGGCACCTTCAAGTGTGAATGCGCACCTATTTTATCTTGCGAGTAGCATTCCTCTGCACTTTTGCCCTTCCTATCCAATAGAGCGCCTTGATTAGGTGGTACATATGGGTGTGCTGGCTCCTCCTCCCATTAGTTGCTTGATGCACATGGAGGTGACTAGGAGCAGCACACCATATGTGCGGCGTCTGCGCTCCTGAACATAGAAGCCCAATGGCTTAGGTAGGTTTAGCGTAGGACCCGCCTGACCTGAGACCACCTTGGCGCTTGGTAGGCTGTCTGCACAGTCTGCATTATAGCTTAGAAAAAATTCTAAGTGTGAAAGTAGTTCAGACGGATCCGTCCAGACTTTACATTGAAAGTCAATGGGGACGGATCCGTTTGAAGATTGAGCCATATTGTGTCATCTTCAAACGGATCCGTCCCCATTGACTTACATTGTAAGTCTGGACGGATCCGCTTGCCTCTGCACGGCCAGGCGGACACCCGAATGCTGCAAGCAGCGTTCAGGTGTCCGCTTGCTGAGTGGAGCGGAGGCTGAACGCTGCCAGACTGATGCATTCTGAGCGGATCCGCGTCCACTCAGAATGCATTAGGGCAGTACGGATGCGTTCGGGGCTGCTTGTGAGCCCCTTCAAATGGAGCTCACAAGCGGAGCCCCGAACGCTAGTGTGAAAGTAGCCTTAGATGTGTTTTGATCAAAATATATTGACTAAGTGTCCCAGATATTATTATATCAGAGTGAGGACTTTGTCCATGTATAATGTTTGCATCTACTTTACTAAGTGCATTAGTATCTTATTTCTGTGGTTTTCTTCGTATCAGCAGTATAGTAACATGTGTAGTGTCCCACATATGTGTGTAAGGGCCACTTCAAATTGCTATATGCCCTTTTATGTCATCTTGCATAAATCACTGTAATTTCCTTTGTAAATTCTGCTAAATTCCTCTCACAGGCTGTTACAATGCATTACACACTACTGACAATAGAGGTCACTATAACATCTGTAGGAAGGCGCGAGGAAGGTATGTGTCACCGAGGTTCCTGGCCTTGGTGAGGTAATAGCCGGTAGTTTCAAGTGTCAGCTGCAGCTAGTGCTGACTGACACTGTTTGCTGTTTAGTATGGCTGCAAAGTCGATCCGGGACGGCTCTTACTGGGAGTAGCCAAAGTGCTGGGTGGGTGGCTGCTCCCCACGCTCCAGGCTGGGTCTTGATTTGGATATAAAAGCACAGGCAGCACTGTCAGGTGGTGTGGATTATTCTACATCTGACATAGAAGCTGTGGAGTCTGTTTTTTGAGAGCTAAGGATGTGTGCCGTGCTAAAGGGCTGAGAGCCGCATTGCTGGGAAACAGGCCCCTAAAGCCTGTTGTGGACTGCTGCTGACAAAACCGCTGACAGGGTGAATGTTTTTTTGTTCTGTGGACTTGCCCTGGTGTGAATGAACACCAAGACAATGAACTGTCATTTTGTTTGTTTGTGTGAATAAGCAGTCAACTGTTTAAGTTAAAGACTTTGTTTTTGCCTCTGTACTGCGTCCGCTAATCTGCCTTCCAAAGCGAATCCCCACACATCATATGAGTCTTATAGGTCAGTCACAGGAAGTTAGATAGGAGAGTTGAGGGAGGAGAGGAGTGAGGAGTCTAGGAGACAGACTCTGTCTCTGTTCTCCTAGGCCTTGCCCCAGGAGTTAATCTACTTGAACTTGTGGAGATAGCAGCAAGTTTAGCTTATGGACTCCACAGCACCAAGTGACCAGGAGAAGCCTAAAAGTGCCTGGACACAGCCTGACAACTAAGTACAAAGACAACCTTTTCAAAGACCGCCCTTGGTTTGTATACTATTAGTACCAGAGAATCTATAGTATTGTAAGACTAAAAAGCCTGAGCAAGATCAGGAACCAAGTAGAGTATTATTACCACTCCTGCATAAGTTGAGCTGGAACCTACATATTGCACCTCACAAAGCCTGCTGATTGGAATTTGCAGATTTATCATCTTTGTCAACTTCATGTAACTCAAAGTACTGCTATCAATTGCTATTTACTTGTCAGTTGCAGTCTTGCAGTAAAGTTCCTGTTTGTTTCAACTACTGCCTCCCTCATCATTCCATTTCATCTCCTCATTGCACCTCACGGTACTGGCATCACGAACACAGGGACCCAGCTGCCAAAGCACCCTAAGCGTTACCCAATTACCATCAGGGGCACCTCAACCAACATCTGGCTGGTGTTCCCTGCAACAGAGAATGCCCTGGAAGATTTAGTGCTGTCTTCCCATCCACTGCACACCGGCCCAGGGGACAATGTAAAAGTGAGTACTGCTATCCTCGGCTCATCATCGACAACAGTTCACACTCACACGATACCCCTAGGGCAGTGATGGTGAACCTTTTAGAGACCGAGTGCCAATCTTCAACCAAAAACCCACTTATTTATCGCAAAGTGCCAACATGGCAATTTACCCTAAATACTACAGTCCAATATAGTACATCTTCTATGTACTTTGCCATTTGGCTATAATAACCTGCCTACATTTAGTGCGCTGCTTGTGCTGTACATAGCGCGCCCTGCGCTGATGAATGGCGGGTAAAGTCTAAGGCATATTGGTATGCCTTAGACTTTTTTCAGAGTGCGGGTGCTCACAGACAGGGCTCTGAGTGCCGCCTCTGGCACTAGTGCCATAGGTTCGCCACCACTGCCCTAGGGTGTCTGGGCGTTGCACATGGTGATTGGCACGAATAATGAGGGGATTCCTTTCTAAAATCTCTAACTTAGCCTTGTTTAGGCGACCACCAACCCTCAGCATGCCACGATCGTCAATTACTGGTTTCAATGGGGCTGCTTTTTGGAATATGTTGCTTGTCATGTATACATTTCAGTTCCATGTGAAAGGCACTCTGCTGTACGTTACGTATCACAAGCAACTCACTTAGGACAATATCTTCTGTCACATGTGCCAACTGCAACATTCAGCGTTATGTTTGTCAGCGCGAAAGCAATGTACAATGTGGTCTAACCTTGCAATGGTGTGAACGAGCCTTGACCATCTGGAGAAGCGTTCAAAGCGATGACAGCCCAAGCCAGACCTCCTTTCAGACTTGGTGACAAGGATACTAACTTCAGGGCGAATCTCTGGATCTCCATGAGGGTCTTGGAGACTGAAGACTTCTTGAGTTGGAGTTTCTTTACTCTGGTTCAGCAAAAACTCTGGACCTTGTGTCCTTTTGAGCAGATCTATGGCTTCCTCCACTGTGGGTAAGGATTTGAGTGCGTCGTCCACGTAGAAGTCTCTTTCAACAAAGTTTTGGGCATCTTCCCCAAACTCTGACTCACTGTTGAGGGAAGTGTTAGATTTAAATATATATATATGTATATATGGCCTTACATATATAGATATATATTGTCCCTTTTGCATGGGCCTGTCCAGGGGGTGTAGGGATGTATGTATGCTGTCAGCATACATCTCTATGTATATAATATATATTTATAAATGGGCTTATTGCTGCCCATTCAGACCCCCAGTTTATATATATATATATATATATATATATATATCAATTTTTTTTTATGGATGTGCCCCAAGCATCTATGAATATATACACTCACCTAAAGAATTATTAGGAACACCATACTAATACGGTGTTGGACCCCCTTTTGCCTTCAGAACTGCCTTAATTCTACGTGGCATTGATTCAACAAGGTGCTGATAGCATTCTTTAGAAATGTTGGCCCATATTGATAGGATAGCATCTTGCAGTTGATGGAGATTTGAGGGATGCACATTGGGTTGAGATCTGGTGACTGTGGGGGCCATTTTAGTACAGTGAACTCATTGTCATGTTCAAGAAACCAATTTGAAATGATTTGAGCTTTGTGACATGGTGCATTATCCTGCTAGAAGTAGCCATCAGATGATGGATACATGTTCTCATTCTGTTTACGCCAAATTCGGACTCAACCATTTGAATGTCTCAACAGAAATCGAGACTCAGACCAGGCAACATTTTTCCAGTCTTCAACAGTCCAATTTTGGTGAGCTCGTGCAAATTGTAGCCTCTTTTTCCTATTTGTAGTGGAGATGAGTGGTACCCGGTGGGGTCTTCTGCTGTTGTAGCCCATCCGCCTCAAGGTTGTGCGTGTTGTGGCTTCACAAATGCTTTGCTGCATACCTCGGTTGTAACGAGTGGTTATTTCAGTCAACGTTGCTCTTCTATCAGCTTGAATCAGTCGGCCCATTCTCCTCTGACCTCTAGCATCCACAAGGCATTTATGCCCACAGGACTGCCGCATACTGGATGTTTTTCCCTTTTCACACCATTCTTTGTAAACCCTAGAAATGGTTGTGCGTGAAAATCCCAGTAACTGAGCAGATTGTGAAATACTCAGACCGGCCCGTCTGGCACCAACAACCATGCCACGCTCAAAATTGCTTAAATCATCTTTCTTTCCCATTCTGACATTCAGTTTGGAGTTCAGGAGATTGTCTTGACCAGGACCACACCCCTAAATGCATTGAAGAAACTGCCATGTGATTGGTTGACTAGATAATTGCATTAATGAGAAATAGAACAGGTGTTCCTAATAATTCTTTAGGTGAGTGTGTGTGTATATATATATATATATATATATATAGTTAAAATGTGGCCAAAAGATCCCCCATGAGTGCCCCCTCCCTAGCTAAATCCTCCTGCAGGCAGATTCCTACGTGCCTGCAGAAGGGCGATGCCGCCAAGATAGCTGGACAATAACTTACCTCTGGAGATGTGCGGTCACAGGAGAGGCGCGCGGCAGGGACGCGCGAGCTAGTGCGGTGATGTCATATTAAATGTCAATTTAAATAGTCCGGGGGCGCTGCGCTCAGGAATTGGAGCCAGCAGCCCAACATAGGAGAGGATCATTCCCTAGAGAGATGAGCATATCGGGAATCAACCCCTGGACAACGAGCATATTGGGCTAAGTATCCCTATACCACCAACGATATAATTAACCCCTTTTCCACCCTATACCACCAACGACCCCTGCATTTAACCCTTTGGTTTACAATCCCTACACACTGTCCCTATAACACCAACGACCCCTGCATTTAACCCTTTTGTTCCTACACCCTATCCCTATACCACCAACGACCCCTGCATTTCCCTACACCCTCTCCCTATACCACCAACTACCCCTGCATTTAACCCTTTGGTCCCCATATTTATCCCTACACCCTATACCACCAATGAACCCCTGCATTAACCCCTATCTGTATTAACCCCTGCTGCTGCCCCTGCACTGCATTACTCAGTGCTAACCCTCAGTTAACCCTTCCCCTGCTGATTGTATTTACCCTTTATTCCTCGTAGGGATAGTATATTGCCAGGTTGGGTGGGCTGCTGTTGTGTGTATAATTGTAGTTCGATTCTGGGGAGGACTTGGGATTGTGTTAGCGTAGTTAGGAACATATTACTGTATTGTTATAGTGTGTTTATATATATATATATTGTAGGGGATTAGGTAGCGGGGCTGTCGTCTCCTGGGTAGACAGGCACACCAAAGCAGTTACAGTCCACATGGCAGGAACTTTGTTTAACTGACCTCAGACAGTTTTATTGTCAGGTTGAGGTACAGAACATAAAATATAACAAACAAAAATCCTAAGCCTGTCCGGCTCTAACTATACAGCATGAAACCTCCCTGACCAAGTGCCGGCCTAATACCAAGCACCCAAACAAAATAGCAAAGTCTGTACCTCTTGAAGTGCTCTCACAGGCTCCATGCAGGTAACCTGTTCCCAGGCTGAGAGAGCTGTGTCTGCATTCTCAGCCTTATATCAGGCTAGCACACCTGAGGAGTAATTACTTGACAGCCCAAAACCCGGACTGTCCGGACGGAGTGGGGCCCACCCTTCTCTCCCCACTCCAGCAACACAGGCCCTAAAAACAAGTTTTATGCAGACCCGAATTGCAGAGACCTCTCCTGAACATTTCCCTGGTTGCTTTTAAATGACAGAAGTGAGGAATCTTGGGCACACATAGACCCCGTCCACTACTTCTCCAGACACTCTGTCATATATCCTCCCTTCCTGTTTCAGACCCGGGGCTGGAACACATCTGGACATCAGACAATGTACACGTGACCAGGCATCTGCATTTCCCATTTGGGTCCCTGGCCTGTGCTTTACGGTAAACTGGTACTCTTGCAGGGCTAAGAACCATCTTGTTACCCTCCTATTTTTTTCCTTATTCTCACACATCCATTTTAAGGGAGCATGATCCGTGACTAGAGTTGAGCGAACACCTGGATGTTCGGGTTCGAGAAGTTCGGCCGAACTTCCCGGAAATGTTCGGGTTCGGGATCCGAACCCGACCCGAACTTCGTCCCGAACCCCATTGAAGTCAATGGGGACCCGAACTTTTCGGCACTAAAAAGGCTGTAAAACAGCCCAGGAAAGAGCTAGAGGGCTGCAAAAGGCAGCAACATGTAGGTAAATCCCCTGCAAACAAATGTGGATAGGGAAATGAATAAAAATAAAAATAAAATAAATAAAAATTAACCAATATCAATTGGAGAGAGGTCCCATAGCAGAGAATCTGGCTTCACGTCAGCAGAGAATCAGTCTTCATGCCATAGCAGATAATCTGGCTTCACGTCACCCACCACTGTAACAGTCCATTGTCATATATTTAGGCCCTGGCACCCAGGCAGAGGAGAGAGGTCCCGTAACAGAGAATCTGGCTTCATGTCAGCAGAGAATCAGTCTGCATGTCATAGCAGAGAATCAGGCTCTACGTCACCCAACACTGGAACAGTCCATTGTCAGATATTTAGGCCCAGGCAGAGGAGAGAGGTCCCGTAACAGAGAATCTGGCTTCATGTCAGCAGAGAATCAGGCTTCACGTCACCCACCACTGGAACAGGCCACTGTCACATATTTAGGCCCAGGCACCAGTGGCGGATTACAATAGGGACGTTCGGGTCGGCAGCCCCGGGCCCAGCACCGCTGGGGGGCCCAGCGCCGACCCGAACGCCCACATACTGCCTGCCGTGCCGGCAGCGAGGAGGCTCCTTGGCTGGTGCAGTATATTACATAGAGTGACTGACAGAGAGAGGAGCCCATCCCCCGGCCCCGCCCCCAACAGCAGGCTCCAGCACAGACATTGCCCGGAGCCTGACTCCTCCCACACATGTGACTGATCACATGGACATGACATCACGGATGGTCCTTTAGCCTTCTAGCTGCTGCTTGCGCAGAGCTGTCATCCGGCTGTTCAGGGCTGTGTGTCAGGTAGGAGGCTGAGTACAGAGGCTGGTGATTTTATCAATAAGAGTTTATCAGTAGGAGAGCGATTGTTTCAGCAGTAAAGAAAGACTTTGCAAACAAAGACAGTTATGTGTGTGGTTTAGGACACATGAGGGGACATTAATAAAGTAATGCTGTGACACATAGGGCCATGAGAGGGGCCAGCATAATATGCTGTATGTGTGTCATTCACACATATAGCATCTTATGCAGGCCCCCCTCATGGCCCTATGTGTCATAGCACACATCCCCTATAACAGTGCATCATCCATAGGTCCCCCATAACAGTGCCATCCACAGATCCCCTCCATAACAGTGTCATCCACAGATCCCCTCCATAACAGTGTCATCCACAGATCCCCTCCATAACAGTGTTATCCACAGATCCCCTCCATAACAGTGTCATCCACAGATCCCCCATAACAGTGCCATCCACAGATCCCCTCCATAACAGTGTCATCCACAGATCCCCTCCATAACAGTGCCATCCACAGATCCCCCATAACAGTGCCATCCATAGATCCCCTCCATAACAGTGCCATCCATAGATCCCCTTCATAACAGTGCCATCCACAGATCCCCTCCATAACAGTGTCATCCATAGATCCCCTCCATAACAGTGTCATCCACAGATCCCCTCCATAACAGTGCCATCCATAGATCCCCTCCATAACAGTGTCATCCATAGATCCCCTCTATAACAGTGTCATCCACAGATCCCCTCGATAACAGTGCCATCCATAGATCCCCTCCATAACAGTGCCATCCACAGATCCCCTCCATAACAGTGTCATCCATAGATCCCCTCCATAACAGTGTCATCCATAGATCCCCTCCATAACAGTGTCATCCACAGATCCCCTCGATAACAGTGTCATCCACAGATCCCCCATAACAGTGCCATCCACAGATCCCCCATAACACTGCAAATAGACCTCTACCACAATTCCCTTAAAGGGGTTATCCGAGTTAACTTAATTTCTCTCTATGGCTTTATTTCTCCTCCTATACATTAGTTTTCCTAAATCACTTGCAGTACCTATCTTGTGCCGTTTCTCTGCTATACTAAACAGTCATGTGACCGCCCACGTCATCAGCTGTGACGTTCCGTTTACATGGAGCTCTCTGCTTGTCGGAGTGACTAAGCCATGTAAACGGAACGTCATCAGCCTTGGCCATGCCCCCACCTCTCTGGATTACAGTCCGTGCGGCTGTGAGTTGATCGCGCATGCGCGATCCTCACTTGTGCCGCGGCTACCTCCAAGTTCCTCCCTGCGGCTAATAGCTGATCGCATATGCGCGATCCTCAGGCCAGGCAAAACAAGCAATAGCTTGGGGCCCCGAACTGGTTGGGGCCCCGAGCTGGCCAAGCAGAGTCACAGTCAGAAGATCCAATGGTATAAAATATTCTAACCCCCAGGCGTTCCCATGGTGACGGGGACGCTTGCCTGGTTAGAATATACCATCGGATCTGAGTTTTTCGAGCTCAGTGAGATCGTAAAAAACTCAAATCCAATGGTATATTCTAACCCCCAAGCGTTCCCATGGTGACAGGGACGCTTGCCTGGGGGTTAGAATATACAGGGCGCTGTAGTGAGCTCTTTACTTGGATTATTACAGGATATCTCTTACTTTGTCTTAGCTCTGTACTCCGGTAATAGCAGAGCAGGCAGTTCGGGGGGCGGCGCTCACTCACTGTCACTGACGTCACGCGCCTGCTCCTCCCACTAGGCGGAGCAGGCGCGTGACGTCAGTGAGTGAACGTCGCCTGCACTGCCTGCTGTTGTTACCGGAGCTAAGCCAAAGTAAGAGTCAGAGACTCAGAGATTTCAAAATAATAAAAAATAGCTCTGCATTGAGAAATGAAGTGACTGATTAGTTTATTAATATACTGCTGCTGTGAGCGTCGGGGAGGGGGATCTGTGGATGGCACTGTAGGGGGATCGGTGGTCTGTGGATGGCAGGCAGTGCCATCCACAGATCCCCCTACAGTGCCATCCACAGACCACAGATCCCCCTCCCCTAAACAGTGCCATCCACACAGATCTCCCCCCTAAACAGTGCCATCCACAGATCCCCCCTCCCCTAAACAGTGCCATCATGATGATCAACCCCTCCCACAAATATTCATGAGGGAGAGATGAGTCATTGTTGTTACTGCTGCATGTAAACACAGCAATAACAGAACCTAGAAAAGGTGTAAAGATCGTTTTTTTTCCCAAAAAATCAAGCTTGACTAATGTATATGTATATCCTGATTAATTTTGTTAGGTTTTATTTTTTTTCCCATAACTCGGATAACCCCTTTAAAATATCGCATCGCATATCGTTATCGCATCCTGTTTGGGAAAAGCTGGTCTACTGTGATAATATAAACAATGGGGGTTCTACAAAAGAGCTATTGTTGGGCAAAATTCATATTCGTGTTTACACACGTGTTTTAAAATGAATGCTTTCTCCTATTATAAACAAGTAAATAAGGACACAATGCTGTGGGGCTGGTATGCAACTTTTTCCAGGGCTGGTTTTTATCCCCAGTCCGGCCCTGCGCATAGCTCCCTGTCCCGTCGCCTATCACCGCCATAGGCTTCAGGCCTAGTAGGCCTGAGGCCTATGCGGTAGTGAAATCCCGGCGCAGGCGTGCGTGATGACATCATCACGCGCCTGTGCCGGGACACAGCACATTGACGTGTGCCTGCCTCATCCCGCCTTCGTCTGCGATCAAGTGCCTGGCCCTGGACGGTAAGTATTTAGCTTTTCATTTTTTTTTCCAATTTTAATTTTTTTATTTCATGTGCCTACTTTGGGGGACATGTGGGGGACGAGACACAGAGGAGGACATATTAGGGAAGGGACCTCGAGTACATGGGAGGGGGAATGTGGGGCTGTGTGGGGCTAAATTTTTATGGGAGGACTACTTTGTGGGGGCAAATTATTATGGGAGCCGGACTACTATGTGGGGGCAAATTACTATATGGGGCAGTGTGGGGGCACATTACTATGTGGGGGCAAATTACTATGTGGGGGAAATTACTATGTGGGGGAAATTACTATGTGGGGGAAATTACTATGTAGGGGCAGTGTGGGGCAAATTACTGTGTGGGGGCAGTGTGGGGCAAATTACTGTGTGGGGGCAAACTACTATATGGGGGCAGTTTGGGGGTGTGTGGGGGCAAATTACAATGGGGGAATTACTATGCGGGGGCAGTGTGGTGGAAATTACTATATGGGGGTGTTGCTATTGGGGAGGCACTGTAGGGGCAATTCTATTATTTTTGGGGACACTATACAGGGATTATTACCTGGAGCACAATATAGGGTGTTATTATTACTGGGGGTCTCTAGGGGACATTATAATTGCTGTTGACACTATAGGGACATTTGGGGTAATTTATCAAACTGGTGTAAAGTAGAACTGGCTTAGTTGCCCATAGCAACCAATCAGATTCCACCTTTCATATTTGACAGCTCTTTTGGAAATCCAGTTCTACTTTATACCAGTTTGATAAATGACTCCAATTATGTCTATTAGGGTCACTATTTTTTCAGCAGTATAGTACCTTGGACATTGGGGGGCACAACGGGCACAGTATTGGGAGTGGCAGCAGGATGACACTGTGGGGACACCAGGATGAGGAGGAATTGAGAAATCTAACGTGTCTGTGCTACAAACTGTAGAGACGAGATGCGGCTGAAAGAATTTGCCATGGTGGTCTGGGTCAAATGGAGGAGAAGAGGAAAGAGAAGGTCTACATGACAGGAGATGTCACTGGATGTAAGAGGTATGTGGTGCTGTATTCTCCTCCATGTCTTTTTTATTATAATTATATGTATTTTAAATTTGGCGACCAAATTTTTCAGTTTAGGACCCAATTTTTTTTAATTTTTTTTTTGTCTGAAGATGTCATATGGCCTAAGAAGAGACTGTGGCGCTCACGAAGCACTGCATCCTCTTCATACAAAAAAGGGGGGGGGGGGCCCAAGTTGATTAGACAGCCCCGGGCCTATCATGCACTTAATCCGCCCCTGCCAGGCACCCAGGCAGAGGAGAGAGGTCCCATAACAGAGATTCAGGCTTCATGTCAGCAGAGAATCAGTCTTCATGTTATAGCAGAGAATCAGGCTTCACGTCACCCACCACTGGAACAGGCCACTGTCACATATTTAGGCCCCGGCACCCAGACAGAGGAGAGAGGTCCCGTAACAGAGAATCTGGCTTCATGTCAGCACAGAATCAGTCTTCATGTCGACAGCTCTGATGGCACAGCGTGCAAACCACTCGGGTCTTGTCGTCAGCACATTGTTTGAAGAAGTGCCATGCCAGGGAACTCCTTGAAGCTGCCTTTGGGGTGCTCGGTCCCAGATGGCGGCGGTCAGTAGCAGGCGGAGTCTCTTGGCGGCGGGTGTTCTGATTTTGCCCACTGCTCCCTCTTTTGCTACGCTGTTGGCTCGGTCTCACCACTGCCTCTTCCTCCGAACTCTGAAAGTCAGTGGCACGACCTTCATTCCATGTGGGGTCTAGGACCTCATCGTCCCCTGCATCGTCTTCCACCCAGTCTTGATCCCTGACCTCCTGTTCAGTCTGCACACTGCAGAAAGACGCAGCAGTTGGCACCTGTGTTTCGTCATCATCAGAGACGTGCTGAGGTGGTATTCCCATGTCATCATCATCAGGAAACATAAGTGGTTGTGCGTTAGTGCATTCTATCTCTTCGACCCCTGGGGAAGGGCTAGGTGGATGCCCTTGGGAAACCCTGGCAGCAGAGTCTTCAAACAGCATAAGAGACTGCTGCATAACTTGAGGCTCAGACAGTTTCCCTGATATGCAAGGGGGTGATGTGACAGACTGATGGGCTTGGTTTTCATGCGCCATCTGTGCGCTTTCTGCAGAAGACTGGGTGGGAGATAATGTGAACGTGCTGGATGCACTGTCGGCCACCCAATTGACTAATGCCTGTACCTGCTCAGGCCTTACCATCCTTAGAACGGCATTGGGCCCCACCAAATATCCCTGTAAATTCTGGCGGCTACTGGGACCTGAGGTAGTTGGTACACTAGGACGTGTGGCTGTGGCAGAACGGCCACGTCCTCTCCCAGCACCAGAGGGTCCACTAACACCACCACGACCATGTCCACGTCCGCGTCCCTTATTAGATGTTTTCCTCATTGTTCCCGTTCACCACAATTTTGAAAATGGCAAATTTGGGAATACTTTTTCAACCCAGAACAAAAACTGTGCTTTTACGGTCACTACAAATAATTTGACCAGCTAAAACAGTACTGATTTAGAGGAATATAAATGTCAGGGCTATTTTTTAGGCGCTGTGTGACAGGTATACCTTTAATCACAGAATTAGACTTGTATCTGCACTGTAGCGTGTGTGTTAGGTTTTTCAGAATGACACTATCAGCACCTTGAATCTAATATACCCTTTTTGGGATAGATTTAAAGTAGGCCTGATATAGCAGAAACTACCAATTTAGAAAATGGCAAATTTGGGAATACTTTTTCAACCCAGAACAAAAACTGTGCTTTTACGGTCACTACAAATAACTTGACCAGCTAAAACTGTACTGATTTGGAGGAATATAAATGTCAGGGCTATTTTTTAGGCGCTGGGTGACAGGCTCAACTTGCCCCTGATGTAGTATATGGCCAAAAAATAACCACACTATTGATGGTTAAATGCACTTGGGTGACACAGGCTCAGCCTGCACCAGATGTAGTATATGGCCAAAAAATAACCACAGTGTTGATGGTTAAATGCACTTGGGTGACACAGGCTCAGCCTGCAGCTGATGTAGGATATAGCAAAAAATAACCACACTATTGATGGTTAAATGCACTTGGTGGTAGCTTGTGCTGGCGCACCACAAGCCACAAAATGGCCACCGATCACCCCAGAAAAAAGTGATATAAAAACGCTCTGGGCAGCCTAAAAAAAGTGAGCAATTTAATATCAGAACTTCAATGATCCACAGCTGAAGATCGATCACTGAATTAAGTCTTTTGGAGGAGTTAATCTGCCTAATCTTGCCCTAACGTCGCAGCAGCAACCTCTCCCTATGCTTGAATCAGCAGAGTGACGTGCAGCGCTACGTGACCCAAGCTTATATAGAGGCTGGGTCACATGCTGCACTGGCCAATCACAGCCATGCCAATAGTAGGCAAGGCTGTAATGGCCTCTTGGGGCAAGTAGTATGACGCTTGTTGATTGGCTGCTTTGCAGCCTTTCAAAAAGCGCCCAGAAAGCGACACCGAACCCGAACCCGGACTTTTACGAAAATGTTCGGGTTCGGGTCCGTGTCACGGACACCCCAAAATTCGGTACGAACCCGAACTATACAGTTCGGGTTCGCTCATCCCTATCCGTGACCAATTCAAAGTGACGGCCAAGCAAATAGTAGCGGAGTGCTTCCAGGGCCCATTTAATAGCGAGGCACTCTTTTTCCACAATTGCATATTTTTGCTCATGGTCATTAAGTTTCCTGCTCAGATACAGTACAGGGTGTTCTTCTCCATCCCGTACCTGTGACAGTACTGCTCCCAGTCCCACCTCAGACGCATCCGTCTGTAGGACAAACCCTTTCTTAAAGTCTGGGGTTATCAGCACTGGCTGAGCGCACAGGAGGGTTTTTAGAGTCTGAAATGATTTTTCGCCTCTTGTGACCACTTGACCATGACAGAGTCTTTCCCTTTTGTCAGGTCCGTTAATGGGGCTGCAAGGGAAGCAAAATTAGGTATAAATCGCCGGTAATAGCCTGTAATCCCCAAGAAGGCACGGACTTGCTTCTTGTTTACCGGTTGAGGCCATCTTTGTATGGCTTCGATTTTGTTTAACTGGGGCTTTACTAGGCCTCGGCCTATGATGTAACCTAGATACTTAGCATCTTCAAGACCAATGGCACATTTTTGGGGATTGGCTGTGAAGCCTGCCTCACACAGGGAATTGATAACCGCCTGCACCCTAGGTAGATGGGATTCCCGGTCTGGACTTTGGATGATGATGTCATCCAGATATGCGGCTGCGTACCGTCTGTGGGTCTTAAAATCTTATCCATCACCCTCTGGAAGGTTGCAGGGGCTCCATGCAAACCAAACGGCAAGACCACATAATGAAACAACCCATCAGGAGTGGCAAAGGCAGTTTTCTCTTTGGCCTCATTTGTCAGGGGAATTTGCCAGTATCCCATGGTTAGGTCTAGAGTGGTTATATACCTGGCATTTCCGAGCCTGTCAATGAGCTCATCAACACGGGGCATTGGGTAAGCATCAAACTTAGATATGGTGTTCAACTTCCGGAAGTCATTGCAAAACCTCCAGCTGCCATCTGGTTTGGGGATCAGAACTATAGGACTGGACCACTGGCTATGGGACTCTTCAATTACCCCACGTTCCAACATTTTCCTCACCTCTTCAGAGATAAGCCCTCTGGTATTCTGTAGGGTCGCAGCTTAACCCTTTTCCCTGGTTCTGTAATGATGTCATGTTTTATGACAGAGGTGCGACCTGGGATCTCCGAGAAAAAATCCCTATTCTTAAAGAGGAACCCCTGCACTTCTACCTTTTGTGTCTTGGCCAGGGAGTCGGGTACTGTTACCTCTGGCAACAGGTGCTTCCCAGAGCACCGCTGCTCTGGGGGAAGGAGGTGTCAGCCGCAAGTGATAGTCGATCTTTCTACGGTTTTATAAGATTGACGTGGTATATTTGCTCAGGCTTCCTCTTACCTGGTTGACGGATTTTATAGTTTACCTCATTTACTTTCTCTATCACCTCAAAGGGGCCTTGCCACTTAGCCAGGAATTTACTCTCTACCGTAGGGATCAGTACCAGAACCCGGTCACCTGGCGCAAAGGTACGTACTCTGGCACTGCGGTTATACACCCTTTGTTGTGCCCCCTGAGCCTGGGCCATATGTTCTCGTACAATAGGCATCACCGCAGATATACGATCTTGCATTTGTGCCACATGTTCTATGACACTTCTATAGGGGGTAGCTTCTTCTTCCCAAGTTTCTTTTGCTATATCTAGCAGACCCCTAGGGTGGCGACCATATAGCAACTCAAATGGGGAGTAGCCTGTAGAGGACTGAGGCACTTCACGGATGGCAAACATAAGATAGGGGAGAAGGAAATCCCAGTTTTTCCCATCTTTGTCCACCACTTTTTTAAGCATGGCTTTTAGAGTTTTATTAAATCTCTCTACCAGTCCATCAGTCTGTGGATGGTAGACAGAGGTACGCAACTGTTTAACTTTGAACAGTTTACATAACTCCTTCATGATGCGTGACATAAAGGGGGTACCCTGATCTGTTAGGATCTCTTTTGGTAGTCCCACGCGACTGAACACCTGCACCAACTCTTTAGCTATGGCCTTGGATGACGTATTACGTAAGGGTATAGCTTCCGTGTAACGAGTAGCGTAGTCCATGATTACAAGAATATGTTGGTGGCCTCGAGCAGATCTTACAAGGGGCCCCACCAGATCCATGGCTATTCTCTCAAATGGTATCTCAATGATTGGTAGAGGTACCAGGGGACTACGATAGTGTGGCCTAGGAGCCGAAATTTTGCACTCGGGGCAGGTGTCACAATAGTCTTTAACATCTTTATGGACCCCAGGCCAAAAGAACCTTTGAAGGACTCTGTCTGTAGTCTTTTTAGCTCCCAAATGCCCCCCCATAAGGTGACTATGAGCAATATCTAGTACCGTTTGTCGGTACACTTTAGGAACCACCAGTTGTTCCACCAGATCCTCTCCCCTTTTTACCACCTGGTACAATAAGTCATGTTTCACAGCCATATGCGGGAAACAAATTCTGCCGTCCGGTTCCACCAGTTTACCATCAATAGACATCACATTTTCCCTGGCTCTAGTAAGGGTGGGATCTTTTAATTGCTCAGCACCAAATTGCTCTTTCCGTACTGCCAGGTCTGGCAAATTGTCATTAAGGGAGTCTTCCCTCTCTGGACTGCTCTGACCCTCTTCTATCCCATCACTATGGTTAGAGACCTCAGGCTCCCCCACCATGACAGACAAGGGAAACGATTCACCATCAACAGAAGTCTCTCTTAAATACCCACACCTCTCGGTACCCAGTGGTAGGTCATCTCCTTCCTGACAGGCATTTGAAAGTTTGTTCCCATAGCTGCCAGAAATGTGGGAAATCCCGCCCCATGATGACATCATGCATTAACCTAGGCACTAAACCAACCATAAATTTTCCTGCCCCGAACCGGGTATTTACATCTACCACAGCAGTGTGATAATTACGGGTGTCTCCATGTATGCAGGTTACCGCAATGGCTTTCGTTTGCCATTTCCTGGGGTTTACCAAATCCGTTTTTACTAGGGTGACCAGACTGCCTGAGTCCAACAAGGCACTCACATCTTTACCTTCCACCGTAATAACACACATTTGTTTCTCCCCCCCAGTATTTGGTAATGCCACACACGCAGGCTGAGCATACAGTGATAAACGGCGGTTTATATATGAGGCATCACATTGCATTGGTTCACCATACATTGGGCAATTGGCAACAACATGACCTGGTATTTGACATCTGAAACATTTTATTAAGTCCCTATTAAGTCTTTTATAGGCCATAGACCTCCCTGGCACGGTTTACCAGCTTCTAGAGCCTGGGCCTCCAGTCTCTCCACTTGCACCCACAGATATATCACTTCTGTCAGCCCCCTTTTCCCTTAGAACAGTCTTACCAGGTAGTCCTGGAGATCTCCGCTGCGGGCTGGGGGGCGCTGTGGCAGACTCAGTAGCTCCTCTGCGGATGTGTACCTCTCCACCATCTAGTCAGCATTCTTGGGGTCACCATGGCTCACCCACTGGCGCAAGGTAACGGGGAGGGCCCTTAAGTACCGGTCCATCACAACCCGTTCCACCATCTGAGGGCCTGTCAGGAACTCCGGCTGCAACCACTTCTTGGTCAGGTGTATGAGGTCGTGCATTTGGGAACGTGGAGGTTTATCTATACTGTAGTCCCACTGAATAGTGCCTGTTCTCAGTTGTCAGGAATAGTGATGAGCGGCAGGGGCAATATTCGAATTCGTGATATTTCGCGAATATTTGGGTGAATATTCGCCATATATTCGAGAATTCGCGAATTCATGGTCTCTAGGCATTATTTTCTTGATTGCGAAAATTTGCATAAAATTTGCCTAAAGAATTCGCATAAAAATTTGCATGAACTGGTATTTTAAAAAAAATCTAATATTCGCGATTACGAATATATTTTGCCATATTCTAAATATTCGCGAATTCTTGAAGTGCCGATATTCGCAATTAAAATTTACAATTCGAATATTCGTGATCAACACTAGTCAGGAAGTCTGGCTCTTACAGCACGGAAATGTAAAGGTGCAACCCAGTGGTTAGATGCATCTTTGAAGAAACCATTGTCCATTTATTTCATAAACTCTTTGTCATCTATTGACAAGGCTAATCTGTTGTCCTCTGGTGTTGTACAAAACACTGATCTTCCTAAGTTGTCATAACGGGTAGGAATGATGTCTGGTGCCTTAAGGAGGTTAGAAAGCTTTTCTTTTACCTCGTAATGATGAACACATGGCTCAAAGTGAGTTGTGTGACCATTTTTGAGCACAAAAGTTTTGAAGGAGTTCACTTGAGATGGTTTGTGGCTCTTATTTATACAGTACATACATGGCCCACAATCACCTAGCCTAAGTCGAGTCTCTGTGCATGATGACAGAAGATCTACATCAGAAGAGACGTCACTTGGGAGGCACTGGATGTGAGTGGTACATGGTGCTGTATAGTCAGTGCTAGTGTTTTCCGGGGGTGGTGGTGGTGACGGGGGTTTGGTTGGGGGAGTGCGTTTGGTCAACTCAGAGAATTGGGCCATATGCATTGGGGCTTGGACCCCAGATCCTTTGAGACCCTAGCAACACCCCTGGACGGGGGTGTCCTTCCTAGTAGTGGAGGTTGCAATAAGTGGGACGTTTGTTTTCCTAACGGATACTGTTCCCCTTAAGTCTCCACGTTTGCTTGTTGTGTTGTCATACCTTTAGCATGAGGATGAAGCAGGTAGAGGGGATTCTGTGAAGTCAAAGCTGGGATCATTCTTCTTCCGAGCTTGGTCACTGATGTTCTGGAAAAATAAGAGAAAGAGGGTAAAAAACACATTGTGTTCTCTCTTGTATCTGGAACCCTGGTCTGCCCATTTTTCTCGCATGCCATGTGGTAGTTTCGACACAACTGGATTGACACCATGGGCAGTATCAAGGTTACTCAGTCCTGGCAACCGTGGGTCTATTTTAGCCAGTTCTAACTCCTTTAGTAGATCGCTCAGATCCTGGAGCTTGCAATTGTCCTTGCTAGTTATCTTTGGGAAGGCTTGAAGTCTCTTGAATAAGGTGCTTTCCATAGCTTCAGAACTGCCATAGGTCTGTTCAAGTCTCTCCCATGCTGCAGCGAGACCTTCTTCTGAGTGGCCTGCATGAACTGCTCTTAATGTCTTTACGCGTTCTGCGCGGCCCCCACTTCCATTCATTTCTATGGGGCCGACGGAAATAGCCGGCTATAATAATAATCGGCTATTTTTGCCGGCCCCATAGAAAATGAATGGAGGGTGGCTGCGCATGCGCAGTGCGCCCTCCTTCACTTGCGGGGCTCTGTTCTCAATATAGGTGCGGGTCCCAGCAATATGTCCCAATTGTCCATGATGAGCCAACCCCTTTAATGGAAAAGCAAGCAAATCACCTAATTACATGTAAACGCCCTGAAATGATCAAAGCAGCAACAAGACTAAGGGTACTTTCACACAAGCGACAGGATGGATCCGACAGGCTGTTCACCCTGTCGGATCCGTCCTGCCGCTATTTTGCCTTGCCGCCGGACCGCCGCTCTATCCTCATTGACTATAATGGGGACGGGGGCGGAGCTCCGTCGCAGCACAACAGTTCACGGTGAGAGGCCACCGGACTAAAAAGTCAGACATGCAGTACTTTTAGTCCGGCGGCCTTTCGCCGTGCACTGTCGTGCTGCGCCGAAGCACGGCGAAAAAGCGGCAGGACGGATCCGACAGGGGGAACAGCCTGTCGGATCAGTCCTGCCGCTAGTGTGAAAGTAGCCTTATAAAGTCATAAAAACGGAGGAAGCAACTTTCTGGGCAGTGTGTTAAAAAAACAGATCGGCGGCGACTTGAAACACAAAGTTATTTTCCAGTGGGAATGCTCCAATGAAGATCACTCACATGACCATGTGACACACACCGTGTTGGTCACACGACCCAATCCTGACCACGATCTGTATTGTCATGTATTCCAGGGGCGGGGCTAACGGAGCCGGCCGATGACACATAGAAGCACGTGATTGACGTAAGCTGTTCCTGTTAAATTTAGATCACGGGGGACAGAGATAGCACAGATCCGTTCTGTAGGCAGGCGGCCAGGGTTATTTTGGTAGGGCAGAGGGAGATCCGGCTACACCAAATATAGTTGTAGACGTGTATTTTTAGACGAGTGCTTACACATGTGAGCCTCGAGCTGCTGTGTGTTTCCAGCGTTCCCTTCCTCGATGTCATAGGAAATCAGTAGTTACATCCAAGGAATAACCCCTGAGAGGCGCTTACTACGGGGTCACTTATAGGGGCCAGGATTCTGATAATGTGACTGTGAGGGGTTACTGCACAGGAATGGCGGTCCAAGATGTTACAAGTGTGCATATTTTTTTTTTTTTTTGTTAACCTCTTAAAGGGGCTATCCTGAAGACAATCTAGTAGAGCAATTGAAGCAGTGAACATAGATCTCCAGACCGATGTGCAGGACAAGGCTGGTTCTTGCTTTGTTAGATTTTGTCATGTACTATATGATGTCTGATTTTAATGTTTTACATCAATCATAGCATAACCCCTTTAAGGGAAATATGTATGTTTATACAGTACAGGTCTATGGATTTTTCAGTCCCCCATCTACTGCACATGCTGCTGATTGTGTTTATATGTTCATGTGGATCTGACTTTAAAATCCACAGCAATCCCATTATGTTTGATCTCAGAGTATCCACAGATTTCTTCCATTAAAGGGGTTTTCCGGAATTTTAATATTAATGACCTATCATTACAATCTGTTACGTGTGAATTTCCCCTAAAGCTGGATGTAAATTGTCTATGAAACTTTAACAATGTAACCTCTTTACTGTTGGTGTTTAGTGTTGGGTGCGAATATTCGAATCGTGAATTTTAATCGTGAATATTGCCACTTTGAGAATTCGCGAAGATTTAGAATATAGTGCTATATATTCGTATTCCCGAATATTCTAGATTTTTTTTCATCAGTAACCTCCCTTCTTGCTTGTGGGGCAATGAGAAGGCTGCAATATCTTTGTCTGAGCTTAGCAACATCCCTAGCAACCAATAGGAAAGTTGCCTACCCCTTACTATATAAGAACCTCCCCAGCAGCCATTTTCTGTAGTTTTATGGCGTTCTGAGAGAGACAGCAGTGTTATTGCTGTGCTCTGTGCTTTACTGTTTAATTGCATTACATTAGATAGTTTGTGTGTGTGTGTGTGTGTGTGTGTGTGTGTATGTATGTATGTATGTATGTGTGTGTATATATATATATATATATATATATATATACACACAATACAGACCAAAAGTTTGGACACACCTTCTCATTCAAAGAGTTTTCTTTATTTTCAAGACTATGAAGGCATCAAAACTATGAATTAACACATGTGGAATTATATACATAACTTATATACAGAAATTCTAGGTTCTTCAAAGTAGCCACCTTTTGCTTTGATTACTGCTTTGCACACTCTTGGCATTCTCTTGATGAGCTTCAAGAGGTAGTCCCCTGAAATGGTTTTCACTTCACAGTTGTGCCTGTTGATGAGAAGTCAGGTGGATACACAGCTGATAGTCCTACTGAATAGACTGTTAGAATTTGTATTATGGCAAGAAAAAAGCAGCTAAGTAAAGAAAAACGAGTGGCCATCATTACTTTAAGAAATGAAGGTCAGTCAGTCAGCCGAAAAATTGTGAAAACTTTGAAAGTAAGGGCTATTTGACCATGAAGGAGAGTGATGGGGTGCTGCGCCAGATGACCTGGCCTCCACAGTCACCGGACCTGAACCCAATCGACATGGTTTGGGGTGAGCTGGACCGCAGAGTGAAGGCAAAAGGGCCAACAAATGCTAAGCATCTCTGGGAACTGCTTCAAGACTGTTGGAAGACCATTTCAGGGGACTACCTCTTGAAGCTCATCGAGAGAATGCCAAGAGTGTGCAAAGCAGTAATCAAAGCAAAAGGTGGCTACTTTGAAGAACCTAGAATATGACATATTTTCAGTTGTCTCACACTTGTTTATGTGTATAATTCCACATGTGTTAATTCATAGTTTTGATGCCTTCATAGTCATGAAAATAAAGAAAACTCTTTGAATGAGAAGGTGTGTCCAAACTTTTGGTCTGTACTGTGTATATATACTGTATATATATATAAATTCTATATCTCAGATAGTCAGTGTAGGTTAGATAGTGATATAATGTAGCTGATAGGTTTCAGTGCAAGGTGTTAGGTAAGTGTGATAGGTTCTGCTGTCCATACATACATGCTACAGACATAGTGCTGTGATGTCACAAGTTCACAACAACACTTAGTGCACCAATCAGTATTATGTAGTCAGACCAGCTAAAATGTGAAGTTGCACGTATTGCGCAAAAATATGTGCATCATTAATTGCCGATTTGCGCAATTGTGAATATATTGGAGCACGCTATCTGCATATAAAGCTATTGTAATACTCTGCCGTGCGAACCATTTTCTCCAGTCTCAGGAAACTTCTAGTAGCTTGAAAAATTTAGCAACAGTGACCCACGCCTGTATTGTGCGCGCATTACGCGAATATTACATTGCCGATTTTCGCAATCAAGAAAATAATCACAAATTTGAGAATTTTCGAATTTATGACGAATGTTCGCCCAAATATTAGCAAAATATCGCAAATTCGAATATTGCCCGTGCCGGTCATCACTATTGGTGTTCAGCTCAGACCCAGATAAGCAAACTTACTGAAACAAGTTGAGTACCCATGTCATATAGGATTGAATTTAGTGATTAAGCGACCTCTAGTGGTGTGAACTGGTATGGTTTAGTTTAGCACATCTACAGAGTACTTTGTCAATAGGGTTTGGATATGTTTTATGTTTGGCTCCAAGGAATCTTGTTGCCAAATTTCTGTACCATACCTCATTAATTGGAAAATCTTTTCCCAGCCATATGTGCGCTACATCTGGATTGCAGGGTGGTCATAACCCCTGAATAAGAAGTGTATAATGTGATGGTAAAATGAATCAAGCCAGCAAAGGAGGCAGTGGTGACTCTAGGAACAATATATAGGGGGGGTGGGGGGGGGGGGGGGGGGCACAAAGATACCACAGTCAAAAATGGGGGGGGGGGGGCAAAAAACAAAATAAGTATATATAAATAAGATTACAAAATAAGAGAGAATTGCGGTATGCAGGAATACATTTATAATAAAACAATTTACTTACAAAAGAAGCTATTCAGTCGTCTGCTGTGCCGTCCTCTGCTTGCTTCCGCGGATTCTTTCCCCTTCTTTCTGTCTCGTCAGCGCACAGGCGTACTGTTATGGTGGATCTGTGGAAGACATACTGTTATGGGGGCATCTGTGGATGACACTTATTATGCCTCTTATCACCCCCATATCAGCCCCATGCCTCTCATTAGCCCCCATATCAGCCCTTATGCCTCATTAGCCCTTATTATAAGCCCTTATGCCTCATTAGCCCCCATTATTCCTTTTATTAGCCCCCATATGCCTTATTAGCTCCCATATGTCTAATTAGCCCCCATTATAAGCCATTATGCCTCATTAGTCCACATTATGCCTCTTATTAGCCCCCATATGCCTAATTAGCCCTCATTATGCCTCTTATTAGCGCCCATATGCCTCTTATTAGCGCCCATATGCCTCATTAGCCCCCATATGCCTCATTAGCCCCCATATGCCTCTAATAGTCTAATTAGCCCCCATTGTGTCTCAAATTAGCCCCCATGATGCCTCTCATTAGCCCCCATTATGCATCATTAGCCCCCATTATGCCTCATTATGCATCATTAGCCCCCATATGCCTCATTAGCCCCATATGCCTCATTAGCCCCCCATATGCCTCTAGCAGCCACATTTTTTATAAAATAAAAAACCACTTACCTCTCCTGCTCCTGGACGCCGCCTGCAGTTTTCGCTCTTCTCAGTCGACTGTGCTCTGAACTGGCACGCACAGCGTGAGGTCACAGAGCGCCCTCACGCTGTGCGCAGCCCTGCACAGCCGACAGCCGACAGCCGACAGCCGAGGACCAGGAAGTGGTAAGTACAGAGCGTTTACCGCTTCCTGGTCCTTCGGTACTAATGAGCGCTTCCATGACACTTATTATGCCTCTCATTAGCCCTCATTATGCCTCTTATCACCCCCATATCAGCCCCATGCCTCTCATTAGCCCCCATATCAGCCCCATGCCTCTCATTAGCCCCCATATCAGCCCTTATGCCTCATTAGCCCTTATTATAAGCCCTTATGCCTCATTAGCCCCCATTATTCCTCTTATTAGCCCCATTATGCCTCTTATCACCCCCATATCAGCCCCCATGCCTCTCATTAGCCCCCATATCAGCCCTTATGCCTCATTAGCCCCCATTATAAGCCATTATGCCTCACTAGCCCACATTACGCCTTTTATTAGCCCCCATATGCCTCATTAGCTCCCATATGTCTAATTAGCCCCCATTATAAGCCATTATGCCTCATTAGTCCACATTATGCCTCTTATTAGCCCCCATATGCCTCTTATTAGCGCCCATATGCCTCATTAGCCCCCATATGCCTCATTAGCCCCCATATGCCTCTAATAGTCTAATTAGCCCCCATTGTGTCTCAAATTAGCCCCCATGATGCCTCTAATTAGCCCCCATTATGCATCATTAGCCCCCATTATGCCTCATTATGCATCATTAGCCCCCATATGCCTCATTAGCCCCCCATATGCCTCTAGCAGCCACATTTTTTATAAAATAAAAAACACTTACTTCTCCTGCTCCTGGACGCCGCCTGCAGTTTTCGCTCTCCTCAGTCGACTGTGCTCTGAACTGGCACGCACAGCGTGAGGTCACAGAGCGCCCTCACGCTGTGCACAGCCCTGCACAGCCGACAGCCGAGGACCAGGAAATGGTAAGTACAGAGCGTTTACCGCTTCCTGGTCCTTCGGTACTAATGAGCGCTTCCATAATGGAAGCGCTCATTAGTATTCACCGGCCTGCTTTGGGGGAATCAGCGGGGGGGGCACCTGGGGGGCAAAGAATAACATAGGGGGGCAAATGTTCCCCCTCGCCCCCCTGTACCGACGCCACTAAAAGGAGGCAATATGGATAATAACAATATAGTAGTAAGTGCCTTGTATAAACTTTCTCTTCATGATAAATGCCATTTGCTGATGTGAGACATCCCTTTAATGATCTAGCAAAGTGCTTATACAGCGCTTTGCTGGATCAGTGAGAGAGCGAGTGGCGTACCTTCAATGAAGGCAGACCACACAGCTGCTATGGGGCCTGTGGTAAGCTAGCTGTGCAGAGAAGAGGATACCAAGTGGAGAAGGACCTGAGTGATGTCACCATCATCTGACAGTGCAGGATGAGAGAGCTCAGCATTTCAGAGAAGAAATTGTGAAGGACCTGTGTGATGTCACTATGTGGTCAGAGCTCTTGTGCTGTGTGTGTGGAGGAGAGGTTAGTGGTTTCGTATTCTCTACAACTTGTAATGTCCTGTGATAGCCCGTAAAAACCTAGAAATGCTGGGAGTTGTAGTTGTCTCCTATTATATCCCTCTCCGTGTAATGTCCACTGATGCCCTATAACAGTCTGGACATGATGGGAGTTGTAGCTCTTTCCTCTTATACCCCTCTCCCTGTATTGTCCACTTGTGCCCTAAAATAAATCCGGACATGCCAGGAGTTGTAGTTCTCTCTTATACCCCTTTTCCTGTAATGTGTACTGATGCCCCATACCAGTCTGGACATGCTGGAAGTTGTAGTTCTCATTTATCCCTTCCATATATTGCTCTCTAATTTTCAATAATAACTTGTAGTTCTCTTGTCACTATTATGATGTTCTGGAGCATCTCAGGTGTTCATTAGGCTTTGTTCACTTCTGCTCTAGTGACTTTCATTGTCAAAGGAGCACAATCTGATGGGTTTCCATCGTGGAGCCTGGCAGGCTGGAAAACTGCGTCAAGCATTTATGACCTGATCTGCAATGGAGGCATCTAGCACAGATTTGATCAAAACCTTATGTGTTCCGTAGCATCAGATTATCATTAGTGATGAGCAAACCCGGACCGCCACGTTCGGCACCGTACCGGATATTTTGATGTCACCAAAGTCCGTGTCCGGGTTAGTTGTTCGTACTTCAAATAAAGATTGTTGAAAGGCTACAGCACAGCCAATCAACAAGCGTTTAAACTGTGGGCATTTGGAAGCCATCGCAGTCATGCCTAGTATTGGCATGGCTGTGATTGGCTGGCGCACCATGTGACCCTGCATGCTTAAATGCTGGATCACATGTTGTGCCGCCATTCTGCTCTAACTAGTGTAGGGACAAGACGCTGCAGGCAGGG
This sequence comes from Bufo bufo, assembly GCF_905171765.1. Classification (NCBI taxonomy): domain Eukaryota; kingdom Metazoa; phylum Chordata; class Amphibia; order Anura; family Bufonidae; genus Bufo; species Bufo bufo. The sequence goes on from NC_053393.1 coordinate 274,554,804, forward strand.
AGAGTGTTAGGCCCCTTTCACACAAGCTTGACGGATTAGGTCCGGATGCGTTCAGTGATGATCGCGCGATTTTGCTCGCGTGTGCAGTCCGTTTGTTTTGTATGCGATTGTGTACCATTCTATGTGTGTAAAATAGGTATGTGAAATATGTAGAAATACCTCATTACTATAAAGATAAAATGCTAGCACTATTAAATGTATGCCAGTATCATCATAAAATAAATAAAAAAGTTGTAGCTGGCCTCATTATCAATTATTAATAACTATCATTACATGTGTAATGTCAGTAAACTCCATATGTATTGTCTATACTATTGTGTTCATAATGGACATTAACCCCTTAACTCCCAGCACTGTACATGTACGGGGCAAGGACCGCGGGGCTCTGGTGAACAATTGGGGGGGGGGGGAGTTTTCATTTCTGGGACCTCAGGAAATTTATTTAATGCAACATGGCAGCTTAAATCCATATCTGTTTATTCAGGCCTGCAAAAAACTGTTTTTGCTCTTTGCCTCTAGAGACCTGCTGTGCGCCAATACAGCAGGCTACAAGCACATATGGGGTGTTCGCAAAAAGGGGAGAAAATGGGGAACATATACTAGGGTGCTTTTTCTCCTTTAACCCCTTGTAAAAGTAAAAAATTGGGGTGGGCTAGTAATTTTTTATTTTTACAAATGTGTGCTTTGAAATCCTTTCTCTAGTATTTCTGCCTTCGATGAGACACTAGTGTTAGGCGCGAATATTCGAATAGCAAATATCAATCGCGAATATCGGCACTTCAAGAATTCAGGAATATTTAGAATATATCGCTATATATTGGTAAATTCAAATATTCTTTTTTTTTTTTTACACAGTACACATGATACCTCCTTCCCTGCTTCTAGCTTGTAGGCCAATGAGAAGGCTGCAAGAGCTTAGCAACTTCTCTAGCAACCAATAGGAAAGTTGCCTACCCCTTACTATATAAGATACCCTCCCCACAGCCATTTTGTGCTATTTTATGCAGTTGTGAGAGAGAGTGTGATCTTTGTGCTGTGCTAAATTTCTGTGTCTTCTGATACCTCATATATACAGTCAGGTTCGTAAATATTGGGACATCGACACAATTCTAACATTTTTGGCTCTATACACCACCACAATGGATTTGAAATGAAACAAACAAGATGTGCTTTAACTGCAGACTGGCAGCTTTAATTTGAGGGTATTTACATCCAAATCAGCTGAACGGTGTAGGAATTACAACAGTTTGCATATGTGCCTTCCACTTGTTAAGGGACCAAAAGTAATGACAGAATAATAATCATAAATCAAACTTTCACTTTTTAATACTTGGTTGGAAATCCTTTGCAGTCAATTACAGCCTGAAGTCTGGATTGCATAGACATAACCAGACGCTGGGTTTCATCCCTGGTGATGCTCTGCCAGGCCTCTACTGCAACTGTCTTCAGTTCCTGCTTGTTCTTGGGGCATTTTCCCTTCATTTTTCTCTTCAGCAAATGAAATGCATGCTCAATCGGATTCAGGTCAGGTGATTGACTTGGCCATTGCATAATATTCCACTTCTTTCCCTTAAAAAACTCTTTGGTTGCTTTTGTAGTATGCTTTGGGTCATTGTCCATCTGCACTGTGAAGCGCTGTCCAATGAGTTCTGAAGCATTTGGCTGAATATGAGCAGATAATATTGCCCAAAACACTTCAGAATTCATCCTGCTGCTTTTGTCAGCAGTCACATTATCAATAAATACACTGCTCAAAAAAATAAAGGGAACACAAAAATAACACATCCTAGATCTGAATTAATTAAATATTCTTCTGAAATACTTTGTTCTTTACATAGTTGAATGTGCTGACAACAAAATCACACAAAAATTAAAAAATGGAAATCAAATTTTTCAACCCATGGAGGTCTGGATTTGGAGTCACACTCAAAATTAAAGTGGAAAAACACACTACAGGCTGATCCAACTTTGATGTAATGTCCTTAAAACAAGTCAAAATGAGGCTCAGTAGTGTGTGTGGCCTCCACGTGCCTGTATGACCTCCCTACAACGCCTGTGCATGCTCCTGATGAGGTGGCAGACGGTCTCCTGAGGGATCTCCTCCCAGACCTGGACTAAAGCATCTGCCAACTCCTGGACAGTCTGTGGTGCAACGTGATGTTGGTGGATAGGGCGAGACATGATGTCCCAGATGTGCTCAATTGGATTCAGGTCTGGGGAACGGGCGGGCCAGTCCATAGCATCAATGCCTTCATCTTGCAGGAACTGCTGACACACTCCAGCCACATGAGGTCTAGCATTGTCTTGCATTAGGAGGAACCCAGGGCCAACCGCACCAGCATATGGTCTCACAAGGGGTCTGATCTCATCTCGGTACCTAATGGCAGTCAGGCTACCTCTGTCGAGCACATGGAGGGCTGTGCGGCCCTCCAAAGAAATGCCACCCCACACCATTACTGACCCAATGCCAAACCGGTCATGCTGGAGGATGGTGCAGGCAGCAGAACGTTCTCCACGGCGTCTCCAGACTCTGTCACGTCTTTCACATGTGCTCAGTGTGAACCTGCTTTCATCTGTGAAGAGCACAGGGCGCCAGTGGCGAATTTGCCAATCTTGGTGTTCTCTGGCAAATGCCAAACGTCCTGCACGGTGTTGGGCTGTAAGCACAACCCCCACCTGTGGACGTCGGGCCCTCATATCACCCTCATGGAGTCTGTTTCTGACCGTTTGAGCAGACACATGCACATTTGTGGCCTGCTGGAGGTCATTTTGCAGGGCTCTGGCAGTGCTCCTCCTGTTCCTCCTTGCACAAAGGCGGAGGTAGCGGTCCGCCTGCTGGGTTGTTGCCCTCCTACGGCCTCCTCCACGTCTCCTGATGTACTGGCCTGTCTACTGGTAGCGCCTCCATGCTCTGGACACTACGCTGACAGACACAGCAAACCTTCTTGCCACAGCTCGCATTGATGTGCCATCCTGGATAAGCTGCACTACCTGAGCCACTTGTGTGGGTTGTAGACTCCGTCTCATGCTACCACTAGAGTGAAAGCACCGCCAGCATTCAAAAGTGACCAAAACATCAGCCAGGAAGCATAGGAACTGAGAAGTGGTCTGTGGTCACCACCTGCAGAACCACTCCTTTATTGGGGGTATCTTGCTAATTGCCTATAATTTCCACCTGTTGTCTATCCCATTTGCACAACAGCATGTGAAATTGATTGTCACTCAGTGTTGCTTCCTAAGTGGACAGTTTGATTTCACAGAAGTGTGATTGACTTGGAGTTGCATTGTGTTGTTTAAGTGCTCCCTTTATTTTTTTGAGCAGTGTACAAGAGAACCAGTTCCATTGGCAGCCATACATGCCCACGCCATGACACTATCACCACCATGCTTCACTGATGAGGTGGTATGCTTAGGATCATGAGCAGTTCCTTTCCTTCTCCATACTCTTCTCTTCCCATCACTCTGGTACAAGTTGATCTTGGTCTCATCTGTCCATAGGATGTTGTTCCAGAACTGTGAAGGCTTTTTTAGATGTTGTTTGGGAAACTCTAATCTGGCCTTCCTGTTTTTGAGGCTCATCAATGGTTTACATCTTGTGGTGAACCCTCTGTATTCACTCTGGTGAAGTCTTCTCTTGATTGTTGACTTTTATACACATACACCTACCTCCTGGAGAGTGTTCTTGATCTGGCCAACTGTTGTGAAGGGTGTTTTCTTCACCAGGGAAAGAATTCTTCTGTTATCCACCACAGTTGGTCTTCCGGGTCTTTTGGTGTTGCTGAGCTCCCCGGTGCGTTCCTTCTTTTTAAGAATGTTCCAAACAGTTGTTTTGGCCACGCCTAATGTTTTTGCTATCTCTCTGATGGGTTTGTTTTGTTTTTTCAGCCTAATGATGGGTTGCTTTACTGATAGTGACAGCTCTTTGGATCTCATCTTGAGAGTTGACAGCAACAGATTCCAAATGCAAATAGCCACTTGAAATGAACTCTGGACCTTTTATCTGCTCATTGTAATTGGGATAATGAGGGAATAACACAAACCTGGCCATGAAACAGCTGAGAAGCCAATTGTCCCATTACTTTTGGTCCCTTAACAAGTGGGGGGCATATATGCAAACTGTTGTAATTCCTACACCGTTCACCTGATTTGGATGTAAATACCCTCAAATTAAAGCTGACAGTATGCAGTTAAAGCACATCTTGTTCGTTTCATTTCAAATCCATTGTGGTGGTTTATAGGGCCAAAAATTATAGAATTGTGTCCATGTCTCAATATTTATGGCCCTGACTGTATAATCCAGATAGTGTTAAATAGTGTAGGTTAGTGAGTGAATAGTGTGGCTGATAGGTTCCAGTGTAGTGTTTTAGGCACATTAGTTAGGTAGCTCATATATATAATCCAGATAGTTAGTGTTAGATAGTCAGTGTAGGTTAATGAGTGAATAGTGTAGCTGATAGGGTCTAGTGCAGGGTGTAGTGTAGGTTAGATTGACATATAGTATAGTGTAGGCTTTTCCTGTCTGTTTCCTCTGTGAAAAAAAAATGTTTGTTTCTGTGTTTTAGGGTTTTGTGTGGGTAGTGATTAGTGTCAGCATCTTTTGTTTGTAAAAAAAAAAAAAACACAAAAAAAAGTATTTTTCTGGGTTTTAGGGTTTTGCGTGGGTAGTGATGAGTGTCATAGTCTTTTGTTCTTTGAAAAAAAATGTGTTTTTCTGTGTTTTAGGGTTAGTGTTCTAGGGTTTTGTGTGGGTAGTGATTAGTGTCAGCATCTTTTTTCTGTGGAAAAAAAACAAAAAAAATGTATTTTTCTGTGTTTTAGGGTTTCATGTATATTTTCTTTACCTTTTTTGCCCCATTGTCCGCAACCCAATAAAGTTTGCCCAAATTCCCTCCTTATTTTCCTTATATATTTTGTTTGTATATAAATGCACGTGCACATGGGAGTGCCGGCAGCTGTGGTAGTGGTAGGGAAGTTGGTTCCAGTGCTGGACTGCTGCCAGCACAGGGCCGCTCCTCTACCCATGGAGGGGCGGGCGCAGGTGGCAGGGGCATCCGCCTCATCCGTGATTTTTTTTTTTGGGCCCCATTTCATCTCAAGATGCCAAGGCAGTGGTGTCATTTGTTACACAAGCTAGTGGCACGGAGTCCTCTGCCCCGGCTCTAAGCAGCAGCAGCTCTCCACCTCCTACAGGACCAGCCCCCAAGAATCAACCCTGATGCTGTTTGACAGCGACAGTGAGAGGGACTGTCACGACTGAGGATGGGGGAAATCCTCAGCCGTGTAAAGCCTGGTCATGTTATGGCCTACTCGGCCAGGAGAACAGGATAGGGAGCAGGTCACCTCCTAACAGCGTCCCTACCCTGACCCTAACTCCTAACTGCATGGGCCGACCTTAAAGGTAGGAGGACCCATGCGCAGGAACCTCGGATCCCTAACTCACCCTCCGTCCGGTCCCTGCGCTAGGAGTCAGAGTAAGACGCCCCACTCCTCCTAGGCACGGAGGAGCAGGAGTCTCAACGGCCAAGCTGTTGGGAAAATGGGGGAACACAAACAGTCCTATGGATATGGCAGGTAATGTGAACTAGGTCCACTTACCTGCCACAGCCTTGCTGACTGGATCCCTGTGCAGGCAAGCTGAAGTCCAGACAAGATTCAATGAACCCAGCAAACACACAACCACACACAGGAACCCAGATCCATAGCTGCACAAATATACAACAGGAACAAATCAACTGATCATAACATAACATAGTGTATCACAATTTATGATCACAAGGGTGGCCCACACTGGCAGATGGAAAAGACCAGGAGAGTTCCTCCAGCTTACAAGGCTGGAGTACCCCTCAGAAATCTGTCTAAACTGAGGCTTTATAGCCCAGGCAGCCACACCCACAAACGGACACACCCAGTGCACACACACTAGGAAGGAGATTAACCCTTCCAACACCAGGGAAGGGAAAACACCACTAATAGGAGACGTGCACACAATAACATACCACACAACACACACACCTAACAAAAGGTTGCTAGGTGTGACCGCATGCCAGGGCAGCAAGCTGCCAAGCGACGCTCAGGCTGCTAAAAACACTGGTTGCCCGCGGCAACCACAAGTGAGGCCACAGACAAGCGGCCCTCACCCATGGTTGAACGCCCATACAAAAACGCAGGCAACCGCATGCGGTAAAGGAGTCACGGTCATGGGCATGGCCGTGACAGGGACATCTTGGGGGTGGTAATGCAGAAGAGTGAGCTAGAGCTTGGTCCAGATGCTCAGGACCTTTTGGAAGAGATGGAGGAGGAGGAGTTACCGCCCGTCAGTACCCCAGTGACATCCCTTCCAACTGGTGTGGGTGGTTTCAGCCCCAGGCGTCAACGAGGGGACAGCGGAGCCAGGTCAGGGACTCCACGTCTGCTGTTCCCCTCAGTCAACCACTGGTCGACCTTGAGTCTGACATTACAGTGGATGAAGAGGAGGGTGTCACGGCTGTATGTGAGCAACAACAGTATACACAGTAAAAGAGCTACTGACCGGACCCAAACTAGGGAGGATAAAGGGTGACCCCTGTCCGACCCTCAAAGCTCTCCATATTCTGCTAAAGCACATGCCCGGATCCAAATGGCGGAACGAGGCATGCCCACGTGCCTAAGACTGATGACCACTGTAACCCCTACAATAGTGGAAGGGGCACGGCCACCGGTGCCCTACTCAGTATATGGAGGGAACCGTGGCCACCTCAGATCCAGTCAGAAAATAATCAGGTACACAACAATGTCTGTACACTTAGCTGAAGGTGTTGCAGCCGCAGAGAAGACGGATCCAAGGACAGCTGGCAATATCCGGAGTGCTTGCTGCAGCAGAACACAGGTCCAGTGAACTGATAGCTACAAGTGAAGATACTAAAGCAAGAGCTACAACTGAAATGAGAACTATAATCCACGCCCTACAATAGGAGGAGGGGTGATATAAAGAGAGGGAAATCAAACGCATGAGAAACAGCTGGGAGGAAGGAAACCAAAAGTAAACAGAGCAGTGAGAACTCCTCCCAGCTCTAGTAGTGAAATCATCACAGGAGTGGAGAAACAGAGCTGTGAGAACGTCCCAAAGCTCTGGTAGTGACAGTACCCCCCCCCCCTCTACGGGTGGACTCCGGACACCCAGGACCCACCTTCTCAGGATGAGCCCTATGAAATGCCCTGATGAGGCGAGTGGCTTTAATGTCCGACACCGGAACCCACATCCTCTCCTCAGGACCATAACCCTTCCAATGAACGAGGTACTGAAGAGAACCGCGGACAATGCGAGAGTCCACAATTCTGGAAACCTCAAACTCCAGATTGCCATCAACCAAAATCGGAGGAGGAGGCAAAGAGGAGGGTACCGTGGGCTGGACATATGGTTTTAAGAGAGATCTGTGAAATACATTATGTATCTTCCAAACCCGTGGAAGATCAAGACGGAAGGCAACAGGATTGATGACTGACAAGATTTTATAAGGCCCAATAAACTTGGGACCCAATTTCCAGGAGGGAACCTTCAGTTTAATGTTTCTTGTAGACAACCACACCAGATCACCCACATTCAGGTCCAGACCAGGCACACGTCTCTTATCAGCCACACGCCTATACCTCTCACTCATTTTTTTAAGATTACTCTGAATCTTTTGCCAAATGGTAGACAAGACGAGGAAAATCTCTCCTCCTCAGGTAAACCAGAAAGAGCCCCTCCCGAGAATGTCCCAAACTGCGGATGGAACCCATATGCACCAAAGAATGGTGACTTAACAGAAGATTCCTGACGACGGTTGTTCAGAGCAAACTCAGCAAGAGGGAGAAATGAACACCAATCCTCCTGGTTCTCTGCCACAAAACAGCGCAAATATGTCTCCAGATTCTGATTGAGGCGCTCAGTCTGACCATTCGACTGCGGGTGAAAAGCAGAAGAGAAGGACAGCCGAACCCCCAGGCGAGAACAGAAAGCCTTCCAGAACCTGAACACAAACTGCGTGCCTCTATCGGAAACAATATCAGAGGGAATGCCGTGCAATTTAACAATATGGTCGACAAAAGCTTGCGCCAACGTTTTAGCATTGGGTAAACCAGGGAAAGGTACGAAATGAGCCATCTTGCTAAAACGGTCCACCACCACCAGGATCACCGACTTCCCCAAGGAACGAGGAAGATCCGTGATAAAGTCCATGGACAGGTGTGTCCAAGGACGGGAAGGTATGGGTAACGGGAGAAGGGAACCTGAAGGCCGTGAACGAGGGACCTTAGCGCGAGCGCACGTCTCACAAGCAGCCACAAAACCCTCCACCGACTTACGAAGAGCCGGCCACCAAAATCTCTGAGCAATGAGATCTACTGTGGCTCTACTCCCGGGGTGACCAGCAAGAACCGTATCATGATGCTCCTTAAAGAGTTTGTGACGTAGCTCAGGAGGCACGAACAACTTCCCAGAAGGACAACGGGCAGGTGCCTCAGTCTGGGCAGCCTGGACCTCGGCCTCCAAATCGGAATATAGAGCAGAAACAACTACCCCCTCCGCCAAAATGGGACCCGGGTCCTCAGAGTTTCCTCCTCCCGGAAAACAGCGAGAGAGAGCATCAGCCTTCACATTTTTTATCCCAGGTCGGAATGTAACAACAAAATTGAATCTGGAGAAGAACAGAGACCATCTGGCCTGTCTCGGATTCATACGCCTGGCCGACTCCAAGTATGCCAGATTCTTATGGTCGGTAAAAACGGTGATAGGGTGCCTGGCCCCCTCCAACCAATGGCGCCATTCCTCGAAAGCCAACTTGATGGCCAACAACTCCCTATCTCCCACATCATAGTTTCTCTCTGCCGGGGAGAGTTTTTTAGAGAAAAAGGCACAGGGTCGCCATTTGGCAGGAGAAGGGCCCTGGGACAAAACCGCACCCACACCCACCTCGGAAGCATCCACCTCAACAATAAAAGGTAAGGAAACATCGGGATGCACCAAGACGGGAGCAGACGCAAAACTCTCTTTAATCTTAGAAAAGGCTGCAAGCGCCTCCTCCGACCAAGAGGAAAAATCCGCCCCCTTTTTTGTCATGTCAGTGAGGGGTTTGACAACAGAGGAATAATTCAAAATGAACTTTCTGTAATAGTTCGCAAAACCCAGAAAGCGCATCAAAGCCTTCTGATTCTCAGGAAGCTCCCACTCAAGTACAGCACGGACCTTCTCCGGATCCATGCGAAAACCAGAAGCAGAGAGGAGAAAACCCAGAAATTGAATCTCCGATACCATAAAAAGACATTTCTCCAGCTTGGCGTACAATTTATTTTCCCGCAGAATCTGCAGAACCTGAAAAAGATGATCCTGATGGGTCTGAACATCAGGGGAAAAAATCAAAATATCATCAAGATACACCAATACAAATTTCCCCATTAAATGGTAGAAAATACTAATAACAAAATGCTGAAAGACGGCCGGAGCATTCATCAGGCCGAAAGGCATAACGAGATTCTCGAAATGCCCGTTAGGGGTATTAAAGGCCGTTTTCCATTCATCCCCCTCTCTGACCCTGACCAGGTTGTACGCGCCTCTCAAATCCAATTTGGACAACACCTTGGCCCCAACAATTTGGTTGAAGAGGTCCGGGATCAGAGGAAGGGGATAGGGATCGCGAATCGTGATACGGTTCAGCTCCCTAAAATCTAGGCAGGGTCTCAGAGAGCCATCTTTTTTTTTAACAAAAAAAAAACCCGCGGCCACAGGTGACTTTGAGGGACGAATATGCCCCTTCTCGAGACTCTCGGAGATATAAGTTCGCATTGCGATTCTTTCCGGTTGTGAGAGATTGTAGAGGCGTGCTTTTGGCAGCTTGGCGCCGGGAATGAGGTTAATGGGACAGTCAAACTCCCGGTGAGGAGGTAGCTCCTGAACACCGCTCTCGGAAAACACGTCCGAGAAATCAGAGAGAAATGATGGCACAGTTTTAGTAGACACCTCTGCAAAAGTCGCTGTGAGACAATTCTCTCTACAAAAGTCACTCCACTCATTTATTTGCCTTCCTTGCCAATCAATAGTGGGGTTATGTCTAGTGAGCCAGGGTAACCCCAAAACTAGAGGAGAAGGCAATCCGTTAAGGACAAAACAAGATATATCCTCCACATGAGTGTCACCTACAGCTAGCCGGATATTGTGAACAATGCCCTTCAGAGATCTCTGTGAGAGTGGAGCAGAGTCAATAGCAAAAACAGGTATATCCTTTTCTAATGTGCAAACCTGAAAACCATGCATGGCTACAAATTGAGTGTCAATAAGATTGACGGCCGCTCCACTATCGACAAAAATCTCACAAGAAATGACTTTGCTCTCTAGCGCCACCCTGGCAGACAGGAGAAAACGGGAACTGCAGGTCAGATGAAAAGCATCAATTCCTACATCAACTTTGCCCAAAGTAGCAGATGAAGCAGAACTTGATGATTTACCTTTTGAGGTTTTTCTCTTATTATCGCTCTTAGTACAGTTCAAGAATCTCCTAGACGGACAAACATTTGCCAAATGACCTATGCCCCCACAACAAAAACACACCATACTCTGAGGACTAAATCCTCTTTTATCAGGGGCAAGTCGACCTAGCTGCATGGGCTCCTCCTCAGAGGGGAGTGAGACAGGATGAGGCCCCTGCACACTGAATGAGTCCGCACCACTGCCCCTAGACTGACAATGGCTGGACAGAGAGGTCTCGTTTCTTTCTCTTAGACGCCTGTCAAGGCGTACCGCCAATGACATGGCAGACTCTAAGGACGTTGGTCTCTCATGGAAAGCAAATGCATCTTTCAATCTCTCTGAGAGACCATGACAGAACTGACTCCGGAGTGCAGCATCATTCCAACCCGAATCAGCTGCCCATATCCGAAATTCAGAACAATAAAGCTCCGCAGACAGTTTGTTCTGGCATAAAACACGTAAGTTAGATTCGGCCAGAGCAACACGATCCGGGTCATCATAAATCTGCCCCAGGGCCACAAAAAATCTTTCCACGGATCGAAGGGAGGGATCCCCTGATGGCAGCGAAAAAGCCCAAGTCTGAGCATTACCCCTGAGCAGGGAGATGACAATCCTCACCCTCTGCTCCTGATTACCAGAGGAGTGGGGACACAAGCAAAAATGGAGTTTGCATGCCTCTCTAAAGTGAACAAAATTCTCACTGCCCCCGGAGAACGTTTCCGGAAGTGAGACCTTTGGCTCGCAACAGACTCCATGAGCCGGAGCAGAGCCCAATGCTTGAAGCTGAGTCATAGATTGACGGAGATCCGCTATTTCCAAAGAAAGACCCTGCATGCGGTCAACCAGGCCAGAAAGCGGATCCATGTCAAAAAAGGACGGTTTTGGTGGATTATAATGTCACGGCTGTATGTGAGCAACAACAGTATACACAGTAAAAGAGCTACTGACCGGACCCAAACTAGGGAGGATAAAGGGTGACCCCTGTCCGACCCTCAAAGCTCTCCCTATTCTACTAAAGCACATGCCCGGATCCAAATGGCGGAACGAGGCATGCCCACGTGCCTAAGACTGATGACCACTGTAAACCCTACAATAGTGGAAGGGGCACGGCCACCGGTGCCCTACTCAGTATATGGAGGGAACCGTGGCCACCTCAGATCCAGTCAGAAAATAATCAGGTACACAACAATGTCTGTACACTTAGCTGAAGGTGTTGCAGCCGCAGAGAAGACGGATCCAAGGACAGCTGGCAATATCCGGAGTGCTTGCTGCAGCAGAACACAGGTCCAGTGAACTGATAGCTACAAGTGAAGATACTAAAGCAAGAGCTACAACTGAAATGAGAACTATAATCCACGCCCTACAATAGGAGGAGGGGTGATATAAAGAGAGGGAAATCAAACGCATGAGGAACAGCTGGGAGGAAGGAAACCAAAAGTAAACAGAGCAGTGAGAACTCCTCCCAGCTCTAGTAGTGAAATCATCACAGGAGTGGAGAAACAGAGCTGTGAGAACATCCCAAAGCTCTGGTAGTGACAGAGGGTGACTTAGAATGGGTGCCACCTCCCTTGTCAGGTGAAAGCAGCACTGATGAGGAATGTAGGCACCTGAGACAAACATTGTGCCAGGTCACCAGGGAGCCCAGTGGCAGGGGCTCCACTGGTAATAGCAGCAGGTGCCGCCCGAACAGGCTCAAGCCGGCACTACCCCATCTGACAGGAGGTCATGTGTAAGTCGCCTGTTTGGGCTTACTTCACCCTGGCAGCAGACAATGTGACAATTGCCATCTTTCAGCTGTGCCATGCCAGGGTGAGGAGAGGGAGGTCTGTTGCTTGGCTGGGTACCACTTCCCTTACCCAGCACCTGAGAGTCAACCACTGGCGGGAGTGTGAACAGATGCAGGGTAGTCGCAGCAGCGCCAGAATCAGTGCGCAGGGGACAGCAGCTCCTGCCAGTGTCCTGCAGCCACACCACCCCCTTCCAACAATGGTACCGGCAGCCAGACCTCTGCCTCCTCTGCATCCTCCTCTATTGCCCCCACTGCCGTGCAGCGCCAACCGTCGGTTGCCGATGCATTTGAACGCACCACGCTCTTCACCCCCGGGGACCGATGCGTGCATTCACTCAATGGGCCCCTGGCAAGTGTTATCGTCCAACATCTGCTGCCCTTCAATATTGTGGACTGCAATCCATTCCGGAGCAGGCCCAACCCAGATGGCGTGTCCCCAGCCACCATTTCTTTGCCACGACCGGCGTCCCTGCCTTACACCAGCACATTGTGCAGAATGTATCCCTGTCCCTGGATCACTCTGTCAGCGACAGGGTGCAACTGACAATGGATGCCTGGACCAGCAGACATGGGCAAGGATGATACATCAGTTTTACAGCCCATTGGGTGTCCCTCCGAGGTGCCGGGGAGGGATCATCAGATGTGGCGGCATCTCAGTTTGGGGTGCCACCCCGGGGTGTCCGGGGGAGAACTGCTGCTCTCCCTCAAGCCACTGTCTCCACCACTGCTGAGCCCTCCAGCAAGCGTCCCCGCAGCTATGCAAGTGTGGGGCACGTCCGCTGCCAGGCCATGCTACAGCTTGTGAGCTTAGGGGAAGGTAGACACACTGGACCTGATGTTCTGGCCGCCCTCCCAGCTCAGGTCCACAAGTGACTAACACACCAAAGGCTCCAGGCAGGTATGGTTGTCTGTGACAACGACAGCAACCTCCTCGCCACCCTCAATGCAGGCAGTCTAGCATACGTGCCCTGCATGGCACATGTCCTCAACCTTGTGGTGCAGAAGTTCGTACGCACATACCCAAGGTTGAGCGACATCGTGCAACATGTACGTAGGATTGCCAGCCACTTCCAACGCTTCCTAACCACCACTGCGTCCCTGTCCAAACTGCAGCAGGACAACAGCCTGCCACCTCAAAGGCTGATTGTTGACAGCGTGACGTGGTGAAACTCCACCCTCCACATGCTGTAGAGGTTGCGTGAGCAGCGACGGGCGGTGAAAGAATACCTGCTGGACCAAGGAACTTCCGGGCCATCAAACCCACTCCCCTACATCACAAATGCGGAGTGGGGGCAGATACACCAGTTCTGCCCGGTGTTCAGTGCAGCAGGAGGTATTGTCACTGAGAAGAGAAGTCGCCTAGGTCAAAAAAGTCTAGATTACCTCACCTTTATTAAGATGAATGAGGCATGGATCCCGAAGGGACTGACAGTGGGCGATACATTTGACTAAAAAAGGCAATTCCCGGTTCGCCAGTTCGCGAACATTTGCGGAAATTCGCGTTCACCGTTCGCGAACGGAAAATTTTATGTTCGACATCTCTATTGATGGTTGGATTGTGCTTGCTTAACCACGGTAAACCCAGAACCACCAGTGCAGGGAGACCCTCCAACACAAAACACGAGATAAATTCTTGATGAAAGTCACCCACTCTTAATCTGATATCATGCACCACTTGAGATAAACACTTCTGAGCTAAAGGTGCAGAATCAATAGCAAAAACAGAAATGTTTTTTTCTAATGCACTCAGTGACAAGCCATGCATACGGACAAACTGAGCATCAATCTGGTTCACCCCGGCCCCGTCACCTCAGCAGCCAGGAGAAATCGTGTACTACCAGTCAAAGACAAATGCACATTTTCTGACTCTCCTCTCACCCCTTCAAGAGTCAGATGGGAATTAAATGTCCCTTTTTTTTCTTTTTGCAGTTAAATGCATGGACATACTGTGATAAAATGTCCCTTTTGTCCGCAGAAAAAACACACTCTCTTCCTATTACCAGTATGCTTAAAAGCGGATCTGGAAGTAGCTCCCCCTAATTGCATGGGTTCGTCCCCAGACATAAACCTAGGAGTAGCTTCACCAAAAGTATCAGAGGAGGACGATGCATCATCTGATATTACGTCCTGATAGTGGGGGCCCCTAGATCTCTCTCTCTGGCATCAAACCATGTGTATAGCCAGAGATGGCAGCCTCCAGAGACACTGGGGTTTCATGAAAGGCCAAAGCGTCCTTGAGCCGCTCTGATAACCCTTGTCACAACTGGCTACGGAGGGCAGGATCGTTCCACTCCGTATCCGTAGCCCACCTCCTAAATTCAGAGCAATAAATCTCAGTGGAACGCTCTTCCTGACGAAGGCCGCGCAACTTGGTTTCGGCTAGGTCCGATCCGGATCATCATAGATAAGATCCAAAACAGTCGGCAGAGAAAAAGTCCATGACTGCGCATCCCCCTTAAGCAAGGAAATAACCACACCTACTCGCTCTTTCTCATCCCCACATGAGTGTATATGTAGCCTAAAATACAGTTTGCACGCCTCCCTAAAGAAAATGAAATTGTCACGTTCCCCAGAGAATCTGTCCGGGAGGGCAACTTTAGGTTCAAGACAGGCCTGGTAACCACCACCACCACTAGGACCAGCAGCCTGTGGTCTCTGCATCTGCAAGATGGTCGTGCGGAGGTCGGCTACCTCCAAAGACAGCCCTTGCAGCTGACCTGCCAGTGCAGCAATAGGATCCATGGCTGCACACAAACAAAAAATTACGGTTTTGGCGGTTTATGTCACGCTTTGTCGTGGCACACCGAGCATAAGAGGGAAGGGGGAACAGGGAATCAGGCCTGAGAACTAGGGAAGAAAGATGGACACCTCCTAGTAGAACCCTAACCAAAATCCTGACTGACTACCAGTATGAACAGACCCCAGAGGTAGGTGTGTTCATACGCAGGAATACCTAGAGTCCAATATAGCCCTACAGAACCCTGGTACTAATGGCAGGGATGAGACTATCTGTTCCTCCAAAACGAAGGACGAACAGGCCTAATACAAAAAATAGGGAAATGCAACACACCGAACCCAAACAAAATACAAAAAGGGAAAGGGGATATGGAAGCACCAGGAACTCCGCCGAGATCCACACACCAGCTATCAACAACTGAAACTGAAGCTATAAACTGCACAGCATTGTGGGAGAAGCAACAATAAATAAGGAAGGTTAAAGGACCACATTAGCGACACCTGAGGCAAGGGGTGTGGCCTTCGCCAGAAACAACACAGACGCCTATTGATCCACAAGGAAAATCTGTCAGATCAAACCACGTGTTGCCAGTCTCACCGATCTCCTGCTACCTGTCTTGGTTCAAGATTGTTATTTTTTATTTTTATGTATTTTATGTTATTTTAAGTCATTTCCCTATCCACGTTTGTTTGCAGGGCAATTGTACTGCTCTTACGCCCACTTTGGAGCCTTTTGCAGCCCTCTAGCCCTTTATATGACTTTTTTAGAGCCATTTTAGTGCTCCAAAGTTAGGTTCCCCATTAATTTCAATGGGGTTCGTTGTTCAGGGTCAAAGTTCGGAACCCAAATCGAACTTTGAAACGAAGTTCGGCCAAACCTCTTGAATCTGGACATCCATCTGTCCGCTCATACCTAATTATCATGTTCTTCAGCAGCTGAGGTGTGTATTTTGTTTTGCAGTTATAGTCTGTATTATGAAGTTCTGCAGCAGTTGATTTTGCCTCAATGCTAAAGCTGTAACAGGTGCCCAAAGTACTATGGGGGTAATTTATCAAACATTAATACACCTAAATTAGGCACATTTCTGCCGCAGATTGGAGCGCAAAGGTCTAAAATGGTGGCCCATCTCATTTAGCATTTGCTACGCCTGTTTTAGGCTTAGAAAATGGTCAAAATGTAATACAGCTAGGAAGCTGGCTTACATCTAGACTGGTTCTGGATCCGCTGAAGAGCCTGCACCTCTACATAACTGCGGCGGATCCACCGCCAAGTGTAGGGCTTTATTAAAATGGGTGTCTAAAACACCAGTCTTAATAAATGTGCTCTTATGTGTCATTTAATGTGTTTGTGTGTATCTATAGTTCTGCGAAAAAGTATTTGTCCCCTCCCCTCACCTCAGATGATCAAACAAATTTGAATGTCAGACAAAGATAACTGAGGAAATACAAAAATTCTAAAAAATACAAAAATGCAGTTTTTAAATGATGATTTCATTTATTAACCCCCTTAGTGACCAGCTTGGGTCTTACTGACAAAGCGTTTTTCTTCCTTTTTTTTTATTGTCAACTTTCAAGAACTATAACTTTTTTATTTTTCCATTTATGTAGCTGCATAAGGGCCATTTTGGGGTACACATAACTCTCTGATTAACTTTTTTTTACTTTTTTGGGGAGGAAGATGGGAAAAAATAGCAATACTGTCACAGAGTTTTTACGTTATAACTTTTGCTGAGTTCAATTTTAGGCATAAATAACATAATATCTTTATTCTCTGGGCCAGTATGATTATAGCAATACCAAATACATATATTTTTTTTTTTTTGCTTTTTTTAACTACTTATAGTTCCCTTGTGTGACCATTAATCTTTTAATTTTATTAAAATGCAATTCACTGCGCCAGGTCCCAGTCAACCTTTACACACATCGGCACCCCGCAATCACATTTGCGATCCTCAGCAACGCTTAGACCTGGCTGCTGCGGAAAGACAGTACAGCCTAAGGTACCTTAGTGACCACTGTAAAAAGGCATATGGGTGGTCACTAAGGGATTAAGGTAAAAAAGCTATCTAAACCTGGCCCTATGTGAAGAGTTATTTCCCCCTAAACCTAATAATTGGTTGTGCCACCCTTGGCAGCAACAACTGCAATCAAGTGTTTGCAATACAGTAAGTGGCAATGAGTCTTTCAAATCTCTGTGGAATTCTGGACCACTCTTCTTTGCAGAATTGTTTTAATTCAGTCACATTGGAGGGTTTTCAAGCATGAGTGATCTGTTTAAGGTCATGCCACAGCATCTCAATTGGATTTTCAGTCTGGACTTTGACTAGGGTGGTCCAAAACCTTAATTTTTTTTTTCAGCCTCTCAGAGGTGGACTTGCTAGTGCGCTTTGGATCATTGTCCTGCTGCAGAACCCTAGTACACTTGAGCTTCAGGTCACAAACTGATGGCCGGACATTCTCCTTCAGGACTTTCTGATAGAGAGCAGAATTCATGGTTCCATCAATTACAGCAAGTCTTCCAGGTCCTGAAGCACCAAAGCAGCCCCAGACAATCACACTTCAACCACCATGTTTGACTGTTGGTATCATGTTCCTTTTCTGAAAAGCTGTGTTAGTTTTGCTCCAGATGTAACGAGATGGACATCTTCCAAAAGTTCCTCTTTTGTCTCTTCAGTCCACAGAATATTTTCTCAAAACGCTTGGGGATTATCAAGATGTTTTTTGGCAAATGTGAGGCGTGCCTTTGTACTCTTTTTGGTCGACAGTGGTTTTCTCCTTGGAACTCTCTCATGGATACCATTTTTTTCCCCAGTCTGTTTCTTATTGTTGAATCATGAACACTTAACTGAGGCATGCAGTGCTTTAGATGTTGTTCTGGGTTCATTTGTGACCTCTCGTTTGAGTCTTCAATGTGCTTTTGGAGTTATTTTGGTAGGCTGGCCACTTTTCCATGTTTTCTCTCCATTTCGGATAATAGCTCTCACTGTGGATCGCTGGTGTCCCAAAGTCTTAGAAATGGCTTTTTAACCTTTTCCAGACTGATAGATGTCAATTACTTTCTTCCTCATCTGTTCTTGAATTTCTTCAGATCGGGGCATGATGTGTTGATTTTTTTGATATTTTAGCTGATTTCCTGGTTCTATTTAAGTGGTTTCTTGATTCTACAGGTCTGGCAGCAATCAGGCCCTGGTGTGGCTAGTGAAATTGAACTCAGATTTCCAAAAACTGTGGGTAATCACAGTTAATTCATGATTCATGGGAGAGGGGGAATATTTTTTCACATAGGGCCAGGTTGTTTAAAATGGATTTTTTCCCTTAATAAATGAAATCATCATTTAGAAACTGCTTTTTGTATTTACTCAGTTTCTTTGTCTGATATTCAAATACAAATACTTTTTCACAGCATTGTATAATGTGTGTGCTGCAGAGGTGTGTGTATGTGTGTACTGCATTGTTTTGTGTATGTATAATATGCGTACTGCATAGCTGTGTGTGTATTTGTATAATGTCATGCTCATGGAAAGTAAAAAAAAAATCCAGCAGAAAAAGCATGGTGGGATACAATATAGCAATGACAGGAGACCCATTTACTTAGATAGGTGGTAGGCAATTAAGAGTGCCGTATTTGTGTGAGGGGAGGCGGGGCATTCACTATTTAAACCTGGCCCTCCTCCCCCCACTTGTCGGTTTGAACGATTTCGAATCGGCTTGTGGGTTGGTGCCAGAGAAGGGCATGCGTCACTGGAGGATCGGGGGATCGGCTGCGTCGAGCTCGTCGCTACGGTGATTAGGTAGGCAGGGTGGCTTGCACACCCGTCTTGCTATGTATAACATGTGGGGCTGCCGAGCGTGCCGCCGGTCCCCAGCTGCGCTGGAGACTGCCCGCACTCCCGATCGCTTCCGGCACCCCGAGACAGGCACCCCGATCCGCTCCAGGCCCTGCGCTAAGCACCCCCGCTCCCACATGCAGCGTCCCCCAGGCAGGCACCCCTCACCTGTGGCTCAGCAGCGACGGGTCACGACGTCCGCTCGCATACCCTGAGCATCGGTCACGCCGGCCGTCGGCTCCACGACGCAGCGTTATATATCACTCACTCCCGTATCAGAACGTTCCGCCGTAGAGGAAAACGCCGTCCGCTCACACAGGGGTCTATTCATTAGCTGCAATCAGTAAGCGGAGGTCCAGCTGCAGGATCAGGGGACGGAAGCCGAAACCTATAGGCGATTAATACGCTGCGGCTTTCCCTGTACAAATAGTCGATAGCGGTGGGCACGGGATGCAATGTTCCACATGGCGGAGCGCAAATCCCTCGCAGCCGATCCTGATGCACGTTCTCCTGGTAATTACAATTAGCGAGGCTGTGAAGGTGGACATGCTTATTCATGTCTAGGAATCCGCTGCAGAATAAACTCGTCTTCTTTACTGCGCCAAACTCAGGCAAGACGAGATAAGCAGATACTCAGACATGTGCACTGTATAACAAGTTATGATTTCAATGGTTAATTCTAACCTAGAAGGGAATCACTGGCTTGCTGCGCTCCAGCAGGTCCTGGCTTGAGAGAGGGCGGGGGATGGTCGACACCTACAGGCCCATACTGGTACTGCAGTCTTGGTGCAGGGCTCCTCTGCTCAGGCACAGTGGCTAGGTACTAAGGCAGGAGTAAAAAAAAAAAAATATATATATATATAAAAAAAAAAAAATTTGGAATATGTTCAAGGATCAAATATAAAGAGGGCTTCAAGGAGGGGGGCTGGCCACGTCACTTTGCGCACGCAGCCGGGCCGCCCATAAGCCCATACGGTCAGTCAGGGGGTTGGTTCGGGCGCAGTCACAATAATCCGGTGGTTAGCTAGGGAGCGGTGGCATGAGTGAAGTGTCGCCCAGCTGGCGTGCGCTCACTCACACGTCTGTCCTTGGTTATTCAGGTTCACAGGTGGTGGGCTAACTTACGATACTGTGGGGTTCGTGGCTGTCATGGCCGCCAGGTGAGTCAGGGGTGGTGCATGCGGGGGCCAACCCCCTCTTTTCTCCTGCATAGGCTTGGGGGACAGGGGATGGTGGTCTATTATGTCCAGGCCTCTGGCGCATCTCTTACAGGGTGGCGCCTACAGTCGTGGCCTTTTGGTGGGGGGGAAAAGAAAAAAAAAAAAAAAAAGAAAAAATTATAATAATGGTATAGATAGGAATGTTGCTTTGCCAGGTCTGTCACGACTACAGACTCCTTATAAAGCCCTGCCACGACTGCAGGCATCAGTCTGTCACGACTACAGACCCGCTCTAAAGCCCTGCCACGACTGCAGGCAACAGTCTGTCACGACTACAGACCCGTTATAAAGCCCTGCCACGACTGCAGGCATCAGTCTGTCACGACTACAGACTCGTTATAAAGTCCTGCCACGACTGCAGGCATCAGTCTGTCACGACTACAGACCCGTTATAAAGCCCTGCCACGACTGCAGGCATCAGTCTGTCACGACTACAGACTCGTTATAAAGTCCTGCCACGACTGCAGGCATCAGTCTGTCACGACTACAGACCCGCTCTAAAGCCCTGCCACGACTGCAGGCACAAATCCGTTACGACTGCAGACTCATTATTAAGACCGGCCACGACTGCAGGCATTAGTCTCATGTCAACAGACTCATGAGGTAATACTACCACGTCTACAGGCGATGGTCCGTTACCGCTACTCTCGATGTAGGGTCCCCTCACGACTATAGGGGCTAGTCGGTCACATCCACAGACTCGGTCGCACTCCCGTTAACTACAGGCACTGGGTGGGCATCTACGGGTAGTTGCGTCACGACTACGCACGTGGGTCAGCCACGGCCTGGGAGGTCAGCCTTCACGGTCACAGGTAGGTCCAGTTAGGCTTCAGTCTCCCAGCGGGTTCCAGTCACAATAACCAGCCCCTAGGTGAGGGGGGGCACTCCCGCACCGGCGCACAATGCCAGGGAGCTGTGCGGCTCCTCACGCGGCACACGGTTCAAACCAGCGGGGGCCGGGGCCCACGGTAAAGGAAGGGCTCCCTCTGATCCGGTGCACATTGCCAGGGAGTGGCGCTGCTCCCCACGCGGTACGAGTGTCCAGCCGGCGGTGGGTCGGCCCTCCCGCACTGGTGCATTCTGCCAGGGAGCAGCGTGAGCTCCCCACGCGGCTGGGGGGTAAGGCTCCTCATCTTCAATAAAGTCTGGCACGGGCCGCCGTGCCGTTAGGTAGGCAGGGATCAGGGGAAGGAGTACTAGGCTCGGTCAGGGGGAGCAGATCATAGGCGGTGGCTGGCTTCCTGCTGCCGGCCGTACATTAGGTTCCAAGGGGGTTATTTAGGCACAAGATGTTAGTTAGTCCGTGCAGGTGATCTGCGTTATACCATGCTCTTCATGCTCGTATTCAGAGCTGTGCCCATACGGGAGCTGCTTAAGTGGTTGATAGTGAAAAAAAAAAAAGTATGTTTATATATATATATATATATATATATATATATATATAAAAAAAAAAAAAAAAAATTATATATACATTTTTGAGTCTCTCACGCATGGCTTCTCCGTGTTAGTTTTACACATACAGATCTGCCATTAGAGTCTCTCACGCATGGCTTCTCCGTGTGAGTTTTACACATATGACTCCGCCATTAGTCTCTCACGCATGGCTTCTCCGTTTTAGGTTTACACATATGACTCCACCATTAGTCTCTCACGCATGGCTGCTCCGTTTTAGGTTTACACATATGACTCCGCCATTAGTCTCTCACGCATGGCTGCTCCGTTTTAGGTTTACACATATGACTCCGCCATTAGAGTCTCTCACGCATGGCTTCTCCGTTTTAGGTTACACATTTGACTCCGCCATCTGAGTCTCTCATGCATGACTTCTCCGTTTAGGTTCACACATATGTCTCCGCCATTAGAGTCTCACGCATGGCTGCTCCGTTTTAGGTTACACATATGACTCCGCCATTAGAGTCTCTCACGCATGGCTTCTCCGTTTAGGTTCACACATATGTCTCCGCCATTAGAGTCTCTCACACATGGCTTCCCCGTTTTAGGTTACACATATGACTCCGCCATTAGAGTCTCTCACGCATGGCTTCTCCGTTTTAGGTTTACACATAGGACTCCGCCATTAGAGTCTCTCACGCATGGCTTCTCCGTTTTAGGTTACACATATGACTCCGCCATCAGAGTCTCTCACGCATGGTTTCTCCGTTTTAGGTTACACATATGACTCCGCCATCTGAGTCTCTCACGCATGGCTTCTCCATTTTAGTTTTACACATATGACTCCGCCATTAGAGTCCCTCACGCAGAGCTTCTCCGTTTTAGTTTTACACATATGACTCCGCCATTAGAGTCTCTCACGCATGGCTTCTCCGTTTTAGGTTTACACATATGACTCCGCCATTAGAGTCTCTCACGCATGGCTTCTCCGTTTTAGGTTTACACATAGGACTCCGCCATTAGAGTCTCTCACGCATGGCTTCTCCGTTTTAGGTTACACATATGACTCCGCCATTAGAGTCTCTCACGCATGGTTTCTCCGTTTTAGGTTACACATATGACTCCGCCATTAGAGTCTCTCACGCATGGTTTCTCCGTTTTAGGTTACACATATGACTCCGCCATCTGAGTCTCTCACGCATGGCTTCTCCGTTTTAGTTTTACACATATGACTCCGCCATTAGAGTCCCTCACGCAGAGCTTCTCCGTTTTAGTTTTACACATATGACTCCGCCATTAGAGTCTCTCACGCATGGAGATTAAAAAATAAATAAATAAAAAAAAAATAAAAAAAATTTCCTCACCAGGCCCAGCTGCGCTGGGACTAGTCTCCCATCTCACCATAGCTAAGAGACTGATGGCCAATTCCTTGGCCAGTAATACTCTGAGGGCTTACAAGACAGCTTGGCACCTGTTTCAGAGATATGAGAACACCTACCCGGCCGCTGGCCGGGGACCTATCACTCACCTATTGGGCTTCGTCTGGGTTTTGCCACTCTCAATTAAACCTGTCCTATAGCATTGTTAACTATACATGGCAGGTATTCCGCACCATTGGTGCAGGCTACATCCGGACCTACCGTCACTCTTCTCCGCCCACCCGATCAAAGCGGCGTTGAAGGGTTTGCGCAAGATGTCTGTTGTGAAACGACATGGGCGTCAGCCATTTACCGGTAGCTTGTTCAGGCCGTGACAGGCAAACTGCAGGGGCAAACCGTTCGGGCCGCAGGTTAGCGCTCTGGTAGAAACAGCCTTGTACCTGGCTTTCCATGGATTCCTCAGGTCAGGCGAGCTCATGGGCACCAATACGCTGGCTGGGTGCCTGCGGAAAGGTCAGCTCATCCGGCGCGGGTCCATCTATGTCCTCACCTTGGCCTCGTCCAAGACGTCACGGCCGGGGCAACCAGTGGCGGTCAGATACTTTCCCACGGACAGCAGATGGTGTCCGGTGCAGGCCTTGGAGGCTTGGCTGCGTAGTATTTAGTCCAAGCGGCATGTTCTCCCGTACTCGAACTAGGCAATGCCCGGCTAACCACCGCGGCCTTTCTTACGTACTTTCAGGTTAGTTGACAGGTCCAGGGGTCGGTCCTCGCTGGATCACAGGACATTCCTTCCGCATGGGCGCGGCAGCGGCGGCGTCCATGCATAAGGTGCCAGTACATGTCATCAAACGGTTGGGTCGTCGCAGTTCCGTGTGTTCCATACGTAATATCCCGGATCCTTATACGAAATATCATTGGCTTTCGAGTTTTGGTCTGTAGTTTCTGTTATCAAGTTTTCTAACTCCTATGCATGGTTCTTTTGGCCCCTTTAGGCTACCCTTCGATAAGAAGTTCCGGCATAACTCTGCTGCTTCTAGGTTGGGGGGGTGGAGTATAGGCGTAGGTAGGGGACCCTCTCAGCATGAGCCGATCCGAGCACAAGTGGTAGGCAATTAAGAGTGCCGTATTTGTGTGAGGGGAGGCGGGGCGTTCACTATTTAAACCTGGCCCTCCTCCCCCCACTTGTCGGTTCGAACGATTTCAACCCACCCAGGAGCCCTCCCTTCTTTCAGGTCTCATTATTGGGGTAGCCCCCTTTAGGCTACCCTTCGATAAGAAGTTCCGGCATAACTCTGCTGCTTCTAGGTTGGGGGGGTGGAGTATAGGCGTAGGTAGGGGACCCTCTCAGCATGAGCCGATCCGAGCACAAGTACATTTAATGAGGTGACTACATGCGCCATTGCTGTTTGTTACAATGGTCAGCAGATGACACACAAAGGTTAAAGGGGTTGTCCGCTTTCTTAAAATTGATGACCTATGTGTGTGTATCATTTTTGGGGTACGTACAACTTTTTGATCACTATTATTTTACTTTTTTGGGAGACGGGGTAGTTAAAAAATGGCGAAATAGCATGTTTATTTTTCCTGTTATTGCATTCACTGCACAGGAAACATTTTAAAGTATTTTCATAGTTCATACATTTTAGGACTCAACAATACCTGTACTGACCTGTGCTCTTCATTATCTGGGTCAGTACCATTGCAAAGATATAGTATAGTTGTCTTGTGTTTTTAATACTGAAAAAAAAAAGAAAAAACATTAAAAAATTATATTTTTACATCGTTGTATCCTGACCACCATACCTTTCTTATAGTTATGTCTCCCGAGCTGTGTGGGGGCTAATTTTTTGCGGGATGATCTTTAGTTTTTACTGATAACATTTTGGAGTGTGTGACATTTTGATCACATTTTATTGGGTGAGTGAAGAGATGAAAAAATGGCAAATCATCCATTTAGATTTTTTTTCCGTTACGCCATTTGCCGTAAAATATAAATATTTTTATATTTTAATAGTATGTTTTTTTTTTTATTTTTTTATTCTTCAATTGTCTGCAAATACAATAGTCTGACCTCTCAATAAAGATGGTGGGTAACGAATATGAATGTTGAGAGGCCACTTGAATAACATATACAGTACATTATATCTTGTTCAACAAGGCATAACCAGTCTACATACATCAGTATAAGTATCAAATAGGCAAATGAAAACAAGATGGTATTTATTATCTAACAGAGCATGAGAGATCTTCACATAACCACATACATTTGTGTTCAAAATAATAGCAGTGTGTTTAAAAAAGTGAATAAAGCTCAAAATCCTTCTAATAGCTTTTATTTCCATACACACAAATGCATTGGGAACACTACACATTCTATTCCAAATCAAAACATGAAGAAAAATATATCAAATTTGTGTTGTTCCTCTAAAAAAAAATTAAGAAAAGTAAATATTAGACTGTTCAAAAAAAAATATTGCAGTGTTTGTATTCTTCTTTACAAACTCAAACATTCACTATATAAACTGAAAAAGTTTGAAGATTTTGCTTTCCTTTGAATCACTTAACTAATATTTAGTTGTATAACCACTGTTTCTGAGAACTGCTGTACATCTGTGTTGCATGGAGTCAACCAACTTCTGGCACATGTGAACAGGTATTCCAGCCCAGGATGATTGGACTACATTCCACAGTTCTTCCCTATTTCTTGGTTTTGCCTCATAAACTGCATTTTTGATGTCACCCCACAAGTTTTCTATTGGATTAAGATCCAGGGATTGGGCTGACCACTCTATAACGTCAATCTTGTTGGTCTGAAACCAAGATGTTGCACAATTACTGGTGTGTTTGGGGTCGTTGTCTTGTTGGAACACCCATTTCAAGGGCATTTCCTCTTCAGCATAAGGCAGCATGACCTCCTCAAGTATTCTGATGTATTCAAACTGATCCATGATCCCTGGTATGCGATAAATAGGCCCAACGCCGTAGTATGAGAAACATCCCCATATCATGATGCATGCGCCACCATCCTTCACTGTCTTCACAGTGTACTGTGGCTTGAATTAAGTGTTTGGGGGTCATCTGACAAACTGTCTCCAGCCACTAGACCCAAAAAGAACAATCATACTTTCATCAGTCCACAAAATGTCTCTTTAGGCCAGTCAATGTGATCTTTGGCAAATTGTAACCTCTTCAGCACATGTCTTTTTTTCAGCAGTGGGACTTTGCGGGGGCTTCTTTCGGATAGCTTGGCTTCACATAGATGTCTTCTAATTGTAACGGTACTCACAAGTAATTTTAGACCTTTGATCTTCCTGGAGCTGATTGTTGGCTGAGTCCTTGCCATTGTGGCTATTCTTCTATCCATTTGAATGGTAGTTTTTTCTCTTTCTTCCACGTCTTTCATGTTTTGGTTGCCATTTTAAAGCATTTGCGATCATTTTAGCTGAGCAGCCTATCATTTTCTGCACTTCTTTAATAGTTTTTCCCTCTCCAATCAACTTTTTAATCAAGGTACGCTGTTCTTCTGAACAATGTCTGGAACGACCCATTTTCCTCAGAATTTCAGAGAGAAATGCACTGTAACCTGCATGTACAACATTTGCTGCCTTCCTTCCTTAAATAAGGGTAATAATCGCCACCTGTTTTCAATTAGTGATTCAATTACAAAGAATCAGCATGTCATGACTGTTGGGTCTGTTAGATTTCTATTACTCTACTACACCTGCTAGTAAATTATTTGCCAGGTAGAAATATCATTTCTACCAAAAACATAGATTGATCAGGTTAGTGATGTCTGACTGCTATTATTTTGAACACAACTGTACATGCCGAAAGGCAAATATACTATGGGCAAGGGGAAAACAGACAGCAACTGGACACTAGAGGGGGGACAGAAAGGAACAGTAGGGAAGGTGGGGGAGACAGATGTAAAAAATGTAATCGGTCGAAGAAAGGGAAAAGAAAAAAAAGGGGGGGGGGAGGTCTCCATTAGCCCAGTGAGGCTTGATATTCCGGGGTGTCCTGAAACACAAACCACGGGGTCCAAAAAGTAATTAAGGCCCTGTGGGTGTTTCTCAAGAGAACTGTTGGTTCCCCTATTCTCTGGATGTCTTCTACCCTGTGAACCCAAAGATCTACAGAAGGTGGACAGGGGGACTTCCATCTTGCTGGTATGCAGGGCCGAGCAGCACTAACCAAATGACGCAAGATTGACTTACTGAGTAGAGAAGTAGGCAAATCCGAGAGGAATAGCAAAAAGAAACCTGGGGTATTTGGTATGGAAAATTGAAAAATTTAAGCAATTTTTTTTTTATCGTTTATGTATTTTTTTCTAGGGAATGGGAAAGTTATTTAAATTTTTTGATTTTAACCAGTTAGATTTATTTGAGCTTATACTAGGATATGCTCAATTTGCAGTTATCCTATGTTGGCCTTGGCCTGCCACCTGCAGATCTTCACAAGAACTGGGGAGCCGATCCTAACCTGGAAGTGCACTTCTGTGTTTTTGCCATTTAAATGCCGTGGTCATGCTTGACCATCTAAAGGGTTAAATGCCTGTGATCGGAATTATTGCTGTTTGAAAGAGCAGAGATCCACTGGCTATGACTCCCGCTGCGCTCACCAGCAGGCGACAAATAGAAGACCCTCCTAGTGCCATACATGTATGATGCTTGAAGTCTAAGGGTTAAAGAGCTTCCATTAACCCTATTAAACCATGCATATTGCCTAGTAGGATTGATCATGCTGAATAAAATGATACCTTTCTTTTTACTGTAGGGAAAATTGCTACAGGGATCTCTTTGTTTTGTGCATGTATGCAAATTACCAATTTTAAGCACCTTGGGACTGTCTGTAGCACTTGGTGCACCACTAATGTTATGCTTCTGTGTTTTGCACACTCCCCCTCCCCTTTGATTGATAGAGCTAGACCTGTGTCTAGCCTTTTGTTGTCGCACCTGCGCTGTTGCTCACTAAGGCTAGTTGCAGACTAGCGTCAGAAATCCAGCAGGCTGTTCCGGCAGGGAACAGTCTGCTGGTCCTTTGCGCACTCCTGCATTGTAAGGTTCCGTCCAGCCCCATTCTCTATAATGCTGAATCTCTGATTCTAGTCTGCAGCTAGCCTAATGTATATATCTATATACACACACTGTAGATATATATATTTAGATAGATATTTTTTATACAGGGAGGCCGATGAAAAAGTAGCCCATCTCCAACGATAGTATAACAAGATGAACGAGCAAGTGGATTTTTTTTTCAATTACTCACATGTCACAAAAGAGGCTGAAATTGTTCCCCGTTCACATCTATGCATCTTTGGACACGTTGGATTTTGTTGGCTGATACTGCTTGCAGCTCTTCAACAGTGATGCTGCAGATAGTGTTTGTGATGTTTTCCTTGAGTTCATCTAGGGTATGTGGATTGTTAGCATACACTTTCTGTTTTAAATTTTCCCATACATAAAAATAACATGGGGACAAGTCTGGGGAACGTGGTGGCCAGTTCTGTGAGGTGTGGCATGTTGCCCCATCTTGTTGGAAAAAGCAGGACATTTTTTCTTCTGGTATTAGTTGGTTGTAAAATGGTTCAAAGATGTCCAGGTAAATTGTGTTATTCACAGTTGATTGTAAGAAAATGGGGCCCACTATTTGTGTTCCTGACACTGCACACCAAGTGCCAATTTTTGGGTCGTGAAGTGGTGTTTCATGAGTCGAATGGGGATTTTCACTGGACCAGTACCTCGTATTCTGGGAATTTATGTGACTTGATAAATTAATCCAAGCTTCGTCCGTCATGAAGTACAGCAATGGATCCAAGAGTCTGTCAGCAATCATAGTCTGCAACCAAGTACAGTAATTTATGCATTTAGCTTTGTCAGACTCTTTTAGTTCCTGCAAACACGTTATTCGGCGCAGTTTCAGGTTCAAAAATTTCAGCGCTCACTAACTCGTCGTTCGTGACACACCAACTTGCTGAGGCAGTCTTCTCTTCGAGTTGATTTTTGAGGGCTGCTTGCAATCCGCTGCTGAATTTTATGCACAACTTCACCTGTCCTGATAGATGGAGGCCTCGGTTTCTTCATGCTTGCAACTGAGCCAGTTTGAATGCAACATTTTGCTTATGGTTTTGTTCCTGGGTACTTGTCGGCAAAGGTCTCTTGCATTTCCTTAATTGATCTGCTTCGCACATAACCTTCCACAATCACTATTCGCTGTTCCAGGGAGAACACCATCTTTCTGACATAATAGGCCATTTTTCACAAACTGAATAATAATTCAACAAGCAAATGAGCAGGCACACCACCTTCTGGAGTAGGTAATAGATATGAAAACAATTTATTCAAATACAATACATATATACACGCTGTACAGAATTATTAGGCAAATGAGTATTTTGACCACATCATCCTCTTTATGCATGTTGTCTTACTCCAAGCTGTATAGGCTCGAAAGCCTACTACCAATTAAGCATATTAGGTGATGTGCATCTCTGTAATGAGAAGGGGTGTGGTCTAATGACATCAACACCCTATATCAGGTGTGCTTAATTATTAGGCAACTTCCTTTCCTTTGGCAAAATGGGTCAAAAGAAGGACTTGACAGGCTCAGAAAAGTCAAAAATAGTGAGATATCTTGCAGAGGGATGCAGCACTCTTAAAATTGCAAAGCTTCTGAAGCGTGATCATCGAACAATCAAGCGTTTCATTCAAAATAGTCAACAGGGTCGCAAGAAGTATGTGGAAAAACCAAGGCGCAAAATAACTGCCCATGAACTGAGAAAAGTCAAGCGTGCAGCTGCCAAGATGCCACTTGCCACCAGTTTGGCCATATTTCAGAGCTGCAACATCACTGGAGTGCCCAAAAGCACAAGGTGTGCAATACTCAGAGACATGGCCAAGGTAAGAAAGGCTGAAAGACGACCACCACTGAACAAGATACACAAGCTGAAACGTCAAGACTGGGCCAAGAAATATCTCAAGACTGATTTTTCTAAGGTTTTATGGACTGATGAAATGAGAGTGAGTCTTGATGGGCCAGATGGATGGGCCCGTGGCTGCATTGGTAAAGGGCAGAGAGCTCCAGTCCGACTCAGACGCCAGCAAGGTGGAGGTGGAGTACTGGTTTGGGCTGGTATCATCAAAGATGAGCTTGTGGGGCCTTTTCGGGTTGAGGATGGAGTCAAGCTCAATTCCCAGTCCTACTGCCAGTTTCTGGAAGACACCTTCTTCAAGCAGTGGTACAGGAAGAAGTCTGCATCCTTCAAGAAAAACATGATTTTCATGCAGGACAATGCTCCATCACACGCGTCCAAGTACTCCACAGCGTGGCTGGCAAGAAAGGGTATAAAAGAAGAAAATCTAATGACATGGCCTCCTTGTTCACCTGATCTGAACCCCATTGAGAACCTGTGGTCCTGTCACGGGTGTATGTGAGCAACGATAGTAATTCACAGTACAGAGCAACTGACTGGACCCAGAACTAGGGAGGATAAAGGGTGACCCCTGTCCGACCCTCAACTCTTTCCCTATTCTGCTAAAGCACATGCCCGGATCCAAAAGGCGGAACGAGGCATGCCCACGTGCCTAAGACTAATGACCACTGTAACCCCTACAATAGTGGAAGGGGCACGGCCACCAGTGCCCTACTCAGTATATGGAGGGAACCGTGGCCACCTCAGATCCAGTCAGAAAACAAACAGGAATACAACAATGTCTGCAGACTTAGCTGAAGGTGTTGTAGCCGCAGAGAAGACGGATCCAAGGACAGGCTGGCAAAATCCGGAGTGCTAGCTGCAGCAGAACACAGGTCCAGTGGACTGATAGCTACAAGTGAAGAAACCAAAGCAAGAGCCACAACTGAAGTGAGAACTATAATCCACATCCTATCATAGGAGGAGGGGTGATATAAAGAGAGGGAAATCAAACACATGAAGGACAGCTGTGGTGAAAGAAACCAGAAGTAAACAGAGTAGTGAGAACGCCTCCCAGCTCTAGTAGTGACATCATCACAGGGGTGGAGAAACAGAGCTGTGAGAACGTCCCAAAGCTCTGGTAGTGACAGTACCCCCCCTCTACGGGTGGACTCCGGACACCCAGGACCCACCTTCTCAGGATGAGCCCTATGAAATGCCCTGATGAGGCGAGTGGCTTTAATGTCCGACACCGGAACCCACATCCTCTCCTCAGGACCATAACCCTTCCAATGAACGAGGTACTGAAGAGAACCGCGGACCATGCGAGAGTCCACAATTCTGGAAACCTCAAACTCCAGATTGCCATCAACCAAAATCGGAGGAGGAGGCAAAGAGGAGGGTACCGTGGGCTGGACATATGGTTTTAAGAGAGATCTGTGAAATACATTATGTATCTTCCAAACCCGTGGAAGATCAAGACGGAAGGCAACAGGATTGATGACTGACAAGATTTTATAAGGCCCAATAAACTTGGGACCCAATTTCCAGGAGGGAACCTTCAACTTAATGTTTCTAGTAGACAACCACAGACAAAGACGAGGAAAATCTCTCCTCCTC
The DNA here is from genome assembly GCF_905171765.1 of Bufo bufo. NCBI lineage: Eukaryota > Metazoa > Chordata > Amphibia > Anura > Bufonidae > Bufo > Bufo bufo. The sequence continues at coordinate 274,586,160 of NC_053393.1, forward strand.
AGGTAAACCAGAAAGAGCCCCTCCCGAGAATGTACCAAACTGCGGATGGAACCCATATGCACCAAAGAATGGTGACTTATCAGAAGATTCCTGACGACGGTTGTTCAGAGCAAACTCAGCAAGAGGGAGAAATGAACACCAATCCTCCTGGTTCTCTGAAACAAAACAGCGCAAATATGTCTCCAGATTCTGATTGAGGCGCTCAGTCTGACCATTCGACTGCGGATGAAAAGCAGAAGAGAAGGACAGCCGAACCCCCAGGCGAGAACAGAAAGCCTTCCAGAACCTGGACACAAACTGCGTGCCTCTATCGGAAACAATATCAGAGGGAATGCCGTGCAATTTAACAATATGGTCGACAAAAGCTTGCACCAACGTTTTAGCATTGGGTAAACCAGGGAAAGGTACGAAATGAGCCATCTTGCTAAAACGGTCCACCACCACCAGGATCACCGACTTCCCCGAGGAACGAGGAAGATCCGTGATAAAGTCCATGGACAGGTGTGTCCAAGGACGGGAAGGAATGGGTAACGGGAGAAGGGAACCTGAAGGCCGTGAACGAGGGACCTTAGCGCGAGCGCACGTCTCACAAGCAGCCACAAAACCCTCCACCGACTTACGAAGAGCCGGCCACCAAAATCTCCGAGCAATGAGATCCACCGTGGCTCTACTCCCGGGGTGACCAGCAAGAACCGTATCATGATGCTCCTTAAAGAGTTTGTGACGTAGCTCAGGAGGCACGAACAACTTCCCAGAAGGACAACGGGCAGGTGTCTCAGTCTGGGCAGCCTGGACCTCGGCCTCCAAATCGGAATATAGAGCAGAAACAACTACCCCCTCCGCCAAAATGGGACCCGGGTCCTCGGAGTTTCCTCCTCCCGGAAAACAGCGAGAGAGAGCATCAGCCTTCACATTTTTTATCCCAGGTCGGAATGTAACAACAAAATTGAATCTGGAGAAGAACAGAGACCATCTGGCCTGTCTCGGATTCATACGCCTGGCCGACTCCAAGTATGCCAGATTCTTATGGTCGGTAAAAACGGTGATAGGGTGCCTGGCCCCCTCCAACCAATGGCGCCATTCCTCGAAAGCCAACTTGATGGCCAACAACTCCCTATCTCCCACATCATAGTTTCTCTCTGCCGGGGAGAGTTTTTTAGAAAAAAAGGCACAGGGTCGCCACTTGGCAGGGGAATGGCCCTGGGACAAAACCGCACCCACACCCACCTCGGAAGCATCCACCTCAACAATAAAAGGTAAGGAAACATCGGGATGCACCAAGACGGGAGCAGACGCAAAATTCTCTTTAATCTTAGAAAAGGCTGCAAGCGCCTCCTCCGACCAAGAGGAAAAATCCGCCCCCTTTTTTGTCATGTCAGTGAGGGGTTTGACAACAGAGGAATAATTCAAAATGAACTTTCTGTAATAGTTCGCAAAACCCAGAAAGCGCATCAATGCCTTCTGATTCTCAGGAAGCTCCCACTCAAGTACAGCACGGACCTTCTCGGGATCCATGCGAAAACCAGAAGCAGAGAGGAGAAAACCCAGAAATTGAATCTCCGATACCATAAAAAGACATTTCTCCAGCTTGGCGTACAATTTATTTTCCCGCAGAATCTGCAGAACCTGAAAAAGATGATCCTGATGGGTCTGAACATCAGGGGAAAAAATCAAAATATCATCAAGATATACCAATACGAATTTCCCCATTAAATGATAGAAAATACTATTAACAAAATGCTGAAAGACGGCCGGAGCATTCATCAGGCCGAAAGGCATAACGAGATTCTCGAAATGCCCGTCAGGGGTATTAAAGGCCGTTTTCCATTCATCCCCCTCTCTGACCCTGACCAGGTTGTACGCGCCTCTCAAATCCAATTTGGAAAACACCTTGGCCCCAACAATTTGATTGAAGAGGTCCGGGATCAGAGGAAGGGGATAGGGATCGCGAATCGGGATACGGTTCAGCTCCCTAAAATCTAGGCAAGGTCTCAGAGAGCCATCTTTCTTTTTAACAAAAAAAAAACCCGCGGCCACAGGTGACTTTGAGGGACGAATATGCCCCTTTTCGAGACTCTCGGAGATGTAAGTTCGCATTGCGATTCTTTCCGGTTGTGAGAGATTGTAGAGGCGTGCTTTTGGCAGCTTGGCGCCGGGAATGAGGTTAATGGGACAGTCAAACTCCCGGTGAGGAGGTAGCTCCTGAACACCGCTCTCGGAAAACACGTCCGAGAAATCAGAGAGAAATGATGGCACCGTTTTAGTAGACACCTCTGCAAAAGTCGCTGTGAGACAATTCTCTCTACAAAAATCACTCCACTCATTTATTTGCCTTCCTTGCCAATCAATAGTGGGGTTATGTCTAGTGAGCCAGGGTAACCCCAAAACTAGAGGAGACGGCAATCCGTTAAGGACAAAACAAGATATATCCTCCACATGAGTGTCACCTACAGCTAGCCGGATATTGTGAACAATGCCCTTCAGAGATCTCTGTGAGAGTGGAGCAGAGTCAATAGCAAAAACAGGTATATCTTTATCTAATGTGCAAACCTGAAAACCATGCATGGCTACAAATTGAGTGTCAATAAGATTGACGGCCGCTCCACTATCGACAAAAATCTCACAAGAAATGACTTTGCTCTCTAGCGCCACCCTGGCAGACAGGATAAAACGGGAACTGCAGGTCAGAGGAAAAGCATCAAATCCTACATCAACTTTGCCCAAAGTAGCAGATGAAGCAGAACTTGATGATTTACCTTTTGAGATTTTTCTCTTATTATCGCTCTTAGTACGGTTCAAGAATCTCCTAGACGGACAAACATTTGCCAAATGACCTATGCCCCCACAACAAAAACAGACCATACTCTGAGGACTAAATCCTCTTTTATCAGGGGCAAGTCGAGCTAGCTGCATGGGCTCCTCCTCAGAGGGGAGCGAGACAGGATGAGGCCCCTGCACACTGAATGAGTCCGCACTACTGCCCCTAGACTGACAATGGCTGGACAGAGAGGTCTCGTTTCTTTCTCTTAGACGCCTGTCAAGGCGTACCGCCAATGACATGGCAGACTCTAAGGACGTTGGTCTCTCATGGAAAGCAAACGCATCTTTTAATCTCTCCGAGAGACCATGACAGAACTGACTCCGGAGTGCAGCATCATTCCAACCCGAATCAGCTGCCCATCTCCGAAATTCAGAACAATAAAGCTCCGCAGACCGTTTGTTCTGGCATAAAACACGTAGGTTAGATTCGGCCAGAGCAACACGATCCGGGTCATCATAAATCTGCCCCAGGGCCACAAAAAATCCCTCCACGGATCGAAGGGAGGGATCCCCTGATGGCAGCGAAAAAGCCCAAGTCTGAGCATTACCCCTGAGCAGGGAGATGACAATCCTCACCCTCTGCTCTTGATTACCAGAAGAGTGAGGACACAAGCAAAAATGGAGTTTGCATGCCTCTCTGAAACAAACAAAATTCTCACTGCCCCCGGAGAACGTCTCCGGAAGTGAGACTTTTGGCTCGCAACAGACTCCATGAGCCGGAGCAGGGCCCAATGCTTGAAGCTGGGTCATAGATTGACGGAGATCCGCTACTTCCAAAGAAAGACCCTGCATGCGGTCAACCAGGTCAGAAAGCGGATCCATGTCAAAAAAGGACGGTTTTGGTGGATTATAATGTCACGGGTGTATGTGAGCAACGATAGTAATTCACAGTACAGAGCAACTGACTGGACCCAGAACTAGGGAGGATAAAGGGTGACCCCTGTCCGACCCTCAACGCTTTCCCTATTCTGCTAAAGCACATGCCCGGATCCAAAAGGCGGAACGAGGCATGCCCACGTGCCTAAGACTAATGACCACTGTAACCCCTACAATAGTGGAAGGGGCACGGCCACCAGTGCCCTACTCAGTATATGGAGGGAACCGTGGCCACCTCAGATCCAGTCAGAAAACAAACAGGAATACAACAATGTCTGCAGACTTAGCTGAAGGTGTTGTAGCCGCAGAGAAGACGGATCCAAGGACAGGCTGGCAAAATCCGGAGTGCTAGCTGCAGCAGAACACAGGTCCAGTGGACTGATAGCTACAAGTGAAGAAACCAAAGCAAGAGCCACAACTGAAGTGAGAACTATAATCCACATCCTATCATAGGAGGAGGGGTGATATAAAGAGAGGGAAATCAAACACATGAAGGACAGCTGTGGTGAAAGAAACCAGAAGTAAACAGAGTAGTGAGAACGCCTCCCAGCTCTAGTAGTGACATAATCACAGGGGTGGAGAAACAGAGCTGTGAGAACGTCCCAAAGCTCTGGTAGTGACAGGTCCATCATCAAATGTGAGATTTACAAGGAGGGAAAACAGTACACCTCTCTGAACAGTGTCTGGGAGGCTGTGGTTGCTGCTGCACACAATGTTGATGGTGAACAGATCAAAACACTGACAGAATCCATGGATGGCAGGCTTTTGAGTGTCCTTGCAAAGAAAGGTGGCTATATTGGTCACTGATTTGTTTTTGTTTTGTTTTTGAATGTCAGAAATGTATATTTGTGAATGTTGAGATGTTATATTGGTTTCACTGGTAAAAATAAATAATTGAAATGGGTATATATTTGTTTTTTGTTAAGTTGCCTAATAATTATGCACAGTAATAGTCACCTGCACACACAGATATCCCCCTAAAATAGCTAAAACTAAAAACAAACTAAAAACTACTTCCAAAAATATTCAGCTTTGATATTAATGAGTTTTTTGGGTTCATTGAGAACATGGTTGTTGTTCAATAATAAAATTAATCCTCAAAAATACAACTTGCCTAATAATTCTGCACTCCCTGTAGACCATAAAACGGGATCATACACCTGAAAAAATACAAGTGGGAACATACACCTAGTAAAATACAAGACTGAATAAACTAAGCAATAAAATCAATCAAATAAATCATCACATAAATCCACTGATTGAGGAGGTGTAGAAAATAGCTGTTGCCTCTAGATAGAGAGTGATAAATGTTCACCCAAAAAACTATCGATGTTCGCCTCCCATCTGTGCACTTGCTTTCTATATACCTTCCTCTTTTTGGGATGTGCTCCACCAAGATGGTGGATATCTGGAGTTGTGTAGAAGATAAACGCAAGAAAGTGGAGTGATTTATGTTTCTTAATAGCGACATGAGACATGTAGAAGATAGAACGATGTCCGAATCCTTTAGGAATTTGGAAATACTACTGCAGAGGCAGTTAAAACAACGATGGGAGAATAAGTCACTAAATTATTATATTACAAGTGAAAAAATTCCGAAGGGATTGAGTATTATAAAACATACAGCACACGACCTCTGCTGTGAAGATTTCGACAGGGAGTGGGAGTCCCTGTTAAAAATGCAATCCATGGCAATGATACAATTGATAATAAAACGAAGAACTCAGATTCTAGATGATATTAATCAACAAATTGAGAAAATGAAAGTTACTATTGAGAAATTTCCCCACAATGAGGAGTATGATTTATGGCAGTCACGTATCTGTAAAAGCTTAGATACCCTAGAACAGGAAATCATTTACAAAAAGACAAAAAAAAAAATCACACAATAGGAATGACAAAACACAAAAGGGAAATAAGGAACAGAATTTACACAATAAAGAATACTATTCAAACGGTCCATTGAAGAGCACATATAGAACACATGACTCACACGTTAACACTGAGATTCAGAAGAAAACACACAAGGATACAGTGTGTGTACAAACAGATCCCAAAGGATCATATAATGTACCTATCATCAATCAATGAAATTTTGTCATTTTTTAGACAAAACACCACCTCACCACAGATCACGAATACACCATCCTATGGGACAATTGATTCCCAGGAAAGATCACCAACGAACACCATCATAGTCACACGGTTACAATTTGAGATACAGGGAAATCAGCCCAAGGGCATATGCACAAAGGAGAGAACGGTCCCCAGTGAAGGGAGACGAAGGACCCAATCACCCCCAATACGACATCACAACCCACAGAGGTCACAATGAGTACAGTGAACATGGACCTACAACCAAGGAAGAGGATCCGCAGGGGAAACAGGAAATACAAACAGAAACAACAGGAGATAAACACACAGATAGAAGGGGAAAGTTCCATTATTAATTTAAGTACACATATGCTCACAATGGCCCAGACCAGCCTATTGAGCAAAGGCCTTAAATTTGCCCCCACAACTCCTCTGAATAAATTTGAGACTTATATTAGTATTGAGAAATTTGTGAGGAAACTATGCCTCAAGAAACACTTTATCAAAAATCCCTATGAACGCACTTTTGTCTCTCAACCTTAATACCAACATACCAACTTAAAGCAAAAGTCCCAAAAATATCCACAACTGGAGATAGGACAAGAAATATCGGCTTTTAGAAAAAACATTGAGACAGATATTAGGAAAATTAATACCTCCATACAAAAGAAGCATTACAACAATTTAACTAAATGTGAGTTTGAAGTATTAAAACAACTACAACGGCTAGACAACATAACCATACGCCCTGCTGACAATGCTGACAAAGGAGGAGCAGTAGTGATTCAAAATACAAGGATTACGATAAAGAATGTCGAAAACTATTGATGGATCAGAAGACATACACTAAATTAAATAGGGACCCAACACAAGATTTTTATAATTTTTTATCTGATTTATGTAGGATAGGCCTATAGAAGGGACTTTTATATGAAAGTGAATATAAATATATATTGGACGCAGAACAAAGGATTCCTGTTTTTTATTGCTTGCCAAAAGTGCATAAAGACAATAAGAACCCCCCAGGACGTCTCATAATTTCAGGGATAGGATCAATTATGTGTAATCTGTCACACTATATATATCAGATCCCCGTCTTATATTAAAGACACAACCGATGTTATAAAAAACCATTGAGACTTTAAAATATGATCCATAATGGTGTCTGGTTACACTGGACTCCTTATACCTCAATAATACACAAACAAGTTCTGGAGGCAATACATACAGTGTTTAAAAGAGAGAGCCAACTAAAGGAAGACCAGATAAATTTTACAGTAGAGGGGATTCAACATATCCTATTACACAATTATTTTTGATATGCCTCTGAATTCTACCTCTAGGCCCGGGGTACCGCCATGGGTACCAGCTTCGCCCCCCAGCTATGCCAATCTCTTCATGGCTCAGTGGGAGCATGAGGTGATTGAGCCGTGGCTGGGGGCCAACCTGGTCCTATGGCGTAGGTTTATCGATGATATATCCTTTTTATTTGGAGTGGGGGAGAAGATGACTTGATACATTTTATATCTGAACTTAATCACAATGAGAAGAACTTAACCTTTACCCCTAACATCAACAAAAAACAGGTCGAGTTTCTAGATTTACTGATCACAGTAGAAGATAAGAAACTAGTTTGCAGTACTTACCATAAACCGGTGACACGGAACAGTTATATTTTACATACTAGCTGCCACGTCCCCAGGTGGTTAGCTAACATACAAATGAGTCAGTTTAGGCGCCTTAAACGTAACTGCACACTAGAAGAAAACTTTGAAAAAGTGACCCAACAGATGACGAAGAATTTTGAGGGCAAGCAGTATCCATCTAGCCTGTTACAAAATTCCCTCAATAAAGTAAAAGCGATGGAAAGGGCAGCTTTCTTTAAAGACAAAACTGATATGGAAGGAAAGGAAGACTCAGAAGAGAAGATAAGACTCATTCTTCCGTTTAACTCACAATATAGGAAGATAGAAAATCTGATTAAAACCCACTGGCACTTCCTACGTGAGGACAAGATAATTGACCCTCTTCTACCAATTTTCTCTGAAATCACTTATACGAGAGTGCCCTCTCTAGCTGTGAAAATAGCCCCAACTGTTAAAAAGAAAAAGAAAGCAAACTCTGGAACTTTAACAAAATGGGCAGGTTTTCATGGCTTTTATCGATGTGGTAGCTGCTCAAATGGTAAAACTACAAAGAATCACAAGAATACAGAACAGGTTAAATCAACGACCAATAATTATAAATGGGAAATCAAAGACTTTTTAACATGTAATACCACAGATGTAATTTATTTACTCCAGTGTACGTGTGATAAACAGAACTTAGGGAGGACGAAAAGGACACTAAAGAAAATAATTTCAGAGCATATTGCCAACATCCGAAAAGGGTATAAAAAACACACGGTGTCAGGACACTTTAAGACACACCATAACCAAGACCCCAGTACATTAAGATATGTGGCCCTAGAGAGAGTTGAACCAAACTGGAGGGGGGTGAATCACATTATGCATATGTCCCGCATAGAATCGAGGAGGATCTTTGAGTTTGGCACATTGGTTCCGAAGGGCCTGAATGCAGATTTAGAGGTATTCTGCTTTTTATAACTACGGGTGCCTGGGACCGACGGGACATCATGGTCCGGCTGTTATATTTCCAGCACCCTGATCTCCCCTTGCTCCCAGGCCCCACTTATTCTTCCTCATTTGTGAGTATAGCAAGAAAAAATTGAGAAAAAAGAATGCACTGAATAAAAATGCACTAACAAAGAAAAAAACAAACCAAAAAAACCATGCATTAACAACACTAGAAAATAACGTATGGATAACGCACCAATTGTGCATGAAGAGACTAAAAGTCGTCCTATGAATATATTGCAAAGTATAATTGAATGTCTAATATTATGCAACAGGTGTTGAGCCTCCCATCTGTGCACTTGTTTTGAATAATAATTCAGTCATAGCTGCCCATAGCAACCAATCAGAGCTCAGCTTTCAGTTCCTACAGGGCTCTGATAAAATAAATGTCGAGTTCTGATTGGTTGCTATGGACAACTAAGACAGATTTACTATTAGGCAGTTTGATTTGGAGATATTGGAAGCGGGCTACTGCAGTGGCCAGGTTACTGGTTGTTAATGTTCTGTATTTGTTTGTGACGCCAATTGCAGCGTGCGCAGGGTACTATCACAGGGCCCTTCCAAGATGTTATAACGCATGTCCCAGATTAGGAATGACAGAGTGGTTTAATGGCCTATAATGTCTCTGTAGGGTAGTGATAATTGTGTCACGGTGTCTCCTACCTGGGTACGAACGGACTACTGGCTCACACGGAATAAATTTGAGTGTAGTGATAGTAGGAGTAATAGAGGAATTTTGCAGAAGAAATTATGTCCAGACCTTTAGATGAAATTTAAAAGTTGCTTTACTTGAAATAACTTGCATCCAGTAGGTTTTGGCAATGATTGGCAGGAATGAGTGCTTCTGCTTTAAATGTGACCTCTGCTGTGTGGGGGACAGACTAGCTGAGGAGAAATAGGCTTTTCCTAGGCACTGGACTTAACTCAAAGATGGATTCTCAGGGGATGCTTTCTTCCTGGAATTCTGGAGGTTGATTGTAGTTTTCTGTTCTTCTCATCCAGCTGAGCTGAAGGTGCTCAGACTGATAATATGGCCAAGCTTTAGCGAAGACTAGGTCCTTGCTGTCTTCCTTATGCAGGGGGACTCCTCACACACACCCTTCTCCTAGGAGGGGTGGGCTACACTGACTCTAACTTCCTTCTCCACCCATGCTGCAGGATGTGGGAACAGCCCACTCTCTCCACAGAGGGAGAACTAAGTGGGAATAATCCATTCCAGCTCAGATTCACTAAACTGTCTCTGCCAATGTGTTGCTGCCACCTATTGGTAACCAGGCAAATTACCTGAACAATTGAATTTAACATAGTTTTATATGCACATTTGTGGAAGACAAAATGCAAATTACGTCTGATGACATTATAAAGGCTCTTAGAAGATAGTAGCGGGGTAGAGGCGTGTAGTAACACAACTCTACTTTTTTGTGGGCCACCCTGTACATTCCAGATGGTGTTAGGGAGTTGAGCACTAGAGGCTTTCTCGAGGAGAAAGCAAACAAATCGAAGTGGAGGAAAAAGCACAGACAGCTGTTACTCACAAAACTGTAGCTCAGAGTCCCAGTATCCTCTTGAGTCCTGCCCTGTGAATGATGACCGTGGAGCCTGCGCCTCTTCATAACTTTGGCGGATCCACTGCCAGCTATGGGGCTTTATTAAGACCAACATCTAAAATGCCGGTCTTAATAAATATACCCCATAGTGTGCAAAGAGGCCGCTACTGTGGGGCATTGTATGTGAAGAAGGCACTACTGGGGGCATTATATCTACTCGTGCGTAAATGGGGATGACTAATAAGTAGGGCATAAAAGGAGGCATTAATACTAAATAGGTGTGTTCAATTAAGCAGAAAGAAGTTGTGGTCAATAGACGTCATCACAATAAACTGTGCAGGACTGAGAAAAAAGGATAGTGGGGGCCTTAATGGGATTATTAAGAACAGTTTTTTGTTATGTGTGTGATTAGAACCACCCCACCACCACCACAGGTCAGCAAAAAAATTATTTTATGTGAAACCAGTCCCTGATACAAAAAAGATATGTGACCACTGTACTACATTACTTAATTCTCTTAGGATACAAGGGTGTATGCAGGGTCGGCTTTGGTTACATAGCACCCTGTGTGAGATGTCTTTTTGTCGCTCCCCCCCCTTCTCTTTAGCATATATCTCCACAACCATGCACAACCACCCCTCCATTCATGAATATGGGACAACCAAAAATAACTGAGCACTGGCTATTTTCAAATATTCCATAACAGTGAATGGAGAGAATGCCATACATGCATAGTAGTAATGGTGCCATCATATGTTTATTACATATCTAGCGAATGAAAAAAAAGCACAGTACGTAAATACAGCACTAAAACCAAGCACGGTACATATACACACCAGAACTACGCTGTTTACATAAATATAGCACCAGAACCAAGCACAGCACATAAATACAACACCAGAACCAGCTCATTACATAAATACACTTCCAGAACCAATATGGTGCATATACATTGTGGGAATTAACTTTGATAGAGGCAGGATTGGCCGGCTGACGGACAGTCAGAGACAGTGACACATGGTAAGTCCAAACAAAGTTCCACTTTATTGGTGCCGTTTCAACGGCAAAACAAAAGTCCTCTACATTTCAGTTAAAAACACAAAACAAATCCTGCTAGTCTGAGCACTACCTAGACAGTGTTTTACTAACTCTTAATACGGTACTGTCAGCACTGAAGTTCACCACAGCAAGCTACTCACATGCACCAGCATATCAGTTCCAATATAATCCAGCTCTCAGGCTCAGACTCTCTGCCCGGGATCTCTTTATGCAAGTGCTGCAGGTGCAGCTAAGGCTACTTTCACACTAGCGTTCGGAGCGGATCCGTCTGATGTTTCATCAGACGGATGCGCTCCGATAATGCAGACGTTTGCATCCGTTCAGAACGGATCCGTCTGCATTATAACTTAGAAAATTTTCTAAGTCAGAAAGTAGCCTGAGCGGATCCGTTCAGACTTTACATTGAAAGTCAATGGGGAACGGATCCGCTTGAAGATTGAGCCATATAGTGTCATCTTCAAGCGGATCCGTCCCCATTGACTTCCATTATAAGTCTGGACGGATCCGCTCGCCTCCGCACGGCCAGGCGGACACCCGCAGCGTTTAGGTGTCCACTCACTGAGCGGAGCGGAGGCTGAGCGCTGGCAGGCGGATGCATTCTCAGTGGATCCGCCTCCACTGAGAATGCATTAGGGCCAGACGGATGCGTTCGGGGCCGCTCGTGAGCCCCTTCAAACGGAGCTCACGACCGGACACCCGAACGCTCGTGTGAAAGTAGCCTAATCAGAGACAGCAGGCTAGCACACTTACTAGAAGTGGACTGTGGGTTGGGGAACCCGCCCAACTCTTCCCCAATCCAAACTCCAGGCCCTATACTGGCTTTTCTACAAAGCCACCTCAGGAAAGCTTGGGCTTTCCACTACATACTGGGCATTCCCTGGAGCTTAAGCTGCATATGACAGGATTCTGGGGGAAAAATACCTGATATCAATCACTCTGCCTGTCACTGTCTCACATATCCTCCCCCTCTGTTCAAACCTGTGGGGTAGGACACTTTTAGCTATCAGACAATGTGTCCTAGACAGAGCATCTGCATTTCCTTGCAGCTTCCCTGTTCTGCGCTCAACGGAAAAATTTAAATGTTGTAAAGTGAGAAACCACCTTGTCACTCGTGTATTTCTCTCTTTTTGCTGGCACATCCACGTAAGTGGAGAGTGGTCAGTGACCAACCTAAAGTGGCGCCCCAACAGGTAGTACTTAAGAGATTCCAAGCCCCACTTGATTGCTAAGCAATCCCTTTTTGACAATGCTGTCATTTTTCTCAGCGGGAATAAGCTTCCTGCTCAGATATGTCACAGGATGCTCCTCACCGCCAATCTCCTGTGCCATACTGCACCTAGCCCTACATCAGATGCATCAGTCTGGATGACAAACTGCTTTCTGAAGTCTGGTGTGACTAGGACCGGTTGTTTACATAGAGCCACTTTTAATTCTTGGAACGCCTTTTCAGCCTCGGCACTCCATTGGACCATGACAGACTTACTTCCCTTAGTAAGTAAGGTCTGTTAACGGGGCTGCTGTACTGGCAAAGTGAGGAATAAACCTGCGGTAGTATCCCACAATTCCTAAAAAAGCTTTCACCTGCTTTTTGGTTAAAGGACGTGGCCACTGCTGGATAGCCTCAACTTTATTTATCTGAGGCTTTACCACTCCCCTGCCAATTATGTACCCCAGGTAACGTGCTTCCTCCAGGCCCAAAGTACACTTTTTAGGGTTGGCTGTTAACCCTGGTGCTCGGAGAGAATCTACTACCGCTTGTACTTTTGGTAACTGGCTCTCCCAATCATCACTAAAGATAATTATGTCGTCCAAATATGCTGAAGCATACTGACGATGGGGTTTAAGGACTATGTCCATTAATCTTTGAAAGGTTGCTGGAGCCCCATGTAACCCGAAGGGTAAGCAGACATAACGTTAGAGCCTATCTGGGGTAACAAATGCAGTTTTCTCTTTGGCACTATCAGTGAGAGGAACTTGCCAATAGCCTTTTGGTTAGGTCAAGAGTGGAGAAATATCTAGCCTGACAGAGTCTCTCAATGAGTTCATCAACACGTGGCATAGTTGACACCTCATTCAATTTACGGAAGTCATTACAAAAGCCTAATGTGCCATAGGGTTTAGGAAATAACACCACCTCAGGAAAGCTTGGGATTTCCACTACATACTGTGCATTCCCTGGAGCTTAAACTGCATAAGACAGGATTCTGGGGGAAAAATACTTGCCATCAATCACTCTACCTGTCACTGTCTTACAACATATATAGTACCAGCTCAAAAACATAATTTGCAAAGATATCATTTGTAAAGTCAGGTTAGCCTTTGACATAAAGGTATGTAACGTGTGAAACTACAGGTGCCCGTAAAGGTATTTATATAGTGTCCCTTACTCTTTGCCCCTTTTCTGTAGTACCTCTTGCTCTGTGCCCTTTTTGTATAGTACATTTTCCTCTGTGCTTCATATTCTGTGCTGTTATTGCACAAAAGTAGTAAAACGTAAAAAAAACTATATGTATTTGGTATTGCTGTAAATTGTACTGACCCAGAGAATAAAGATATTATGTTATTTGTATCGCAAAATGAGCGCCGTAAAATTTATAACGTAAAAACTCAGTTTTAATGTTTTTCCTATCTCCCTCCCAGAAAGAGTCAATAAAAGTGAATCAGAAAGTTATGTGTACCCAAAAATGACACCATTAAAACTACAACTTGTCTTGTAAAAAACAAGCCCTCATACAGCTGCATAGCCAGAAAAAAAAAAAGGAATAGCTCTTGGAAGGCGATGATGGAAAAAGGAAGAAAAACGCTTGGTCAGTAAGGGCCAAAACAGGCCTGTCACTAAGAGCTTAATTAAGAGTTAACTTTGACATTCTGCATTTTATTTGAAATGTAATTTTTGAATAAATTTGCTTTCTCCTCATTGCCCTCTACAATCCTCCCTCATCACTCTTTTAAAGAGCCAACACAATCAGGTTTAACCTTTTACCATTGATAAAATTGAAGTGGTGGCAAGGTGTTTTTCTCTGGGACCCCCTCCCCCCATACTTTAAAAAATTTTCCCCCTCACAGTAGTTATTCACCCACAGTGGCTCCCTCACAGTAGTAATGCCCTTGTTGTGCCCCTTCACAGTAGTTATGCCCTCATTACGCCCCTTCACAGTAGTTAGGCCCACATTGTGCCCCTCACAGTAGTTATGCACAGGCAGATTTCCAGTCTTTAGGCTCCTTCTACAAAAGGCCAGCAGCGTGATCTGTACCTGCAGGAGGGAAGGAGTGTGGTGAGCTGAGCGGTCAGTGAGTGAAAAGGCATCCAGATCCCCAGGGCTCTAGCAACATTGCATCTGGCACCACCTTTACAGCTAGCACCAAGGGTGGACCGCTCCCTCTCCACCTACTTTGGCATGCCACTGAGGCTACTTTCACACTAGCGTTCGGAGCGGATCCGTCTGATGTTTCATCAGACGGATCCGCTCCGATAATGCAGACGTTTGCATCCGTTCAGAACGGATCCGTCTGCATTATAACTTAGAAAATTTTCTAAGTCAGAAAGTAGCCTGAGTGGATCCGTTCAGACTTTACATTGAAAGTCAATGGGGAACGGATCCGCTTGAAGATTGAGCCATATAGTGTCATCTTCAAGCGGATCCGTCCCCATTGACTTCCATTATAAGTCTGGACGGATCCGCTCGCCTCCGCACGGCCAGGCGGACACCCTGCAAGCAGCGTTCAGGTGTCCGCTCACTGAGCGGAGCGGAGGCTGAGCGCTGGCAGGCGGATGCATTCTCAGCGGATCCGCCTCCACTGAGAATGCATTGGGGCCGGACGGCTGCGTTCAGGACCGCTCGTGAGCCCCTTCAAACAGAGCTCACGAGCGGACACCTGAACGCAGGTGTGAAAGTAGCCTGAGTTGAAGAACATTTGAGGGTTATTATTTTTTTTTTATCCTTTATTATTTAGTTTTTCACAATTACAAAAAAAGAAAGGAAACAAAAAAGAAATCATGTGCATGAGGCTACTTTCACACTAGTGTTCGGAGCGGATCCGTCTGATGTTTCATCAGACGGATCCGCTCCTTTAATGCAGACGTTCGCATCCGTTCAGAACGGATCCGTCTGCATTAAAACTTAGAAAATTTTCTAAGTATGAAAGTAGCCTGAGCGGATCCGTTCAGACTTTACATTGTAAGTCAATGGGGAACGGATCCGCTTGAAGATTGAGCCATATGGTGTCATCTTCAAGCGGATCCGTCCCCATTGACTTACATTGTAAGTCTGGACGGATCCGCTCGCCTCCGCACGGCCAGGCGGACACCCGAACGCTGCAAGCAGCGTTCAGGTGTCCGCTCACTGAGCGGAGCGGAGGCTGAGCGCTAGCAGGCGGATGCATTCTCAGTGGATCCGCCTCCATTGAGAATGCATCAGGGCCGGGCGGCTGCGTTCAGGACCGCTCGTGAGCCCCTTCAAACGGAGCTCACGAGCGGACACCTGAACGCAGGTGTGAAAGTAGCCTGAGTTAGAGAAGATGCTACATGAAATCCAAAAACACACAATACACATATACAGATGTAGCAGGGGTACAACATTGCGTTATCTTGAAACAAAAGCCATTGAAAAGCAATTGCTTAATGCATTTAGCTGCATTTAGTTTAGATAACATGTCTCATAAAGCATGTGTGTTAACCCTGCTACATATTTTTTTTAAAAACGAAATAATTAATTTAATTAAATTCCCTCTCTCTCTCTCCATCCACCATTCTCATGTCCCATGGTCCTTATCTCTATATAGATTATATCCTCAAACACTCTGTATGTTTGAGCCATGGGGCCCACATTAACTCAAATCATTTAAATTGGCCTCATTTTACATATATCTCCTCTTCTAAATATGCAATCCTACTGACTTTCTCCAGAAATTGTTTAAAAGTAGGTGATTTCTCACTTATCCAGTATTGCGCTATAAGTTTTTTGCTTGATATATAAGTTTTAGAACCACTAACTTGACCAATAAAGGTACACCAAACCTGGAAGGGGAGCCCAGAACGCATAGAACAGGGCTCTCTGGAAGAGATATATCATATACCATATTAATTATTGCTAATAGATCCGACCAGTATTTCTTTAAATTGGGACATGACCACAGCATATGTAAGATACCTGTCTCTGGCAACTGACACCGTGGACACAGTGAATCTGCCCAGTGGCGTAACTACCGGAGAAGCAGCTGCTTCGGGGCCCGGCGCCCCGGCAGCGTGTGTGACGGTTTATTTTCAAGTTAGTTAAATATCGATTCTTGTCTTAATGTTCAGGGCCCCTTCACAGCAGCTGCGGCTGACCAGGCCCCCCTCGCTAATGTGATCTAATCTTACTGTCTCCTAAAGTCTCCTGATGTGTCTGGGATTCGAACCCACAACCTCCAATGTATCAGTGGCAAAGCATTTACCCACACAGCCATAAAGGCTGCATTATACCTGATTGAAAAAATATGAGACTTCTACTGTTACAGCTGGCTAAGTGTACATCTATACACATGACAGCTGCCCCAACACACCCAGCACTGCTATATCTCTATATGACAGCTGTCCCAGCACACTCAGCTCTGCTATATCTCTATATATGAGCAGCTGTCATGTGTATAGATGTACACTTAGCCAGCTATGACAGTAGAAGTCTCATATTTTTTCAGTCAGCAGCAAGGCAGCTCTTATGGTCTTGTGGTTAAGTGCTTTGCCTCTGATACAGAAGCTTGTGGGTTTAAATCCCAGCAGAAACTTTTCTGAAATACAAGCACTGACTCCATATATGGGCATACAGGGCGGGACACAGGAAAAGGCTGCATCGCATCGCTGACATGGAGGTAAGTAGAAGTGTTTATTATTTTTTTTTAATACCCGACTGTTACTGCCATGGAGGGAGCGGGGGGGGGGGGCACCTGATACTGGCACATGGGGGGGGAGAGAGGCACCTGACACTGGCACATGGGGGGGGAGAGGGGTTGGCACCTGTTACTGGCACCTGGGAGGGGTTGGCACCTGATACTGGCACATGGGGGGGGAGAGAGGCACCTGATACTGGCACATGGGGGGGAGGGAGAGAGGCACTTGATACTGGCACTTTTTTTGTGGGGGGGGGAGATGGCACTATGATACTGAGACATGGGGGGAGGAGAGAGGCACTTGATACTGGCACATGGGGGGGGAGAGAGGCACTTGATACTGGCACTTTTTTTGTGGGGGGGGGAGATGGCACTATGATACTGACACCTGGGGGAGGGGGGATTGGCACCTGATACTGGCACATGGGGGGGGAGAGGCACCTGATACTGGCACCTGGGGGGAGGGGGGTTGGCACCTGATACTGGCTCCTGAGGGGGAGAGAGGCACCTGATACTGGCACCTGGGGGGGAGAGAGGCACCTGATACCGGCACATGGGGGGGGGGGAGGGGTTGGCACCTGATACTGGCACATGGGGGGGAGGGAGAGAGGCACTTGATACTGGCACTTTTTTTGTGGGGGGGGGGAGATGGCACTATGATACTGGGACATGGGGGGGGAGGAGAGAGGCACTTGATACTGGCATGTGGGGGGGGGGGTTGGCACTTGATACTGGCACATGGGTGGGTTTGGCACTACGATACTGGCACATGGGGGGGAGAGGGGCACTTGATACTGGCACTTTTTTTGGGGGGAGATGGCTCTATGATACTGGGACATGGGGGGGAAGAGAGAGGCACTTGATACTGGCACATGGGGGGGTTTGGCACTATGATACTGGCACATGGGGGGTGGGAAGGAGAGAGGCACTTGATACTGGCACATTGGGGGGGGGAGATGGCACTATGATACTGGGACATGTGGGGGGGAGGAGAGAGGCACTTGATACTGGCACATGATGGGGGGCATCTATGGGGACACTTACTGGCACATTATTGGGGGGCATTATGGGGGACACTAGGCCGGCAGCCTATCAGAGGCCGGACACTGAGGGGCATCTACTAGGGCACTATATATGGGGCATTTTATACTGGTACATTATGGGGGACACTAGCAGGAAGGGGGGAGAGGAGCACTATGGGGGAATTTACTGGGGGCACTATATAGGGGTATTTTATACTGGGACATTATGGGGGCACTATGGGGACATTAGCTCAACTGGGTTCATTACAAGGGGGTATTTTTGCACTGTCACATTATAAGGAGAATTATTACTATTGGTGGGGGGCATTATAGTGGGCTTTATTACTCCCCCATGGTATGACCCCCCTAGTAGCAGCACCAGCCTCTCCCTGCTCTGCTACCCCTCTGCCCCTTCTTCAAATCCTTATTATGAAATCTTTCTCATTAGGATAAAGCACAACATCAGCTCCGCCGAGCCCCCGGCCAAGTGTTGAAGTGGTGTCCGAGATCCCCAAGGGTCAAGTAACTAAGTTTTCATATGAAATATGTTTATGTTATACACATATAGCATCCACTGTGCCACACAATATACAGTATACCGCTACACTGTGCCAAAGGAGTGGGGTTTACACAGGAGGAGGGAGGTGCGAAGCGCGCTGGGGGGGGGGCCCTTACAAATATTTGCTGTGGGGCCCAGTCACTTCTAGTTACGCCCCTGAATCTGCCCTCACCCTGGCTTTATATAACAGCAAAGGGGACTTAAAACTCTATGTATTATATACATTTGGGAAAGTCTATGCATGTGACTTAAAGATAAGGATGGAATATAACTAAGAATTTCCCTCCATTCGATGTCCGATAAAGGACCTATATCTTGTTCTCATTTAGCTCTCACAGTCACCGCTAATGGAAAAGATTTTAAGAATTTTTTAAGGAGTTAAGAATATACCTTAAATATAAGCCCATGTACCATATCTTTACCCACAATAAGCTTGGCTAGATTATTTTCCTCTAAAGACACTTCTTTAGTTTTTCTTTGGATTTCTATTGCATGATTTAATTGTAAATACTGATAGAAACAATTATTATCAAAGCCAAATTCCTGTTGTATATCTTTAAATGAGCTCATGTTCTTTACATATATGACAAAAAGTTAAAAATCCCTTTTTTTCCATACTGAAAAACCCTCTAGGCCATACAATTCTGGCAACCAAGGGGTTTGCCAGATACATGTATATATTGTAGGGCCTCTAAGACCCTGCAAAGATATAACCTTCCACCACACTCTATCCATTAATGATAATGTCGACAGGAACTTTACCACTATCTTAAAACCCCTTGCCTCCAGCATAGCAATCAGGTTATTATTATTAAAGTAGTTTTTCAGAATATTACCGACTCTATCTGTAGAGCGCTCTGTTTCCCATCCTTTAAAATGTTGCATTTGAGAAGCATATAAATATAACTCCGGGTTTGGTATCGCTAGGCCACCTTCCTTGATACTATAGTACAATGTTTCTAATTCAATTCTAGGATACCCTGCGCCCCATTAGAGATGGCCTTGCGGTTCGCCTGGCGGTCTTTTTGCGGCGAACTTTGCGTGTTCGCGATTCGCTGAACATGCGAACATATGGAGAAATTCATGCCCGCCATATTCTTTTACATTGTGAAGAACTTTGACCCATGACACATCCATCAGGTGGTACAGGACAGCCAATTGAGACATTTCAGCACATGGACATACCCCCTACCTTATAAATAAACCTGATCTGGCCGCCATTTTACATTCAGTGTTTTGCCAGTGTAGGAAGAGGTTGCTGTGTGGAGCAGGGACAGGCTGTTAGGAACACCAAACGCTATCTAATAGGGCCACAAAAGTCATTTTAAGCACTAGTATAGGTGTGCTATCGATATGTGTGACATACTGCGGGATGTGATATACTTATAATATACTTTTATAATGAGTCAAAAACACATAGATCTATATAGTGATCACCTGGAAGTCAGGGGCCTAGGGGCTAGGGGCTTACTAGGGCCATTTTTATATAGGGTAAGGTTCCGGACGGGGTCGCTCTTATCAGGGCGGGTGGTCTGTGGTTAGGCTATCAGGGCCAGAATAGCACCCCCCTGTAGGGCAATATCAGAGACAGTTCTTTGCCCACCCTGTCCTTCAATATCACATCATCATCTAGCCCAGGGATGGATGTTTTTTTGCTTTCCCTCCTGGATTCATCAATGTGCACTGGAACCCCCCGGATTGTGGTAGGACATATGGTTTCTGATTTGGTGCCGCCGAGCACCTGATTTAGTGCCGCCGAGCACTTGTTATTGCCTACCACATCTATACTTTTTGCTTAATTTTAATAATTTAATTTATTTTCATTTTGAGGGATATCTTTTCCATTCACACGTCTGCAAAATGGGTCCGCATCCATTCCGCAATTTAGCGGAACAGGTGCAGACCCATTCATTTTCAATGGGTCCGGAATGTGCTGTCCACATCTGCATTTGCGGATCCGCACTTCTGCATCTGTGCTTCCGTTTCCGCAAAAAAAAAAAAAATAGAACATGTCCTATTCTTGTCCGCAATTGCAGAAAAGATTAGGCATTTTCTATTATAGTGCCGGCGACGTGCGGTCCACAAATTGCGGAATGCACATTGCCCGTGTCCATGTTTTGCGGATCCGCAAAACACTTACGGACGTGTGAATGGACCCTCATAGTAAAATTATTAAAGGTTACGTCTTATCTTCATGTATATTCTAATGGATTGCCTTCCTTGTACAATGTTATAATATACTTTCTATGTTAGAAAGTATATTATAGTGCATTTGTATTGTGCGGCAGTTGTGTGCGGTTCTGCTGCGATACTGCAGGTATATAGAGGGACCAGAGTTATTGGAACAAATAATTTCTACTGGTGTGATATACCAGTCGTTCCCCCAAAAAACTGATTGAAGCGGGGTGTTATATACGAATATACTTTCTTTCTAGTGCATTTGGATACTGTATAGTGCATTTGCGCATGCGCATGCGCGTACGCGAAAATTATATTGCCGATATTTTGCATAATTCTTTTTTTTTATGGAGATCGCAAATTCGAATAATACATCTGGTATCTCACTGTCCATGTTGTGGGACTATTTGTGCACTTCTAGTAGTTATTTCTTGGCTGCAAATATGAGCTGAAGGTTTTTCAGGTTCGCCTGCCATTAAAATGAATGGGACCCTCCGCAAACATGCGGTTTGCGAACATTTGATCGCGATCGCGTTCGCGAACCGCCCCGGCAGATGTTCGTCCATCACTAAGCCCCAGATTAGGGTTGTGAATAGCCTTTTTACTTTCACAAAGAACTCCTTGGAAATCTAAATTGGGGAGCTATATAAATAATAAAGCAGTTGTGGTAGCCATATAATTTTTAAGTAGATTAACTCTCCCAATTACTGATATCGGTAATTTTGCCCAAATTATTAATTTTTGTCTAAACTTATTTAATATCGGTCTCAGGTTTAATATATCGTAACTACCAATGTTTGCTGAGACCTCTATCCCCAGATAACGGAACTGCATTACTCTCTTCAGTTGGCAATCGCCCAAGTCCACACTCTGAAGTAGAGGATCCAGTAGCATTATAATAGATTTTGTCCAGTCTACATTTAATCCTGAGTATTTACCGAATCTCATTATAAGTGACATCCCCCTTGGTAATCAAATATTGATTTTGTCAAGGAACAATAGGATATTATCTGCATAGAGTGCTATGCTGTACTCCATGTGTAAAACCATAAATATCTTTGCTTACTCTTATTATAGCTGCCAGTGGCTCCACTACAAGTGCGAAGAGGAGAGGTGACAGGGGGCACCCCTGTCTAATCCCTCTACTCAATTCTATTATTCATGATAATAGTCCATTAACTCTGATATATGCACATGGGGATTTATATAAAAGTCTAATCCATTTAATAAATTGGTCCCCAAAGCCCAATTTGTGCACAACTTCCAAAAGGCAAGGCCATTCTACAGAATTTAAGGCTTTTTCCGTATCTAACAAGCAGATTTCCCTAAATCTATATTGATTGGATGGTATTTGTATATTAATAAACAGGCGACGTAAGTTTGTTGCGGTCGATTTATGTGGCATAAAGCCTGTTTGATCAGGGTTAACTAATGTGGTGACAACTTTGGATAGACGGTTCGCTAATACTTTTGCCAGGATTTTTGTATCTGAGTCTATAGGACTCTGGCAACTGACCATCCTTTCCAGGTTTTAACAATACCACAACTATAGCTTCCTGCATTGATTTTGGAAGAGAGACAGTTATTAAGGATTCATTATAAACATTGATTAGGTAAGTTAAGAGTATATTATCAAAGCATTTATATAGCTCTATTGGGAGCCCATCAGATCCCGGTGCCTTTTCGTTCGGCATTTGACTAATTGCTTCTTTTAGCTCCTGCATTGTTAAAGGAGCATCTGATAAAAGCCTATTTTCCTCGGATAAACTTGGAAGCGGAATTGTTGACAAATAATCTGATATCTGGGATGAAGATTTATCACCTTTAGAAGAATACAGTGAAGCATAGTATCTCTGGAAATGATCCAATATTAAAATTTTATCCGATGTCACAACATCCCCATCTTCTTGCAAAAACGAGACAAAGGGAGGGGGGAAGGTGATCCCATGCCAGCATAGTGAGCAATCGTTCCGCCTTTTCCCCTTCTTCATAGTATTTTTGGTGAATAAAAGATCTTTTATATATTGCCAGGTCCATTAAAAAGGTATTATATAATTTCTGTACCACCTGCCAAACATCTCTATTTGAGGAATTAAAATCAGGAATCATTCCTCTTTCAGCTTCATCCATGCGGCACAGTAAATTATTACCTAAAAGACTAGTTTGACGTTTTACCCTATTTATTTGTTGTATTAAAGAGCCTCTAAGCCAGGCCTTTATAGAATCCCAAACAATAGTCAAGGCCGTAAGAACCATTCTATGGAAACAGTAGGTTTAAAGAGCACACCAAATGCCTGAAATAACGTCTTTATTAACTTCAACTTTTCTTCATATAACACTGCCGCTTCCGCAGCAGATAGTCTATCAGATAGTCCATGTACAAAACACGTGTTGAATAAAGTATCACAAAATGGTGGAATGCATAAGATGGTGGTTCAACTGTTCAATCTTGTCATTCAACATAAAATAGTGAATATATTTCTCTCTTGAGTATCTGTACTCTCACTTTAAGTTATTTAAGCACTTTATGATCTCTCTGGGAGGTATATCTGAGATCTAAACTAATAGTTCACTTGCTGAATTTGGTCGCAATTTGCAGTTAGCAGTAACTATTTGCAGATTGGTTGAGTATGATCGGGTATGGTTGTATGCAATTTGGATTGCAATATGGAATTTGAATTTGGATTGTGAACTTTGTAGTTTGCAATTGGTGGAACTGTAAGTCAACACACATATAACTGGTTCAGTATACAGTTCTAATCACTATATTAACAGTAGGAACATTATATTACTGTTTTAAATACCTATTTTGGCATCTGTGCTTCCATAAAACACAGCTCTTAGTGGAGTGAATGTCTGTTCAGCTTCTCTCCTCTGGTGTAATGATGCTAGCAGCTCCTGCTAGGGGGATTTCCCATACAGGCTGTGTGTGAGACTGGCTGTGATTGTTCAAGACTCCTGCCCAGCAGAAACAGTTTAACTCTATGCTTTCTGTTGTTTCTGCTGTGTCATTGAGCTTACCTCACATCCATATAATGAATCTTAAAGGCATATTATATTTTCTGCTTCTTTGAACACAATACATAACAGTTATATGACATCCAAACATGAAGTCACTGTAAATAACTCTGCTTTTGTCTTTAACACACAAACATAGGAACTGTATTAAGGTTATTGGCAGGTCTAGCTGTATAAACATATAAGCTATATTAGCAACCTAGGAGAGGTCTTAGCTGGCCAGCTACAATCCTATCTAAAGGACTCACCGTAACCCAATGAGGATTTAGTTTCCAGGGCCTTCTATTTATTTGTATCTTTCCTAGACTCCCAAAACTACAGTTAAAAATTAACAGTGAGTGATCTGACAGACCTTTTGTAAGATACTTTGCTTCTAAACACATAGATATCATTTGTTCATTGCCCAGAGCCATATCTATTCTCAAAAGAGAATTATAAGTAGCAGAATGATATGAAAAACATTGTACATTTGTTTTTTTTATCCTCCATAAATCGCAGAGGCTTAGTTCCTCCAATAAACTCCCGAATCGGGTACGTGGACTGTCAAGCAAGGAAACAGAGCTAGTAAATTTATCCCAATATGGGTGAACGTATCTGTTAAAATCTCCCAAAATTAATGTAAGGACATGTCGGACATGATAGAATAAAATAAAGTACCTTATTAAACACGCTATTGTCATAAGGAGGAGGAATATAGACTGCAGCAATGATACACTGCACATTATATATTTTACATAACAAACAGACATATCTGCCCTCCATATCCAGTTCACTCTTAATCAATTGAAATGGAATTGTTCTGGGTACAAGGACACTTTCTCCCCTTGATAAAGATGTATATAGAGAGTGGTACGCCGCCCCCATCCAGGAACGTTTAATTCTTGTCAACCTTTCTTTCACCAAGTGTGCAAGTCTTGCAAACACACAATGGAGGGCAGATATGTCTGAACATAGTCAAATACAGCTTGTCTCTTAATGGGCTCATTCAAACCCTGGACATTTCACGTTAAAAAGAACATCATACAAAAGATACATCTAATCTCAATCACCCATCAGTTATAAATAAAAAATTCGGGGTATGGGCGTAACTCCTAAAAAAAAGAGAGAGAGAGAAAAAAAGAGAAAAATAAAACCTCGCCATCGCCACCTAACTACACAACTGCCTAAATATAAACCCATAAATTGAAGACCCTAATACGTTTTTTCTTCCTTTTCCTTTCCTTTCCACTCCTTTCCTTTCCCTTCTCTCCCTTCCCTTCCTCACGTTCCCCTTTCCTTTTCTTTTATATATTCCTTTCCCCTTTAATTAGCTTAGTCTAGTGTTTTATTTACATAAGGATGGTTCTCTGTGATCCAGCCACTGAAGCGCCTTTTTAGCATCCTCAAAAAATAAAGATTGTCCTTATGTTGATTCTTAAGCAGGCTGGATATAACATGGTGTATGATATTTCCAGATTTCTTAGACATTTTTTAACATCTACAAATGTAGCCCCTTTCTTCTGGATTGCTGAAGAGAAATACAGATAAAAGGCAATATTAGAACCATCAATAGTCAGATCTTTCATAAGTCTTGCCTTTCTCAAAATAACATCTCTATCTTGGTAATGTAATACGTTAATTAGGACCGACCTTGGGGGGGCACCTGGTGGAAATGGTCTTGTTGGTATCTAGTGAGCTCTCTCTTCTGCAAACAACGGGGATGAAACAGTTTTACCAAACACATCAAGCAGCCATTTAAAAAAATAAAACTGTAAGTTTTGTCTCTTCAGCGCTTTCCGGAACCCCAACTATACGGATATTATTTCTATGTAAATGATTTTCCATATCGTCCATTTTAAATAATAATGCTGCAATTGTGTCATCATATTTGGATGATCGCTTTTGTAGCTTAACTACTTGATCATCTAAATCACTCACCCGTTTTTTTTTTACAGCAGTGGTGCGCTCTGACACCTTTTCCAAAGTAAATCTAAGAAAGCCTTCTTTTAACGTTCCCATTTGAGCCCCCAAAATTGTACAGTATTTTTCCTTTTTACGGTGTGCAGTACATCTCTGAGTAACCTTACTTTCATCCTCTTGACTAAATTCTGTTACAAGATGGGGATAAGATTCCCCCTGGGTCGGGGAGGGTGATATATCCACACTATAAACATTGCACAGGGAATCCGTTTTTTCTTCAATACTGGCAGCAGCCTCATTACAGGGCTTAGCACCAGGCAAAGTTTCTCCCACTTGATTGTGCGGCCTTATACTCGAGTCACTCCCCTCTTCCATACCCAGTAACCTAGGAAGGAAATACCTCTCCATCTTTGCAGTTTGTTCTATTCCACCCTTTCTTCGGCAGGCTGTATGCAGTCCTATTGGAGTTACTTGTAGGCCTGTTGGTGATTTACATGTAGCGGACTGTTGAGGGACGTTCTGTTGTACCGAGCCTTTGTAGGTATTCTCCTTCTGACGTCTCCCCATCTCGTCCGACCCACAGCGTCTCCGGAAGATCCTCACACCAGGTAACCTAAGGCCCGAACACTGCGACGGTCACGTGGTAGCATCGCCAGATCAGAGAGGCGGTCACCTTAATTAACGTCGCTGCCAAGACACCCATCCGAACCAGGACACTCCAGGACGCAGGGTATTGCCGGCTGTAATAAGCAAGCTATTACGGGCTTTGATGCTGCGTCCCAGCCGCCGGATGCCTTAGCTGAGCGGAAAGCAGCACAGACAGTGGGCCCTGTAGCTTAGTGGTGGTTGCTAACAGAGGCTAAGCGGCATGGAAGCAATGAGCCTCTCTGTCTGCAGCTTGGCTGACTTTTTCAGTCTTTTGCATTTTAAATTTTTATTTTTTTTCCTTATAGTTTTGTAGTGCTACTTAACTACCTTCTTCTTGTTTTAATAATTTTAATACTTTCTTTTTGTTATTTATTGTCCCTTTACATTTCTATTTATCCACATTGGATTTCCCTTTTCCTAACCCTTTTATTCCCATACGGTATGTACTTCTCACAATGAAAATGTAGGATGCTTTTAAAAATGCCCCATTTTGTGGTTGTATTTTTATTTTTGAGGACATTGTTCCAGTTAGTGAGGCAGCTGATCAAATTTTGCCTTCCTGAACTTCATCAATTTTGTGCCTCCCTACACTCTATTTAACCCCTTCAGGACGCAGCCATTTTTCACTTTCATGACAGACTATTTTTGCAAATCTGACATGTATCACTTTATCTGATATAAAAATAGTTTTCTCGCGACACATCATATTTGCAAATTTGAGTTGGTATGTTATTTATACCATTATTTATACACCATTATATTGTTGTGGAAATTTTATTATGCAGACATTTTATCTTAGGATGTGTGTGTGTGTTTTTATAGATTGTCATCTGTCTCCCTGTGTCCGATTTAACCGAAGAACGCTCTAGCAGAGGGTACTTGGGTTGAATCGGGACCAGTGGTAAAACCGTCAGTATGAAAACCTTCACATGTTCTCAGTGTGTAGGGGGGCGTTTGCCGGTTTGTGAGCACTAAGTGCAATGCACTGGGCTTCTTCCCTTCAAATGTCTATACACATTAGAGAAGTGAAGTCTGCATAACGAGAGATACATATTATACCTCTGCTGCGGCTTCGCCTATCCCTTTCTGGATACATATCTGCTTTTAAGACATGCATATCTGCCTTGTCGGTATACTCATACCGTATACTGACAATTGCCGTAGCAATGTCTCACAGATGGTCTCAAACCTATAAGAACCAGTAGAATGATCTTCGCTAGATGCTGGTCGCTTTGAGCAGTATAGATTGGGATCCATGCTGACAGTGGTGGGGGATGGGCGGCCACCTGGCTGGTCAGACAATGGACATGCCTCATCCTTCCTTATACAGGGATGGGGTGTGTGCATTGTCTGTCCAGCCATGTTGATGCCCTTCCCTGTCCTTTGACAAGTCTCACTTCCTGTATGTCATCACTTCCTGCATCCTTGTTATGGGCCAGCCCCTTTTACACCTTTTGTGAGTAAATAAAAGAAACAGACTGGGCAGGGGGAAGGGGGAGTTGCTCAGAAGAATTCAAGATGGTAACACCTGTGTCTGACTCTGACTGCGGTTGAGGGAATAGGGATTTACCTTTCCTTACACAAACTTTGATGCGGGCGGATTACAACTATTAATATTTCTACAACAGTTTGGCGAGCACAGGTAGGGAGATAATTTCTTCCCCCGTTATCAGCAGAACTTAAAGGAGACACAGCTTAATTTTCAAAAAGCAAAAAAGGCCGGCATAAGGTAATATCCTTTTCCTTACTCTCATTTTTGAGAAAATTTTGCTCTTTGTGAACTGAAATCTGTGTACTCCAATCTGCTGATATCAGAAAAAAATCTGCTTAAAGAACCTTTTGGTGTATGTGGTTGTTACCTGCTGCGTAAACGGGTGTAAGGATAAGGTAAGCGCTTTTCCGTTGTGTTGATTGTACGGAGGTTGTACGATGAGATAGTTTGCTGAGCAGTACAGGGTATAATTTGGATTTTCTATTGCTGGATTTTGTAGACACTATCTTGATTTCCTTTGTGAAGGCCATTTTATTTTCCTTTGTGTGTGTCAAGCCATGTGCTTTTGTTGGCCATCTTTAATTTCCGTTCTGTGGTGTGAAGAACATGTGCTTTGGCAGACATCTTGGTGAGTTGGTGCTGCTGGTTTTAACAAAGAATTTATTTAGTTTTGGTGTCTATGGAAAGTGATTTGATTGTTTTTGCTTTAAATGTCAGTTTTGTCCAGAATAGTTATCTTGTCTTTTTGTAACCTTTCTATGTACAGTTTGATTTTGTTTTGATAAGTTTTGTGCTGGATATCAGTTGAGTGTTCGGTTATGGTATAGCGCATTGACCAGTCTGATAGGGGAATCATTGTGTGAGCATTAGTGGCAGTTTAGCGGTGAAATTGTCCTATAGTTGATGATTCTGCTTAATGTTTGTATATCTGTGGCTGTTACACTGAATTGTAGAATTGTTTGGCATAGTTAATACAGGTACTACAGTGTAGAAAGAAGGTGCTTGTTGTTATGTGCCAAAAGTATTGGGACAACTCCTAGAGATCGATAGCAGTGTATTTTTTGTAGCAACCATTGTGGTGTTTGTTTTGCTGTGCAATGGAAAGTATTTTTAAAGAAGTTGCAAAGTTGAAGGACACGGCGGCCATTCTTCAGGCTATGCAGGGATCTACTGATCCATGGCTGCAGGCTCAGAATTGTCCAGCAAACCTGATCGGTACCAAAAAATGGCGCAAAAGGAAAGGCAAGTATGCTCTGATTTTTGCTGCTGGGTGGATAGCGGATAAATATCAGGAGTTTTGTAGGCTGACGCTGAGTTTGGAGGGAGAAGTGGAAGATTTAAAAGTGGAAATTGTTAAATTGAGAACTCTTGTCCAGCAGGCAGCCGAAGCTAGCGCTAATTATGAATGTACTGTGAGGTGTAATACTGAGCTGCGCAAGGAAAATTAATGTTTATCTGAAAGCCTGACGCATGCACAGGGTGCTGTAAGGGAATTGTCGGAGTCATTGAAGCAACCGTTAGAGAGTAATGTGTCTGTAACATCCCAGAGTGGGGTTACTAACGCTTTTACCCTGCTACTATCTGCTAAGGGCATCAACACGGTCATTTGATGTGATTTCCCTCATGTCATTCACCACTGTGCAGATGAAACCATTTTAAATTTGATTTTTTCTTTGTAATGTTTCAGGTCTACCAGCAGGTGGCGGCATCGTTGGTAGGAATAGTTTTAATGTTATGGCCATTCAGAATGGAATGTTCCAGTTCTGTTCTGCCCCCCTGCTTAAGGGAAGTGGAGTTTCCCACACCCTGCAGCAAGGGAGGGAAAAACCAGTTGGATCCAGTGGGTTCCAGCTCTCCCTGCATGGGGAAGGCTGCGTGTGTAGGAGCCCCCAGTTCTAGGGATCCAGGCCAGAATTTTGTCTCGGCTAAGACCAAAGATCATCATTCCCAGCCTGAGCCCTTCAGCCTCAGCTGGTAGAAAGCAAGCAGCCACCTCCAGAACTCCAGGAAGAACCATACCCTGTGAGCATAACTGTGAGTACCGTCCAGAGACCAGGAGAAGCCAAATTCCTCCTCAGCTAGTCAGTCCCCAACACAGCAGAAGATAGACAGAGCAGAAGATAGTAATTCCTGCCACATATTGCCAATACCTGCTGGGACCCAAGACTATTGCTGTATCTCACATGGATTACTGCTGCATCAAGTAAAGACCAGTTTGAATTATATTCCAAGTCTGGATCTCATTCATAGCTACCAAGTTCCTCAATTACTCCTACTAGCAACATACTAATTTATTGCAAGTGAGCCAGGATCCAGGAGTCCAGCCGTACCAAGGTAGCAGACACCGTTGACACTATTGCCATTATCAAACAGAGACATTACACCACTCTGGCATTCCTAACCTGGTACGTGAGTTGAAACACCTTAAGGGGCCCTGTGATTGTACCCTGCGCACGCTGCAATTGGCGTCACGAACAAAAACCATAGACTATTATATGCATATCCTGACCCACTGCATAATTGGTGTCTGGGTAACTGCACCCACGGTCCGGCTCATTGCATAAGTGGCGTCACTGGAACAGGATACAAATTCAATTTTGTGCCATGACAGGATCGGATTGAATTGTGTGCCCCCATCCCTGCATAACCTGATCCAATTGTGTGCCTCACCAGGATTTACCTTTGTGCCTTACTGCATGTACTCATTGCTAAAGAGTGTGTGCTTGCATCAGCTGCAGCACAGTGGCAGCGCAGGAGTTAAGCAACTATCCCAGATATCTCCACCCAGCAGAGGGGAGGGAACCAAACAGCCTGCCTCCACAGAGAAAGCATTCCTACAGCAGCAGGAACAAAAGTGTTGAATACAAGTTCCCAGGAGGATAAAGAGATCGCTGCCCATACAGGAAGCAGGAAGTAAAGCGGCGGCCATTTAAAAAAAGGGAAATACAGCATTGTCTTCCTTGAATGTTGGAGAATCATCTGCTATTGAACCTGAGTGAGTACAATTGTGCAAATAACCTTGCTAAAGACTGTTAATAGTTTTTATCTGTCTGCCAGAGCACCATACGTCCCGAAATTGAGCAGTTGCAGCGACTCTTAAAGGAGCCACGC
Source organism: Bufo bufo (assembly GCF_905171765.1). Taxonomy (NCBI): domain Eukaryota; kingdom Metazoa; phylum Chordata; class Amphibia; order Anura; family Bufonidae; genus Bufo; species Bufo bufo. The sequence continues at coordinate 274,616,987 of NC_053393.1, forward strand.
ACCAATTCTGCTGCAGTCACCCATAGCAACCTGCATCTAAAATTGCATTGTAGCCAGTACTAATCCCTCTAATCTGGTACTGGGCATCAAGGGACATGTCTGACAACAAAGATAGCACCCACTTTGACCGCAGCGATCCATCAGCAGCAGCGGCAGCCACCTGCATTATACCTCTCACTATGCCATACTATTTTGGGGCACCCTGGCTCCCAAGTTACTCAGGAGAACCCCATTCACTCAGGGAATTCCGTGATAAAATGCTAGCCACGTTTAAGCTATATCCTGTATCACATGATCAGAAAGTGGAAATCCTGATTGGCCAGTTACAGGGAGCTGTGCTCCGGGAGGTCAAGTCCTGGCCCCAGTCAGAGCGGAAAACCGCTGAGCAGATCCTAGACCGACTCAGTACCACCTTTGAGACTAGGACCGCATCTGAGCTTAAAATGCGCTTCTTTGGAAAGCGGCAGCAGTCAAAGAAGACCTTGAGAGACTTTGCCCTGTCCCTGCAGGAAGCCCTGCGAGCTGTTGTCCAGATTGATCCCCGTGAAGCTGAGGGACAAGATCAAACCCTCAGGGAACAGTTTATTGAAGGTGTCCTTGATGAATCCCTCAAACGTCAGCTGAAGATGCTTTCAGCTCAGCACCCAGATACCCCTTTCGTGGACTTTAAGGAACTTGCTATTGACATCCTAGGTGAAAGTCACCAAGCTGAACCTCCTGAAAACAAGAAGGCAGGGCCCGCACTACGGCCTGCTACTCACAGCCAAATAGCTGAGCATGGGGCTCAGGCACCCGTTCCAGATACTGTAGTAGCTCTGACCGCTCAAGTCTCCCTCTTAGCTGAGAATATGGAGAGGGTGAAGAAACAGCCAGAGCTACTAGAACAACAACCCAAGGTGGGGAAAGGGACTTCTGCAAACAGCGACCGCTCTACGCCCGGTCTACAAGAATATCGGCGTCAGCCAGCTAGTAGATTGCCAGACCCCGGTTATCAAAACATCAGGTAACAGTGATGCCTGCATTGTCAGAGGTATGGACACATTGCAAAGGACTGCCGTCAGTTAAACGGGTATCCCCTGAGGTCGAGGACCGTCCCTCGGGAGGAAGAATACTAGGTCCCAAGGATCCAGCCTTTATGCCGAGGTATGTGGGCGCCCGCCCCGTGGTGGAAGTTGACATCAACGAAGTGAAGTTTTCTGCTTTAATTGATACCGGATCTCAAGTGACTACCATCCGCCAAGCAGCATTTGACACATGCCAAAACGGAGTCCAACTGATACAACCTTCTGAATCTTGGCTCCAGATCATAGCTACCAATGGCAAACCAGTGCCTATTCTAGGTTATTGGGAACCTACCTTACAGATTGAAGATACTGAACTCTCATGCCAAGGAGTAGTCGTGATTCAGGTCCCAGATGATGATAATTGCCCTGTGGTCCTGGGGATGAATGTACTCGGCAACTGTTACCCTGAAGTGCTGAAAGCCCTAAAGAAAACCCTGCTTACTATACCCCATGAAACTCAATGGGTTATACACCAGACCATTCGAATGCTATCCGCCCAACAAAAATTCAGCAATCAACGGGGCGAAATCTGCTGTGTCCGCATCAAGGATGCTCACCCTATCAAACTCCAGCCTGGAGCAGAGACTCTGATATGGTGCAAGGCTTGCATCGGTATCCAAAGTCAAGATTATCAGGCCCTTGTGGAGCCAATACATCTTCAAGATCACCCCCTCGTCCTAGCCGCTAGGATCGTGGTCACCGTGTCCCAAGGAAAGGTACCTGTAATGACCGGCGTCACGCAAAGGGAGGGAAATGGGAAGGCCCTGTCCAAGGGAGAGGGAAAGGTGGTGACCCCTGACTCACCTTGCGGCTGGCACCTGACTGCCCTGACGTCCCTAGACGGGTTCCTCACCCGTACGCCGATCACGTGCCTAAACCCTGGCTTTCCCTAAGATGAGCCCTGTGTAGTGAACAGGGCGGTGGGATCACTAGTCCGCACCACTGACACTAAGAGGAAAACACCAAGGAGAGGACAGACAATACAGACAAACATATAATCCCAGGTGGGCGACAACAGCAGACCACCAAGGCCCAACAGGGATCCGGAGGGTAACGTTCTGGAACAACAACCAGGGATCTCAGCTACTCAGCTCCAGTGGGTCAGTATAGAAGTCCAGGCAGGAAGCTCTATATCTGGCAACCAGAGAAGTGGGAGATGGGAATATAAGGAGGTTGGGATTGCTGGACAAGAAACAGCTGAGTGAGCCAAAAAGGATTGCAAGGCAAACACAGAAAGCTACCATTACGAAACAGCACTGTCTTTGTACATCGAACGCGCAGCCACCCGCTGCGACTTCCTGACCCCGGGTATAACGGAGTCAGACGTGGCTCTTGACACCCTCGTGACAGTACCCATACGCTTAGTCAATCTGGGTGATGAAGCTATGAAATTAAAAAAGCACTATCCAGTGGCCTGTCTATACCACATCCGTCCGCAGGATATCCTGGATTATCCCACTGCTGCGGCTCAACAATCACTCCAAACAGTGGAGGAAGCCAAAGACCCGCCAGAACAGCCCTGGTGGGCCGAACTACATATTGGGGATGCCACAACCTCTGCTGAGCAGATCAACGGTGTGCTGGACTTAGTCAAACAACACCATCAAGTTTTCAGCAAGCATTCTCTGGACTATGCTCAGACTCGCTTAATACAGCACACCATTCCAACCGGCACTCATTTTCCAATCAAAGAGAGATACCGACCAATCCCTCCTGCCATGTACCAGAAAGTGAAGAAGATGGTTTAGGATATGAAGACAGCTAATGTCATCCAGGATAGTCACAGTCCCTGGGCTGCCCCCTTAGTCCTGGTAAAGAAGAAGGATGGAACCATCCGTTTTTGTGTGGACTACCGTAAGATCAACAACATTACGCACAAGGATGCGTACCCCCTGCCACGAATTGAAGAATCCCTGACAGCTCTGGGATCTGCTGCTTACTTTTCAACGCTGGATCTAACCAGTGGGTATTGGCAAGTTCCCATGGCACCAGAAGATAAAGAAAAAACAGCTTTCGCCACCCCAATGGGTCTGTTTGAGTTCAACAACATGCCATTCGGGCTATGCAACGCCACTGGGACATTTCAGAGACTCATGGAAAGATGTCTTGGACACAAAAACTTTGAGACTGTGTTGTTGTACCTAGATGATGTGATCATCTACTCTAAGACCTACGAGGAGCATTTACAGCACCTGGCGGAAGTGTTCCAGACTTTGACCCAACATGGACTGAAAGTGAAACCTTCAAAGTGTCACTTACTGAAGCCCTAAGTGAAATATCTGGGACCTGTTGTGAGTGTGGAAGGCGTGAGACCGGACCCTGACAAGATAGCTGCAGTACAAAGCTGGCCAGCTCCCAAAACAGTCAAAGAGGTCAAGAGCTTCCTCGGATTTTCAAGTTACTATCAGAGATTTATCCCGCACTTTGCTCAGATTGAGGAACCTATCCAGGAGCTTGTGAAAGGTCACCCTAAAGGATGTCAGAATTCCAAGATACTGGTAGAGTGGAATGAAGAGAGAGAAGCTCCTTTCCAACTGTTGAAAGAAAAACTTACAGAACCTCCAGTCCTGGGTTATCCTGACTATAACCTACTATTTTGCCTCTATACTGATGCAAGTAAGAAAGGTTTGGGAGCTGTACTATCTCAGACACAAGCTGGAACTGAAAGAGTCATCGCCTATGCCAGCAGATCTTTACGAGAGCCAGAGCGGAATGACCATAACTACAGCTCGTTCAAACTGGAGTTCTTAGCCTTGGTCTGGGCTGTAACTGAGAAATTCAAGGACTACCTAGCTGCTACACCTTTCACGGTCTACACCGACAATAATCCGCTAGCTCACTTGAACACTGCACGTCTGGGAGCTCTAGAACAAAGATGGGCCTCTAGACTGGCAAACTTCAACTTTACCATTAAGTACCGAACTGGGAAATCTAATGACAATGCCGACGCTTTGTCTAGGCTACCTGCCCAGAAAGAACCAATTTCTACTGATGATCAGTGGGAAGATGTGGAGATGCCAATATTCTACTCCCGATTTGCCCGACAGGAGGCCCTACACACTAGGCGCCCGACCTCTAAAGTCATTTGTTTTCCACAGACCTGTGACCCCTCACCTCCTGTTGAGAAAGAGCTCTGGATTAAACTACAATCAGAGAGCAGAGCCATTGGAGAACTGTTGGATTATTTTTACAGCAGGCGCATACTGGAGAGAATCCGACGGCAGAGAGCTGACTCAGAGCTAGTTCGCCTCTGGCAACAACGGAAACTACTCTTCCTACAAAGAGACCTACTCCTCAGGAGAACACTTGATCCAGTCACCTGTGAGCGCCTCCACCAGATAGTGGTGCCTCGAAGAGATGCCAAGATGGTGATGGACATGTACCATAAGTGGTCTGGTCACTTTGGAATCCAAAAAACGGAAGCCACCATCAAACGATGTTTCTACTGGATTGGCATGAGAAGTGACATTGAAACCTGGTGTCGACAGTGTCCCACCTGTGCAAAGAGTGGGAAAGACATGATCAGCGAGCCCCCCTTCATCCACTAGTGAGTAAAGGTTCTCTTAAAATCGTGGCCATCGACCACGTGAAACTGGAACCCAGCAGATCCGGGTATGTCTATGCTATGACAATCATAGACCACTATACCAAGTTTGTTGTGGCTGTACCTGTAAAGGACTTAACTGCAAATACTACAGCTGCTGCCATGTGGAAGAGCTTCATTCTGCCGTATGGGTGTCCTGACAAAATACTCACTGATCAGGGATCTGCATTCGAGTCTCAGTTATTCTATGAACTTTTTGCCCTGTACAACTGCAAAAAACTGAGAACTACCGCATACCACCCTCAGGGAAACGGACTGTGCGAAAAAAATGAATCAGACACTGATCAACATGCTCAAGGCTGTGCCGCCTCACCAGAGGGCCGAATGGCAGTTACTCCTCCCTGAACTAGTGTACCTGTACAATAATACAACCCATTGCTCCACTGGGTACACTCCATACTGCCTCATGTTCGGAAGACATGGCCGTCTACCCGCAGATCTTGCCCTTGATGTCCCTGTGCCGGACGCTGAACCACTCAATCCCCAATCTGAGTGGGTCAAAGAGCATCAGAAGCGCCTGGAGGATGCTAAAGAAATAGTAGACTCTAAAATAGAGAAGGCTCAACAAAAACAGGACTTTGATATGCATGCCCATGCTGAGCCCTTACAGCCTGGAGAACAGGTCTGGCTAAAAAACAATCACCCTCTAAGCAAACTGGATAGTCGCTGGGAGCATGAGCCATATACAATAGTGGCCATTCCCTCATCAGAGGTCTACGAAATCCAGAGAGAGGATAAAGGTACTCAGCGAGTCCATCGTAACAGGCTCAAGAAATGCCTACAGGAACCTGTTCAAGAGCAGCCAAGAGAAGAGGATACATCACCTGAGCTGAAAGTAAGACTCAAACAGAGTTGCCTTCCATGCTTGACCCCCTTCAGTGGTTTCTCCAACCTCAAATTCGAGTCCTAATGCCAGTGTCTGAGATTTCTTTGTCTACAGAACCAAGTCAGACAGCTGACCCTCCTGCACAAGACCAAGACTCTACTTCTACCCCTGGAGAAGCAGAAGAACTGTCCTTGCGGAGATCCCAACGGACCAATAAAGGTAAACCACCTGCCCGTTATCGGGAATTCTTTGGGATGGACCTTTAGTTACAGAGACAATAGGAGCCAAGCCATGGACACATTTTGACTGGTAAGAAACATTGCCTACTATTTACTGTTGACATTTTTGGACTTTTTCATCTCACCTTTTTGTGCCTAGACTTAATGGACTCCATCTATCAGCCAAGCCATACTTCATGTTGGATTACAAATTATTTTTGATTTTTGTGTTTTTTCCTACTTGATACAAGTTATGCAACGTTACAAGATTGAACCCAAAGAGAGGACTCAAACGTGTACCTGAGCTCTTTGTGACTTATACTGTTTAAATATTGCACTAATTTTGCTTACATGTTTACAGGTTGAGCAACGTTCAAGTATTTGTGCCCATTGTATGGACTCTTTTACAGATGCCGCAATGTGAATTTATGCACTGTTTGTGAAACTGCACTAACTTTTGCCTTTAGCCAGAGCAGTAGTACCTTAATTTTGTGTGTCTTGCCTTACAGCTCTGTTCTCTTTACACGGACTGCCTATCTGGACGCTTAATTCTAATGGCCTACACCCAGTGGGACCAAGTGGTAAGTCCCAGGCAGGTCCAGCAAGGATAACCCCGCTGCTTCGAGAATGGCTAGGGGAATAAGGTATCTATCCTTCTCACTTGTTATATGTACCAGGAATAGTAATGGGGCTTCTAAAACCCCATCCTGGTGTGTCTTCCAGGAGTTAAATGGGATTATAATACCCTCCTCCTGTGACATTGCCAGAAGTGTATGGAGATGCTACATACCTCCCCTTCTGAGCCTTTGCCTAAGGTATGGGCCCTAAAACCTTAGAGCCACAATTTAGCTACCCTTAGTTACCATAGTGATCGCGCTATAAGCCATATTTTTCAGACTTTGGTGCAGGAAAGGGAATACAGGATAACGCCACCCTTCCATTTGCCAGTATTTCATTACACCATGGTGGGATTACAGAGTAAGGACACCCCCATGCTTTCTTTGGTGTCAGTAATGTTTGCTTAGGGCAGTACTTGGTTCACTGGTTATACCGAGAGGGAAACTGTTAATTAAGGATACCCTACTCATGCGGGCAGGAACCTTAGGCTAGCCGTTTTATGTTTTGTCTTTGTTTGTCTTATGTGTATTTCAGGCAGCCTTTTGTATTAATTTGGGTACCCCCAGAGCTCATTCCTCTTATTCCAATATATATATCACCTGGGCATACCAATAGCTGTGTCAGTAACCCCTTTCCCCACAGGAGTACTGTGTGTTTGTTTCCTGTGCGCCCCTTTTTCCACTCCAGGTCAATTGGAAGCCCTATCCTGTGGTCAGGTCACTATTCAGAGCCAAAACCGAGGCTGGTATATCTCATTAGGAGACTCATAGGGCTGCCGTGTGTCGACGAGAGCCCTTTTCCTCACACTGATTACTCCTTTTCCTGAGGTCTAACTAGGGTGAACAGAGTCCGTGTGTCGTTGCCAGAAACCCTAGGGCAACTCAGAGGCGAACGAAGGGGAGTAGCAGCCGTCAAAGCGTGTGTCGCGGGACAGTCCAGGCGTATGTCGAGGGACACTGGAGGTGGACAAGCAGTAAATGAAATCCATCTATGGTGGAGGAGTTGTTAAGCCCCTCAAAGATTGGCACCAAGGGACTGTAGGTTCAGAGTGGACCATCCCCAAAGAAGGGACCTTTGAGGTCTGGATTGGGAAAAAGTTTGTCCGTAAATTCCCCACTAGACTCCAAAGCCATGGTTCCCTCCAGAAAGCAGAACTGTGGCTGCACTAATCCATCGATCTCCAGCAACAGGGCATTCAAAAGTCCCAGACAGTGCGAACTAACACTCTCATGTACTCCCGTCTCGCTAAGACTGCAGAGTCCAAGAGAAGCGCTTTTCTCTTTCTCTTTCTCTTTCTCTCTCTCTATCTCTCCCTCTCTCTCTCTCATCCCTCCCTCATCTCTCCATCTAAGCTTGAGACGATGCACCATGTTTAATCCAGCTTCTCTTCATCCTGGTTTTAAGGACAATGAAAAGGGGGGAAAAAGGTGCCGAAAACAACGCTCTTCAAACTTTTTTTTAACCGTTCTAACCTCTCAAATGTCAATCAATTTCTAACCTAGTAGAGAATTACGTTGAGAACCATCATGACTGCCTTTTCTTTGACGGTACTTGGGTCAGATTTTTGCAAAGAAGGTAAAAATCACAGCCGATCCATGGCCTGAATGTTCCGCTGTAACCCTTTATTCCATCAGGTATGCCCACAGGCAGCCACACTGGTTATCACCCAATGTCCACCACCGGGTTCAGGAGTCTCTCCCGGACCCAGACTCAATAACCAGTGTTAATTCTAGTCAACCAGGTGATTGGGTCGTTCTAAAGAAACATCCGAGGACGGGACTAGAGCCGAGATATCTTGGGCCATTCCAGGTGCTGCTGATGACGCCAACCTCTCTGAAGTTAGAGGGACGAGACAACTGGATCCACACGGGTCACTGCAAGAAGCTGCTCAACTACGTCAAAGAATGAAGAGTATCACTTTTGATTATTTGTTTAGTTTAATGTTTAAGGAGGGAAACGCACATCAAACTAGCAAGGGCCACAAGGAGACATTTGTTGATAGCACTGGTTTTACATTCCTAGAGGGTAATATCAGCTATAGGTTTAATATTAGCTTTGGCTCCTGCTCCTCGCTTGTTAATCCTGTATGGGTGTCTGGGCAGCTAGGCGACCCGTAGATGTGGTATGGTTATGCCTGGCTAGCAGACACCATTGACAAGGGTCAGGCCCATACTGACAGGAGCAGGGCAGAGGCAGAGCTATGACTAGTGAGGGTCAGAATCCTTTTTAAAGCTTTGGGAGGTCTTGGGGCTCACTGGTTTTCCATTGGATCCGGGCGAAAGGAAATAGGACATGTACTTATGTTTTTTTGTTTCCATTCCTTCTATACACTGGCGTGAGATGTTCCTGGTGTCTAATCGACCGAGTTACCGAAGCCCGAACAGACAAGACGCCCTGAAGACCAAACCATGGACCAGATGCAGAGGATTCCAAACCAGCCGGCGACCAACGCGAAACGCCACCTCCTAAGTCACCTCCCGAAGAAAAGAAGCTACGTGTCAAGATTGACTTTCTGTTTTCCATCATCTGTTTTGTTTTATGGATTCAGGACTTTTCATAGACAAGAAGAAGATCGAGATTCATCGAGAGACACGGCGGAGCATATGACAAAGAGGAGGGACTGTTGTGGAAATGTTATTATGCGGACATTTTATCTTAGGACGTGTGTGTGTGTTTTTATAGATTGTCATCTGTCTCCCTGTGTCCGATTTACCCGAAGAATGCTCTAGCAGAGGGTACTTGGGTTGAATCGGCACCAGTGGTAAAACCGTCAGTATGAAAACCTTCTCATGGGCTTGGAGACATGTTCTCAGTGTGTAGGGGGGCGTTTGCCGGTTTGTGAGCACTAAGTGCAATGCACTGGCCTTCTTCCCTTCAAATGTCTATACACATTAGAGAAGTGAAGTCTGCATAACGAGAGATACATATTATACCTCTGCTGCGGCTTCGCCTATCCCTTTCTGGATACATATCTGCTTTTAAGACATGCATATCTGCCTTGTCGGTATACTCGTACCGTATACTGACAATAGCCGTAGCAATGTCTCACAGATGGTCTCAAACCTATAAGAACCAGTAGAATGATCTTCACTAGATACTGGTCGCTTTGAGCAGTATTGAATGGGATCCATGCTGACAGTGGTGGGGGATGGGCGGCCACCTGGCTGGTCAGACAATGGACATGCCTCATCCTTCCTTATACAGGGATGGGGTGTGTGCATTGTCTGTCCAGCCACGTTGATGCCCTTCCCTGTCCTTTGACAAGTCTCACTTCATGTATGTCATCACTTCCTGCATCCTTGTTATGGGCCAGCCCCTTTTACACCTTTTGTGAGTAAATAAAAGAAACAGACTGGGCAGGGGGAAGGAGGAGTTGCTCAGAAGAATTCAAGATGGCAACACCTGTGTCTGACTGCGGTTGAGGGAATAGGGGTTTGCATTTCCTTACACAAAGTTTGATGCGGGCGGATTACAACTATTAATATTTCTACAACAATATATATATATATATATATGCTATATACACTGTTGAGGGAAGTGTTGGATTTAAATATATATGTATATATGCCCTTACATATATGCATATATATTGGCCCTTTTGCATGGGCCGGTCCAGGTGGTATGGGTGTATACATGGAGATGTATGTATGCCCCCTTGTCAGCATGCATCTCTATGTATAATATATCCATATGCAGGTGGGCTTATTACTGCCCATTTATGATATTGTGTATATGTACATGCATGTAGATGTGCCCCAAACATCTATATGGATGTATATACCTAAATGTGGGCCCAGCATATGGATCTGTCCAGGTTGTGTGTATGTATATACATGTATACCTAAGTGCCCCCAGGTTGGGTGGGTATATATATATATACTGATATGATCCCTAGGTTGTGTAGTATATGTATATATATGTATGTATATGTGTATATATTGGTCAGCCTGGTTCTGTTATGACGTAGGCGTGTGATTGTGGCATCTGGGGGGATGATCTCATTTACACCTTGGGCAGGAAGTCTTTTGATTCCTGAGCTAGCCTCAGGGTGGGCCAACTGATTCAGTTCAAGCATTCCGTCACACGCCCACGATGATGTCATCACCCTCCTGTTGAAGGAGGAGGGGGCTGCTTTTGGGCTATATTAGCCCAAGCAGGACAAAGGTGCGGCCTCTTGGAACCGGACTACAATCAGAGACACATGGGAACAGCTCCCTGAAGGAAGAGAGGCCACATGCCCCTGCAGATGGCTGAGTAACCCTTTCCCTCCAGACCCCTAATACTCCTGCCCTGATTTACCCCTATTCCACCGACTATCCCCTAACTCCGGCTGCTGAACTCATGCAGCATTAACCTCAGCCCAGTTCCAATGCTCTGCCCTGACACCCCTGCAGTCTGCCCTGCACGTCCCTGCAGAGCATTAACCTCTGCATTGCCCTGTCCCTGCAGAGCCCTGACCATTAACCCCTTCACTGCATACTGCCCTGCATTAATCCCTGATGAGCCTGTACCTTTGAGGCAGCCCCAGTTACCCCTGTAGCTGCCCTGTAATCCTACCCCTTCACTGCTGCCTGCTTAACCCAGCAGCAGCTGAGTGTGTGTTAACCCTTTGCCTCCCATAGGGATAGCTTAGAGCCAGGTTGGGTGGGCTGCTAAGGAATGTATGTAAGTGTATTGTATAGCTAGAGTGTGGGGTGGAACTGGGAATTGTGAATTGTCTAGTGTAGTTAGGTTTGTATTGTGGTGTGTGCGTCTATATGTATATATATTTATAACCATTGATCTATAAATATATATAGATATAGCGTATAATTAGACTTGTATTATTGTAATTGTAGTTAGATCCTGGGGAGGACTTGGGACTGTGTTAGCGTAGTTAGGACCGTATTAGTGTGTTGTTATAGTGTGTTTACTTATATTGCTGTGTGCTGCTATAAATATATACACTGTCAAAAAAATAAAGGGAACACTTAAACAACACAATGTAACTCCAAGTCAATCACACTTCTGTGAAATCAAACTGTCCACTTAGGAAGCAACACTGAGTGACAATCAATTTTACATGCTGTTGTGAACAGGAGGAGCACTGCCAGAGCCCTGCAAAATGACCTTCAGCAGGCCACAAATGTGCATGTATCTTCTCAAACGGTCAGAAACAGACTCCATGAGGGTGATATGAGGGCCCGACGTCCACAGGTGGGGGTTGTGCTTACAGCCCAACACCGTGCAGGACGTTTGGCATTTGCCAGAGAACACCAAGATTGGCAAATTCGCCACTGGCGCCCTGTGCTCTTCACAGATGAAAGCAGGTTCACACTGAGCACATGTGACAGACGTGACAGAGTCTGGAGACGCCGTGGAGAATGTTCTGCTGCCTGCAACATCCTCCAGCATGACCGGTTTGGCATTGGGTCAGTAATGGTGTGGGGTGGCATTTCTTTGGAGGGCCGCACAGCCCTCCATGTGCTCGCCAGAGGTAGCCTGACTGCCATTAGGTACCGAGATGAGATCCTCAGACCCCTTGTGAGACCATATGCTGGTGCGGTTGGCCCTGGGTTCCTCCTAATGCAAGACAATGCTAGACCTCATGTGGCTGGAGTGCGTCAGCAGTTCCTGCAAGACGAAGGCATTGATGCTATGGACTGGCCCGCCCGTTCCCCAGACCTGAATCCAATTGAGCACATCAGGGACATCATGTCTCGCTCTATCCACCAATGTCACGTTGCACCACAGACTGTCCAGGAGTTGGCAGATGCTTTAGTCCAGGTCTGGGAGGAGATCCCTCAGGAGACCGTCCGCCACCTCATCAGGAGCATGCACAGGCGTTGTAGGGAGGTCATACAGGCACGTGGAGGCCACACACACTACTGAGACTCATTTTGACTTGTTTTAAAGACATTACATCAAAGTTGGATCAGCCTGTAGTGTGTTTTTCCACTTTAATTTTGAGTGTGACTCCAAATCCAGACCTCCATGGGTTGAAAAATTTGATTTCCATTTTTTATTTTTGTGTGATTTTGTTGTCAGCACATTCAACGAAAGAACAAAGTATTTCAGAAGAATATTTAATTAACTCAGATCTAGGATGTGTTATTTTTGTGTTCCCTTTATTTTTTTGAGCAGTGTATATCTATTCCATTGATATAGATATATACAATTATAAGCAAATATTAGACTGTGACGTATAGTGTGTTAATAAATACCTTTTATTTAAGCACAGTGTGTAGTCTTTTGTAGTATAAGGCGTCGCAGCAATAGCCATAGGTAGTTCAGTGGAGTGTATAGGTAACAGAGGTAGTTAGCTAGTTAACCTAGTTAGGTTATTTATATATGATTTAGGCATAAATAGGCAGAGTCATCACTAGATGACTCACGCCTATTTATGAATATTAATTAATGAGATTTACATAAATATCAATAGTTGATATCCCCTTTAACATACACCATTATTTATGTAAACAAATAAATAAATTAATGGCCAATTTGGGGAAAAAAACTTTATTTTCAATTTTAATTTTTTTATTTCTGCTTTTAAGATGGATAGTGATACCTTATAAAATAGTTATTAATTAACATTCACCATATGTTTTCACAGATGCTGGAGGATATAGCAGGGGCTCAGCTGTCAGGAATAGCCAGGCCCCTGCCACTTATTGAGCGGTCGCAGTTTCTGCACTCACCCAATCAGAGTGCCGTACATATACGTCGATGTTGGGAAGGGGTTGGAAGATTATTATATTATGGTCACTTGGTTAATACTAAGTCCAGTATGGCTATGCCTCTTGTCGAATTCTATATCAGTTGGGAAAGGTTATTGTCTTTAGTTATTGTTTCCTTTATGAGAGCCACAGGTTTCAGTTTTCTATTCTATGTCTGGGTAGAAGTCCCCATAATAACTACCTCATTATGATTTGCCACCTCAAGGATTTCCCTTAGTATTCAATGTTCTGTGGACTCCGTTATATTAGATGGCTTATAACAAATCGCTGTCAGTATTTTATTATTGGTATTCTTACCCTGTCAGGATTTGAACCCAGGCACTAGCTCTTTTCACTGAGTTCCTGGCAATTCTGGACAGCTCTTTTCCTGTATCTGATGGACAGTTTCTTTCTCCTTGATAGTATTGCCTTTATTGCCTAATTAGCTCCACCCTATTTAAGCCTGGCCTTGCCATTTCCACCTTGTCAGATTATTGTGCTTCCAGCCTCTAGTCTAGTCTAATGATTGCTCCTAGAAATTGTTGTACCTATTTATGTCCCGAACTCTGTTATTTGACTATGCCTTGATTCAGTAAACTGCAGTCATCTGGATTGTCAGCCACTGGACTCTCACCTCGCTTTCTAAACCTTGACGTTTCCACAAACCAGATGAGCATTTGTGTTAATAATGTAACATACCCACCGTGAATCCACATTTCCCTCACTTACTTGTGTATCTTCTCAGAGTGTAAGTTTTAAACAGGACTTCACATAAAGTAAATTTCCAGTCTAAATAGACTATAGCCTTGTAAGTTAATTGCCCAGTCAAAGCTATTATCCAGCCATGTCTCATTTATTCCCACTATAGACCTCCTCATACATTACCAATTCCAGTTCACCGATTTTATTGGTCAGGGTTCTGCCATTGGTATGCATACAGTTAAGAGTTATTTTTTTTAATAGAAAAAAGTAATAGGAATAGCTCACTCCTATGTGACAGGGAACAGGTGCTCTAGTCCAAATAGCTGTATCACCCGTACAGAGAAAAATATTGGAAATAAATAGATAATACGGACTGGCACTCTGTATGTGTGGGTGCAAATTAAGAATATACAATATATAAAGTGATCACACTATTTTAATATCCAAGAGAATAAAACTCAATAAAAAAATCACAATAAAATCACAAAAGAAAAATCACAAAAATTGTGATTTTATTGTGATTTTTTTTATTTTTTTAAATATTTTTTACCCTACACTTTTCCTCATGAAATGTTCTAGTTTCTCGATCCATTCCACCACTGGTTCCATTACTTAGCCCCAGGTTACTATCTGCACCTTCTCCTTCTATAATGTAATTATCCTCCTCCCCCAGTCCCTAGTTTAAACACTCCTTCAACCGTCTAGCCATTTTCTTCTACAAAACAGCTGCGCAATCCCCATTGAGGTGCAGCCCATCCCTACCATAGAGCCTGTAGCAGGCAGAGAAGTTGTCCCAGTTTTCCAGTAACCCAAAACTCCTCCTTCATACACTAGTTCTTGAGCTACTTGTTTTCCTCCCTAATATCCTGCTGCCTTTCTGGGGTGGCTCGTGGTACATTTAATATTTCAGAGAATGCTACCTTTGAAGTCCTTGCCCTGAAATAATTTATAAGTGCCCTCCACCTACCTCTAACTTTGTTATTGGTTCCAATGTTCATCATGACCGCTGGGTCTTCACAAGCCCACCCCAGTATCCTCTCAACTTGACCCACAATATGCTGAGCACCAGGAAGATAACAAACTGACAATCCTAGTCTTTGTGACAGATCTCCCTGTCTGTACCCCTAATGATTCAATCTCCCACTACCAGCACCTGTCTGAACTGCCCTGCATTCCTAGTCCCCTTCTTACTGGAGCTGACATTCACCTGACTGACAGAGGAAGTATCTTGCTGAACTAACATCCCCTCTGTAGCGGAGTAATAGTATAATCCACTGTGTCTCCGCTGGTAGTCCTATCCAGTATGCAAGATATGGGTAGCATAAGTATAATCCCTTTGTCCCAAGAACTGGCCGACACACAGTCTGGAAGTCAACAACCCTTTTATTGAAATGTAAACATTTATATACAAGTCCCCATGCACAGGGTTTCCAGGAGTTTCCACATGCAAGGGGGAGGGGGGATGTGTGGCATACACATCTGTTCCTCAAAACTAGCATAGGAATGCCCTCAGTCTTGTACAGTGTAAAATTGACCCATGAACCCAGTCTTTGATATACTGAAGTGGCTAGGTTTGCCACAATGCTCCCCCAGAACCAAGCCAGCATACGATGTCCGGAGGAGTACGCACAGATCACTTTTCAAGTTCAGTTTGTCTGGATAACCCGTCGGCGTTGCCATTTTGTTTCCCAGGGCGGTAGTGGATAGAAAAGTCAAAAGACTGCAGCGCCAAGCTCCAGCGCAGCAGCCTGGCATTGTCTCCGGATACCATGTTTAGCCACACCAACGGGTTGTGATCTGTGAGTAAGAAAAAGGGTTGCCCGTACAAATAGGGCTGCAGCTTTTTAAGGGCCCACACCACGGCCAGACATTCTTTTTCGATGGCTGCGTAGCTTACTTCTCTGGGTAGGAGTTTTCTGCTTAGGTAAGCTACTGGGTGCTCGCCGCCATCTGCTCCGACTTGAATCAGCACTGCTCCCAATCCAAACATAGAAGCGTCTGTGTAGACAAGGAATCGTTTAGTGGGATCAGGAGCGGTGAGTACAGGTGCATTGATCAGGGCGGTTTTCAGTTGCTGGAATGCCTGTTCACACTCTGGGGCCCAGACTACTAGCTTAGGGAGGTTTTTACGGGTCAAATCCATGAGGGTCTTGGCTAGAGTGCTGTAATTGGGTACAAATTTCTGGCAGTACCCAGGAAGGCTAGGACTTCGGTCTTAGTACGGGGGGTTGGCCACTTGGCTATGGCTTCTATCTTCGCGGGCTCGGGTTTCTGTTGGCCGCTCCCTACTTGGTGGCCTAGATATTGGACTTCAGCCATCCCTAAATGGCATTTACTAGGTTTAAGGGTTAACCCTGCCTCCCTTATCCGGTCTAGTACGGCTCCTATGTGGGTCAGGTGTTCGGCCCAAGAGTGACTAAAATTAGCTATGTCATCTAAATACGCGCAAACGTACTCCTGGCACCAGTCCAATAACCGATCCACCATCCTCTGAAAAGTAGCCGGGGCGTTTTTCATCCCGAATGGCATGACCTTAAACTGGTACAGGCCAAAAATAAATGGCGACTTGGGGACGGCTACCTCGGCTAAGGGAATCTGCCAGTACCCCTTACAAAGATCTATTGCAGTGAGGTACTGGCCTCTGGCCATGTTACCCAGGAGCTCGTCTATCCGGGGCATAGGGTAGGCTTCAGATATGGTTTTGTCATTGAGCCTAATAAATTCACACTAAAGAAACTTGAATGGGTAGACGTTCCTAAATATTAATAATATCACAGCCTGAAGAACGTTAAAATTAAAGAAACAAAACCTTTATTAAAAGTCTGTTTAAAAAAGGGGCAAAAAAGTCTATATGTCACTGTCTGTGACCATCAGGCAACCAGTCTCCAAGCTATACAGAGAGGGGTAGCAAATAACTCCTCTGTACAGTTGAGAGACTGGGCTAGAGAACTCAACTTGCTAGCTAGTGATTGCTATGAATAAGCAAGTCAGAGTGAAGGGCACGGTAAACCAATGTGAATGGACACACGTGTGTGTATTACAGTGACCCTATTAGTTGTATGCAGATATGGTTATGCCACCTAGTGGTTGGGTCGCATAATACTAAATACTAAAGATCTCCCTGCCTATACCAGAGTGAAGTCTCAATGGACTAAATGATACCCTTATAAAGTATAGGAGTCCAGGCCAGTCTATTTGTATAGCCTGCGGCCAGTATATAAGTAACAACCATATATCCGCAGCCAGTAGTTATGGCTTAATACAGTCACTCATAGCCAGTATATTTTGGCTCCATCCACACACCTGTAGCCAGTATATTTTGGCTCCATCCATACATCACATACACACTCCAAGGCTATTGGATAGAATATTGCATCTAGTGCATCCCTGCCTGAAAGAGCCGTGTCCTAGTGATTAGCAGCAGCTCTACGCGTTTCACCGTGACTTGTAATTGTCACGTATCTTCAGGAGCTTTTTATGCTTGTGTCAAGACAATAAGCCGCACTATGGTGTGCTATGGCTTTGGCGCTGTGATGGCCGCGCGTGGCCGATACAACGCCGAGTTCATATGGCCAAAGCCCCGCCTATCAGGAGGGGTGTGCCAGTAACATCTCTAATCAGAGGTAAGGGGCGGGCTCGATAGCTCCGCCCACTGACCAGCCGATGCCGTCATGATTCTTACCCTTCCTGGAACATATGACGCTTAGCGCAGTTACAGGGGGAATGAAAGTCGCGGCCCTCATATTGTCACTTGATACAAAGCGTATCCACTGGGCGGGATCCATCGGAATGTGTGTTACCCAAAAAAAAGTGTACATAAGTATCTATCAATATATACACGCATCTGTGTATATATTGATAGATTGATAGATAGATACTTATGTACACTGGCCATAGACACTATCAGAGTCTTTGTTGTATTGGGTTGCCCCTCCCCGCGGGTCACACGTGACCAGATGGGGATCGGTACCTACTTTTTTTTGGGTAACACACATTCCGATGGATCCCGCCCAGTGGATACGCTTTGTATCAAGTGACAATATGAGGGCCGCGACTTTCATTCCCCCTGTAACTGCGCTAAGAGTCATATGTTCCAGGAAGGGTAAGAATCATGACGGCATCGGCTGGTCAGAGGGCGGAGCTATCGAGCCTGCCCCTTACCTCTGATTAGAGATGTTACTGGCACACCCCTCCTGATAGGCGGGGCTTTGGCCATATGAACTCTGCGTTGTATCGGCCGCGCACGGCCATCACAGCGCCAAAGCCATAGCACACCATAGTGCGGCTTATTGTCTTGACACAAGCATAAAAAGCTCCTGAAGATACGTGACAATTACAAGTCACGGTGAAAGGCGTAGAGCTGCTGCTAATCACTAGGACACGGCTCTTCAGGCAGGGATGCACTAGATGCAATATTCTATCCAATAGCCTTGGAGTGTGTATGTGATGTATGGATGGAGCCAAAATATACTGGCTACAGGTGTGTGGATGGAGCCAAAATATACTGGCTATGAGTGACTGTATTAAGCCATAACCACTGGCTGCGGATATATGGTTGTTACTTATATACTGGCCGCAGGCTATACAAATACACTGCGTGCAGAATTATTAGGCAAATGAGTATTTTGACCACATCATCCTCTTTATGCATGTTGTCTTACTCCAAGCTGTATAGGCTCGAAAGCCTACTACCAATTAAGCATATTAGGTGATGTGCATCTCTATAATGAGAAGGGGTGTGGTCTAATGACATCAACACCCTATATTAGGTGTGCATAATTATTAGGCAACTTCCTTTCCTTTGGCAAAATGGGTCAAAAGAAGGACTTGACAGGCTCAGAAAAGTCAAAAATAGTGAGATATCTTGCAGAGGGATGCAGCACTCTTAAAATTGCAAAGCTTCTGAAGCGTGATCATCGAACAATCAAGCGTTTCCTTCAAAATAGTCAACAGGGTCGCAAGAAGCGTATGGAAAAACCAAGGCGCAAAATAACTGCCCATGAACTGAGAAAAGTCAAGCGTGCAGCTGCCAAGATGCCACTTGCCACCAGTTTGGCCATATTTCAGAGCTGCAACATCACTGGAGTGCCCAAAAGCACAAGGTGTGCAATACTCAGAGACATGGCCAAGGTAAGAAAGGCTGAAAGACGACCACCACTGAACAAGACACACAAGCTGAAACGTCAAGACTGGGCCAAGAAATATCTCAAGACTGATTTTTCTAAGGTTTTATGGACTGATGAAATGATAGTGAGTCTTGATGGGCCAGATGGATGGGCCTGTGGCTGGATTGGTAAAGGGCAGAGCTCCAGTCCGACTCAGACGCCAGCAAGGTGGAGGTGGAGTACTGGTTTGGGCTGGTATCATCAAAGATGAGCTTGTGGGGCCTTTTCGGGTTGAGGATGGAGTCAAGCTCAACTCCCAGTCCTACTGCCAGTTTCTGGAAGACACCTTCTTCAAGCAGTGGTACAGGAAGAAGTCTGCATCCTTCAAGAAAAACATGATTTTCATGCAGGACAATGCTCCATCACACGCATCCAAGTACTCCACAGCGTGGCTAGCAAGAAAGGGTATAAAATAGGAAAATCTAATGACATGGCCTCCTTGTTCACCTGATGTGAACCCCATTGAGAACCTGTGGTCCATCATCAAATGTGAGATTTACAAGGAGGGAAAACAGTACACCTCTCTGAACAGTGTCTGGGAGGCTGTGGTTGCTGCTGCACGCAATGTTGATGGTGAACAGATCAAAACTCTGACAGAATCCATGGATGGCAGGCTTTTGAGTGTCCTTGCAAAGAAAGGTGGCTATATTGGTCACTGATTTGTTTTTGTTTTGTTTTTGAATGTCAGAAATGTATATTTGTGAATGTTGAGATGTTATATTGGTTTCACTGGTAAAAATAAATAATTGAAATGGGTATATATTTGTTTTTTGTTAAGTTGCCTAATAATTATGCACAGTAATAGTCGCCTGCACACACAGATATCCCCCTAAAATAGCTAAAACTAAAAACAAACTAAAAACTACTTCCAAAAATATTCAGCTTTGATATTAATGAGTTTTTTGGGTTCATTGAGAACATGGTTGTTGTTCAATAATAAAATTAATCCTCAAAAATACAACTTGCCTAATAATTCTGCACTCCCTGTAGACTGGCCTGGACTCCTATACTTTATAAGGGTATCATTTAGTCCATTGAGACTTCACTCTGGTATAGGCAGGGAGATCTTTAGTATTTAGTATTATGCGAACCAACCACTAGGTGGCATAACCATATCTGCATACAACTAATAGGGTCACTGTAATACACACACGTGTGTCCATTCACATTGGTTTACCGTGCCCTTCACTCTGACTTGCTTATTCATAGCAATCACTAGCTAGCAAGTTGAGTTCTCTAGCCCAGTCTCTTAACTGTACAGAGGAGTTATTTGCTACCCCTCTATGTATAGCTTGGAGACTGGTTGCCTGATGGTCACAGACAGTGACATATAGGCTTTTTTGCCCCTTTTTTAAACAAACTTTTAATAAAGGTTTTGTTTCTTTAATTTTAACGTTCATCAGGCTGTAATATTTGTCATTGAGCCTCCTGTAGTCTACGCAGAAGCGGGTTGTCCCATCCCGTTTCGGCACTAGCACTACCGGGGAGGCCCAGGGGCTGTCAGAGTGTTCTATAACACCTAACTGTAACATTTCCTCAATCTCCTTGCGCATGTTCTCCCTTACAGGCTCAGGTATGCGGTACGGGGGTTGTTGTAGCGGGGTTTGTCTGGGATCTCTACCCTATGGGTAGCTAGGGGTGTGTACCCGGGGCGATCAGAGAACGTGGCCCCTTTATCCTGAATTAACCTTTGTGCTTGTGCTCGTTCCTGGGGGCTCAGGCGCTCCCCCAACTGTACTTCTCCCAGGCCCTCGTTCTGGTCTCCTTTCTCTAGGAGGTCCGGGAGGGGTAAGTTATCAAAGTCCTCTGTGGCAGAGGCACAGATGGCGGCTACATTTTCCACTCGCTCGTAGTAGGGCTTCAGCATATTTGCGTGGAGCATGCGTCTTCCACCCGCCCCAGTGCAGGGGCCGATCACATAGGCGGTATCACAGATCTGTTCTACCACCTTGTATGGGCACTGCCAGGAGGCCTTCAGCTTGTCATTGTGGACTGGCCTCAGGATTAGCACCTTCTGCCCTATCTGAAAGTTGCGGTCTCTGGCCCCCTTGTCATACCATCTGCTCTGTCGTTGTTGGGCTACACTGTCTGAGTCAATTCCTCCAGGCGCTCATGAAACTGTAGCACGCATGGGACGATAGTGGTACCCCTAGTGTTCACCTCCCCTTCCCAATATTCTCGGATGAGATCTAAGGGACCCCTCACCCTTCTCCCGAACAGTAGTTCAAAGGGGGAGAACCCGGTGGACTCTTGGGGAACCTCCCTATATGCAAAGAGCAAATGAGGTGAGAACCTTTCCCAGTCCTTTCTGGTGTCTACAAACGTACGGATCATCTGCTTCAGAGTTCCGTTGAAACGTTCGCAGAGACCGTTGGACTGGGGATGATAAGCCGAATTTAAGATGGGTTTAATACCGCATACCTTCCAGAGTTGGTGGGTAACCTCTGAGGTGAATTGGGTGCCCTATCCGAAATAATCTCCCGGGAAAATTCCATGCGGGAGAAGATTTGCATCAGGGCATCCGCTATGGTCTCTCCATGAACATTGGTCAGCGCCACCGGATATGCCTCTGGATACCTGGTGGCATAGTCCGCTACGGTTAAGATGTACTTCTTGCCGGAGGGACTGGGTTTAGCTAGGGGGCCTATGAGGTCTACGGCCACTTGACTAAATGGTTCCTCAATGATTGGAAGGGGTTGGAGCTTCGCTTTATAGCGATCTCCTCGCTTCCCTTCTCTCTGGCAGGTATCGCAGGTTTGCCAAAATTGCCTGATATCCTTTGAGATATCTAGCCAGACAAAGTTCTGGGTCAGCCGATGTTTAGTTCGGCTGAACCCTAGATGTCCTGACAGGGGTATGTCGTGGGCAATGCGCAGTAAATCCTGCCTATATTTTTGGGGGACTATCAGCTGTTTCGTGTGCATCGGGATAAACCCAGCTACCATTTTTTCATTGTAACGATATATCAGGCCCTTTTCCCAGGCATATCTCTCTCCGTCTAACCCGGCCTGGCTGTTGGCTATCCTGTCTTTATACACCTGTAAGGAGGGATCTAGGGCTACCTCACTGCCAAATGTTAACGGGGCATCCCCGGGGAGGGCATCGGGAGAAGGGGGTGGTTCGCTTACCTTAGCCTCAGAGTATGTGGAGAGTTCCATAGTCCTTGCACATGTTTACCCGCTAGGTATACACCCTGGCGATGACCTTGTCTATTGTCGGAAGCTGCTTCAATGGGGTTGGCCTCATGTAGTACCCCCAGTTGTTCTTCTACAGAGGTGGCTGAAGGGTGTCGGGATAGACCCAGCTACAATTTTTTCAGCGTAGCGATATATCAGGCCCTTTTCCCAGGCATATCTCTCTCCGTCTAACCCAACCTGGCTGTTGGCTATCCTGTCTTTATACACCTGTAAGGAGGGATCTAGGGCTACTTCACTGCCAAATGCTAAAGGGGCATCCCAGGGGAGGGCGTCGGGAGAAGGGGGTGGTTCGCTTACCTGAGCCTCAGAGTATGTGGATGGTGCCGTGGTGCGGGCCTGCTATCTGGTGACGACTGGGTAGGCCTCTTGTACCGTGGGTTGGGAAACAAAAGCTGACGTGAGCTCCCCCAAGTCGTTGCCCAAAATAACATCTGCCGGCAAATCTTGCATGAGCCCCACTTCCACATCTCCTGATCCTACTCCCCAATTCAAATGCACCTTTGCAGTAGGTACTTTGTAGATGGCTCCCCCTGCCACTCGCACGGCTACACACTCTCCGGTGCAGGCCTCCTTGGGGATGAAGTGGTTCCAGACCAAGGTCAAAGTGACCCCAGAGTTCCGTAGTCCTTGCACATGTTTACCCACTAGGTATACACCCTGGCGATGACCTTGTCTATTGTCGGAAGCTGCTTGGATGGGGTTGGCCTCATGTAGTACCCCCAGTTGTTTTTCTACAGAGGTGGCTGAAGG
Organism: Bufo bufo; assembly: GCF_905171765.1. Classification (NCBI taxonomy): domain Eukaryota; kingdom Metazoa; phylum Chordata; class Amphibia; order Anura; family Bufonidae; genus Bufo; species Bufo bufo. Next base: position 274,639,829 of record NC_053393.1, read on the forward strand.
GTGTCGGGCGTTAGCTTCACCCTGGTAGCAATGTACTGTCGCCCGAGCTCCTGGAGTTTGGCCCTGATTGGACAAGGTTTGTCGGTTTCAGTTTCGTGGGCATCCCCATTGCACATGGCCTAACTGGTTTCAGTTGTGGCATCGTATACTAGGCCGGGGTGGGTATCTCGGTGAGTATCGGTTAGGGGCTCCCCCTGGTCGTGACAGAGTCGAAGTCGCAGGAGCTGGAAGTGGAAGAGGGGTTGCAGGTCTGGAGAATAAGCGGGGGGGGGGGGGGTCTGGTGGACGTTGGTATCGCCTGGCATCTTGGTGCTCGTCCGCTAGCTTGGCTGCGTCGTTTAGGGTACAGGGCTTTCGATCCCTTACCCAGTCTTGCACCTCTGGTGCCAGCGCCTTGAAGAATTGTTCTAGGAGGACCAGTTGTAGTAGGTCCTCCAAGCTAGTAACTTGGGTCGCTTGTATCCACCCCATGGCCGCTCGGTGTAAGCGGTGAGCCCATTCTGCATGAGAATCCTTTTCCTGCTTTTTAAGTTCCCGGAATTTACGTCTCCATGCCTCGGGGGTAATGACATAACGTGCTAGAATGGCCTGTTTCACCTTCTGGTAGTCTCTGCTGTCCTCATCCGGAACTGCGCGGTATGCCTCTGCTGCGCGGCCAGATAATATACCGGCAAGCAGGGGTACCTGGTCTGCGGGGATGATATCATGCAGCTAGCACAATCTTTCAAAGTCCTGTAAATATCCGTCTATGTCGTCCTCTGTATCAGCATAATTTTCAAATGCTTGATAGGGAATCTTAGTTCTTCCCTGGGTGATGCTGGATGGTTCTGGTGACCCCTCTCTGGATTGCCGGCCTGTTTGTAGCTGCCTGGCAATGATATACTCCTGTACATCTGCCATTAATCTTTCCAATTTCTCTGTGGGTGGTGTTTCTGGGTAAAACTCTAATCTAGTTCTGAGTTCTTTTTGGAACTCGGTTTCTTCCCTCTGAGGTGGAGGTGCCATATTATTTGCTCGGTCTCCCTCCATGAGTTCGGCAATAAGGGTAGCTTTTGTCTTGCTGCTGGCTATTTTACCCCTTGCTTCCAACAGTTCTTTAAGTGTAGCTCGTTTCAGTGCTGCATAGTTCGTCTCCATTCACCGTCCGTTCGTATAGCCGAACATATTCCCGAACTCCGGTTTATATACGAATGGCTGTTTCAACGAACCGCTGTTTTGCTGTGAGGTGTGAATCCCATTGCTTGCCACCAATTGTAGCGGAGTAATAGTATAATCCACGGTGTCTCCGCCTGTAGTCCTATCCAGCATACAAGATATGGGTAGCATAAGTATAATCCCTTTGTCCCAAGAACTGGCCGACACACAGTCTGGGAGTCAACAACCCTTTTATTGAAATGTAAACGTTTATATTCAAGTCCCCATGCACAGGGTTTCCATAATGGCATTCCAGGAGTTTCCACATGCAAGGGGGGAGGGTGGGGGGGATGTGTGGCATACACATCTGTTCCTGAAACTAGCATAGGAATGCCCTCAGTCTTGTACAGTGTAAAATTGACCCATGAACCCAGTCTTTGATATACTGAAGTGGCTGGGTTTGCCACACCCTCATCTGCCAACATGGCATACCTGTTAGTGTTAGTCAAATCAGAGCTATTGCCCTACCTCTACCCCTCTACCCCACCTTCTAACTGTCACCAATCTAGCCACTCCACTTTCCTGCACCTCCAGGGTACTTGAAAAGCAAGGATCCAATGATGCCTGGATGTTGTACAGAGAAGAGTCACGGCTGGCAGAATTCATTATGACAGTATGGTTTTGGATGTGTCCCCTAAATATTGATACTTGTAATGTACTAGGTGTGGACCCACTGTGTTACTGAATTTCCTTTGCCTAGGGCTCCTCCTAACAACGTTATCTTAGTGGCTTCCCCTGGTCTTCACCCTTTTACCTCTATACAGGGATCTGGTCTCTGCTGCAGGGGAACCACCAGGCTTCTATCTCTTGGAGTAGTCTCCACTCAATGACAGCTGCCCTAGACGGGTCAAGAGACATCAATGTGTTGCACCAAAGTAAACCGAATCGTAATCAGTGTAGAAGCCGAGGTCAGGGCAAGCAGAGTTCATTCAATCCAGTAAACAGGCCAAAAAAGGCTTGCAGCACAGCGTCAGTATGATAAACAGATGGATGTCGGGGCAGGTGGAACAGTTACAATACAGTAAATGGGTAGAAGTCAGGTACAAAAGTTTGAATGGTAACAAGCACTTTTGTACAGGGGAGGGTACCTAATATACCCAGGGAAGGCTATCCAGAGGCTGGGGCAAAATATGACGTGTGCTGGCCCTTTTAGAGATTATGAGCTCAAGGCCTCACAGGCAGAGAGAGGAACTGCAGGCAAGAAGAGAGAGGCCGCAGCTGCAGTGTGGAGTGGGCAGGCCAAAGACTACTTCTGCATCCACGCCTGCTGGGAAGAAGCAGCTGGATTCCGGCAGGCATGGACGCCAAACTAGTCTACGGGCTGAGCGGATCCAGAGTGGAAGGACTTTAGAGCATTTTTGGTGGCTATGCCAACTGGGAGCAGGGAAATGCTTGCAGGCATGGGCTGCTGGTGTTACAATATATTTGGTAATAGTGGCCTTGGTATACTTGGGTTTGTTCAATACTGATATGGTGATGATATTTGTTCTATGCACGGTTATTTATAATTTTTTTCCTCGCAAGGACACTCACATTTTATAGACCCTAAAAATGCTATTGGCTCTAGCAACAAGCTTGTGCGGAGAGAGGTAAAAAATTAGGACTTTTGATACACCCTTACAACTTTGACAAGGAGAGAGGGAATATTTTTAAGACAATGGACAAGATTCTGTGCATGCTATTTCTTCTGCAGGAGAAACAACTTGGGTTTTTAGTTAGTTCGAATCGCTTACCAGTCATAATTACAAATTGTGCTTGTGGTGCAGAAGTTCCTGGGAGTATTGTGGCTCGTGTGGGCAACAAATGATTGTTTAGAAACTTGTGACCCATTCTGAAAGCTTGGGAAATTTAAAAAACAACTGTGCTTCCATAACAATATCCACAATTACAAACTTGTAATGTACAGAAAAGTATGGCTTGTTGTGACTGGAATAGAATGTGGCGGCTTCAGGTGCTTTTGATCTGTGGCAGTTTGACAGCCCCTTTTATTAATTTGAAATCAGAAAATATTAAAACAGTACACACGATTGATATGTTCATTCAACACTAGAAAATGGCTACTGTATGTAATGGAATGAATGTGTGTAAAATAAGGTATTAGAATTTGAGAAGAGGATTTATATTTCTTATACTTGAGTATTACTTTTAAGACAAAAAGCTGTTATACAGATATACTGTAGAAATATACTAGTCATCATTATAAGCCAAATCTCTATTTTGGCTGCTTGTTCGATGCACTCATCTGCATATGCATAGGCGGTAAGGTACATGTCTGAGTAGACAACAGGTCAATGTAACTCTGAAACTCTTGAGTGGTATTTTGGGGGACTCCCCATCTGCTAAAGGATTTGTGCTTAAAGTTAAAGAAGACCATTTATTTTTGAGCTTATGTGTGCGCATCTTCCGCGAGGAGATGATGGTGATGGTGAGTACAATAAAGGAATTCAAAAGCTTGCTGTGCGTGCAGAGCTTGCTCAGGAATGGCAGCAGGCAGGTGTGAGCGCATCTGCACGGACAGTGAGGCGAAGACTTTTGGAAGATGGCCTGGTGTCAAGAAGGGCAGCAAAGAAGCCACTTCTCTCCAAAAAAAACATCAGGGACAGATTGATCTTCTGCAGAAAGTATGGTGAATGGACTGCTGAGGACTGGGGCAAAGTCATGTTCTCCGATGAAGCCTCTTTCTGATTGTTTGGGGCATCTGGAAAAAAGCTATTCCGGAGAAGAAAAGGTGAGCGCTACCATCAGTCCTGTGTCATGCCAACAGTAAAGCATCCTGAGACCATTCATGTGTGGGGTTGCTTCTCATCCAAGGGAGTGGGCTCACTTACAATTTTGCCCAAAAACACAGCCATGAATAAAGAATGGTACCAAAACACCCTCCAACAGCAACTTCTTCCAACAATCCAACAACAGTTTGGTGAAGAACAATGCATTTTCCAGCACGATGGAGCACCGTGCCATAAGGCAAAAGTGGCTCGGGGACTAAAACATTGACATTTTGGGTCCATGGCCTGGAAACTCCCCAGATCTTAATCCCATTGAGAACTTGTGGTCAATCCTCAAGAGGCGGGTGGACAAACAAAAACCCACTAATTCTGACAAACTCCAAGAAGTGATTATGAAAGAATGGGTTGCTATCAGTCAGGAATTGGCCCAGAAGTTGATTGAGACCATGCCCAGTCGAATTGCAGATGTCCTGAAAAAGAAGGGCCAACACTGCAAATACTGACTCTTTGCATAAATGTCATGTAATTGTCGATAAAAGCCTTTGAAACGTATGAAGTTCGTGTAATTATATTTCACTACATCACAGAAACAACTGAAACAAAGGTCTAAAAGCAGTTTAGCAGCAAACTTTGTGAAAACTAATATTTGAGTCATTCTCAAAACTTTTGGCCACGACTGTATATATGACTTTCTTCTTGGACATTGTCTAGTAGATCATCATGAATTCTTCTGCAAATGCATTGTAACTTTATAAGGACTGAATGTAGTAGCACTTACAACCATCTGTAAATTCCCCCCTTCCCCAGGGGTGGTAAGTCTGCATTAAGTGTGGAATAAAGTTATGCAGTGGGTGTGGAACAAGTTTGTTAACCAAACAGATTTGACTTGGGGCTACTCCTAAGGGCATTATCCTGGCAGTCCCATGGTCTTCACCCTTTAACCCTTATACAGGGATCTGGACTTTACTGCAGGGGAACCAGCAGGCTGCTACCTCCAGAAGTAGTTTATGTTTTGCTGACAACTGATCCATGGGAGTCAAGAGACAACAGTGCACCAGTACACAAATAGACAAACATATAACAGCCCAACATTGCAGGATACTAGCTGACTAAAAGCTATTGCTCAGACACTTTCCCACATGCAATTTTTACATTATTTTGTGGAATTTATTTACAACATTCACTGTGTGGTAAAAATAACATACTTTTATTATGTGCATCAGTACGCTGATGATAATGCCACAGTTCTATAAAGTTTTACTATTTTTCTTTTCCTCCTGCAGCCTGTCAGCTCTGCAACTGCCCCCTAATTCTCCTCCAGACTGACAGAGAAGGGGGCGGCTGTTTTAACTGCTCATATATCTGATTTGGTAATAGATAGAGATATGGGCTTTGAAAAGGCATTTTCTATTATAGTGTCTGTGATGTGCGGTCCGCAAATTGCGGATCGCACATTGCAGGTGTCCGTGTTTTGCGGATCCGTAATTTGCGGATCCGCAAAACACTTACGGACGTGTGAATGGACCCTTATGCTGTAATTTTGATCTTGTTTGAAAGCCTGGAATGCCAGCTTTCAAACAAGACAAGTTGCATGCTTCTGCCATTCAGGTGATATCAGCAGCTAAAGCAGCCCTCCCACCTCCACTTTCTGCCCAAGCCAACAGTTAAGTGCTTTTCCCACAGCCTGAGCTTTGCTCCGGCAGAGCAGTTAGGTGGTTAAAGGGGTTGTCTCATCTGAGACATTGGTTGCATATTGCAAAGATATGCCACCAATTTCGGATAGATATGGGTACCACCTCTGGGACTTGTACCTATCTCCAGAATGTGACCTCTGAAGTGAGTGGAAAGCAGCTGAGTGCTGGCTCAGCTATCTCCGACAGTCCTATACAAGTGAATGGAGCTCTGAACTCCCATAAAATTGAGTGGAGCGCATGCTACACATGCGAGTCGCTGCATCATTCAGTTTTGGGTGCCCCTTCTGGAGATAGGTATAGGTCCCAGAGGTGGGACCTGCACCTATGCCATTGGTGGCATATCTTAGCTACTGTTCTAGTATAAATGACTTAAAGGGGAACTAAAGCCTGAAAAAACATAAATCATACAAATACATTTAATCCATAGTGCACACACAGTTATGTCTGCAAGGTGCTCTCTAAACTTCTGTCATAAGCAGTTTAGGTGAGGTCTTTCAGACAAAGTACTTTTGTCTTTCCCTTAGTCCTCCCTTTTCTTTGGCTACAGAACTGCTTGGTGAACGAACCTGACATCATCAGACACACACTGAACAGGCAGTTCAGGAGAGGGGCATGGCTTAACCACACTGACTGAAATGGCGGAATATTGAAGTGCCTGCAGTGCTATAGGAATCCCTGCTCTTGGTCTCCACAGCCACTCTCTCTGTGACACCCCAGAGATCTGTCATCAGCCTCCTTGCACTAATCATTCCACTCCATCCAATTTCATTTCACCCCATTTACCCATTGAAACATAGCTCAGCAGTGCAGAGAAGTGGTAAAGGACCTGAGTGATGTCACCATGTGTGCAGATCTCCTGTGCTGTGTGTCTATGAGAGGTTAACATCAGCTTTATTGCAGTGTTCACATTAAAAACTGTGCATCTTCATAGGCTACATTGACACGAACGTTGTGTTTTGCAGAACCGCAAAACATGGATACCGGATACCGGACAGCACATGCCGCGACTATCATAGAAAATGCCTATTCTTGTCTGCAATTGCAGACAAGAATAGGACATGTTCCTTTTTTTTTTTTGCGGAGCCGTGGCAAAATTGCGGAACGGATGGGGACTCATTCATACGTGCGTGTAAATGTAGCCTTAATCATAGACTAATCACTGAGTGTCACTACAAACTGTTGTCTGGGTTATATTTCTGTATATTTGAGTGGGGAAGGGTATTTATTCAGGTAGAGTTAGTATTCTGCATGCTATTACAGCTCCATATGGTGGTAACCAAATCTTTTTGTTCTATTAGTAACTAGGAGATTTCTTCTAACAAAATATCCACACTCACTGTGTAGACAGAAATTCCCCACACTAAACCCTTCCTCCTATATGTCCTGCCTTACGTGCACCAGCATGAGAGGGGGAGAAGGAGGGGTAGTAGACGTGGCTGCAGCCTGAGAGAACAATTCACTGCTTTTCTAATTTATTTTTCATGGTCTGCAATTGCAATATCTGCAAGAGAAAATAACAAAGACAGATAAGGAGATTTTTTGTGTTTGGATTATGGCTTTAGATTCCATTTAAGATATTAATATAGGTGCATGGACTGCCGCGTTAGCAGTGGGTTGGGGAAATAGAAGAATATATTTGCTATGATTTCTATATTCTCAAGAAAGTACTGGTATATAAACATTAAAAAGGAGATTCAAAAAATTATAAGCATCGATTAAATTATCATGATTTCTACGATTGCACGTATAGGCCCTTAGGTTAATTTGCTTATTGACACAGGCCTCAGTCTTTTTATATTCTATAATCCAGGCCCCTACCGATACATTTTGTTTTATTTTTGAAATACTGCATATAAATGCAGTATTATATGAATGTGTATGATATCTAGCAGAGAAAAGAGAAAAATAAAGCTGAGCAGTTTAATACCACAATATTGAAATGTAGTTCAGCTCTAATGTTTTATTTCTTGTATCTTGTGTTTTCATATGTTTTATGTATGTCATGTTCCAGGCATTCATGCATCAGGTATATTTTAACTTCATGTTGTTTTAATTAAAATTAATTAGTTAAGAGAAAAACCATTGTTTACATACTTGGTGTCCCTTCAGTAAGATGTGACTTCTTCAGAAAAAATATAATGAATAATTATAGAAGTAAAAAAAAATTTAATGATTGAAAGAGCACAACAGTTATATAGCTTGTCTGTATAAAACAATTAACTGTATCTATGCAGCATTTGGAATAAAATATGTATTAGTTTAGGCCTCATATGAATGCGATATGGAATTGTATTGTGCTTTGAATTGATCATTATTACTGTATATGCGTTCAACTGTATCATAATTCCCCAGGAAGCATCTGATGGAGCATGTTACTGTTTGGTTTTATGCGGGTTTCCATTAGTAATCCACAATAATTATGGATCCTGAATACGATAATGTGCATGAGTCTTTGGGGTTTTATTGGACCAGAACATTAATAGTCTATTCTTATGATAGTTAATAAATATTTGATCAATGGGAGTCTTTCCTCCGGAACCCATTCAGTCAGCACAAAAAAGGGGGAATTATGTTTACATAGTTACAGCAGCTTTTTTGAATGGAACAAGCTGCAATTTTAAGCATAGATGCTGTCTTATAAGCAAGCTGCTACCATCCTGAGCTAATCCGAGCTGAAAATATATGCTCAAACTTTGAGCTTGAAGGGCTGCCCCTGGTGTCCTTCAACACCTCTTTTCACCTCCCAAAAATTGCATTGATAAATCTGCCCCATACCGTGCTACTTGCACAGGAAAATCCCTAAATACTCTGGTGCTATAATATAAAATCTCCCAAATTAGTAAACCAATAAGAGACATGGTGCAGCATGCATGATGAAATGGAGCGTCAGGGATAACTAGAGGCTCTACATCAATCTCATGCAGGGGAAGATAAGAAAAATAAATGGAGGCAATCGGAGTGCCCACCAGGAGCCCATGGAAGTGAGCCATATTCTTCATACACTTTAATGGAAAGGTTGGCTGTGTTTGTATGTGGCCAAGGTGGCAAATTGGTGGAACCCTGGTCACCCTGTAAATTAGGGTCTCATAGGTCGCATTTCTGACATCATTTACTGGGTTGAAACCAAATGTGGCTGTAAGGGTCAGCCCCTAGTATGATCAAGTTACATTGCACTGCATTCCTAGTGATAATATTTTGTCCCAGAGGATGTAGGAGGAGTTTGAAGTTCCCAGGCTTTTGGCTGTGTTGTGGTGTTCCTGGCTGGTGGTGAGCTAAAAGATTGGCTGCTGTTAGACAGAGCGACAGAGACTAAAAAAGTGATTCTGAGAAGAGTGATATATCGACCAATTCAGAGACTTGTGATATTGGCAGAGGCTGTGGCACGAAGCAAAGAAGAAAGTTATGCCTCCGGAGTGATACGGACCCAGACCACCACAATCATCGGGGTTACAAAGAATGAAGAGGTCCTGGTCAGGGTGGTACAAGACTTGCAGAGCTCCCTGAGTGCAATGCACAAGAAGTTGACGCATATGGAAAGACGGATGGGGTCGTGCTATACCCAAGGCTGCCTATCCGGCCTGACAACAAACCTATCAGACGGCCCTGTGGGTTCCTACACCAAAGCGCCTCACCCTAATTTACCTTCTCACCAAGTTCCTCAATATCCTCCACTGAGGCCAGCCAGTCAAGTTCTAAGGGCGCCTCCCGCATGCAGGCAAAGAGAAGGCCGAACGTGTATGTGAATACAGTTTTCCACAGTCCCACACACAGGGGATTCGTTGGAAACAGAAACAACCGTGTCCACACTTATACATTCAGTGTGAGACACTGTAAGGTAACAAGAGCCGGTATGCACTAGCACCTTAGGTACACAATTATAAGGTAACAATGGCCGGGATGCACTAGCACCTTAGGTACACAATTAAACAATGATGTTAGAGACGACATATGACAGTATGTACATAATGCACGGCGGCATCAAAAAAGCAACAAAGGTTTGGTGCCAAAAATCACCATGCAAGTTAGTGCACAGCAACACCTGTATCAAAAAGGTGCACGGCGGCACCAATGAAACCCAGTGTCCTACCCTACAGATGATGAAATATTCAGACACCTTTGTTTCTGGGTTTCTTGGCAGGGTGGTCCGGTTCAATAGTTGGAGGTCCTAGAAATAAGAGGGAGTCACTGGAAGGTAATCCTTTATGTCCCTGGATGACCCTATGGGGCCCTACAATAACCCTGTTTGTCTATCCACGGAGTATCCCACTAGTTGGGCCCCCATCCGGAACCTAACCCTGGAATTGCGTTCCCTATTTTGCCCTGAGTAGATCCAGTGAAGTGCACAGATAGGTGCCAAAAAAGGGAAAAAGAAGAGGGGCAGATAGAGAACCCCATCTCCTAATTGGGGTTTGCGATTGACGTCGCAGGCATGGATGTTACCTGGCTGTCTGCAAGAGCCCGCCGATATTTAAAGTATCGCGTCCACATGTGCGCACGGCGCACAGTGTGATGACGTAAACAATCGCAAGATGTGGCGGGCGCATGCGCAAAGGAGTTGCCAGGAACCAGATTGCAGCGCGCATTGAGGGACGCTCACTGCGCCTGCGCGAGTGGCCGAAATCGAAAGTAGGTCACCACGCAGGCGCGTCAGCCCTGATACACACGCTGGGGCTTTGAATAGACTGCCAACATCGCCGGGAATACCAATCCACATGCTGATATCAGTAGCATGAAGGGAGCCACCACAGTGTATAGAATGCCAACATAGAAATAAATGCCTGCTATATACACACTGTGGAAGCATTTTTAACACGAAGGCAAGGGCAAAATATAGATAAATAGATTGTCCAAGAATATGGGCATCAATATAGGAGGACCATATTAGTGTGTTCTGATAGGAATCGGGATATACAGTACAGACCAAAAGTTTGGACACACCTCATTCAAAGAGTTTTCTTTATTTTCATGACTATGAAAATTGTAGATTCACACTGAAGGCATCAAAACTATGAATTAACACATGTGGAATTATATACATAACAAACAAGTGTGAAACAACTGAAAATATGTAATATTCTAGGTTCTTCAAAGTAGCCACCTTTTGCTTTGATTACTGCTTTGCACACTCTTGGCATTCTCTTGATGAGCTTCAAGAGGTAGTCCCCTGAAATGGTTTTCACTTCACAGGTGTGCCCTGTCAGGTTTAATAAGTGGGATTTCTTGCCTTATAAATGGGGTTGGGACCATCAGTGGCGTTGATGAGAAGTCAGGTGGATACACAGCTGATAGTCCTACTGAATAGACTGTTAGAATGTGTATTATGGCAAGAAAAAAGCAGCTAAGTAAAGAAAAACGAGTGGCCATCATTACTTTAAGAAATGAAGGTCAGTCAGTCAGCCGAAAAATTGGGAAAACTTTGAAAGTAAGGGCTATTTGACCATGAAAGAGAGTGATGGGGTGCTGCGCCAGATGACCTGGCCTCCACAGTCACCGGACCTGAACCCAATCGAGATGGTTTGGGGTGAGCTGGACCGCAGAGTGAAGGCAAAAGGGCCAACAAGTGCTAAGCATCTCTGGGAACTCCTTCAAGACTGTTGGAAGACCATTTCAGGGGACTACCTCTTGAAGCTCAACAAGAGAATGCCAAGAGTGTGCAAAGCAGTAATCAAAGCAAAAGGTGGCTACTTTGAAGAACCTAGAATATGACATATTTTCTGTTGTTTCACACTTGTTTGCTATGTATATAATTCCACATGTGTTAATTCATAGTTTTGATGACTTCATAGTCATGAAAATAAAGAAAACTCTTTGAATGAGAAGGTGTGTCCAATCTTTTGGTCTGTACTGTATGCCCATACAACCCACACCTTAACAGACCCAGATATGGGTATGTATTAAATGGGAGATGGTATTTGTGGTTGTTTAATACTTTAATTTCCCGACCATGGCTAAAAAAGGGGCCCAAGGAGGATAATTGGCACTATATATGAAAAGACCTGCAATGGTGGAATAAGCTAAAAGTAGGGGACATCATTGGTATAAATTCCTTATGGTGCTTCAGGATAAATAGGACAAGGCAAATCTGAGTTGACACTTTTAATAGATGTTAAAGGAAGCAGCCAAAGTGGAGTTGCTCGTTTAAGCCTCTGGGGGATACCGTATCTAGTTTAAATGTCCAGCTTGCTTCCCGCTGTAGGAGGAGACGATCCCAATCACCCCCACGTGGAGGCGGTGGGATTTTGTCAATGCCTATAGCCTTAATGCAGTTTGAGTCCCCCCCATGGATGTCATTAACATGTCGGGCAACTGGTGTATCGCGTTTGTTTGAGATATCGCCTAGGTGCTCCCCGAGGTGTCTCCGCAACTCTCTCTTGGTCTTGCCTACATACTCGAGTTCGCACACGCATGTGATCTTGTAGATCACACCCCATGTGTGGAAATTAATGAAATCTTTGATGGTAAAAGACTTCTGTAAATTCGAGCTGTGGAAGATTTTACCACTCTGCAGTATCTTGCATGCCACACAGCCACTGCACCTATAGCAGCCATTGACCATACGGTCCAACCACGTGGCCCTTTTAGTGGCTGGGTTATAGTGGCTGTGGACAAGCATGTCTTTGAGGCTATTGCCTCTTCTAAAAGAGATCTGCAGATAACTGTAGATGGTCTCTTTAATGTCAGGAGGATCCATCAATAAGACAAGCCAGTGTTGACGGAGAATATCCCTAATTTGTCCTGATGCTTCATCAAATGTTGCGATGAGGAGTATCTTTTTTTCTGTATCCTCTTTCGCCTTGGGCACCAGAAATTCAGACCGCTTTGCTGATAGTGCGGTCTGGTATGCTGGTTTTAGGACACCATTAGGATATCCTCTAGCAAGGAATCGCTTTTGTAGGATCCTTGCTTGATCGACGAACTCTGATTCACTGGAACAGTTGCGTCTTAGACGCAAATATTGGCTTTTTGGTATACCCCTTTTCTGAGAAAAAAGGTGGCCACTGTTCCAGTGTAGTACAGAGTTTGTCGAGGTAGGCTTCCTGTAAATTGTTGTGTCAAGCTCATTTGAAATGCCTCTAGATATTTTAAAATCCAGAAACGCCAAGGTGTCCCTGTTTGCTTCTGATGTGAAGAGTAGTCCTATTTCATTGGAGTTGAGTTTATCCACAAACTCCAAAAAAGACTCTTCAGTGCCGTTCCAGATGACGAAAATGTCGTCTATGTACCGTGCCCACATTAGGATGGGCTCGGTACATGACGACGTCGGATCACCAAAGACAACTGTTGCCTCCCACCAGCCCAGGAGCAGATTGGCATAGGACGGCGCACAGGAACATCCCATTGCCGTGCCCCTGAGCTGGTGGTAGGTCCTTGTGTTGAAAAGAAAAAAATTGTGCGTTAGGAGAAACCTTAGTAGTTTCAGGACAAATTGGTTGTGTGCCCTGTATTGGAGTCCTTTCATGTTGAGATAATACTCAACTGCCCTGAGTCCTGCCTCACGGGGAATGGAGGAATACAGGGCCTCAACATCAATACTGCCCAGGACGCACAATTTTTTTCTTTTCAACACAAGGACCTACCACCAGCTCAGGGGCACGGCAATGGGATGTTCCTGTGCACCGTCCTATGCCGGAATGTTTCTGTTTCCAACAAATCCCCTGTGTGTGGGACTGTGGAAAACTGTATTTCATGAATATTGAGGGATATATCTTTTAATGTATTAGAAGTAAATGTTACGTCTTAAATACTCCAGATCACTATTCACTTCTCCTTTTTTCCTGATTTATGTTAGTGATCAAATATATGGTTATCTTTTTTTTTTTTTTTTTCAAAGAGAAGGCCGTCAAGAGGCACAGTGTTGGTGGTGTGGAAATTGCGGACACTTTGCCAGAGGGTGTTGGAGTGATCCGTCTGGACACCCAGAACTGCAGTTAAACTTCCGGCCCCCCACAGTAAAGGGACCTACTGCGGGGGAAGTGGAGAGCCAAGTTACCCAGCACGGCTCCGAACACTAGTCCCATCATACGAGCAAAATTTTAAGGTATTACTGTCGAATGCTTAGTGGATACCGGGTCACAGGTAACGACTATACTTCAACCGATACTTTCAAGTGCTGGCCAAGCCAGAGCGAGAGACATTGGTCCGGGTTACAGCGGCTAATCAACAACAGATTCCTGTCACGGGAGTCATGTGGATGAATGTACGGCTATGTGGACAAGAAGTGGGGAAAAAAGGTAATCTGCAGGTCCCCGAGATGTTCAAAGAGGATGTACCGGTGATAATGGCCATGAATATTCTGTAAGAATTGGACCAGATCATGTTCACTAAATGGGGACCGGGTTATTGGAAACAAGCCACTCCGCACAAACCCACCCGGAAAGCATTTCAATGGTTGATCCGATTCTGTGGGTCACAGAAGAGTTTCCCAGCACATCAGTCTGTGGGAACTAGCCAAGTGCTGGGAAGGGCTACCCTCACCCTCCCTCCTGGTCGGGAGACTGTACTGACACTGCCCGTGGGGACCTTCCGCAAACTTGAAAGTATGGAGGTGATCATTGAACCGGTGGGCATAGGGGAGCTAGGCCAGGATGCCCTGGTGGCCAGGACAATGGCGGTGGTCCATAGTGGACGGGTGCACATAAGAGCTGTGAAATATGGGACATCTAGAAGTCTCCTTGATGCCAGGAGTGGAACTGGCTCATGTGTACCTACAACGGGGAGAAGTGCTGAGTTGGCGAGAAGTGACTCTAGCTTTGGTGGGTGATGCTGTTTGGACCCTGGCAGTTCCTGCCAGAGCAGAAGAGGAGCTGACCCCAGAATGGAATGGGAGAAAAATCTTGGACCAAATTGAGATAGATGTGAAGGCTCTCAGTTTGGACCGCTTGCGAGCAGTTGAAACCATGATGTGGGAGAATCAGACTGCATTTTCCCACCATGCCGATGACTTTGGCTGCACAGATGCTATCACGCATGAGATACCGATGGGGGACACTCCTCCAATTCGGGAGAGATATCGGCAGATTCCACCCAAGTTATACCAGGAAGTGAAGACATTGTTGAAACAGATGATAGATCCCGGAGTGGTGCTGGGTAGCCAGAGTCCTTGGGCAGCCCCAGTGGTGCTTGTCAAGAAGAAGGACGGCACTATTTGATTTTATGAGGATTACCGGCGATTGAATGTGTGCACCGCGCGAGACTCATATCCCCTGCCTCGCATTGAGGAGTCTCTGACGGCTCTAGGATGGGCAAAATACTTCTCCAGTCTGGATATAGCAAGCGGGTACTGGCAGGTACCGGTGGCAGAGCAGGACAGGGCAAAGACAGCTATCATACTCCCCATGGGACTATTTGAATTTAACAGGATGCCATTCGGGCTGTCTAATGCCCCGGGCACCTTCCATCGGCTGATGGAGAAATGTCTGGGAGACCTAAATTTTGAAGCCACTCTGATATACCTGGACAATATCATTGTGTACTTTTCAAGAACACCCAAAATGACTAGGGCAGGTACTTGAGCGACTGCGATCCCATGGCCTGAAGATAAAGCCAAAGAAGTGTCATCTCTTCAAGAGGGAGATCGAGTACTTGGGCCATTATGTGTCCCAAGACGGAGTGCTGCCGTCCCAAGACAAAGTGGCTGCAATACGACAATGGCTAGTGCCCAGAACGCTACGGGAGTTGTAGGCCTTTCTCGGACTGACCGGGTACTACCAGCGGTTCATCAAAGACCATGCAAAGATAGCGGTCCTTCTGAATGAGTTGTTGAGAGGAACGGCTGGAAGACCCAAGGGGCAAAGTGTTCCCTGGGGACAGAAGCAGGAGGAGGCCTTCCAGGCCCTGAAAGATACCCTGACATCAGCCCCCATCTTGGCTTATGCCAACTTCGACAAACCGTTCCTCTTATCTACTGAATGCAGTCTCTACTGACTTGGGGCAGTCCTGTCGCAGGTACAAGATGGACACGAAAGAGTTATCGCCTATTCCAGTAGATTCCTGCAGGATACGGAGCGAAACCCCCACAACTACAGTTCCTTTCGGCTGGAACTCCTTGCCCATGACTGAGAAGTTTGCAGGATATCTGACAAGGGCTAAGAGCTTTGTACGGACTGACAACAACCGCCTGGCCCATCTGGACACTGTCAAGCTGAGAGCCCTGGATCACAGACCGATGGAGCCCCTCAAGCCATGCACCATCGGTCTGTGAGTGGAAACTGAAGTTCATCACCAGATAAGTATCACACTGGTATTCAGTACGATTTATCAAAATTTAGTAGCTACACGTATTTTGTGTTTACTCTCATAGACAAGTGCTGGGTTGGGGGTGCTCCAGTTTTTGGTTTTGTTTGGTCTTTGTTTTTGCATTTGCTGTGTATCTGTGACACACATGTTATGACATCTGATTGGCATTTTTCGATACTTATGTCACCTGATGAACCTTTAGGATTATAAGGGGAAACGCGTCGGGACGAGTAATGTAATACCATGTTTTGATCGGGGCTGTAAATTTATACTGTTCTCGATTTTTATACAGTGTGTATCATTTTTAGTGTATACTAAGACCCATGTAAATTTTCTTTGGTAGATTATGTATTAGGTACTTCACCTTTAGCAAGGGCGTTATAAGGACAGGTAGTCTAGGCACGTGGACAGAGTGCTCCTACCATTCAGGTGCATCTCTGGGCTGAGGTCGTTTTGAGGGATACCTAGGGACAGACATTAGGAATCTACACGTGTTGCCCCGTACCTCTATCAATTCACATTAGCCATTTGCCTGGTCCACAACAGCTCTATTCTGTGTTTGTCCATGTATTCATTGGTCCCCTGTTAGGGATCTGTATTTAATGATCTTTAATAAAAGTTACGTTTTAGGTAGTTTTTTTTAGTGATAGGGGTCTTGACTCTGCAACTACCCTTTAAATATTTTTATTTGATGAAAATAATTTGTTCCGGTGGTGTATAGAGCCAAAAATGTTAGAATTGTGTTGATGTCTTAATATTTATGGACCTGACCATACGTCCATGCAAAGCACCATGCGACGCAAATTACACAAATCTGGAATGGTGGCCCAAAAAATGTGAAGAAGCTTTGACTTCAATATTGTCATAAGAAGCATTGGCTCAAGTTTGCAAAAAAGTACTAACAGTGGACAGTAGAAGATTGGAAACAGGTGATTTGAAGCGATGACATTAAATTCAATAGACTGGGCTCTGATGTGTGCAAATGGGTCTAGAACATGGGTGGCCAACCTTACAGACACAAAGAGCCAGAAAAAAAACAAATGTATGACTGCCAGGAGCCACAAGCTATACATTTACACAAATATACGTGCACAATTGAGTTTTCAAACATTTAAAAGTGTATTTAAACCACCTTTCCTACCTGTAATGTAGACAACTTTAGTGAGACTTCTGGCAATCTTTGTTTTTCACAATGTGTTTCAAATCTGGCTTGTATTCAGTCGTTGCTACTCGAGGCAGTTCTTTAAGGGTACTTTCACACTAGCGTTAACGTTTTTCGGTATTGAGTTCCGTCATAGGGTCTCAATACTGGAAAAAAACTATTCAGTTTTGTCCCCATTAATTGTCAATGGGGACAAAACTGAACTGAACAGAATGGAATGCTCCAAAATACATTCCGTTCTGTTCAGTGGGTTTCCCAGACTGTACAGAAAACCGCAGCATGCTGCGATTTTCTTTCCCTCCTGGGATGCGGAGCAAGACGGATCAGTCATGACCCCCAATGCAAGTCAATGGGGACGGATCCGCTTTCTCTGGCACAATCTGCCACAACGCTAGTATGAAAGTATCCAAACATGTGTCAGTAAGAATCATCAGTAAGTCAGTAAGTAATCATCTCAATTTGAGTTGTTGCTTTATCTGTCACCAGTGGGGGTTTCAAACTAATTATGTGAGATGGTACTTTGGGGGTCACTTACTATTAATGTGAGGCACATGGGGTCCAGTCCAAAAGCATGTGCCCAGCCTGACATAAAAAATAAATGACCCCAGGGCTGTCTTTATTGCGGGGCAAAAGGGGCAACTGCCCCAGGCCCAGTTGCTCCTGGGGGGCCCAAGGCAGCTGCCTCTTGAGTCCCGCTGGCCACTGCCCACAAATTATTTTTCATCCCATAAGACGCATTTTCCCCCCAAAATGGAAACGTTGATTAGTACCGGAGGACTGGGAAGCAGTGAAAGCTCTGTACTTACCGCTTCCTGGTCCTCGGCTGTCGGCTGTGCAGTGGCTATGCGCAGCCTTCACAGCCGACAGCCGAGGACCAGGAAGAAGAGAGAAAGCGCTGGTGGTGAGGAGCAGCCGCGTCTAGGAGCAGGAGAGGTAAGATGTTTATTTATTTTATTTGTGCTGTTGACTGGGGGCTGATACATGAGGCTGGGGGGCTGATACATGAGGCTGGGGGGCTGATATATGAGGCTGGGGGGCTGATATATGAGGCTGGGGGCTGATATATGAGGCTGGGGGCTGATATATGAGGCTGGGGGCTGATACATGAGACTGGGGGTTGATATATGAGGCTGGAGGCTGATATGTCTGGCTGTGGGCTGATATGAGGCTGGGGGCTGATACATGAGACTGGGGGGCTGATATATGAGGCTGGGGGGCTGATACATGGCATTTGGGGGCTGATATATGAGGCTGGGGGGTTGATATATGGCATTGGGGGGCTGATATATGGCATTGGGGGGCTGATATGAGGTCTGATTGAGGGTCTTATTAACATTGGGGGTCTGATTGGGGCTGTCAGCTGAGGTCTGATTAACATTGGGGGTCTGATTGGTGGTCTGACCTGAGGTGTAATGGAAAATATTTTTTTTCTTATTGTCCTCCTCTAAAACCCAGGTGCGTCTTATGGGCCTTGCTCCTCCTCCCAACCTCCCCTGCCCTTTGCGTACGCAGCCCGCCGTGATGTCACGCAGAGGCACTGCAACACTAGGGTGACCCGAGCCCCGGTCTCCTTCCTGAACTGCAGAGCGGTGCCCACTTCCAGCCCTGAGCCCAGCTGCCCAGAGCACTGATCCTGAGCCTGTTGGAGTCTTCAGAACTGTAAGTATTTACAGTATTTCACTGTAAGCTATATTATATATATTACAATTTTTTTTGTGTGTGTGTGTGTGTTATGGTGGAGGGCGTGATTGCATGCTAGGGTGTGGGAAGGCGGAATCCAGGGGGCCCAAGTAAATTCTAGCCCAGGGTCCAATCAATATTAAAGACGGCACTGAATGACCCCCATCATGTTTAAAACATGGCAGTGGCAAGATTGGGGTTAATGAGTCACATTAACCCCAATCTTACCGGCTGCCTGATACATATGTTTTTTACCTGCCTGTATTTTGAGGCAGGCTACTCTTGCACTGTGTGGGGGTGGGGTACCTGCTATGCTGGCTGCTCAGTGCACTAATGTACACTAACTCCGGGGCTGAGGACAGGACACTCAGGAGGAGGTTGCTGCTGCTGCTGTTCGCTGAGTTCACTAGCTTAGACGACGTAGCTGTTTATTCCCTCGCCCGTCCCTCCTCCTGCTTTAATTAGCCGCCCATTCATTGGTGGCAGTGGAACGGGCAGCTTCAGAGCCACCCTCCTTCTCCACTGTCTGGCCAGAGAGAATATAGCGTGCGCCAAGCGTGGCACACTTCATGTTCTCTTATAAGAGGAGATACTAGGCTGCGCAGCAGCTCTGTCTAGATAGTAAGAGCTGGCCGGACCACTCCCCTGCGAGCCGCTAATAAATGAGCAAGGAGCCGCGGGTTGGCCACTAGAGATGGGCTTGCAGTTCGCCCGGCAGTCGTTTAGCGGCAAACTTTACTCATTCGCGGTTCGCCAAACATGTGAACATATGGCGATATTCGCCGGCGCCATATTTTTTTACATTGTGAGAACTTTGACCCATGACACATCCATCAGGTGGTACAGGACAGCCAATTAAGACGTTTCAGCACATGGACATACCCCCTACCTTATAAATAGACCTGATCCGGCTTCCATTTTACATTCTGTCTTTTGTCAGTGTAGGGAGAGGTTGCTGTGTGGAGCAGGGACAGGAGGTTAGAGTGTTAATAGTGACACAAATCGCTAGCTAATAGGTCCACAAAAGTCCTTTTAAGGACTGGTATAGGTGTGCTATTGATTGGTGTGCAGTATATAGGGGTGTAATACACTTATAATATACTTTCTAATATAGAAATCATATTATAGTGGATTTGTATTGTGCAGCATTGTGACTGGTGATCGGTTCTGCAGCGATACTAAAACTACAAAGAGTGACAAACGCACCAAAACAACATATTGAAGTGGGGTGTTATCTAAGAAAATACTACTCAAATAGTGTATTTGTGTGCTGCAGAAATGTATCCGCTTTCACTGCGTTACCTCTGCTACACACAGTGAGAAAATTTAAAGGAAAACCTTAACTGGTGTGAAAGACCAGTGGGCCCCAAAACAACATATAGAATTGGGGTGTTATCTAAGAATATACTACTCAAATTGTGTATTTGTGTGCTGCACAAATTTATCCGCTTTCACTGCTTTATCTCTGCTAGACACATATATATTTTCTAAACTGGTGTGATTATAGACCAGTTGACACCAAAACGACATATAGAAGCAGTAGAAGCAGGGTATTATCTACTAATACACTACTGGAGAAATTTAGACGCTTTCACTGCGTTACCTCTGCTAGACACAGTGAGAAAATTTTAAATACATTTTTTTTTTTAACTGGTGTGAGTATAGACCAGTTGACACCAAAACTACATATAGAAGCAGGGTATTATCTACTAATACACTACTGGAGAAGTTTAGCCACTTTCACTGCATTACCTCTGCTAGACACAGTGATGAAATTTAAAATATATATATTTTTTTAAACTGGTGTGATTATAGACCAGTTGACAACAAAATGACATATTGAAGCAGGGTGTTATATACCTTCTTCCACATACACTGCGCTTCTCTATAGACTTTTGTCACCGGGTCATTTAAAAAATGACAGGCAGAGGAAGAGGCAGGCCCTTTCGCAGGGGTGGTAGGAGTAGGGCAGGAGCACCAGGCCGGAGCCAAAGTGGGAAGTTGCAGAAGATGCGTTCAATTTCGTCAAAGGGCGCACCAGACTTGGTTGAGTGGCTCACTCAGCCTTCCACTTCTGTACCCTCCTCATCCTCTCTATCTGCACCCTCTTCACTCTCTGCTGTGTGCACCCCCAAAGACAACACCACCAACACCACCACCACCATATACCCTCCACTTGAGTCACAGGAATTTTTTTCCGATCCATCACAAGACATTTCCGATGCGCAGCCATTCTTGGCATCGGATCAGGAAGTGGAGGTAACAAGTGCAACAGCCGCCACTCAGCAATCTGACGACAGTACCCAGATCAGTCCAAGGAGGTTGGTCCCCGCTGTTGCTGCCTACTCCGAGATCTCTAACGTTAGTGGGGAAGGTGACGTCGATGATGACGTGTCTATGGACGTAACGTGGGTGCCCACAAGAGAGGAAGAGGAGGGGAGTTCAGAGGGAGAGATGGACCAGCAGATAGGGAGGAGAAGCAGGCCGAACTTACATTGCACAGGGACAAACCAGACTGCTAATGTATTGATAAAGACGCCCTAAATTAGGGCATTTAAGATACACTCTGGTGTTCCAAATCAATGTACCCCCCCAGGGGTTAATATCCACGCGTGGCTGAGAGACTAGACGCTGACACATAGATGGTCAATGCAATCTCTAACTTTATTACATGGGGTAAGCCGTATATACATCTTCAGAAGAGGGCAGTCCTCTCTGAGGCTAAAACATTGTTTCATTGGTCAAAAAGGAAGAAGAGATAAGAGAGAGGAGATAATACACCTGCATCTGCGCACTGGGCCCTACTTTGGAATGTGAACTAATGTAAACATCTGGTTACCATCGCCATTTTGTAATGGCTTCTATTCTAACAATAATACTGCATACGTCATATGTGACACTTCAAAGAGGTGCTTCTCTATAGGCAGTGAATAATATATACATATCATCAAGCCATATGATTGGCTTACGCATTCCACCACACTCTATGGGACACCTGTAGAAAGATGAGAAACCAGACACCTCTCACAGCACAGCTCTTTGCCCCCCTCTCTTCTACAGTCTTGAAACAAAGAGAGGGGTGGGAGGAAGGCACTCGGAAAAGAAAAAGTTAACTCATTACAGTCCTAGAGATACAAAATATAGAATAAAATTCACACATCTTTAACAGTATCAGGAGCGAGCCATCAACCATGTACGGTCACATCTGGCGCTCCCAGGACGCCGGCACATGGCTCCGCAGTGTGGGCTTTTTTTAATGTGTCAGCTGCTGACAATAGTGTTGCCATCTGCAGCATTTGCAGTCAACGCATAAGTCGCGGTAAGCCCAACACTCACCTAGGGACGACCACCTTAAGAAAGCACCTGGCCTCACATCACCGAGCCCAGTGGGAGCAACGCTGTCAGAACCCACAAAGCCACACTCCAGGCTCTCACCGTCCAGCCTCTTCTCCTTCTGCTCTCTCCTCCCAATTGTCCTCCACTCCACCTTCCATCATGCCGTCCTCATGTTTGTCAGTAAAAAGGCAGGCTTCCGTGGCCCAAATGTTCGAGTGTAAAAAAATGATGACGCCGGATAACCCTCTTGCCCAACGGTTGACCGCTGGCTTGTCAGAACTGATAGCCCGCCAACTACTGCCATATAAACTTGTGGACTCTGAGGCCTTTCGAAAATTTTTGCCCATTGGAACACCACAATGGAAGGTCCTAGGAAGGAAATAGTTCTCGCAGAAGGGCATTCCAGAGCTATATGGACACGTTCAGCGGCAAGTGAATGTATCTCTGGCACACAGTGTCGGTGCCAAGATACATCTTACCACAGACACGTGGTCTAGCAAACACGGACAGGGAAGGTATATAACTTTTACTGCCCACTGGGTGAACCTTCTGACGGCCATCAAGCATGTAACCTGTAGCACCCATGTAGATTTGGTTTTACCTCCACGGATTGCATGCAGGCCTGCCTCTTCTTCTCCTCCTCCTACTCCATCCTCCCTCTCCTCCTCGGCTGACTCCTCCTTTTCCGCTGCTACCGTCTCTTCCACTGCACCAACCAAGATCCCCAGAACCTATTCGACATGCCAGGTTAGACGTTGCCATGCTGTGCTGCATTTGTTGTGCCTGGAAGCCAAGAGCCACACCGGTCCTGCACTCCTTTCAGCTTTGCGTTCACAGGACGATCAGTGGCTAACACCGCTCAATTTGACAGTTGGTAATGTGGTGTGCGACAACGGTGCCAATCTGCTGAGCGCGCTGAAACAGGGCAAAATGACATACGTGCCGTGCATGGCACACGTCCTGAACTTGGTCGTGCAGCGATTCGTTGTCAAATTCCCCGGGGTCCAGGACATCTTGCGGCAGGCCAGGAAAATCGCGGGCCATTTCAGAAGATCTTACACGGCCATGGCTCGCCTTGCTTAAATGCAGCGGCGACACAACCTGCCCGTCAGACGTCTTATTTGTGACTGCCCGACGCGATGGAACCTTGTATTTGCTCGATAGGCTGCTCCAGCAGAAACGTGCAGTTAACGTCTACCTGTACGAACTCTGTGGCAGGACAGGTTCTGGAGAGCTTGTTTTTTTGTTCACAGCGCCAGTGGCTGCTCATGTGCGACGCATGCAGACTTCTGCAGCCATTTGAAGAGATCACCAAACTGGTCAGTCGCAGCCAGGGCGCCATCAGTGACATTGTACCTGTTGCCTTCTTTCTGGAGCGTGCATTGCGTCGTGTCATTGATCAAGCCGTCGAGGAGCAGGAGCAGGAAGATGAGGAAGTAGCAATGCTGGATGAATTCCCAGGGGTGCTACTCCATCTGAGACAAGTCAACAACAGGAGTCTGAAGAGGAGTCAGAGGAGGATGGTGTCAGGGAGGAGGAGGATCAAGAAGAGCATGCTTTAAACCTTTCTGGGATCCCTCGTGTTGTCCGTGGATGGGGGGAGGAGAATGAGGACAACATTATCCTGGATGATGAGCAGGAGCCAGGCCACTACAACGCTTCCAGCTTAGTGTAAATGGGGGCCTTCCTGCTCCAGTCTTTTAAGAGGGACCCCCGTATAAAAAGCATAAAGGGCAAGGACCAGTACTGGGTGGCAACGTATTTAGACTCCTGTTACAAACAAAAAATGGTAGAATGCAGCACTTCCAGGCCTTGCTGCATTCTGCTTTTTTGAGCGCTGGCAGAGGAGTTTCCACTCACAGAGAAACTGTTGTGGGTACCAAAACAACAGCGACTGCAAGAAGAGGGCGGTTTGAAGATGTGTTGGTCACTTCTGATATGAGAACATTCTTTCAGCCGACCCATCGACAGCTGTCCTTCGGATCCAGCCTCAGGGAATGCCTAGACCGGCAGGTGTCCGACTACATCGGTTTAATGGCCGATTTGGACGCTCTGAGAAGTGATGAACCCCTGGACTACTGGGTGGGCAGGCTTGACCTCTGGCCAGAACTTGCACAATTTGCAATGGAACTGTTGGCTTGCCCCTCATCAAGTGTCCTGTCTGAAAGGACTTTAAGCGCAGCTGGGGGGATGGTGACCGATAAGCGAACTCGCCTAGCTAACAACAGTGTTGACTACCTCACATTTCAAAAAATGAATGAGGCATGGATCTCGGAGGAATTCAACACATGTGAACAGTAGACCATGTTTGTTTAAAATTCCTCATGACAGCCCATATCCGCCACCACCCATAACAATTTATGGTCCCTGTCTTCGGTAAATACAGCGGCATAAAATGCCTTTTATGTACGTTGAATGCCTAATTTTTGTGGCCTGTAATGGCTGACACTTACTTCTGTATCCTGTGAATGCCTAATGTACCACCAGCAACAGAATACAAAGTTATTTGCTGTCAGGGGAACGCCTGTCGGCTAATTTTTGAGGCCTGTAATGGCTGACACTTACTTCTGTATCCTGTGAATGCATAATGTACCACCAGCAACAGAATACAAAGTTATTTGCTGTGAGGGGAACGCCTGTCGGCAAATTTTTAAGGCCTGTAATGGCTGACACTTACTTCTGTATCCTGTGAATGCCTAATGTACCACCAGCAACAGAATACAAAGTATTTGCTGTCAGGGGAACGCCTGTCGGCTAATTTTTGAGGCCTGTAATGGCTGACACTTACTTCTGTATCCTGTGAATGCCTAATGTACCACCAGCAACAGAATACAAAGTTATTTGCTGTCAGGGGAACGCCTGTCGGCTAATTTTTGAGGCCTGTAATGGCTGACACTTACTTCTGCGGACACATTTAACAGACGTGTAAATGGACCCTATATGTATTTGACATGTATTTACCGGCTGCTGCCAGTTCTGGCTGATTTAGGCCGAGCTATTACAGTAAAACCAAGCAATATTACAAAAAACACAATACACGTTATAACTGTACAAACAATTTATATAACTTAGTAGAAAAAAAATTAATTAAATTAAGGCAATTTTTCCAAAAGCATGATAATCTCATGCACCCCCTTCATGGCCTTGCGTTGCCTCTCCTCCATGGCCTTCAAGCGCTCATGAACGGCCCGCATATCATGGAGATGCGCCCTTTGCAGTTTGGCCAATTTAGCCTTCAATGTCTTCATTCCTGTTTGAAAAAAAATTAATTATTTGCAACTCTTATTAAACCTTTAATTTGTGGTGCATATGACTTTATGATCGCTTGCTATTACACCTTTTTGTGAGAAAAGCTGTCCATAAAATTGCCTTTTTTAACAGTTTTAAATTTTTGTTTAAAAAGGTGTCCAACTAAGGGGTTATTTGGTATGATATTTTTTGACAGCTGGTTGTTACAGGTGCGGCCAAACCTACTATTTTTCCTTATTTTATAGTAAAATGTATTTTACACAATGAAAGCATTGTTGGACCAAAAACAATTCATGTTTTACTGTCTCCATATTTTGAGAGCCAAATTATTGATTTTATGTGGCAATTGTCTAACGGTTGGGTCTCATTTTTAGCAGAATGCACTGACCGATTGTTACTATTTTGGGGGGCATATGCCTCTTTAGCTAGCTTTTTTACAGCACTTTTAGTGATGTTAGGTTAAATAAATTCATATTTTAGTTTAATTTTATTTATTTTTTTACATTTCAATTGTTCACCGGAGGGCTAATATCATATGATATTTTTATATAGACAGTCGATATGTAGATGGCGGTACAAAATGTCTGTTTGTCTATTGTTTACCTTTATTTTTATTTTTTTAATTACAGTCTTTATGCACATTGACGATTTAAATCTCAATACGTTAGTCAGAGATCTTTATGATGATTATATGGTATATTAGTTAGTTATATTTCTGTACATTATAATTTTATTTTGTTTGTTAGTTAATGATAATTCAATTGAGTTTAATATTATTTATTTGTTAAATCAATGGCTTTAAAGTAGATTAAAGATTTATTGGCCATTGTTCTTTTTTTGTATTACTATAGTGTATGTTGTCGCCTCATTGTCGGCCCTTTTAATGTTTATGTACATGTTATGGATACATAATCATATTGCTATGT
The DNA here is from genome assembly GCF_905171765.1 of Bufo bufo. Lineage (NCBI taxonomy): Eukaryota > Metazoa > Chordata > Amphibia > Anura > Bufonidae > Bufo > Bufo bufo. The sequence goes on from NC_053393.1 coordinate 274,666,032, forward strand.
GCACATATTTACCCTCCTGCCGGGGGCTGGTGATCATCTCCTCTTCCTCCGAGTCCTGAGATGGAGTGGTGCTGGAGGGTACAGCACTTTCCACCTCCTTCACTTCTCCCATATCTGTTGGGGGTGGCTCAATAGGCTGGGAGGGTCCGGCCTCCACCTCCTCTTCCTCCTCTACCTCCACAACCTCCACCGGTCGCCTTTTCCGAATGGAGGCAATAGGAACGTCTGTGATCACAAAATGTTCAGGTTTTAGATAACTCCAAAATCTTAAGAACATTTGATATAAAGATATTCCAATATGGAGGGATCTATATATAATTGCAGTGGCTGCCAGCATTATGATGCATAACTCAATCCAAAATTAACAGTATGAAAAAAGACATCCCCTCCACAGTGTCTTGATGGAACAATAGGGCGAGAGGAGACCCAAGGGATGGGATTATCTCCTCAGTGTATCATAGAATGATATAATTCTCTACACTAGAGTCGGCTACTTCTTAATCCCATCACTAACACAATAGGACAAAGGGACAAATAAACCAACACATTCATTTGGAGTCTCCGAGCAGAGCTAACCATTATTGCGTTTATGGATTCACACCATGCTACTTTAATGGGAATACGAAAAATGTGGCCTATAAACTCAACCAAAAATTAATGGTTTATAGTTCCCTCTCAACCAAATAGGTCGGAGTGGGGGTCTCCATAGTCCTGTGTCCAAAGCCTGTAGGAAGGAGGCTAGGCCTGCAGTAGAAGCCATCCACAGATCCCCCTAAACAGTGCCACCCACAGATCCCCCCTAAACAGTGCCATCCACAGATCCCCCCTCCCCTAAACAGTGCCATCATGGCACTGTTTAGGGGAGGGGGGATCTGTATATGGCACTGTTTAGGGGGGATCTGTGGATGGCACTGTTTAGGGGGGAGATCTGTGTGTGGCACTGTTTAGGGGGGATCTGTGTATGGCACTGTTTAGGGGGGGATCTGTGAATGGCACTGTTTAGGGGGGAGATCTGTGGATGGCACTGTTTAGGGGAGGGGGGGGGATCTGTGGATGGCACTGTTTAGGGGAGGAGGGATCTGTGGATGGCACTGTTTAGGGGGGAGATCTGTGGATGGCACTGTTTAGGGGGGATCTGTGGATGGCACTGTTTAGGGGGAGATCTGTGGATGGCACTGTTTAGGGGAGGGGGGATCTGTGGATGGCACTGTTTAGGGGAGGTGGGATCTGTGGATGCCACTGTTTAGTGGGGAGATCTGTGGATGGCACTGTTTAGGGGAGGGGGGATCTGTGGATGGCACTGTTTAGGGGGGATCTGTGGATGGCACTGTTTAGGGGGGGGATCTGTGGATGGCACTGTTTAGGGGGGGGATCTGTGGATGGCACTGTTTAGGGGGGGATCTGTGGATGGCACTGTTCAAATTTCATGCACATTAAATGCAACAGCAGTATTTGCACTGTAAACCTCCTTTTTTATTTAGGGGAGGGGGGATCTGTGGATGGCACTGTTTAGGGGAGGAGGGATCTGTGGATGCCACTGTTTAGTGGGGAGATCTGTGGATGGCACTGTTTAGGGGAGGGGGGATCTGTGGATGGCACTGTTTAGGGGGGATCTGTGGATGGCACTGTTTAGGGGGGGGGATCTGTGGATGGCACTGTTTAGGGGGGGGGATCTGTGGATGGCACTGTTTAGGGGGGGATCTGTGGATGGCACTGTTTAGGGGGGGATCTGTGGATGGCACTGTTTAGGGGGGGGATCTGTGGATGGCACTGTTTAGGGGGGGATCTGTGGATGGCACTGTTTAGGGGGGGATCTGTGGATGGCACTGTTTAGAGGGGGATCTGTGGATGGCACTGTTTAGGGGGGAGATCTGTGGATGGCACTGTTCAAATTTCATGCACATTAAATGCAACAGCAGTATTTGCACTGTAAACCTCCTTTTTTATTTATATAAAGTGTGGGTGAACTTAAACTGTATGGCTATACTGTGGTTCCTGTAGGCTTTGCGTGCGTAAGGTGGGGAGGGCGTGGAGGGGGGGCCTCCATGTCTATTTTGCTTGGGGCCCCCAAATTCCTTCAAACGGCCCTGCCCCCATAACAGTGTCCGGCATCCACAGATCCCCCCCATAACAGTGTCCGTCATCCACAGATCCCCCCCATAACAGTGTCCGTCATCCACAGATCCCCCCCATAACAGTGTCCGTCATCCACAGATCCCCCATAACAGTGTCCATCATCCACAGATCCCCCCATAACAGTGTCCGTCATCCACAGATCCCCAGTAATAATGCCATCCACAGACCACCATTAGTTCCAAACACACAGCACACCTTTTGGTTAAAAATATATTTTTTCTTATTTTCCTCCCCAAAAACCTAGGTGCGTCTTATGGGCCGGTGCGTCTTATAGGGCGAAAAATACGGTATATGATGTGGACTACCATAAAAAGCGTGACCATCTACATGTGGATATATATCTCCTCTCAATAAGTCCTAATAATCAAACATAATATAAACCTAGCAGGCATTAGGTGAGAACATGCTACTAGGCTAGCTAGCTAATACACACACATTCCCTGTCTGTCATGGAGTGGAATGCAACAGATACGTACAAGTCAGTGACGACACCAATCTGAGCTATAACTAGGGAACGTGGTATAACAGTCTGAACCTTTCTTACCCGATGCCCCAGGTGTATGTGAAACAATTTTTTTTTAATGGCCAGACGGCGGTGTGTGCGACCCATTTTGTTCCACATTTCATAGGCCAACTGCCGCACGATCTTCTGTTTCTCAGCGTGGGATCGGGTGCTGTCGTAGCCCCGAACCAACATCCGCTGCAAGAGAAAAATGCAAGCATATAATCCCCATTTTTAACGATAATAGTATGGAAAAAAATTTAATCAAGTAAACGGAAGAAAGTATTTAATGCTTTGAGGTGGAAATATTAGACTTATGCCGCATGCACCGCCAGTATTTGATGGTTCATTTACAGTTACCCAGGGTGCATCCCGGTGAGACAGACCAGCTGTACACCCCATACCATACCATCACTTCACTAGACAGGTACATCTCTGCTTAGCTGGACAGTATCTGATAGCTCAGACCCCACCCACATACAGTCGTAATACAATCCCATCTTCTAACCATAACAGTAAGGCCGCATGCACACGAGCGTGTTTTTTCAAAACTACGGACCGTACAGACCCGTCCTGCCGTCCTGCAGAGTGGACAAGCGCAAGGCATCATTGGTTGCTTGTAACGGTCACGTCCACACACACACAGGGGGAAGGGTAGTGACCACTGCGCTCCACCCTCACCCCTGGCCCTGCCTACTTGCCTCACGAGTCCTGATGACAGGGGACAACTGGACGGCAGTCCCTAACTTAGGATATGTGCAGGGAAGACAGACAAGACAAAATACGGAACATGAACGGACCGGGTCAGAACCAAGAGAGCTACGCAGTACAACGGATTAAGCAAAGAATGGTCAGGAGAAGCCGGGGTCAAATACCAGGATGTATGCGCAGTACAGGAGGAGCAGGCAGAGGATCGTCAGGGAACAGGATCAGGTAAATATTCAGTAGTCCAACAAATAGCCAGGAACCTAGAAATTAACAGGCAACCTGTAGCCAGCAGGCTGCCTGTATTTATAGTGGGGAGTGAGGGTCATGTGACGTGGCCAGCGTCACATGACCGACAGACCAACCAGTCGAGCACCGAGTGATCAGCTCGGCGCTCAAGGCAGACTAGGAGCAGGGAGCCACCCAGCTAGTAAAGCCGCCCTGGGAATGAGGTCAAACACAGAACCTCATTCCAAAAGCTAAGCAACAGTTCTGCGGGCAATGGGGGACCGAGTGCACCTTCGGAACCCCGTGACAGTACCCCCTCTTTTACGAGGGGCCACCGGACCCAAGACTTCAGGCGATGGCTTTTCAGGGTGTTCTAAATGAAATTTACGAACAAGTCTAGGAGCATGAACCTCCCTGGCAGGTACCCAAGATCTCTCTTCAGGTCCATACCCCTTCCAGTGAATCAGGTACTGCAAGGAATTACGCACCTTCCTGACATCCACTATTTTAGACACCACATACTCGACAGCATCATTAACAAGAACTGGCGGAGGCGAGGCTTTTGATGGTACTACCGGTTCAAAATATTTTTTAAGCAGAGATTTATGGAACACATTATGAATGTGGAATGACTCAGGCAGCTCCAACCTAAAAGATACCGGGTTAATCACTTCCGTGATCTTATATGGTCCAATAAAACGAGGAGCAAATTTTTTAGAAGTTACCTTGAGAGATAGATTCTTGGAGGACAACCATACTTTATCCCCAACCTGAAAGTTTACCCCCCTTGAACGTCTCCTATCGGCCTTCAGTTTTTGAGAACATTGAGCCTTTTCTAGGTTCGATTGAACCCGGGCCCAAACTGTGCACAGTTCGGAGGAGAGTTTATCAGCTTCAGGGTTAGAGGAGGAGACGGACGACCCAGAATGAAAACGGGGATGAAAACCATGGTTACAAAAGAAAGGGGAGACCCCAGCAGAAGAATTGACACGGTTATTCAGAGCAAATTCAGCCAACGGAAGGAATTTGACCCATAATTGCTGGTCATCAGCAACATACAACCTCAGGAATTGTTCCACAGACTGATTAAGGCGTTCAGTCTGCCCATTACTCTCAGGATGGTAGGCGGAAGAAAAAGACAACAAAATTTTACATCTTTGACAGAAGGCCCTCCAGAATTTGGACACAAACTGCACACCCCTGTCCGAAACAATATTTTCCGGGATGCCATGTAAACGAACAATCTCTCTCACAAAAATAGACGCCAGGGTTTTAGCATTCGGAAGTTTAGACAGGGGAATGAAATAAACCATCTTGCTAAACCTATCGACCACTACCCAAACCACAGTCTTACCCTCCGCCAGCGGTAGGTCAGTTATAAAGTCCATCGAGATATGGGACCAGGGTCTACTGGGAATGGGTAGGGGTCGTAGGTTACCAGCAGGGCGAGTCCTAGGTGTCTTAGACCTGGCACAAACCTCACAGGCTGACACGTAGGACTTGACATCCCTGGTCAGAGTGGGCCACCAATAAGATCTAGAAACCAGATCCTTAGTGCCCTCAATACCCGGATGTCCACAAAAGGCAGAATCGTGACACTCACCCAACAGCTGGAGACGAAATTGTACGGGAACAAACAACTTATCTGTTGGGGTGGATGCCGGTGCCAGATGTTGTTCAGCCTTAATGCGAGCCGAGATATCCTGGGTTAGAGCCGCTAAGAAGATGTTTGCTGGTAGGATGGATTCAGGCGGCGTCTCAGTGGGTTGAAAAGCATGGAAGCTCCGCGATAATGCGTCTGCCTTCACATTTTTACTTCCCGGCCTGAACGTAATGGAGAAATCAAAACGGGTAAAAAACAGAGCCCATCGGGCTTGTCGAGGATTTAACCTCTTAGCGGACTCGAGAAACATTAGGTTTTTATGGTCAGTGACAACAGTTACTCGATGCCCCCTCCAAAAAATGTCTCCACTTCTCAAATGCCCATTTAATGGCCAACAGCTCCCTATTCCCTATGTCGTAGTTTCTCTCCGTGGCAGAGAATTTCCTAGAGAAGAAGGCACACGGTCTCAGGTTAGTGAGGCTAGCAGGACCTTGTGAAAGGACTGCTCCTGCGCCGTCCTCGGACGCATCCACCTCCACAATAAAGGGTCTCTCCTGATCAGGCTGGATCAGAATGGGAGCGCTGCTAAATGCCTTTTTTAATGTTTCAAATGAAGAAATGGCCTTGGTAGACCAATTCTCCAAATCCGCCCCTTTCTTAGTAAGGTCGGTCAATGGCTTAGCAATTACAGAAAAATTCATGATAAATTTACGGTAGTAATTAGCGAAACCCAAAAACCGTTGTAAAGCCTTTAAGGATGAAGGCCTTACCCATTCCTTAATTGCTAAAACCTTACCAGGATCCATCTTAAAGGCGTGAGGAGTCAAAACATGCCCTAGAAACTGTATCTCCTGTACACCAAAGACACATTTCTCTTTCTTAGCGGATAGCTGGTTCTCCCTCAACACCTCTAATACTTGTTTGACATGGGACACATGAGATTCGAAATCAGGAGAGAATATCAAAATGTCGTCAAGATAGACAATAATAAATTTACCTAAGAACTCCCTAAGAATATCGTTCATTAAGTTTTGGAACACAGCTGGGGCATTGCTGAGTCCAAAAGGCATCACCTGATATTCGAAGTGTCCTATCGGAGTATTGAACGCTGTCTTCCATTCGTCTCCCTCCTTGATTTGGATTAGATTGTAGGCCCCTTTCAGGTCAATCTTGGAAAACCAGGTTGCCCCCAAAACCTGGTTAAATAAATCCGGAATCAATGGGAGAGAGTATCTATTTTGGACAGTGATTTTATTTAATCTCCGGTAATCAATACAAGGCCTAAGACCACCATCCTTCTTTTTAACAAAGAAAAACCCTGCTCCCGTAGGAGAGACTGAAGGTCTAATATGCCCTTTAGCAAGGCTCTCCTTAAAATAATCTTCCATAGCCTTGCGTTCGGGCCCTGAAAGATTATAAATTCGACCTTTAGGAAATTCGGCACCCTCAATTAGCTCTATGGCGCAATCATAAGGTCTATGGGGGGGTAGAACCTCTGGAGTAAGGGACGAGAACACATCAGAATATTCCTTAATAACAGAGGGTAATGTATTAGACCTTACTGAAACCCCAGCCTGGACCACGGACAAGCATGAGTCACACTTAGGTCCCCATTTCACCAACTCTCCTTTGGACCAATCAATTGTGGGGTTATGTAAACTGAGCCAAGGCAACCCTAGTACCACCTCAACCGGTAGGTTCTCCAGGACTAGAAGAGAACATCTCTCAGAGTGGCACACACCCACGGACAGAGAAATTTCAGAGGTACATGACCTCACCGTACCACCAATCACGGGAGTAGCATCAATAGCCATGACATGGATAGGTGTAGGTAAAGCAAACATTGGAATACCCAATTTACAAGCAAACTCAAAGTCAATAAAGCTGGCCGCTGAACCAGAGTCAATAAAGGCCTTACCCGGCCACTTATTAACCCCCAGAGAAATTGTTATTGGTCCCAAAAGCTTACCTTTAGAAAAATCAGGGTGTACCTGGTCTTTAGGTTGTCTTGCCTTAGAAGACTTGTCAGAGAGAACCCTCTTAGGACACTTGTTGATCCAATGGCCAGGATCTCCACAGTAGAAGCACTCTCCGCGTCTGCGACGAAGATTACCCCGGGTCATGCCAACCTGCATGGGTTCCTCGGTGGAGACCTCAGTGTTGTCCCTGGAAAAGGCCTCTGGCTGGACCACCATCTGAGAACAGAACTGTCGTTCTTGTCGTCTCTCTCTAACTCGTCTGTCAAGTCGGACAACTAGGGTCATCATCTCCTCTAAGGTCTCAGGAATTTGGTAATTGACCAATAGATCTTTTAAATTATCAGATAGACCAGACCTAAACTGACTCTTCAGGGCTGGTTCATTCCATCCTGAGGGGACACACCACCGTCTGAATTGGGTGCAATACTCCTCCGCAGGGAGATGGCCCTGAACCAGTGCCCTAAGAGCTGTCTCGGCTACCAGGGCCCTGTCTGGTTCGTCATAGAGGGTACCCAGGGCCTGAAAAAACCCCTCCACAGAAGTTAGACAACTGGCCCCAGGAGGTAACGAAAATGCCCAGTCCTGGGGATCACCCTGTAGTAGAGAAATGATAATCCCCACGCGTTGGCTCTCGGGACCGGAGGACACGGGGCGCAAACGGAAGTAGAGTTTGCAATTCTCCTTAAAGGAGAGAAACCTCTTCCGGTCTCCAGAAAAGGGTTCTGGGAGCTTGATCTGGGGTTCAAAATATGGACTGGAGGACAGAGGAGTGGAAGAACCTTGCCCTAACTCACAAGAACGGAGTTTCTCTCCTAGCTCCTGCACCCTCTGTGTCAAATTAGAGACATGGTCAGTCAGGGTAGTAAGAGGATTCATGATACAGTGGTTATTCGGCCTGTTAATCTGTAACGGTCACGTCCACACACACACAGGGGGAAGGGTAGTGACCACTGCGCTCCACCCTCACCCCTGGTCCTGCCTACTTGCCTCACGAGTCCTGATGACAGGGGACAACTGGACGGCAGTCCCTAACTTAGGATATGTGCAGGGAAGACAGACAAGACAAAATACGGAACATGAACGGACCGGGTCAGAACCAAGAGAGCTACGCAGTACAACGGATTAAGCAAAGAATGGTCAGGAGAAGCCGGGGTCAAATACCAGGATGTATGCGCAGTACAGGAGGAGCAGGCAGAGGATCGTCAGGGAACAGGATCAGGTAAATATTCAGTAGTCCAACAAATAGCCAGGAACCTAGAAATTAACAGGCAACCTGTAGCCAGCAGGTTGCCTGTATTTATAGTGGGGAGTGAGGGTCATGTGACGTCACATGACCGACAGACCAACCAGTCGAGCACCGAGTGATCAGCTCGGCGCTCAAGGCAGACTAGGAGCAGGGAGCCACCCAGCTAGTAAAGCCGCCCTGGGAATGAGGTCAAACACAGAACCTCATTCCAAAAGCTAAGCAACAGTTCTGCGGGCAATGGGGGACCGAGTGCACCTTCGGAACCCCGTGACAGTTGCTATGGCGACGTGCGCTTCCAGGCCACCACCGCTGTACTGTGATACACTTGTATGATCTATTCAAGTGTATTACTGTACAGTGGTGGCGGCAAGAAGCGCACGGCGTCATAGCGAGTTAGCATTAGCAACCAATGACGCTGTGCGCTCGGCCACTCTGCAGGGTAACCTAACATAGTGGGTGTAATGTCACAGGAATACTTAGTGCAAAAATCAATAATATCTAGTGAGACCTTATAAAATGTGAAGTTTGGTGTACTTAAGAAAAATTAGAATCACAGAAGGTCTGGCGATTTTTTTATAACACTCTTTATGCATATAAAGCGATTGTTCAGACATGCAGGTGAAATGTAATCAAATACACTACTTTAATGTAAGATTACTTAAATCACTGAGGAAAATGCACCAAAAGGATATGCCACTGACTATACTAGCTGGTCATACAAGCAGATATTAAAAGCTGAGACTTTTGCCAATATATTCCTGTCAGGAAAATATCGGAGCCCATCATGCACCACGTCACGGTCACTCAGCATGGCACGGGGTCCTACCACTACGCTAACTGTGGTGTGAACAAGGTCTGAAGGTGATGAAATCCAGCTCACAGCCAAGCTTCCACACAACCGCCGAGCAGGACAGCCAGTGCAATGTGAACAAAGCAAGACTGTAAGCCACACCCATATCAGACCGTGTGATGGAGGTATCCAGGTGCAAAGGAATGTTCAATTGCCAGATGAAGGCACATTCAATACATATAAAACAAAATCACAAAATTGCAGTGGCCAATATGGGAGAACTGCTCAAACCTTAAACACTGTAGCGTGTTTCTCATTGGGCGAGCAGTCCCACCGCATGTGAACCACAGAAATATCGTGGCAGATATGGGGGAGCTGTTCAAACCCCAAACACTGTAGCATGTTTCTCATTGGGGGAGCAGTCCCACCGCATGGACCGCAGCAAACGACCATCCCGAGCAATTAATGCGTAGAAAGGAGGACGCCAGCGCGGTGACCAGGAGTTCTTTCTCTTCCTCGTTGAACTTCGCTCCAACCATCGCATCCATCTATTTTCTAGTCGGTGTAAACCAGTTCCTGTACGCCACGCCTTCAGAACGCATGTGATCTTGCGATTAATACTTTGCCGAAATTTTGCTGATAAAAAAAAAATGCTTGCAGATCGTAAAAAATCGCTTAATACTTCTGGTATGAAAGTGTCCTTGTTGTGGGACTATGTGTGCGCATTTACTAACTATTTTGTGGCTGCAAATATGACCTGGAGGTTTCTCATGTTTGCATGCCATTAAAATGAATGAGACCCGCCGTGAACCTGCAGTTCGCGAACAAATTAGTTCGAGCGATCGCGTTCGCGAACCGTCCCATCTGATGTTCGTCCATCACTATTGGCCACCCCTGGTCTAGAAGAAACAGGGGCCCATTGTTTGTTAGAGCCTATTTCGTGATTTTTCTAAATTTAGTTTTTACCTATTTATAGTAAAAGTTACGTTTTAAAGTTCATGCCTTCTGTGCCTCATTCTAAAAAAGCACGACTCCAATTTTCGTTGCATAGTGTACTCAGTGATTTTTGGTCGAGACATGCTTGAATCTGAACCCAGAAGGATTCAGGCAGTGCTGAAAGGCAAAGGTGGATTTACAAAATACTAACAAAATAATAAAAATTAAACTTTAGAATTTGGAGCAAAACAGTAACAATGCAGTTACATGACAAGAATCTGCATAACTAATTATATGCCAAATAGTTGCAAGTCCAATTTATGTATGAGATAGCCAAGATGATTGTCTATAACATGATGGTAGTCTCATGTTTGAAGCTGTAGCGGACGGCTGAGAGATGGAGTCTGAAAGTTAGAATTTCAAAACATTCTTTGCTCGTCAGTGTGTATATTAGTGTGACATAACTCTATTTACAGCACATTGGGGTTTCCTAGATAATTAAAAATGTTAGACAAGCCTTAAAATTGTTTAAAGACAACCTGTCAGCACGAAATGCCATGCAACTCTGCAGATAGCATATTATAGCACAGCAGGAGCTGAGCAGATTAAGATACCGTATTTTTCGCCCTATAAGACGCACTTCCCCCCCCCCCCCAAAAGTGTGTGGGGGGGGGGAATGCCCCTACGCCTTATGGGGCGAATTTTCTATACAGGACCCTATCTGGGAAGGGTTTATTATTACTCAAACACTACTGCCTAAACGGCTACTAACCACTCTTGTCCCAGACTAATAAAACATAACTTTTACTTATTCGTCTTTAAAACTGGTGAAAAAATATTTTTTTGTGAGCTACCTAAAGGGTTAAAAGCACTGTGCCCCATAAGAGATGTTGTAAATAAGGGGTCGGTAAGGTGTATAGGTTGGCGGGAGTGCACTAACACCGCTCAACCACACACCACCATCCCAGCTGTGTAAACATAGTTCTATGCTGTGCCTGATAGCTACTTGGCCCCCCACAGCTGGGATGGTGGTGTGTGGTTGAGCGGTGTTAGTGCACTCCCGCCAATACACTTTACCGACCCCTTATTTACAACATCTCTCATGGGGCACAGTGCTCTTAACCCTTTAGGTAGCTCACAAAAAAAAAAAATTCACCAGTTTTAAAGACGAATAAGTAAAAGTTATGTTTTATTAGTCTGGGACAAGAGTGGTTAGTAGCCGTTTAGGCAGCAGTGTTTGAGATATGGGGCGAATGCTGCCATTGTACATCGCAGTCTGCGATGCTGCAGCATCGCAGACTGCGATGTATCAGCTGGACGGGGGAGGGAGGAGGGGCCGGTGTTATGCAAATGCGGCGGGGCGGTGCTGTCACTGTACTCCGGCCTCACCGCTCACTCACTGCTTTATTGCCTAAACATTTTATAATAATAGCTTTCATTGAAGTTCCGATCCCCAGCCCCATCTGTACTACTTACTAAATGTCCTATAGCAGGCAGAGCAGGGCGGGTGGCCGGCCATAACCACACTTACGTCATGTGCCTGCGCCGTCTACTTCATTCACCTACTTCATTTGCATGACACCGGCCCCTCCCACAGGTTTAGCTCCAGTTTATTAGGGCATCTGTGGATGGCACTATTATGGGGTGGGGGATATGTGGATGGCACTGTTATGGGGGGGTGATCTGTGTATGGCACTGTTATGGGGGGGGGGGGTGATCTGTGGATGCCACTATTATGGGGTGGGGGATATGTGAATGGCACTGTTATGGGGTGGGGGATCTGTGGGTGACACATATATAGCAGTGCCATCCACAGATCCACCCCCCATAACAGTGCCATCCACAGATCCCCCTCCATAACAGTGCCATCCACAGATCACGCCCCCATAACAGTGTCATCCACAGATCACCGCCCCTTAAACAGTGCCATTCACAGATCACCCCTCCATAACAGTGCCATCCACAGATCACCCCCATAACAGTGCCATCCACAGATCACCCCCATAACAGTGCCATCCACAGATCCCCCCATAACAGTGCCCCCCTCAGATCCCCCCCTCAGATCCCCCCATAACAGTGCCATCCACAGATTCCCCCATAAAAGTGCCATCCACAGATCCCCCATAATAGTGTCATGCACAGACCACCATTAGTTCAAAACCCACCAAAAGCACACCTTTTGGTTAAAAATATATTTTTTCTTTTTTTTTCGCCTCAAAAACCTAGGTGCGTCTTATGGGCCGGTGCGTCTTATAGGGCGAAAATTACGGTGTATATTTTTGTGCTTCCTGTATCGGCCCCTGCAGTCACATGACTGTAGGAGCTGCTGGATCTTCTTTAGACCTCTATCAGCTCTGCAATGAGGCTGCACAGCCTAGTATACTGCAGTACAGCCTCTCTGTCAGCCCAGTTACAAAAGAAATTAGCAATACAAAAAAAGTGTGATGTTAAATGTCCCCTAGTGGACTCATATGACCTTATGGGGGACACAAAGTATAAAATAAAATAAATACATAAAAAGTGTTTTCTAAAAATAAAAAATAAAAAGTTATAGATGTAAATAAAAACACCCTTTTTACCAATTAAGGCCAAGTTCACATTTCAGTTATTTGTTCAGTTATTTCCATCAGTTATTGTGAGCCAAAACCAGATACAGGTCAAAAACACAGAACAGGAGCAGATCTTTCCATTATACATTATGGCTGTGTCACCTCTACTCCTGGTTTTGGCTCACAAAACTGATGGAAATGACTGACCAAATAACTGAAGTGTGAACTTGGCCTTAGTCATTAAAAAATTGGTAAAAATAGAAAAGAATAAAAAAAACTGATATATTTAGTACTGATGCATCCATAATGACCAGCTTTATAAACATATTACATGATCTACCCATCAGGTGAACACTGTAAAAAAATAAATAAAAATTATGCCTAAATAGCTATATTTTTAGTCACCTTCCAAAAACATAATTTAACACTCCAGAGGTGCATTACCACCTTCTGCACCCCTCTACTGTCTCCTATGGTTAACATAATGTCATACTATGTATTCATTTCCAGGTCCTGCAAAATGTGACTTCATAATAATGTTATGTAACTGTTCAAGTGTTATATGCCTGGTTCACCAGCAGATGGCGGCATATATGGCAGAGCTATCTTACATGGAATAGAACCTTCTTTCCATTCTATTTTCCCCCTCTAGGGAGGGGTTTAGCTAGTTAGAAGTGAGTCTAGAGTACCCGCTGCTAGGGGAAGGCTGTGTTCGAGCACCTTTAGCTCTGCTGGACAAAGAGGCAGAAGCCTTAAGCCTCTGAAGCCAAGGAGAAAGTTCCCTGGATAAAACTAAAGACAGACCAGACCACAGAAAGTTAAGTACAGCAGAAAGGAAAAAGAAAGATTCCTATTTAAACCTGTTAGCACAGCAGAGCCAGAGAGTAACAAATGTAGCAGAAAGGAGTTTGCCTTCCACCTTTAATGCCAACGCCTGCTGGAAACCAAGAGAAAGCCTGTAAACTGTTTGGAAGGACGTTTATTCAAGTAAAGTTGCTGTTCAACTATATAAAAGGTCTGGACTTAATTTATTTCTTCATCCCCTTTACCAACTACCCTTTTGCTCTGCTGCGGATGACAACGCCTGGTAGGAGCACCATGACACGTGCACAAGTACACTTAAAGGGACATTGTAGGCTCCCCTACACCACTCTGGCATTCCTACACCCGGGTACCATCTTCTACATCACTAAAAGGGGCCCGGAGCCCTTGTTGCTTCATTGCAACTGGCATCACGACAAACACTTATTTCATCTTAAAGGGATCCCATGGCCGTTGCCGTGCGTTGCAATAATATCAAGCAATCAAAAAGTTGTATGTGCCCCAAAATGGTACCAATGAAAACGTCACCTCATCCATTGGCAAAAAAATATATAAAAATATAGCTCTATGAAAATGGCAACACAAAAATATGATTTTTAAAAAAATGCTATTATTGTGTAAAACAAAAAAAAAAAAAAAAAAGACATATTTGGTATTGCTGCGTCCACGACTAGCTCTATAAAAATATCACATGATCTACCACATCAGGTGAATGCTGTAAAAAGATAAAAATTATGCAAAAACTGCTTTTTTTCTGTCACCTCACAGTCATCAAAAAGTCTTATCTACTCCAAGATTATACTGATAAAAAGTATAATCTGTCCTGCAAAAGGCAAGGCCTCTGGATCTATGTTGGCAGAAAAATAAAAATGCTATGGATGTTAGTACATAGAGATGTGTAATGACCCGGAGAGCCATTACCACTTCTTTTGACACCTTGATACAATTTCCTATGTGCTAATATATAACATCTAATGTATTTTATGTCATCGCCTAATAGCGTGCATATTTATTCCTGAAACTGTTATGTTCAAATGTAATAACCTGGTCCACCAGCAGATGGCGGCAGCAACATTGGCAGTATTAGCTTCCCTGGAGAGGAATCTTCTGTTTCCTTCCAGCCCTCTGTAGCTAGAGATGGGAATTTAGTTAGTTAGAGAGCAGTTCTAGTTCACCCTCCTTAGGGAGAGGTTGTGTGCTGGCTAGCTAGGCCAAGAGGCCCTGCCTCTGAAGTCCACATGGTTGCTTGAACCCTTCTGGGCTTGCTTTGCCTCCTTCCAAGCTGCGCTGAAGCTGGAGGTACTCTAAAGCCAGGACAAGAAGTTCCTAGGACTATAAGTAAGAGACAGACTATAGACTACAGCTAACTTAAGTTCCAGCAGAATTGGAAGAGTTTCCTATTTATCCAGCCAAGCATAGCAGAGCTGAGAGAGCTACCACATAGCAGAGCTGAGATTGTTGCAGAAAAGTATTTGACTGTCAAAGTTAAGCCAATACCTGCTGATGACCAAGATATCATTTGGAAGCTGTTTGGATTACCAATTTATGCCAAGTAAAAGCAACTGTTCAACGTTACTACAAAGTCTGGACTCCATTTATTCTACTCATCCACCATCCAAGTTCACCTACCCCTTTCGCACTGCTTCGGAACACCTCACCCCAGGATCCACGGCTATCCAGGGAGGAACACAGTGACACGTGTAAATAACATCTACAGAGATTGTAGGCCACCCTGCAGCACTCTGGCAATCCTACCTCTGGGTACCAACATTACCATCTACAAATGGAGCCTTGAGCTTCCGCTGCTTAACCGCAGCTGGCGTCACTTTTACTTGCTCTATAAGATGGACATATTTCATAGAAACCTCCTAAGGGGCAAGGGATAACCCAGGCGTGGCCTTAGTGGGCCCATTGCAGATGCAAAGTATAACAGATTTTTAATAAAAATTAATTTTATTATGCAAAAGTAGTAAAACATGAAAAAACTATGCAAATTTGGTGTAACAGCGGCTGCTGTACGCTGCTGTTCCCCCGCTTATCGCCGCGGTCCTGGGCTCAGCGGTGACCTGTGGTCGGTGCTTCCCATTTCACTGCTGCGATCCTGGGCTCTGTTTCTGTAGGTGTATTGCTTTTGAGGATTCTGCTCCACAGCTTCCACTCAGCCCTGGGCGTTAGTTCGGCTGGTTTCGGGTTACACTGCTCTAAGGGCGGAGCGCATCACTCCCTGGGCTGTGGGGGTTAGGTCAGGTGACCTTGCTGACCAACCCTCTTCCCAGATGCCATAGTTTCAAGGTCCTTGAGTTTGCTAGTTCCTGATACTCTCTTGTGCTCCTGATCTATACTTCATTCTAGGACTCTGCTTATTGTCTGATCTCTGCCTGCTTGCTTGTTTCTCCTGTTGACGACCTGGATTGTCTGACCTGTTCTTGTGCCGCTTGCCCTGACCTTTTTCCTGTCTGACTACGTTCCTCCTCATCCTTCGGTAATGCACTGTTGCTCCTAGTAACGACCCTACCTGCCTGACTACGCGTGTACTTCTGGTACCTACTCAGGTATATCCTGGTCCACCTGGACCAGCTGCCACTGACTCGGGATTGCTCTGGAGTAGCCCCTGGCAACTACCCTAACGGCTCAAGTCTATCCTCACCATCTGAGGCTCTAGTTAAAACCAGGTTGTTGCTTAGACACGCCCCTCCAGAGTATAGCTAGTCAGTGGCACAGTGGGTTCACAGCCGCTGATCCGTGACATTTGGTATCGCCATAATCATATCAACCTGCAAAATAAAGTTATCATATCATATATACCACATTGTATACCTCATCAAAAATAAAAAACACTGACAGAATTTCACTTTTTGCCCACCTCACCATTCAAAAAGTATAAAAAGCGATCAGAAAGCCAAATGTACCCAAAAATGGTACCAATAAAAACTACGGCTTCACACTGCTCAGTCAATAAAAATAAAGTTAAAAACCATTACAGCAAATTCTATGTTAGAATATTCAGATGCAACTGCTTCTCTTCTGAGCCGTGGTTTATACCCAAATAGCAGTTTACGACCACAAATAGGGTATTACTGTATTCAGGAGAAAATGGGTAGCAAATTGTGGAATTGTGGGGTGATATTCTCCTGTTATCCCTTAGGAAAAAGGAAGTATGGGCCTAATGCACCATTTTCTTGTAAATAAAAAATGTAATTTTTCATTTTCACAGCCAAGTGTTATAAATTCTATGAAATGCCTGTGGTCACTATTTGGTGGTTTCCAGTATAGGGGTACCTCAGGGTCCAGTGGCCTAACTAGAAATGACTGGGGCCCCCAGCAAATTTTTTAACAAGGCTCCTCCCACCCAAGCAAATTTTTTGCAACGCCCACTCTTGTGGCTTGTCAAGATCTCTCTCAGATGAGGCCCGGGAGCCTCTCTGTCTGTTTCCTACACGTATACACTGCGTGCAGAATTATTAGGCAAATTAGTATTTTGACCACATCATCCTCTTTATGCATGTTGTCTTACTCCAAGCTGTATAGGCTCGAAAGCCTACTACCAATTAAGCATATTAGGTGATGTGCATCTCTGTAATGAGAAGGGGTGTGGTCTAATGACATCAACACCCTATATTAGGTGTGTATAGTTATTAGGCAACTTCCTTTCCTTTGGCAAAATGGGTCAAACGAAGGACTTGACAGGCTCAGAAAAGTCAAAAATAGTGAGATATCTTGCAGAGGGATGCAGCACTCTTAAAATTGCAAAGCTTCTGAAGCGTGATCATCGAACAATCAAGCGTTTCATTCAAAATAGTCAACAGGGTCGCAAGAAGCGTGTGGAAAAACCAAGGCGCAAAATAACTGCCCATGAACTGAGAAAAGTCAAGCGTGCAGCTGCCAAGATGCCACTTGCCACCAGTTTGGCCATATTTCAGAGCTGCAACATCACTGGAGTGCCCAAAAGCACAAGGTGTGCAATACTCAGAGACATGGCCAAGGTAAGAAAGGCTGAAAGACGACCACCACTGAACAAGACACACAAGCTGAAACGTCAAGACTGGGCCAAGAAATATCTCAAGACTGATTTTTCTAAGGTTTTATGGACTGATGAAATGAGAGTGAGTCTTGATGGGCCAGATGGATGGGCCCGTGGCTGGATTGGTAAAGGGCAGAGAGCTCCAGTCCGACTCAGACGCCAGCAAGGTGGAGGTGGAGTACTGGTTTGGGCTGGTATCATCAAAGATGAGCTTGTGGGGCCTTTTCGGGTTGAGGATGGAGTCAAGCTCAACTCCCAGTCCTACTGCCAGTTTCTGGAAGACACCTTCTTCAAGCAGTGGTACAGGAAGAAGTCTGCATCCTTCAAGAAAAACATGATTTTCATGCAGGACAATGCTCCATCACACACGTCCAAGTACTCCACAGCGTGGCTGGCAAGAAAGGGTATAAAAGAAGAAAATCTAATGACATGGCCTCCTTGTTCACCTGATCTGAACCCCATTGAGAACCTGTGGTCCATCATCAAATGTGAGATTTACAAGGAGGGAAAACAGTACACCTCTCTGAACAGTGTCTGGGAGGCTGTGGTTGCTGCTGCACGCAATGTTGATGGTGAACAGATCAAAACACTGACAGAATCCATGGATGGCAGGCTTTTGAGTGTCCTTGCAAAGAAAGGTGGCTATATTGGTCACTGATTTGTTTTTGTTTTGTTTTTCAATGTCAGAAATGTATATTTGTGAATGTTGAGATGTTATATTGGTTTCACTGGTAAAAATAAATAATTGAAATGGGTATATATTTGTTTTTTGTTAAGTTGCCTAATAATTATGCACAGTAATAGTCACCTGCACACACAGATATCCCCCTAAAATAGCTAAAACTAAAAACAAACTAAAAACTACTTCCAAAAATATTCAGCTTTGATATTAATGAGTTTTTTGGGTTCATTGAGAACATGGTTGTTGTTCAATAATAAAATTAATCCTCAAAAATACAACTTGCCTAATAATTCTGCACTCCCTGTATACTGTATGTCATGTCACTGTATATAATGTCATTGTAAAATCCTGTTGAGGGGGCACTGACAATAAAATCTTTTAGTCCTCCTCCTGGGTGGACCCATTCTGACTTCGAGCCCTAAAGCAGTCACTTTCCCTGCTTCCCCTATTGCTACAACCTTGTAAGGGTCTCTTCAAATCCAAAATTGTGCCAGAAGAGCAATCCAGCAAAATCTGCCCTCCAAAAACCATATGGCACTTCTTGCCTGCTGAGCGCTGCTGTATGCCCATACATATGGGGTGTTTATTTAAACTGCCGTATCAGGGTAATAGACATTAGGTTTGTTTTGTTGTAATGCCTTGCTGTGTTACAGGAAAAAATTTATTAAAATGCAAAATCTGCAAAAAAAGATAAAAGTTTTATATGTCATCCTCATTTTACATTAATTCCTGTGGAACACTTAGGCCTCTTTCAGACGGGCGTTGCGGGAAAATGTGCGGGTACGTTGCGGGAACACGAGCGATTTTTCCGCGCGAGTGCAAAACATTGTAATGCGTTTTGCACTCGCGTGAGAAAAATCGCGCATGTTTGGTACCCAAACCCAAACTTCTTCACAGAAGTTCGGGCTTGGGATCGGGGTTGTGTAGATTGTATTATTTTCCTTTATAACATGGTTATAAGGGAAAATAATAGCATTCTGAATACAGAATGCATAGTAAAATAGCGCTGGAGGGGTTAAAAAAATAAAAAAAAAATTTAACTCACCTTAGTCTACTTGATCGCGCAGCCCGGCATCTCCTTCTGTCTCCTTTGCTGAACAGGACCTGTGGTGAGCATTCATTGCAGGAACAGGACCTGTGGTGACGTCACTCCGGTCATCACATGATCCATTTTTTTTAACTTCTCCAGCGCTATTTTGCTATGCATTCTGTATCCAGAATGCTATTATTTTCCCTTATAACCATGTTATAAGGGAAAATAATAATGATCGGGTCTCCATCCCGATTGTCTCCTAGCAATTTTCACGCAACCCCATTCACTTCTATGGGGCCTGCGTTGCGTGAAAAACGCAGAATATAGAGCATGCTGCGATTTTCACGCAACGCACAAGAGATGCGTGAAAATTGCCGCTCATGTGAACAGCCCCATAGAAATGAATGGGTCGGTATTCAGTGCGGGTGCAATGCGTTCAACTCACGCATCGCATCCGCACGGAATACTCGCCCGTGTGAAAGGGGCCTTAAAGAAACAACATTTTTTAAATCAATTTTGAAAAGTGTAAGGGGTGTTGTTTCTAAAATTGGGTAATTTATAGGTGGTTTCTATTATATAATTTGGGTAATTTATATTGGGTAATTTATATTGGGTAATTTATAGGTGGTTTCTATTATATAAGTGTCACAAACTTGCTCCAGCGGCGGGATCTCCAGCTTCGGTGCGACTACGCCGGGAGAGACATGCTGCAAAGCCACGCCGTCTGGTGACGCAACAGCATCTCTAGCAACAAGATGCATGCTCTGTTTCTCTCCACAGTGGATGTGTGCTGAAGGAAATCTAGCTTTATTATTCAGCTGTTCTGTTCCTGTGTGCTGTGTCTGACTAACGGAGCACTGAAAGAAAAATAGAGGACCGGCACTCCCAAGTTGCTAATAAAAATTTTATTGGTCACTATTCAAACATCAGTGACGCGTTTCGACAGATATAATGCCTTTGTCAAACTGTGAATAAATGGCAATAACATACAAAGTGATACACTCGTTTAAATAGCCCGCCCTGAATCACGTGGTTCTGACGTCACGTTGTCCTAGCAACCATGTACGCTTCAGACGAACTCACGAGGCGGGTTATGCAAATGAAGATCAGCTGTTATCAATGGCAAGTTTTCTTGTTCACCGCACTTCAAATGCACTATAAGAACATACTTAAAAAAAAGGACATGATAAACATCTATGCACATTTCACAAAAAGCTATTGTAAGCATATTCTCTATTAAGTCCTTTGGGCTCCAAGGTCTCCAGATGATGGATCCAATATGCTTCTCTTTTCATCAACATTTCCATCCTATTTCCTCCTCGCTGGGGCAACGGTACTTCTTCTATAATCTGAAATCGTAGTTGTGCGATATTGTGTTTATGTGTATGAAAATGATGGGGAATCGGCAAAAGTGTATTGCCTTTTCGTATGGTGGATTTATGTTTTCTGAAGCGATCTTTCTTGCGCATTGTTGTTTCCCCTACGTAAGCAAGACCACAGAGGCACTTGAGGATATAAATAATAAACTTGCTATCACACGTGAAGTGGCCGCGTATTGGTATCTGCTCACCTGTATGCGGATGAGACATGTATGAACCCTTTATTACGCTAGAACAGTGTATACAGTTAAGGCAGGGAAAGGTGCCTTTCCTAACAGTAGACAGATGCATTTGTGTAGATGTAGTTTTCTTGCTCCCAATGTCTGCCTTTATGATTTTATCGTGTATATTACCCGCTCGTTTGTAGCAGATCATTGGGGAATGTTGAAATTCTTCTACTGTGGGATATGATTTTATTATAATACCCAAATGCTTATTTAGCACTGATTTCACCTTGTTCATCCAGGGATGATACTTCACGATAAAGGGGAGACATTTGGGCTGTGGTGTCGATTTCCTACTGGTGGTCTGGGGTAAGTCAATTTTAGCTCGTTTTGATAGTATGTAAGTGGGATAGCCCCTCTCCTGGAATTTGGTAGTCATCTCTAGGGTTGAGTTCGGGTTCGTAGGATTTTTGGACCTCGGACCCGAACACGAACATTTCCGTAAAAGTTCGGGTTCGGTGCTTTCTTGGCGCTTTTTGAAAGGCTGCACAGCAGCCAATCAACAAGCGGTTAACTGTCTGACCTTAGAAGCCATCACAGCCGTGCCTACTAATGGCATGGCTGTGATTGGCCAAAGCAGCATGTGACCCAGGCTCTATATAAGCTTGAGTCACGTATCGCTGCACGTCACTCTGCTGTTACAAGTGTAGGGAGAGGATGCTGCTGGACTTGTGATTTCAGGGAGAGAATAGGAGAGAATCTAACTCCGCGATCTACAGAGAAATAGTTGTGTGGGTGCAGGGCACAATCGTTTCACCCTGCCCTAAGGCCATTGACCAAAAAAAATAAAAAATTATTTTATAATTAGTTAGTTAGGTGGGTGGCAGCGGCCATTTTATGCAAGCTCAGTGCACCAGCACTGCATCTGAGCTTTTGGGACATTGCAAATCACCATTTTTTTGGGCAAACTACAACATCTGGATTAGTCAGTGTGCAATTTAAAGTAGAAATACACCCATCATTTTCTGGGGTTTGAAAAACACACTTTTTTGACAAAAAACACTATTTTCAGGCCTTGCAGCATCAGTACTTGTGAAATTACAGGCTTATATACTGCTGTCAAATTCAGTTGTTAAATAAACACTCGTTTGGGCACCAAAAATTTAGTTGGTAGCCTTTGATGCAGATGTCATTGTGAGATACACCCTTAATACATTTGGGTTACATTCAGAGATTTTAAATACCGCCATTTGGTACACCAATATTGAATTCAGGCCTACACTGGTTCAGACCGTGTGAGATACACCCTCTACATACAGGGGTTTGATTCAGGGATTTGAAATACAGCCATTTGAAATACAGGCATTTTGGGCAAAGAAATATTTAATTTAGGCCTACACTGGTTCAGACCGTGTGAGATACCCCCTCTACATACAGGGGTTTGATTCAGGGATTTGAAATACAGCCATTTGAAATACAGCCATTTTGGGCAAAGAAATATTTAATTTAGACCTACACTGGTTCAGACCATGTGAGATACACCCTTTACATACTGTCGTTCTATTCTATACTATTAATTAAACACCCATTTAGGGCAAGATCCTTAATTTGAAAAATATGAGGAGAGCGTCAAATAAGGGACGTGGCCCAGGTCGTGGTGCTGCTGGTGGAGCTCCTGTTGCAGGGAGAGGACGTGGTCGATCTGTGCCAGCTACACGCACTATTCAAACCCCTTCCTCAGGTGCGAGTAGGCGACAAAACCTGCAGCGGTATTTAGTCGGTCCTAATGCGGCTCTACGAATGGTGAGGCCTGAACAAGTACAGGCGATAGTAGATTGGGTTGCTGACAGTGGATCCAGTTCCTTCACATTGTCTCCCACCCATTCTCCTGCTGAAAGACCACAGTTGGCACCTGCAGCCGATGTCCATCAGTCTTTCACCTCACCCCCTTGCAAATCAGCCAAGCAGTCTGAGCCCCAAGTCATGCAGCAGTCTCTTCTGCTTTTTGATGATTCTGTTAGCAGGGTTTCCCAGGGACATCCACCTAGCCCTGCCCCAGAAGTGGAAGAGATTGAGTGCACCGATGCCCAACCACTTATCTTTCAAGATGAGTACATGGGAGGACCATCGCAGCACGTCTCGGATGATGACGAAACACAGGTGCCAACTGATGGGGCTTTCGAAAGTGTGCAGACCGACAAGGAAGTCAGGGGTGAAGACTGGGCGGAAGATGATGTGGAGGACGATGAGGTCCTCGACCCCACATGGAATCAAGGTCATGCGAGTGACCTATGTAGTTCGGAGGAAGAGGCGGGGGTCGCACAGAGCCACCAGCACAGCAGAAGAGGGAGCAGGGTGCAAAAGCGGAGACAGTACGCCTCCTACTGCCCACCGCAGCAAGGGACCGAGCACACGAAAGCCAGCTCCAAGGAGTTCCCTGGCATGGCAGTTCTTCAGGCAATGTGCTGACGACAAGACACGAGTGGTTTGCACGCTGTGCAATCAGAGCCTGAAGCGAGGCATAAATGTTCTGAACCTGAGCAGAACCTGCATGACCAGACATTTAAGTGCAAAGCACGAGCTGCAGTGGAGTAGACACCTCAAAAAACAAGAAAGGTCTCTGGCTCCTCCTGCTTCCTCTTCTGCTGCAGTCGCGGCCTCTTCATCCACCTCTGGAGTGACAGTGCCACCTGGCACCCCGCAAACAGAGGATCTGCCAGGTTACCAAGCATCTCCACAATGTCCCACGGAAGCGTTTAGCTCTCCATATCCCAAATGCTGGAGAGGAAGAGGAAGTACCCCCCTACCCACCCGCGATCCCTAGCCCTGAATGCCAGCATTTCTAAATTACTGGCCTTTGAAATGCTGTCATTCCGTCTGGTAGAGACGGATAGTTTTAAAGGCCTTATGGCGGTGACTGTCCCACAGTACGTCGTGCCCAGCCGCCACTACTTTTCAAAGCGAGCCATCCCTCCCTTCACAACCAACTAGGGGACAAAATCAGGTGTGCACTGTGCAACGCCATCTGTGGCAAGGTGCACCTGACTTTGGATACGTGGACCAGTAAGCAGGGTCAGTCCCGTTATATCTCCATAACAGCACACTGGGTAAATGCAGTGGCAGCTGGGTCTGAGGCGGATAGCAGTTTGGCGCATGTCCTTCCACCACCGAGGATTGCAGGGCGCTTCAGTTTGCCTCCTGTTGCTTCCTCCTCCTACTCTGCTTCCTCATCCTCTACCAGCTCCTCATCCGGTCAGCGTAACACCTTCACCACCAACTTCAGCACAGCCAGGGGTAAACGACAGCAGGCAGTTTTAAAACTTATCTGTTTGAGGGACAAACCCCACACCGTGCAGGAGCCGTGGACGAGCCTTGAACAACAGACCGATGAGTGGTTTGTGCCAGTCAGCTTCAAGCCCGGCCTGGGGGTGTGCGATAATGGGCAAAATCTCGTAGCAGCTCTGGGACTAGCCGGTTTGACGCACATCCCTTGCCTGGCGCATGTGCTGCATTTGGTGGTGCAGAGATTCCTTAAAACTTACCCCGATATGTCAGAGCTGCTGCATAAAGTGCTCGCCGTCTGTGCGCGCTTTCGGCGTCCTCACCCTGCTGCTGCTCGCCTGTTAGCGCTGCAGCGTAACTTCGGCCTTCCCGCTCACCGCCTCAAATGCGACGTGCTCACAAGGTGGAACTCCACCTTGCACATGCTGGCCAGACTGTGCGAGCAGAAGCAGGCGATAGTGGAGTTTCAGCTGCAGCACGCACAGGTGAGTCGCTCGGCAGAACAGCACCACTTCACCACCAATGACTGGACCTCCATGCGAGACCTGTGTTCCTTGTTGCGCTGTTTCGAGTACTCCACCAACATGGCCAGTGCCGATAACGCTGTTCTCAACGTTACTATCCCACTTCTATGCCTCCTTGAAAAAACGCTCCTGGCGATGATGGAGGAGGATGTGGCACAGGAGGAGGAAGAGGGATCATTTCGTAGGGTTTCCGGTCAGTCATTACCAAGTGGCTCCGAGGGTGGGTTCCTGCACCCACAAACCCAAGGTACACAATTGTCCAGCCAGGGCACAGTTCTGGAGAATTAGGAGGTGTAGGATGAGGAGGAGGAGATGGAGGAGGAGGAACCATGTTCACAGCAGGGTGGTACCCAGACCAGCTCATGGCCATCACTGGTGCGTGGATGGGGAGACGATACACCTCCCACAGAGGACCGCTTTTCGTTGCCTCTGGGCAGCCTGGCACACATGAGCGATTACATGCTGCAGAATCTCCACAACGACCGCCGAGTTGCCCTTATTCTAACTTGTGCTGTTTACTAGGTGGCCATGCTGCTGGATCCCCGTTACAAGAACAACGTACCGTCCTTAATTCCGAACTGGAGCGTGATCGTAAGATGCGTGAGTACAAGCGCACGCTGGTAGACGCGCTGCTGGTGGCATTCTCACCTGACAGCGGGGACACAGTGGAAGCACAAGGCGAAGGCAGAGGACGAGGAAGAGGTCGCCAACGCAGCTGGGGCACCGCCAGCACCTCAGAAGACAGGGTTAGCATGGCCGAAATGTGGAAAAGCTTTGTCAGCACGCCACAACAACCAGCACCACCAGCTGATATGGAACGTCTTAGCAGGAGGCAGCATTTCACCAACATGGTGGAGCAGTATGTGTGCACACGCCTACACGTACTGAATGACGGGTCTGCCCCCTTCAACTTCTGGGTCTCCAAATTGGGCACATGGCCTGAGCTTGCCCTTTACGCCTTGGAGGTGCTGGCCTGCCCTGCAGCCAGACTATTATCTGAATGTGTGTTTAGCACGGCAGGAGGCGTCATCACAGACAAGCGCAAGCGCCTGTCCACAGCCAATGTGGACAAGCTCACGTTCATTAAAATGAACCGGGCATGGATCCCACAGGACTTGTCAGTACCTTGTGCAGAATAGACATGTAACCGTCACTAAGCAAACATTGTTATACTGCAGCGCAGGGCCGGGCCGACACAGAGGCTGGGGAGGCTCCAGCCTCAGGGCGCAGGCCAGCTCCCCAGCCTCTGGGCGGCAGGCAGGTGAGGCCACTGACCATGTCGCTGCTGCTGCTGGCCGCGCTGGAGAGGACGGAGGGAGTAGTGAGCACTTGGCAGTGTTGGCACTGACTTACGTGCTCCCTCTCCGCTCCGCCTCCTGACTCGGCTCCTGGCTCTGCTCAGTCGACGCTTGCCTGACTGGCTGCGTACAGTGCGCACTTTGACCTGACGCACTGTACGCAGTCAGGTCACATGTGCGCCCTCTGGAGACCAGGAGCAGCACGGGACGGGCAGCAGCACACTGGGAGCGGGCACCTGCTCTGGCATCTCCAGGGTGTAGAGGTGAGCGGAGCTGTAGTGTATATTACCGTTATTATCATAAACCAGTCCTGAAGACCAAAGTATTGAGATGTAAGTTTACACTTGAAAATGGAGCTATCCAGCAGGTATACATGATTTTCAGCGGAGCAGAACATAATACCTTCCTTGTAAACTTCAAGTAGACAAAAGGTGACATAATACCAATCCGTTCATGAGAGGGTATCTCCATACCAGCCGGTAAACGCCGATCTGGCACATCTCACAGATAGCCTAGATATTCCACATTACAGTCCTGCTGTGGATCTGATCCCAGAGCAGAAATCATGTGTGCCTCAGGGATGCATTCCCAACCTTCTCCTTGTATCCTATACTATGAAGTCATTTACATCTAATACGCCAATATTCAGACATCCTATTAATATAGTCACAAATCGCCATTACTGATACACTGGCCTCAATCATATATCACTGGAGCCTAGAAATCTCATGGCTCTTATCTGGCCGTAGAGTAACAATAACCTGATGCTACCCACATGCTGATGGATGATGCCCCTTATTACTCTTCTGGTACCACATCCACATAATAAGGTAATAATGTATATAAGTGAGATATAGAGCGGACTGATCAGATTGAATCTAAAATCTGGATTGATGGTGACATCTGGTAATGGTTCACACACAGCAATGCCCTGGCAGAGGCACTGGGCACACTGGGAAGTTTCAGGTGAGCACAGGCAAGTGCAAAGCTACCACCTGGGTGAGTGGTGACTCTCAGTATGTGCCCTTATCAGGCTGGCATGTTATAACCTGGCACCATCAGCTGGGCAGCATTGCCCACTCTGTAATCTGAGAAAGTGATGGCTCTAAATATAATGCTGGGAATGGATGCCATCATTACAGTAACTGTATGCTCTGTGACTGTGTATTACTTCTCAGTGCCCAGTTTATTCTCAGTGCTGCTTCCTTTGACATTGGCATATGGCTCAGCTGTGTCGGACACGACTGTGATAAGACAATCATTTACAAAAAAACGGTGATTTACAGTGTAAATCTGTGGTCGACGACGCTTGCCTGACTTGCTGCGTACAGCGCGCACTTTGACCTCACGCGCTGTACGCAGTCAGGTCACATGTACGCCCTCTGGAGACCAGGAGCAGCGCAGGCAGCAGCACAGCACTGTGTCACGAGCCAGCCCAGGCCCCAGCAGGGATAGAGCGTGAGAGTCTGCCCTGAAGTGAGTAAGATAGTCTTCAGAAGTATGATAGTTTTTAAATAAAGATAATATTCTTTTCCGTCTGATCTGAGGTCTGATGGGGTTCTGGATGGGGTAAAATTACAAGGAACGCCCCGGGCTGGCTGATGATTAATAACAAACATACATATCTAAATGGGGGGGGGGGGGGTGCACTTGGGCAGCTCAGCCTCTGTTGGTGGTGGACCTTGTCCCAGCCCTGCTGCAGCGCAATTGCTCATGTTTGTATTTTGGATATTTCACACTCTTTTGGAGTGTACCTTAATTTTACAAAATTAAATTAAAATCAAAAACCTGTGTTGGCTATCTCGTCCTCCACCACCGACGCTTCCACCTACTCCGCTACGTCCACCACCTCCAATCTATTATTTTTTTTTTTGGACGTGTTTTATTTTATATCATTTCACTACTTTGTCATTTACATTTTCTGGTGAAATTCACCAATTTTTGGGTGTATAGTACCACTGCTATACCTAGTAGGCTGGTTAAAAAAAAAAAATTGTCATTAACATTTTCTGGTGAAATTCAGCAATTTTTTGGTGTGAAGTACCACTGCTATACCTAGTAGACTGATAAAAAATAAAATAAAAAAATTGGCAGTTACATTTTCTGGCTAAATTCAGCAATTTTTTGGTGTGATGTACCACTGCTATACCTATCAGACCGGTAAAAAAAGAATAAACAATTGTTTTCTGTCATAGACCCCTGCTCTACCAAGTAGACAGGTTAATTAATTTCTGTAATTTTTCTGTTACATTCTTGGGTTGACATTATACAATTTTAGAAGAGAATAAAGCCCTGCTCTGCATAGGTGACAGGGAATAAAATCTCTAAAAATGCTTCTTTAATTGATGCGCGCCACCTCCTTTGATTCAATGCTTAAACTTAAACAATTTGTACCACATTTAAGCTTCAATACTTTGTCCCACATTTCCGCTATACTCTTTTGGCCAACATTTGCGCCTCAATAGCTTTTCCCACAATTCCGCTTGACTCTTTTGGCCCACATTTGGGCTTCTGTAATTTGTCCCACATTTGCGCCTCAATAGCTTTTCCCCCATTTCTTCTCGATCCCAAATTTTTAAAATAAATTTATCTCCTTTAATTTGGTCTCTTTTTCTCATGCCTGGAACCCTGATTCCCATCCACCCGTAATCACCATGGTAGGCGCATAAAAGAACATCGAAAGTTGATAGAGCAGATATCAAATTGGATCGTGAACATCACGGGGACGTGCGACATGGGGGGCAGTAAGTATGCACACGCCTACACGAACTAACTGACAGGGATCAGCCCCTGCAACTTCTGGGTCTCCAAATTGGGAACATGGCCTGAGCTTGCCCTTTACACCTTGGAGGTGCTGACCTGCCCTGCAGCCGGTGTATTGTTTGAATGTGTGTTTAGCACGACTGGAGGGTTATATTTCCCAATGTTTTGGGGTGTACCCTAATTCAAAAAAATAAAAATACATTTTAAAACAAAAAGCAGTGTAGGCTACCTCCTCCTCCACCGCCTCTTCCACCTACACCGCCCACATCCACCGCCTCCTCAACCTCCTACTCCATATGGACCTGGTCCTCCTAGATCAAAATTATTATTTTTTATTTTTACATATTTTATGTTATTTAAAGTAATTTCCCTATCCACATTTGTTTGCAGATCACTTGCCATGCTCTTAAGCACATTTTGACGACATTTGCAGCCCTATAGCCCTTTCCATTACATTTTTACAGCCATTTTAGTGCTCAAAAGTCCGGGTCCCTATTGACTTCAATGGGTTTCGGGGTCAAGTTCGGGGTCAAGTTCGGGTCAAGTTCGGGTCCCGAACTCGAACTTTTTTCCAAAGTTCGGCCGAACCCGTCGAACCCGAACATACAGGTGTCCGCTCAACTCTAATCACAATCCTTGCAGACTAGGCCTGGAAAAGAGTCACGGCCACCTGAGAAGAGTCATGAATTCCTGCTCTCCCTGCCCACCTGCTGGTGATTGACAGTCTTCTACCTATTTTTCTCCCTTTCTCTCTAGGAGAGAACTAACAATCATCATCAGATGGGCAGGAGAGCAGGAGATTATGAATAATCGTGACTCTTCTCAGGTAGATTTGACTCTTTTCAAAGTCTCAGCTGCAATGCTTATGATGCTGGTTCTCAGCAACCACTTACTTTTAGCTCATAAGTAACACACCGCTGAAATCAGCATTTTTGTCACTATTTTATGCTGCCCTCAGTGAGGTCAGCATAAAGTTGATGACAGGTTCCCTTTAAATAAATTAAAAAGTATATATATTAGGTATTGCGACATCCGTAACAACCTGTTCTATAAAAATAGCACATGATCTACCCTGACAGATAAACATTTTAAAAAACAAAAAATAAAAACCGTGCCAAAACAGCTGTTTTTTGTTACCTTACCTCACAAAAAGTTTAATTTAGAGCAACCAAAAATCATATGTACCAACAAAACTGCCACCTTATGCCGTAGTTTCTAAAATGGGGTCACCCCTTTCTACTCTAGGGGTGCATCAGGGGGTCTTCAAATGTCATATGGCAACTTAAAATTATCCCAGCGAAATCTGCCCTCCAAAAACCATATGGTTCTCCTTTCCTTCTGCGCCCTGCCGTGTGCCTGTACAGCAGTTTATTAACACAAATAGGATGTTTCTGTAAACTACAGAATCAGGGTAATAAATATTGAGAAATAAAGCTATGGATCCAGCATCAAAGTTAGAAAATATCGTGGGTTCCTTTATTCAGTATAGTACAAATCCATACAGTGACAGCATCACCTCAGTGTTCCAAATGAACGTCTACGCGTTTCGAACAAACATGTTCTTAGACGTGACCCATCAGATATCCAACTGGCCATGTTTATATAGGCTAGCTGCTACCTCTCCTCCCACCTCCAGGTGAGAGCTAGAAGGGGCTGATTGCAGCACACCCAAGACATGGCCAATAGGAACAACTGAAATTAACATTGGTGCAAGTTTAACATTTTTAAAACCAAGTGAGTGCACATGAAATATATGCTATTCAGACTCCTAAATCAGGAATAACAAAATGTGCCAATCTCCAAAAAATTAAGTGATGAACAAGGCATTAATAAACACAAAACATGTGCGAATTCCTGAAAAAATATGCGAATTCCTGAAAAAAAACGCATGGTCTGAATAGTGATTCACAATGTTAAAAACAGAAAAATGCAGATCAAGCATGGCAAAAGTATTCTCATAACTGCTAATCTAGATGAAACAACACAATGAAAATAAAATATATATATATATATATATATATAAAAAAATATATATATAATGAGGCACACCAGCAATGGACCCACTCCAAATACAGATACATGAGTTCCTTTCTTAGGTTCAAACCATTCGGAAGTCTTGTTTTTAATCGTACATTTCAAAAGGCTTCCTTTTGTATTCATCGCCTTTGGAAATCGCCCCCTCGAATAGAGGGAAAAACGTGCTCGATTCCAAAGGCAGAAAAAGTTCGTAAGCTCCTACTATGCATCGAAACAAAGTGTCTGGCAGCATTCGAAATATTGACATAAGAAGAATTTGTGACATAATTCAAATGTTAACATAGATTACCCCAGTGGTATTACAATTTATATAGGATTTGATGGAGAAGGTTGAGATATGTTCTGAGTAGAGTTGAGCGAACACCTGGATGTTCGGGTTCGAGAAGTTCGGCTGAACTTCCCGAAAATGTTCGGGATCCGAACTCGACCCGAACTTTTCGACACTAAAAAGGCTGTAAAATAGCCCAGGAAAGGGCTAGAGGGCTGCAAAAGGCAGCAAAATGTAGGTAAATCCCCTGCAAACAAATGTGGATAGGGAAATGAATAAAAATAAAAATAAAATAAATAAAAATTAACCAATATCAATTGGAGAGAGGTCCCATAGCAGAGAATCAGGCTTCATGTCACCAACCACTGGAACAGGCCACTGTCAGATATTTAGGCCCCGGCACCCAAACAGAGGAGAGAGGTCCCATAGTAGAAAATCAGGCTTCATGTCACCCACCACTGGAACAGGCCACTGTCAGATATTTAGTCCCCGGCACCCAGACAGAGGAGAGAGGTCCTATAGCAGAGAAGCAGGCTTCATGTCACCCACCACTGGAACAGGCCACTGTCAGATATTTAGGCCCCGGCACCCAGACAGAGGAGAGAGGTCCCATAGCAGAGAATCAGGCTTCATGTCACCCACCACTGGAACAGGCCACTGTCAGATATTTAAGCCCCGGCACCCAGACAGAGGAGAGAGGCCCCATTGCAGAGAATCAGGCTTCATGTCACCCACCACTGGAACAGGCCACTGTCAGATATTTAGGCCCCGGCACCCAGACAGAGGAGAGAGGTCCCATTGCAGAGAATCAGGCTTCATGTCACCCACCACTGGAACAGGCCACTGTCAGATATTTAGGCCCCGGCACCCAGACAGAGGAGAGAGGTCCCATAGCAGAGAATCAGGCTTCATGTCACCCACCACTGGAACAGGCCACTGTCAGATATTTAGGCCCCGGCACCCAGACAGAGGAGAGAGGTCCCATTGCAGAGAATCAGGCTTCATGTCACCCACCACTGGAACAGGCCACTGTCAGATATTTAGGCCCCGGCACCCAGACAGAGGAGAGAGGTCCCATTGCAGAGAATCAGGCTTCATGTCACCAACCACTGGAACAGGCCACTGTCAGATATTTAGGCCCCGGCACCCAGACAGAGGAGAGAGGTCCCATTGCAGAGAATCAGGCTTCATGTCACCCACCACTGGAACAGGCCACTGTCAGATATTTAGGCCCCGGCACCCAGACAGAGGAGAGAGGTCCCATTGCAGAGAATCAGGCTTCATGTCACCCACCACTGGAACAGGCCACTGTCAGATATTTAGGCCCCGGCACCCAGACGGAGGAGAGGTTCATTCAACTTTGGGTTGCCCCGCAATATAATGGTAAAATTAAAAAAAGAGGATTGAATGAAGTGCCCTGGAGTATAAGAATATATTGTTAAGGGGATGTAGTTATAAATGTCTAATCTGCACAAGGGATGGACAGGTCCTGTGGGATCCATGCCTGGTTCATTTTTATGAACGTCAGCTTGTCCACATTGGCTGTGGACAGGCAGCTGCGTTTGTCTGTAATGGCGCCCCCTGCCGTGCTGAATACACGTTCAGACAAAACGCTGGACACCGGGCAGGCCAGCACCTCCAAGGCATAAAAGGCTAGCTCTGGCCACGTGGACAATTTGGAGACCCAGAAGTTGAATGGGGCCGAACCATCAGTCAGTACGTGGAGGGGTGTGCACACGTACTGTTCCACCATGTTAGTGAAATGCTGCCTCCTGCTAACACGTTCCGTATCAGGTGGTGGTGCAGTTAGCTGTGGCGTAGTGACAAAACTTTTCCACATCTCTGCCATGCTAACCCTGCTCTCAGAGGAGCTGGCCATGACACAGCTGCGTTGGCGACCTCTTGCTCCTCCTCTGCTTTCGCCTTGGGCTTCCACTTGTTCCCCTGTGACATTTGGGAATGCTCTCAGTAGCGCGTCTACCAACGTGCACTTGTACTCGCGCATCTTCCTATCACGATCCAGTGCAGGATGTAAGGTGGGCATATTGTCTTTGTACCAGGGATCTAGCAGGGTGGCAACCCAGTAGTCCGCACATGTTAAAATGTGGGCAACTCTGCTGTCGTTGCGCAGGCACTGCAGCATGTAGTCGTTAATGTGTGCCAGGCTGCCCAGAGGTAAAGACAAGCTGTCCTCTGTGGGAGGCGTATCGTCATCGTCCTGCGTTTCCCCCCAGCCACGCACCAGTGATGGGCCCGAGCTGCGTTGGATGCCACCCCGCTGTGAACATGCTTCATCCTCCTCCTCCACCTCCTCCTCGTCCTCCAGTAGTGGGCCCTGTCTGGCCACAGTTGTACCTGGCCTCTGCTGTTGCAAAAAAACTCCATCTGAGTCACTTCTAAGAGACTGGCCTGAAAGTGCTAAAAATGACCCCTCTTCCTCCTCCTCCTCCTCCTGGGCCACCTCCTCTTCCATTATCGCCCTAAGTGTTTTCTCAAGGAGACATAGAAGTGGTATTGTAACGCTGATAACGGCGTCATCGCCACTGGCCATGTTGGTGGAGTACTCGAAACAGCGCAACAGGGCACACAGGTCCCGCATGGAGGCCCAGTCATTGGTGGTGAAGTGGTGCTGTTCCGCAGTGCGACTGACCCGTGCGTGCTGCAGCTGAAACTCCACTATGGCCTGCTGCTGCTCGCACAGTCTGTCCAGCATGTGCAAGGTGGAGTTCCACCTGGTGGGCACGTCGCATATGAGGCGGTGAGCGGGAAGGCCGAAGTTACGCTGTTGCGCAGACAGGCGAGCAGCGGCAGGATGTGAATGCCAGAAGCGCGCACAGACGGCCCGCACTTTATGCAGCAGCTCTGACATGTCGGGGTAGTTGTGAATGAACTTCTGCACCACCAAATTCAGCACATGCGCCAGGCAAGGGATGTGCGTCAAACCGACTAGTCCCAGAGCTGCAACGAGATTTCGCCCATTATCGCACACCACCAGGCCAGGCTTGAGGCTCACCGGCAGCAACCACTCGTCGGTCTGTTGTTCAATACCCCGCCACAACTCCTGCGCGGTGTGGGGCCTGTCCCCCAAACATATGAGTTTCAGAATGGCCTGCTGACGTTTACCCCGGGCTGTGCTGAAGTTGGTGGTGAAGGTGTGTGGCTGACTGGATGAGCAGGTGGAAGAAGAGGAGGAGGAAGCCGAGTAGGAGGAGGAGGCTACAGGAGGCAAAGAATGTTGCCCTGCGATCCTTGGCGGCGGAAGGACGTGTGCCAATGAGCTCTCCGCCTGGGGCCCAGCCGCCACTACATTTACCCAGTGTGCAGTTAGGGAGATACAGCGTCCCTGACCGTGCTTACTGGTCCACGTATCTGTGGTTAGGTGGACCTTGCCACAGATGGCGTTGCGCAGTGCACACTTGATTTTATCGGATACTTGGTTGTGCAGGGAAGGCACGGCACGGCTCTCTTGGAGAAGTAGTGGCGGCTGTGAACAACATACTGTGGGACAGCAAGCGACATGAGCTGTTTGAAGCTGTCTGTGTCCACCAGCCTGAATGACAGCATTTCATAGGCCAGGGATCGAGGGTGGCTAGGTGGGAATTTACGCTTTCTCTCAAATGTTTGTAAGATGGAGAGCTGAACGCTGCCGTGTGACATGGTTGAGATGCTTGGTGACGGAGGTGGTGGTGTTGGTGGTACATCCTCTGTTTGCTGGGCGGCAGGTGCCAACGTTCCTCCAGAGGCGGAGGAAAAGGCCAAGGCAGCAGCAGAAGAGGTAGTGTCACGGCTGAGGATGGGGGAAACCCTCAGCCGTGTGCCGAAGGATGATGGTCGCTGCTTGACCAGGACAAACAGGATTAGGGAGCAGGTCACCTCCTACAGCGTCCCTAACCTGACCCTAACTCCTACCTGCATGGGCCGACCTTGAAGGTAGGAGGACCCATGCGCAGGAACCTCGGAGCCCTAACTTACCCTCCGACCGGTCCCTGGGCTAGGAGTCAGACAGAGTAAGACATCCTGTTCCTTCTGGATACGAAGGAACAGGAGTCTCACTGGCCAAGCTGCAAGCAAGGGGAAACAAATGCAACCTATGGCAATGGCAGGTACTTGCCACAAACATAGCAGAGACCTACCACAGACAACCAAGCCTGGAACCCATGTGGATGTACTGCCCACAGACAGCAGGACTCAGCACACAAACACACAACACACGGGAACCCAGGACCACAGGTGCAATAAAGAAACATAAAACCAAACACTTCTTCCAGACACCAAAGGACATATATTTAGCTTATGACCAGAATGTTGGCCCCCACTGGCAGTTGGTAAGTAACCAGGAGGATGTCTACAGCCAGCATGGCTGAAACACCCTCTCTGGCTACTGCCTACAACTGAGGCTTTATAGGGCCAAGAGGCCACACCCAACAATCAGACACACCCCGTGACTCACACACACTGAAAGGGAGTTAACCCTTCCAAAACCACAGAAGGGAAAACATAACATAAAGGGGAAGTGTCCAAACAACAAACACACTGTGGCTGTTGCCGCAGGCAATGACATGGGTGGCAAGCGTGTCCTGGGAGTCAGCCCGAAGGCCGGTACACTGCCACCACATGTACATAATACAACCCAACGTTGCCACGGGCAGCCACAGAGCAGGGAAAATGTCAGTGCACACCAAACATAAACAAAGTGCACACAGACATACAAAAGTGCTTACAAACGCGCACACAACTCCGAGGGAACCGCACACATAGCTGTTGTCCGCGGCAACCGCACTTGAGGCTGACAACCTTATGCCTCAAGCTGTGGTTGACACTACAACCAAAAACCGCGGGCAACAGTATGCGGCTCCCAAGGAGTCACGGCCAAAACCGTGGCCGTGACAGGTAGCAGGGGGAGCCTGAGTGAGTTCCTTGTTTTTAAGGTGTTTACTCCACTGCAGTTCATGCTTTGCATGCAGATGCCTGGTCATGCAGGTTGTGCTAAGGTTCAGAACGTTAATGCCTCGCTTCAAGCTCTGATGGCACAGCGTGCAAACCAGTCGGGTGTTGTCATCAGCACATTGTTTGAAGAACTGCCACGCCAGGGAACTCCTTGAAGCTGCCTTTGGGGTGCTCGGTCCCAGGTGGCAGTGGCCAGTAGCAGGCGAACTCTCTTGGTGGCGGGTGTTCTGCTTTTGCCCACTGCTCCCTCTTTTGCTACGCTGTTGGCTCGGTCTCACCACTGCCTCTTCCTTCAAACTCTGAAAGTCAGTGGCACAACCTTCATTCCATGTGGGGTCTAGGACCTCATCATCCCCTGCATCGTCTTCCACCCAGTCTTCCTCCCTGACCTCCTGTTCATTCTGCACACTGCAGAAAGACGCAGCAGTTGGCACCTGTGTTTCATCATCATCAGAGACGTGCTGAGGTGGTATTCCCATGTCCTCATCATCAGGAAACATAAGTGGTTGTGCGTCAGTGCATTCTATGTCTTCCACCGCTGTGGAAGGCCTAGGTGGATGCCCTTGGGAAACCCTGCCAGCAGAGTCTTCAAACAGCATGAGAGACTGCTGCATAAGTTGAGGCTCAGACAGTTTCACTGATATGCATGGGGGTGATGTGACAGACTGATGGGCTTGGTTTTCAGGCGCCATCTGTGCGCTTTCTGCAGAAGACTGGGTGGGAGATAATGTGAACGTGCTGGATCCACTGTCGGCCACCCAATTGACTAATGCCTGTACCTGCTCAGGCCTTACCCTCCTTAGAACGACATTGGGCCCCACCAAATATCGCTGTAAATTCTGGCGTCTACTGGGACCTGAGGTAGTTGGTACACTAGGACGTGTGGCTGTGGCAGAACGGTCACGTCCTCTCCCAGCACCAGAGGGTCCACTAACACCACCACGACCATGTCCGCGTCCCTTACTAGATGTTTTCCTCATTGTTACCGTTCACCACAATAAGAAAAAAAAATATTTGGCCCAATGTATTGAATTCAAATTCTGGCCTTTTATTTACAGGCACCCAACACTATCTGGCTATCTATTTAGGTACCGTATTACACTAATACAGGCACAGCAGTAACCACAGATTTAGCTGAATATAAATTGTAGGCCTAGTATTTAGGCCCTGGATGACAGGTATCCCTTTACGGACAGAATTAGACTTGGAGATGCACGGTAGCGTGTGAAGTTATTGAGGATGACCCTATCAGCACCTTCAATGTAATATACCCTTTTATGGATAGATTTAAACTTGGCCTGCTACAGCAGAAACCACTGATTTAGGGAATTGCTAATTTGGGAATTGCAGGGTAAACATACTGCTGAGGTTTACTGCACAGAGTTTAGGAGGTGGGCTACTGAGTCGGTGTGGAACGACCCCGCGTTACGTAGCCAGTTTTGTCAGGGGTTATCTGAAAGGTTAATAGATGCTCTGGCTTTTCATGAATACCCAGATACTTTGGAGAACGCAATGTCTTTGGCTATACGTTTAGATAGACGTATCAGAGAGAGGTGTAAGGGTCCCTCCGTGCAGGGGATTCCTCCCGCGTGTGGTTTTGTTTCACCAGCTGCCCAGGGTGATATTGCTTGTTACTCTGGGGTAGGGGAGGAACCCATGCAGTTAGGTCAGCTATCTTGCCATTCGGATAGTAGAGACTTTCGAAAAGTGCACAATCTATGTTTCTATTGTGGGAAGAGGGGTCATTTTGTTTTTTCTTGTCCGTATAGTGAACCACAGGGGGAAGAGATAAAGAAAAAAGAGAAAAAAATAAAAATCCCCTCACACTTGGTAG
Source organism: Bufo bufo (assembly GCF_905171765.1). Lineage (NCBI taxonomy): Eukaryota > Metazoa > Chordata > Amphibia > Anura > Bufonidae > Bufo > Bufo bufo. The sequence continues at coordinate 274,703,760 of NC_053393.1, forward strand.
TATGAATGGTGTGGTAGAGCAGACTGGTATGCAAGTTCCCTGCAGTTCCCGTTTTCTCCTTTCAGCTATGGTGGCGCTAGAGTCTAGAAATGTGTTTGTTGATGTCTTTCTTGATTGTGGTGCTGGGGTAAATTTAATTGACTTTCTGTTTCTTGAGGGTTTGGGACTAAGTACTTGCACGTTAGAGAATGAGATTTGTGTTTTTGCTATTGATTCTTCCCCTCTTTCTCAAGGAAGCCTTACTCACGTTGTTCATGGTATTCATTTAAGGGTGGGTGATTCACATGCTGAGATTATTTCCTGTTTCGTCATGAAGGATTTGCCAGCTCCAATAGTTTTGGGGTTGCCATGGTTGTCTAGACATAACCCAATTATAGACTGGCAAGCGAGACAAATCATTGGTTGGAGCAAGTTTTGTTCGGATAATTGTCTTGTCACATCTATTTCTGAAGTGTCCGTTACGGCCTTGCCTCAGTATCTCTCGGATTTTTCGGACGTCTTTTCGGAGGGTGGGGCTCAGGAATTGCCCCCTCATCGTGACTATGATTGTCCAGTGAATCTCATTCCGGGGGCTAAATTGCCTAAGTCTCGGCTCTACAACCTCTCTCAACCCGAGAGAGAAGTCATGCGAAAGTATGTCGCCGAGAGTTTGGCAAAGGGTCATATTAGACCATCTAAGTCTCCAGTGGCTGTAGGTTTGTTCTTCGTGAAGAAGAAAGATGGATCACTGAGACCGTGTTTGGATTTCCGGGAGCTGAACCGTATTACAGTCCGGGATCCATATCCCCTGCCTTTGATCTCTGATCTTTTTGATCAGATTGTTGGAGCCAAAGTGTTCTCCAAGTTGGATTTGAGAGGAGCATACAATCTGATCAGGATCAAGGAGGGGGATGAGTGGAAAACGGCCTTCAATACGCACGAGGGTCATTTTGAGAACCTGGTAATGCCTTTTGGGTTGACGAATGCGCCAGCGGTATTTCAGCGATTCGTTAATGATATTTTTCATCACTTGGTGGGGAGGTTCGTAGTAGTCTACCTAGATGACATTTTAATTTATTCTCCTGATCTGAAGACCCATCAGGATCATGTGAGACAGGTTTTGACGATCCTTCGGGAGAATAAGTTATACGCCAAATTGGAGAAATGTTTGTTTGCGGTGCAAGAACTTCCATTCTTGGGATACATGCTTTCTGATTCCGGTTTTCGTATGGATCCCGAAAAGGTCCGGGCGGTTCTGGAGTGGGACCGACCGGAGAATCAGAAAGCTTTGATGCGGTTTTTGGGGTTTACGAATTATTATAGAAAATTTATTTCGAATTATTCCACGCTAGTCAAACCTCTTACTGATATGACCAAGAAGGGCGCTGATGTCTCTGTCTGGTCGGATGAGGAATTGCAGGCCTTTTCGGCTATTAAAGAGCGTTTTGCGTCTGCTCCCATTATGGTGCAGCCGGATGTATCTCAGCCATTCGTGGTCAGAGGTGGGGGTTGGGGCGGTGCTTTCGCAGGGTCCTTCTCCTGGCAAGTGGGTCCCGTGTGCCTTCTTCTCCAGGAAGCTCTGGGTCGCCGAGAGGAATTATGATGTTGGAGATAGGGAGTTGTTGGCTATAAAGTTGGCCTTTGAAGAATGGCGTCACTGGTTAGAGGGGGCTTCTCACCCCGTTACTGTGTATACAGACCATAAGAATTTGGCTTACTTGCAATCTGCCAAGCGTCTGAACCCTAGACAGGCCAGATGGTCATTGTTTTTTACCAGGTTCAATTTCGTGGTTACCTTTCGCCCAGGGGTCAAGAACGTCAAGGCAGATGCCTTGTCTCGCAGCTTCCCTGGGGGAGGTGATTCAGAAGATCCAACGCCGATTTTAGCGGATGGAGTGCTGGTCTCCGCTCTGTACCCTGAATTAGAGATGGAGGTATTGGGAGCTCAGGAGAGGGCTCCTGGTTCGTGTCCCCCAGGGAGGTTGTTTGTTCCTGAGGGCCTACGATGCAAGGTGTTCAAGGAACATCACGATACTGTTCTCGCTGGACATCCTGGTGGTAAGTCCACCTGTGATCTGGTGTCCCGTAGGTTCTGGTGGCCAGGGTTGCGTAAGAGTATTGAGAATTACGTGACAGCTTGTGAAACCTGCGCTCGGTCAAAAGTTGCTCATACTTGACCGCCTGGTTCACTTCTTCCATTGTCTATTCCATCTCGTCCTTGGACGCATTTGTCCATGGACTTTATTACGAACCTGCCGAGTTCCTCCGGGAGAACAGTGATTTTGGTGGTAGTCGACCGTTTCAGTAAAATGGCTCACTTTATACCACTAACAAGTCTGCCTAACGCTAAGACTCTTGCGCAGATTTTTGTGGATAATATTGTGAAATTGCACGGTATTCCTTCGGATGTGGTCTCTGATAGGGGCACACAGTTTGTCTCCAGGTTTTGGAGGGCGTTCTGCTCTCGACTTGGCATTCAACTTTCTTTCTCGGCGGCTTTTCATCCACAGTCGAATGGTCAGACGGAGCGTACCAATCAAAACCTGGAGACCTACTTGAGGTGCGTTGTGGCTGAGAATCAGGAGGACTGGTCCTCATTCTTGTCCTTAGCAGAATTTGCATTGAATAACCGTAGGCAGGAGTCCACGGGTGAGTCAGCATTTTTTCGCGCATACGGTTTCCATCCTCAGTTTGGTACCTTTTCTGGGTCTGGTTCCTCCGGGATGCCAGAGGAGGAGAGATTCTCTTCTGCCTTATCCTCTATCTGGCGGAGGATTCAAGGGAATCTGGAGAGGATGGGTGAGAGGTATAAACGAATGGCTGACAGGAGACGTGTGACTGGTCCGGACCTGTGTGTGGGTGATCTGGTGTGGTTGTCCACTAAGAATATCAAGTTGAGAGTGCCATCTCGGAAACTGGGTCCAAGATTTGTTGGTCCGTATAAAATTTCTGCGGTGATCAATCCTGTGGCGTTTCGACTGGATCTGCCGCAGACTTGGAGTATCCATGATGTCTTCCACAAGTCTTTACTAAAAAAATATGTTAAACCGGTGGTACCATCGCCATTGCCTCCTCCTCCTGCTCTAGTCTAGGGAAACTTGGAGTTCAAGATCTCCAGGATTCTCGACTCGAGAGTTCTGCGGGGTTCCCTCCAGTACCTGGTGCACTGGAGGGGATACGGTCCTGAGGAGAGGATGTGGGTTCCGGCGTCAGATGTCAACGCCAGCCGACTGGTGAGGGCCTTTCATAGGTCCTATCTGGATAAGGTTGGTCCAGGGTGTCCGGAGGTCACCCGTAGAAGGGGGGGGTACTGTCATGCCCCACTCTGATGATGTGCGGAGGTCGGCCAGGATAGCAGCACGAGTTTAGTATTTGTTTTGGTGCCGTGCTGGATCCGCCTCTCATCAGGTGCACTGGGTGGAGTCATTAGTTTACATGGTCTCCAGCTAAGTGCTCTGAGCGGATTATACTGATCATTTTGGTCTGGGAAGTTTGGAGGGAAGGTTGGCTGTCAGTTCCTGCTCTCAGAAGATAAGTGTCATTTCTTGTTTGGTTGTTGTTGTCATCTATCCCATCCAGGTTCTGTGCGAGCAGGCTGCTCCTATCCCCCACTTCACCATCTCAGGGAGTTCAGGGTTTTGTCAGTTCAGGCTGGAGGACACAGCACACCTACCTTCAAGGTCTGCCTGTGGGCTGAGCAGTGCAGGGAAAGAGGTCAGGGATAAACTAGGAGGTGACCCTTCCCCTGTCTCTCGTCCAGAGCCTGGTTGGTGTGTTATCTTTTATACTGTGCACGTCCGCCGTGACACTTGGATGATCAAGAGAGCTGAAAAAATAGCACAGACAAAAAGTCGTAAGACATTACTTTTTGGGGGAAATGATAGAACAGGGAAGGGAGGAAACACAGCAGGAGTAAAAGATCGCATTATTCCACCTACTTTAGTTCTTACCTACAGTAATCAATTTCAGCAGGTCAAACGGGTAGTATCAGAATGTATTTCGATCCTATATGATGATGATATTTTACATGGTTTACCGCAGGATGGCTATAGGGTGGCAGCCAGACAGTCTCCCACGCTGGCTTCATCCCTGTCCCCTTCATTATTTAAAACAGCTTCGAAAAGAACCCAGACCAATACATGGCTTAAATACACTGGGTTCACACAGTGTGGCAGTCATCCCTGCAAAACCTGCGGTTATGTTGTGCCCAACTTCGAGGACTCAGAACATATCTCAACCTTCTCCATCAAATCCTATATAAATTGTAATACCACTGGGGTAATCTATGTTATCAGATGTACTCAGTGTGACCTCCTCTATATGGGAAGCACCACAAGAAGGTTGAAGAATAGAATCCTCGAACATTTGAATTATGTCACACATTCTTCTTATGTCAATATTTCGAATGCTGCCAGACACTTTGTTTTGATGCATAGTAGGAGCTTACAAACTTTGGCCTTTGGAATCGAGCGAGTTTTTCCCTCTATTCGAGGGGGCGATTTCCAAAGGCGATTAATACAAAGGGAAGCCTTTTGTATTCTACGATTAAAAGCAAGACATCCGAATGGTTTGAACCTAAGAAAGGAACTCGTGTATCTCTATTAGGAGTGGGTCTATTCTTGGTGTGCCTCTTTATATATATTTTTTTATATAACACAAAGAAAAAACAGCAGCACTAATTGGTAAAATCAGGTGCAAAAATTCTCAGACCATGGGTTCAACGGTCGTCAAATGGTAGTAGTTTTCCAAAAAAGAGGCAGCACTCCAATGTAAAGGTGAAATGACCCGCTTTATTCCCCTCTGCAACGTTTCAACTGCTCATTGCAGTCTTTCTCAAGCATAAATACTGGTGTCAGAATATCCACATTTATACCCACAAGGCTTTGTGAGTCAATAATTAAGTGATCAGTGACAATTGCATCATCAATTATACAAATATGTAAAAAATACATGATCCAATGTGAACAAATACAAATATTATAAAAAACATATATTAGATCAGTTGCGCATATATTTCGTGAGACCATAATTACCGATCTTCAAAAATCACAAACATCAAAATCTATTTTCATATAGTGCCATGTGCATCAATTAAAGTGATCACCTGTGTGCGTTAAGTGGTGGTCAATCGGCTGCAAAGATAATACAAAAAATGACTTACACCTTGGAATACTATGATGGCGTCTGTCTCGGCGTCCCCGGCCCATCATCGCGCATGTTCGGTTGCCTGGAAACCAGTACACACAACCCGTGACACGTCACCTGGTACGTGACATCGGTCATGAGGCGTGCTACGGCTGGCAGGCTCCTCCCCCGAAGTGTGAAGAGCCAGAGGTAACGTCCCTCCGCCCAGCCACAGAATCATGTGGGTATATCACATGAGCCGTCGCTCGGCAACCGGGAAGCGTCCCTAGACTGGCATCTCACTACCTCCAGGGCAGGACAGGGCACCGCAAATCAAGAAACCGGGGAAATGAAGTGCCACATAGGGAATGGTCAGGTTGTAAAGTACTACTTAGAGAGTTAGGAAACGTGCTGATAAATGTGGATATCAAGACGTGAATATCGGAAGATCGTGCAATCATAAGTCCCTTAAAGGGACAGTGCATCTATGGAAAGTAAATGTATAAAATTAATATAAAGCTGATATAAAGCTTGACTGGAAAAGGTGCGGTATATGTGGTTGTGTCACTTGAGTGACCATCGCCACATACCTGTTATGGCACCTAGGTATCGAGTGCTGTCAACACCCAATATCCTCTGAGCCAAAGTCCACCCTTATTCCTCATCCGTAACTAGATTACCATCTTCCATTCACGACTTATCCATGCTTCATTTCTTTCACTGAGTGGGCTGTAATTCCAACCCCATTCTCCTGACATGGGACTAAAACACCATAGACAGTAGCCATCCTTTTCTACCGCTGCGAAAATAAACTTGAAAAATTGAAAGTAAAAGAAAAAGAAAAACATGATAAATGAGTAGGTAAGATATTAAACACCATAAGTGATCACAATACGGGGGCGGAGCTGAGGGAACGGCAATCTTTTGCAAAAAGAGCTTAAAATGGTCAAATACGGTGGCCAGAAACAAGTGGACCAAGCTCCGCAAGCTAAAACATCATCTGCAGTTTCGGACATGACGAAATACCTGAAAAAGCAGCAAGCAGCCGGCCCGGCCAAAGAAACCAAGATGGCCGCGGCTCCCGGCAGCGCTCCACGAGGCCGCACCTCAAGCCTTTCTGAAGGTGAAGACGACACAGGAGAAGAGGGTGAGTCCCGCAACCTCCCGGTTTCACGCCGCTTTATCAAGCAAGCTTTAGAGGAGGCAATGCACCCTATAATCTCTAAACTACAAGAGGTGGCTCAAGACATACAGCAGATAGGCCATAGAGTAGATACGCTGGAGGCTACGCAGGCTGCGGCGATAGATCACAGCGCTGCAGTTACTCACTGTCTGCCTGTCAGTTTCACATAAATCAGTTGTATTCCTCCCTGGAAGACCAGGAGAACAGAGGAAGACGTAACAATCTCCGGTTTAGAGGGATCCCGGAGACGGTGTCCGCCTCAGAAATCCCAAATGCTATAACAAAGATTGTTACTTCCCTACTTGGAGAATTCGATCCAGCTATGCTGGTAATTGAAAGGGCACACAGAGCTTTACGCCCTCGTCCAAAGGACAATGACCCTCCTAGAGACGTTATCTGTCGTTTCTTGAACTATCAAGATAAAGAAGCAATACTAAAAGCTGCCAGAATTGCATCATCGATCCTCCTGGAGGAGGCACAGATACAAATATACCAGGACTTATCTCCATCTACTCTGCAAAAGAGGCGGTTTTTAAGACCTCTCACTGCATTACTTAAAGAAAAGAAGATCTTATACAGGTGGTCTTTCCCATTTGGGTTGTCTTTTTTAGTTGCAGGAAAGAGGATAATGATATCCTCCTTCTCTGATTTATCAGAAGCCTACACAGTTCTGGACTCTCCTCCTCTAAACATCCCAGACTGGGACAAAGTACAAGATATTACAGCTTTACCAGCTTTACCTGTCCCACAGCCTTGGGAGATTACAGCAACGCCGAAAAAATTGAGATCTAAGAAATCCAAGGATGTATCAACGCCAAAGAAGACCCACTACACCCAAGACGGTTCCTGAGATCCTGGTGTCTTTTCTTCTTTTGTATATTTTTTGATATGGTAGAATCCTATGTCTTATCTGTTGCTTCACTCTAAATTTCCGGGTGAACTATAGATAAAGACATATTTGGGTTTCTCTTATATGTATTTTTCTTTTTTGCTTCTATCCTTTTTCCTCCTAATGTCCTGTCAGTCTCTCACCCTTCGTCATTCCCTATTGTGCCCATAAATACTACTATTTCATTTTTGCTATACTGTCACCTTCCTTCTTAAACCTTGGTCTAAAAACATATCTCTTATGATATTATGTTTTATTATACATGCCTGTTCCCTCCCTGATGCAGGTTACTTGTGAACTTGTTTCACTCTCCTCCTACCCACTTTAATAGTTGCTGTACGTGCGACTTATTATGTTGATGTTATACCACTCATTGTGGTCCCAAGTTTTTGTTCTTATGTTATTATGGTATAATTCTGGGTCTTCAGATTTTATTATGCTCAATACATATAGCTATGCTACTTATCTTACTTTAGTCAAGACATGTCTGAACTAATATTAGTCTCTTATAATGTGAAAGGGTTGAGATCCCCCTCTTAACGCAGCCAAATTTTTTCTCTCCTCTGGAAAGAAAAAAGTACAGTGATTTTCCTACAAGAAACTCACTTCAAACAAAACAACTTCCCAGATCTTTCGTTCTCTAAGTACCCCACTTGGTATCATTGTGGTGCAGATGGTGCGGCATCTAGAGGGGTCAGCATTGGTTTTAGGCGGAACACCCCATTCACGTATTTAAGCCATATTCAAGACCCTGAAGGTCGCTATATCATATTAAAAGGAAAAATTGGACAAACCTTATATACTTTTGTTAATGCTTACGCCCCTAATGCTGGCCAATCTAGATGGATCGCCAACCTTCTGTCCCTAGTCGAGGAGCAGAGTGAGGGTATACTAATATTAGCAGGTGATTTGAACATGCCTTTAAACCCCCTTATAGATGCGTCTTCAAAAAAATCAGCTCTTCCCTCGAAGGCAATCAGAGCTACTCTGGCTAGAATGTTCAATCTTGGTCTTATTGATGTGTGGAGAAGCCTCAATCCTAACAGCATTGACTACTCTTTTTTTTCTGCAGCCAACAACACATATAGCAGAATTGACTATATATTGATTTCCAAAGAACATCTACAACTTTGCACTTCAGCGAAAATAGGATCTATGACGCTGTCAGACCACTCACCAATCTTTTGCTCCATCTGCCCTCCACATGGATTAGGTAAGAGGTCTGGCTGGAGGTTCAATGAGTCCATCTTGGATAATGCCACCTATAAAAAAAAGAATACTGTCCCTTCTAAAAGAATACTTCCATATTAACCATACTCCTGACACTTCCCCAAATACTCTATGGGATGCCCACAAAGCTTACATAAGAGGCCAACTGATAAGTCTCTGCTCTTATCTGAAGAAAGAGTCTGACAAAAAAATAAACTCCCTTCTTCTCAAGATTAATACTCTTGAGAAGACTCACAAAATTTCCTTGCTACAACTCCACTTATCTGAATTACTTTCACTCAAAACTGAGCTAAAAAATGTGCTAAATGAACGCTCTGCGAAGTTCTTCTTAAGTTCAAAACAAAAAATATTCGCCCATGGCGATAAAGCAACAAAGTTTCAAATGCAGAAAATTAAACGTAGAAAAATGACTAGTTTTGTGCACAAAATAGCCTCTTCATCGGGCTCAATGTTGCTCAAAACTTTTTTCGTACTAGTAATGGAGACGCTTTTACAGGCCCTGAGACAGCAAACAGATATAATGGGACTCAGAGTTGGCGAGCAAGAAATTAAGCTGGCCGCCTTCGCTGACGATCTATTAATCTGCACAACTAACCCGAAAAAGTCCCTTCCCGCTATTCTATCCTTATTAGATTTATTCGGATCACTTTCCAACTTTAAAGTAAACCCTGCCAAATCACAACTTATTCATAGTGGATTCCCTCCCTCAACAATTAGATCTCTTAAGCTCCACTCTCCCTTTGACTGGTCCACACAACTGTTAACTTACCTAGGTGTGAAAATCTCTCCTAACGTTACAGACTTATATAAATTGAACTTTATTCCACTTCTACACTCGGTTATTGCTCAGATGGACTCATTGAACCTCCCATACCTGTCATGGTTTGGCAGAAAGAATATAGTATCAGCCCTGATTCTACCCAAATTAACTTATCTCATGCAGGCTTTGCCTATCAAAATTCCGAAATCCTTCTTTAATAGATTTAACAAAGCTGTCCGTAAATTTATTTGGAAGGGACGTCGGCCTAGAATTTCATTCGACACTCTTACCAAACCAAAGAAGCTAGGAGGTATTAATCTTCCAGACCCTGAAATATATATGAAGGCCATACATTTAGCCAGAGTAGTTGATTGGATTAGAGCTCCCCCCCCATAAATTTTGGGTTCATATGGAAAGTAATTTTCTTCCCTCCACTCCCAGGGCTATTTTGCTTGCTGGAAAACCCTTCCCTCCATCTCATCAAATTCAAAATCCTTTGATAAGATGTTCGCTTGTAGTATGGGATTGGTTCTCCTCTCATAACAAAATACTCACTACTCCTTCATCACTCCTGACTCTAAAAGATGTCGTTGACTTAGCTCCTTTAGATCTAAAAGAGTCATGCAACCCCATGATCAGGCACTCTAATTTACTTATCTCTGAAATTCTAAATGAGAATGGCAGCATTCCTCCCCTCCCATCCCTTTTTAAAAGTCTAAAAGAGTCTATGTCACTTTCCTTTTTACATAAATTTATTGTATCTGTAATGTCTTCTATTAAGAACCTCCCTCAGGTGTCACCTATGTCCCCTTGGTTTGATGAATTAATTGGGTCTAAACAAGCGCCTCAGAGACTAATCTCATCTTTGTATAAAAAGATAAAGTCCCCCGTAACTGTTGTCAAACCAGCAATAGTGGGCTTTTGGGAAAAGGATCTTAACCGTTCCCTGACTCCCACTGAGATTAAAGTGATGTTTACTGCTACACATAAAATTTCGAGATGCGTCCGAATCCAAGAAAATGGGTATAAAATCATGATGTGGTGGTATAAAACGCCAGAAAATATTGCGCAATATTTTCCTAACGTTTCCAATATTTGCTGGAGATGCAAAACCTCCAAAGGCACTTTTTATCACATATGGTGGGATTGCTCAATTATTCAGAATTGGTGGCGTTCCATAGTAAACAAATGTAATAAAATTTGTGGTACTTCCCTTAAATGTTCCCCAGAATTGACCCTCCTTAGTTTGGGGCTTGATAGGATTAACAGGAAAGTCAGGTCCTTACTACTTATTCTTTTAGCTGCAGCTAGAATTTTAGTAGCTGCCGCATGGCTATCTACTGATGCTCCTGATGAAACAAGGTGGACCCAAAAAGTAGATCAAATATATAGATTGGAAGAACTCTCCCATTGGGAAACCCGCACTCGAGCTACCTTCTTAGATATATGGGCTCCTTGGAAGATATTTAGGGCCTACCCTTGAGATTTCTTTCCCCCACTTCCTTTCCCCTAACCATCTTCTCACCCTTTATTTCGAACATAAGACACATTCTTGGTTTTCTATCATAATATATTGATGCATCCTATTAGCTATAACATGTACCGAGCCTGATTTATACCATACGTTTTGTTGTTTCCTTAATTCCCCTTTTCCTGTATGTTAATTTATGATCTATGATCCTTGACTTGTACTGTCATGCTGTACCGGTATGATTTAATACCATATTTTTTCACTTTGTACCTTTTATACCTGTACTAATTTACTGCCATTGTAAGCTTTGTATTACTTTTTAAAAAAACAATAAAAAATGTTGATACAAAAAAAAAAAAAAGTGATCACAATACCAGAGTAATCGATGAGGATAACAAACCCACAGGAGAGCAGAGAGTGATCCCCGCAAAAATTACATAATGTTCCATTTGAATCAACATTCAGGCCCTGTGGTTTAAAGGTCTGAAGGTGATGTATCCAACGCAGTTCCCTTTGTTTAAGGGTCATGGTGCGGTCCCCACCCCGTCTGGCCCTTGGAACCTGGTCTATTATCATACATTTTAGTTCTCTCTCAGTATGACCATACTCAACAAAATGTTTGGGAATCGGCAGATCTGTTCTTTTACGCCTGATAGAGAAGCGATGATTATTCAATCGTGTTTTCATGTCACATGTGGTCATGTCCCACATAGAGGAGACCACATGGACATTGCAGCACATATATGACAAACGTGCTGTCACACGTCAAGAAATGACAGATGTCAAACTGTGATCCAGTACCCGGGTGCGTGAAAACATTTCCCTTCATCATATAAGGGCAATTCACACACGTCAGGCAAATGCAATCTAGACAGATTGCATTTGTCACAACATACTCAGAACAAAGTAGAGATGTGGCTGGTGTTGTGAGGAAACACTGGCCCATCCTAAAGAGTAATTTTCCCATGATAGAGTACTTCGTCTCTCCCCCACTCTTTTCATACAGACGTCCTACCAACTTACGGGATAAACTGGTAAGGGCGGATGTCCCTGTTAAGAGGAAGGTGCAAACATTTCTTGGTTCAAGAAGGACGGGTTGTTTCCCGTGCCTGACGTGTGTGAATTGCCCTTATATGATGAAGGGAAATGTTTTCACGCACCCGGGTACTGGATCACAGTTTGACATCCGTCATTTCTTGACGTGTGACAGCACGTTTTTCATATATGTGCTGCGATGTCCATGTGGTCTCCTCTATGTGTCCTGCCCTGGAGGTAGTGAGATGCCAGTCTAGGGACGCTTCCCGGTTGCCGAGCGACGGCTCATGTGATATAACCACATGATTCTGTGGCTGGGGGACGGGACGTTACCTCTGGCTCGTCACGCTTCGGGGGAGGAGCCTGCTAGCCGGAGTACGCCTCGTGACCGACGTCACGTACCAGGTGACGTGTCACGGGATGTATGTACTGGTTTCCAGGCAACTGAGCATGCGCGATGATGGGCCGGGGACGCCGAGACAGACGCCATCATAGTACTCCGCTGTGTAAGTAATTTTTTGTATTATCTTTGCGGCTGATTGACCGCCACTTAACACAGACAGGTGATCACTTTAATTGATGCACATGGCACTATATGAAAATAGATTTTGATGTTTGTGATTTTTGAAGATCGGTAATTATGGTCTCACGAAATATATGCACCACTGATCTAATATATGTTTTTTATAATATGTGTATTTGTTCACATTGGATCATGTATTTTTAACATATTTGTATAATTGATGATGCAATTGTCACTGATCACTTAATTATTGACTCACAAAGCCTTGTGGGTATAAATATGGATATTCTGACACCAGTATGTATGCTTGAGAAAGACTGCAATGAGCAGTTGAAACGTTGCAGAGGGGAATAAAGCGAGTCATTTCACCTTTACATTGGAGTGCTGCCTCTTTTTTGGAAAACTATATTTTTATATATATATATTTTATTTTCATTGTGTTGTTTCATCTAGATTAGCAGTTATGAGGATACTTTTGCCATGCTTGATCTGCATTTTTCTGTTTTTAACATTGTGAATCATTATTCAGACCATGCGTTTTTTTTTTAGGAATTTGCATATTTTTTCAGGAATTCGCACATGTTTTGTGTTTATTAATGCCTTGTTCATCACTTAATTTTTTGGAGATTGGCACATTTTGTTATTCCTGATTTAGGAGTCTGAATAGCATATATTTCATGTGCACTCACTTGGTTTTATAAATGTTAAACTTGCACCAATGTTAATTTCAGTTGTTCCTATTGGCCATGTCTTGGGTGTGCTGCAATCAGCTCCTTCTAGCTCTCACCTGGAGGAGAGGTAGCAGCTATCCTATATAAACATGGCCAGTTGGATCGAAAAAGAAGAAAAGGCCTCCCTACGATACCATAAATGAGGGCAACCAGAACCAATCATATAAACCTAAAAATGTTGCTAGAAAAACAACCATAGAATGCCCAATAAAAATATAAATATTTTATTAAATCATCAATTGATCAAAAATTATTTAAAGACATTTTCACAGAATTACTATGGAGAAAAATCAGCAAAACAACCTGGATACAGTAGTCCCCCCTGTCGGTGCCTCAAAAGCCCGCCAAATAGATGATATACATGTCCATGCAATATGCAGTGAGGTAATTCACAAGCAGCAAATATCAGGTAAATACCTGCTACAAGTGACTGTGATATTCACCTCACTGCACAGCCCAGTAGAGAGTAGTGTGTACTGATGAGGCCCTAAATGGTAGTATTCTAGAGCACATAATCACATACCATCCGTTAAATAATTTCAAATGAATATACCCCTAAACAACAGGTCATGGATAGCAGACTACAAAATAACAAGCTATTACACAGAAGTACCCACTGGGAACGTGAACATACCCATAGACATGATGAAGGGCTGAGACACCGAACACAGGGCAGGCAAGAACCCCGACGCGCGTTTCGCCTCAGCTTCGTCAGGAGGTTAATGAGAGTGTGGCTATGGCTCCCCCTTTATACCCCTCATGTGGCTGCACATATGTAAGTAATTAATATAACTCGGCTGATACCTGTTAACCGAGCGCTTGTGCCCGATGATGCACGCCGTGGACATCATGGAGGCGCCGCATTCATCAGGAGGAGGGGTGGAACGCAAGCATGCGTTCCAGCCCGCCTCCCAAGGAAACACAGCGGCGTCCCCACGTGACCCGGCGCACAGCGCATCCTGGCCAAGCGCTGCATCAGCTCATACAGCAGACATGCCATTGGACTCTGGAAATGTCAAACCCTCTTCAAATATATGGGAAATGGTTTTAGCCCTAAATAGAGTCTACATTGAGTGTATATGGTTCAAAAATGACAGAGGACCGCTGAATATTCAGAACTAATAGCAGAGAAGATAGAAAAGAGGGGTAAAAAGGAGAAGAGCGGGAGGGATCAGGAGGAATGAACAAAAACTCCATACCATATATTATAAAGTTAGATCATGGATACGCATATCCATGATCACATAATTATACAAGGGATCCTTGGTGTCGTACTGTATAATAGTAAATTAATACATCAGCAATAACATGATTCTATGGACAATTAAGTGCCCGGATTCCCAACAAGAAAAACTATAATTCCACAGTACCATGATTTCATACAAGATTACAACAAATTAACATGATAGATGTATACAGGAAGAATACCATGATTCCACACTATTTGAATCCCATGATTTTTAGCAATAAATTTACATATCCATGACACCATGATTACAACAATCTATCACCAACAGAGATTATGTGCATAATTATGTGATACAATATGTATTTCCTCTAAGACGTGATAAATATACATCAATTATGTACATATATATATGTAGAGGAAAACAATAATATTCCAAAAACAAAAGTGATGTTGCTCTCATACCAATATTACCAAAGACAGATTTAAGTAACCCATCCAACAATTCATTCCATAGAGGTGTAGATTCCATTAGATAAAAAATTGTGTCCTATCAAGCCCATAAAAGGGACATTTTCATAAATTCATAAATAGTGTGAAGCACCGCAGGGAATGATCGATGGACCCAAGTGCAAATGGGCCCACCAAAACATAGTGGGTCCAGTGCAGTCGGGCCCACCGTAACACCCCAGCAACACTGGACATATATATAATTATTCCAAATCCATAATTGTGAAAAAAACATCTATACTCATACAAAAAATCATAGTGATCGACAAATCTTCCAATACGAGTTGTGTTACAACTTATAGTGACATAGCCTATGCACCAATATTATCAGAGTAAAAACTCCAAAATCCCTAATAATAAATATATATAAAACTAATAATTCATACTCAGGGATAATAGATGTGCCCAAGTCCAGCCGGGTACCATCAATAGTGGTTATACCAGCCCAGTCAGGCACATCATCATCCAAAATGACACATAATCAAAATCATAACCCTAACCACATAGATGAAAAAATACCCAGACTATATATATTTAGAATCCCATGTGTCCCTCATTTCGAGTGCGTGTATCATGATTCACTTCATGTTGACATCTTCTTCTTAGTTTTGCATCACCAGAATCCCCGACCTATATGGAAGTTGCTCCTCTACTCGCACACCTCCACTCCTCATACCATGACCACACGAAAACTAAATAGAATAAAAAACAGTTAAAATCACTGAAAAAATTCAGTAACAGCGCTACCCTAAATAAAGGATTTGAAACTCAAAGCCTCATTTAATCCATGAGGGGTCACCGTGTTGAGCAGAACCATCCACTTTGTCTCCTTTTGGAGGAGGCAGCGTTTTATATTACCCCCTCTTATCCCCAAAACGGCCAGTTGGATATCTGATGGGTCACGACTAAGAACATGTTTGTTCGAAACGCGTAGACGTTCATTTGGAACACTGAGGTGATGCTGTCACTGTATGGATTTGTACTATACTGAATAAAGGAACCCACAATATTTTCTAACTTCGATGCTGGATCCATCGCTTTATTTCTACTATTTCACGGTCTTACCAAGGTTTCCGTGCATCCAGGAAGTTGATACAAGGGTTAGAGACAGCAGGTGAGCTGGACATTGTTTTCAACAAGATTTTAATAAATATTGAGTTTTGTTTGGCTGCTAACCGTTGCTTTGTTAGCTGAAGAAAATGGATTAAAATGGAAAATCTGCCAAAAAAGTGAAATTCTGAAATTTCATCTACATTTTTCTTTAATTCTTGTGGAACAACTTAAGGGTTAGGAAAGTTTGTAAAATCAGTTTTTTAATACCTTGAGGGGTGTTGTTTCTAAAATGGGTCCATTTATGGGTGGTTTCTATTATGTGAGACCCACACAGTGACTTGATCTGAACTGGTCCTTAAAAATAGAGTTTTGGAAATGTTCTTAAAAATTTTAAGATTTGCTTCTAAACTTTTAAGCCTTCTAAATGTCATTTACAAAATGATCCAAACATGAAGTAGACATATGGGAAATGTAAAGTAATAATTATTTTAGGAGGTATAACTATCTGTTTTAAAAACAGAAATGTATTTATAAATTTGGTATTTTTTTTATAAATGAGAATGAAATAGTTTGACTCAAATTTACCACTATCATGAAGTACAATGTGTCACGAGAAAACAATCTCAGAATGGCTTGGATAAGTAAAAGTGTTTTAAAGTTATCACCACGTGCTCGCTTCGGCAGCACATATACTAAAATTGGAACGATACAGAGAAGATTAGCATGGCCCCTGCGCAAGGATGACACGCAAATTCGTGAAGCGTTCCATATTTTTGTTTTGTTGGCGGTCACCAAATTAGTGACGGTGATGCCCTGTTTTATTGTTCAAAGCACTTCATGATGGCGCTGAATAAACAGACATTATGAAGATACTTCAGTGCTACATCTGCCTTATAATTAGGATGTATTATTACTATATCCAACTCGTTTACTATACCACTAGCGCATGTTATTACCAAGAATTGTGGCTGCGTCCACTAACTGCTAACATGTCTATATACTTCACATAAGTCATGTGGCTGCGTCCACACCTATTGCTTTTACATCCTTTGTTTTATAGTGCTGATAAAATAAAAAACTATTGAAACTAAAGTTATCACCACATAAAGTGACACATGTCAGATTTGCAAAAAATGGCCTGGTTCTTAAGGTGAAAGAGGACAAGGTTCTGAAGGGGTTAAACCATCTTAGGGCTTGCTAAAAATATTTAACTCTCTCAGAACAACCCAGACAGAAATGTGTGTAGGGCTATACTGCAGAGTAGCACTAAAGGCTAAATTGCCATCCTGCTCAGTCTTTAAGAAGATTGCTTTAGGTAAGTTGTTTATCTCACCTCCTAGACTGTGTATATCACATTTTTTTGTGTAACTAGTTTGCCATAACTGCTTGGGGACTTGAAGAATTGGGGTCAAGGACTCACATTTCTACCAACAGGTGAACCCCTGGTATCAGTAAACCCTGGAATAAATAGAAGGCACTCTCTTGAATCCTATGGGGAAAAAGTTGCCTGTCAACTACTATCTACAACTGTCTCATTAATTTCCATTATTGTGATTTTTAGTTGCCTTGTAGCCTGATCAATATTTATTTTCAATTTTTTACTGTCATGTTTATAATCCAGTTTCTTTATTTTATTCATTGTATTACCATTTAATAACACAATGTAAATAATACATTACTTTACGATGTATTTAGTGTAAACTGTATGTCATGATTAAGCACATGAGCATATGTAGCTTAATGTTTCAGGATTTTGAATTTAATAGAGGCACTAAAGATGGAATATTATCTGTCAGGAGTCAGAGGAGTAGAAATAATATATGCCTTTTTGTCCCTAGAGAGATGTTGATTGAAATTCATCCTGACAAGCAAATACACAACAAGATTCAGTCAAAGAAGAAATGGGTGACTCATAAATTTTAGTGGCACGTTCTCTCTTAGGGCCTTCATGTTCACCAGTGCCTAAGACATTATACTAAAGATCAGACACACCGGTTGACTGAATTTCCAAACAAACAAGTTTTACTTTTTTCTACTACCCAGTGTTTTAATATAATAATATTAAAGGGGAGCTGTCACCACTCCTGACATTCCTGTTTTAATAGCTTCATGCATTCCCCATGTAATAACAATTCTGAAGCATCTATTCTTATGGCTCTATGTTGTGCCATTCCTTTATTATTTGCACTAGAAGTTATGAATTAATTGCTATTAGCCTTCAGTAAGGATACAGAGGGGAGGTAACCAGTTGGGGGGGGGGGGGTGTACCTGCACAGACCGACTTTATCCAATCAGTGCTGCCATTTTCAGACTGTGCAGGTACATACCCCCAACTGATTACCTCCCCTCTGTATCCTTACGGAAGGCTAATAGCTATTAATTCATAACTTCTAGTGCTAATAATAAAGGAATGGCATAACATAGAGCCATAAGAATAGATGCTCCAGAATTGTAAGTACGTGGGAAATACATGTACTGTAACTATTAAAATTGTCAGGTCAGGAGAAGTGAAAGGTCCTCTTTAATAAATTTGCTTTCCCCTCAAAGCTTTCTACAACTCCTCTCTCATCACTCTTTAAAGGGTGAACACTTCCAGGTTTAAACGTTTTACCATTTATATATAGAGATGTCGCGAACATAAAATTTTCCGTTCGTGAACGGCGAACGCGAATTTCTGAAAATGTTCGCGAATGGGCGAACCGGGCGAACCGCCATAGACTTCAATAGGCAGGCGAATTTTGGAACTCACAGGGACTCTTTCTAGCCACAGTAGTGATGGAAAAGTTGTTTCAAGGGGACTAACACCTGGACTGTGGCATGCCGGAGGGGGATCCATGGCAAAACTCCCATGGAAAATTACATAGTTGAGGCAGAGTTGGATTTTAATCCATAAAGGGCATAAATCACCTAACAATCAATTTTTTTTTTTAACAACGTGGTTTAAAACATCCAGTGTGTGTATACGATCAGGTATAATGTTGTATCGATCAGGTAGTGTAAGGGTTACGCCCGCTTCACAGACATTGACAGACCAAACTCCCCTTTTAATGCACCGCAAACAACCGCAAACAGTCCATTTGCCCAACCGCAAACTCACCATTTGTACAAGGTTGGATACAAAGCTAGCCATGTCCCGTTGATGTTATTGAAGGTTTCTTCCTCCACCCAGCCACGTACAACACCAAGGGTCACGGAAAGGTGAATTGAATTGATTTTTCGAACGGGGAGATGGTTAAAAAAACGCTGGCTCCCTCCCCCTTTGTTTGAATCCACGGTCACTGCGTCTGTGCCGTGCAATTTACTGTCACACCCGATAGGAGTGGTATTTTCTGTAGTTCTCTCTTCTCATCAGTTTAATCCCTGTTACGTCCCCAATCTGGGGTCCATTTATTAAATTGATTTTTCGAACGGGGAGATGGTTAAAAAAAAGCTGGCTCCCTCCCCTTTGTTTGAATTTACGCCACGGTCACTGCGTCTGCGCCGTGCAATTTACTGTCACACCCAATATGAGTGGTATTTTCTGTAGTTCTCTCTTCTCATCAGTTTAATCCCTGCTACGTCCCCAATCTGGGGTCCATTTATTAAATTGATTTTTCGAATGGGGAGATGGTTAAAAAAAAGCTGGCTCCCTCCCCTTTGTTTGAATTTACGCCACGGTCACTGCGTCTGCGCCGTGCAATTTACTGTCACACCCGATATGAGTGCTATTTTCTGTAGTACTATTCTCATCAGTTTAATCCCTGTTACGTCCCATATCAGGGTGGGATTGCCTTTTGTGAAAAAAAATTTGGGCCGGGTACCTTCGACTGCCTTCACAGTGACAGACCAAACTCTGATACACCAAACTGAATTGATTTTAGGGACCGGGAGATGGAAAAAGCAGCTTGGTCGGTCCTCTTACTCCCAAGTTGGGGCACTGCGCGTGCACGGAGCAATGTGCTGTGACACCCTATATGAGTGGTGTCTTAACTAGTACTATTCCTATCAGTTTAATCCCTGTTACGTCCCCTATCCGAGGACATGTGTCGAATTGATTAACCATTGTCGAATTAACGAACCATTCCGAGAATCCTGGAATAATTTAGTTCTGAGCTTTGTACTTGCTTTGTATTGGAATTGATGGGGATTTTTTAAATTGTCTGCATTATTTCTAATAAACTATTAAGAGACTTTACTATGATTTTTTTATTTTATGTATTAAAAACCCACCCATACATCTTAAAAAATAAATAAAAATGTAAGTTTTTTCTATGAAAAATTATCCAGCCGATCGCTTTTGGTCTGATCATAATGAAGCAACGGCCTTATCATCTGGGGTGTGGCAACATTGCCAACACACTCAGAGGTGATGATCGCTTCATTGTGATACGCAAGCCCCTTCACCAAGGTAACGATCACGAAGGGGAATTGACACTTGTATGTGCCTTTTTCTTGTTTTGTTTTTGCAGCCACAGTGCAGCACCAGAGGCCAGAAAAATTAGGCATGTACACATGCCTGAAAAATAATGTTATTGTTGCAGCCGCTGTTGTAGCAGTGGCCGGAAAAATTGATGTTTTCAAGGCAGAAAGGTGAATAAAACATTGCGGCATGAACCCTAGTTGGTGGCGGAAAATTCACGAAAGTCATCCGGTATGCAGACATTAAATACAGCAGCGTGGGGACCATTTTGAGGCCAAGGCATGTGTCATGGTCTTACCTTCTTGCTGTTCTCCTTCGTTTGACATGTGCTGGCGGCCATCTTGGTTTCTGGGTTTCTTGTAGCCTTCCACCCTGCGGCTCCTCCTTCCCACTGGGAGGAGCTGGATGCCTAGCTCATATATATAGGAGGTCTGTGGCTTCAGTTCCTTGCTTGGTCCTCCTGTGTTCACATGCTTCTAAGACTGCTGCTGCTTCTGGTTGCTGATCCTGGTTTCGTCTGACTACCCTGCTGGTTCCTGATCCTGGCTTCGTCTGACTACCCTGCTGGTTCCTGATCCTGGCTTCGTCTGACTACCCTTCTGGTTCCTGATCTCTGGCCTCTCAAAGACTCTGCTTCGGTTTCACCATTCGTTTGGACTTTTGCTTTACAGCTTTATTTTCAATAAAGCCTTCTTATTTTCACTTATCTCTGTTGTACGTCTGGTTCATGGTTCCGTGACATTAGGACCAAGCCATGAGTTCTGACGGTACAGGGCCATCCTCGCTACCCATGCTGGTTGCCAGACTTGATCAGCAGGATCACCTGTTGGGTCGGTTCGCTGTGGCGTTGCAAACCCTGCTTGAACGCACGGCTCATTTCGCTCCCGTTGCCGATGGGTCGGTTGTCGCTCCTACTGCCGCTCCGGTTGTTGCGCCAGAGTCTACCCCAACACCTGTTGTTGCGCCTGCGGTGTTTCGGGGTATGACCGGTTCTGCCCCTCTTCCACAGCGCTTTGGGGGAGAGCCAACTCAGTGCCGAGGTTTCCTTAACCAGGTGGGCATTTATTTCGAGTTGCTGCCACATGCCTTTCCTACTGAGAGATCAAAGGTGGGCTTCTTGATCTCGCTGCTCTCGGACAAGGCCTTGGCCTGGGCCAGCCCTTTATGGGAGAACAACAATCCGGTGGTTGCCGAGTTTTCCGGTTTTGTTGCTTCTCTTCGGAAGGTATTCGATGTGCCGGCTCGTGCTGCCTCTGCTGCGAAGCTCCTTATGTCCATCAGACAGGGTTCACGATCCGTAGCTGAATACGCCATTGAGTTTCGTACCCTGGCAGCAGAGGTGGGCTGGAATAATGAGGCTCTGGTCGCTGCTTTCTCTCATGGCCTCTCGGATGCCTTGAAGGATGAGGTTGCAGCTAAGGACCTACCAGTGGAGCTCGAGTCTCTTATTTCTTTCCTGATTTTGATTGACACCAGACTCAGGGAGAGACCTTCCTTTAAGGAGAGCCTGCGGAGGTCTTCTAACAGATTGGCGCCTACGTTTGCTGTCCCACCCGTGCCTCCCTCTCCTCCCACGCCTCCTGGGGATGACTTGTCTGGGGGTGAACCCATGCAGCTGGGGTTTGCTCGCCTGTCCGAGGGGGAGAGGGTACTCCGGAGACGCGAGGGTCGATGCATGTACTGTGGTCTCGGTGGGCATTTTCGGTTGGCATGTCCGAACCATCCGGGAAACGCTCGTACCTGAGATCCTGTCGGGGGCAGATCTTGGGTGGAGTCTCCTCGTCCCCGGTTTCCCGTGTTGACAAACCACTGATCACTGTTGTCCTCTCCTGGGCCGGGGGCTCGGTGACGACCCAGGCGTTGGTGGACTCGGGTGCTGGTGGTTTGTTCATTGATAGTGTGTTCGCTGCCGCCAATTCCATTCCTCTGCAGGCTCGAGGTTCCCCACTGGCTCTTGAGGCGATAGACGGCAGACCCCTTCTGTCGTCACACGTGACTCATGAGACCCTTCCAGTGGGGATAGCCATTGGTGCCGTTTACAGAGAGTCGGTCTGTCTCCAGGTTATTTCGTCTCCACACTACTCGGTGGTCTTGGGGTACCCCTGGCTCCAGAAGCATAATCCGACTTTCGATTGGAGATCGGCCGAGATCCTCTCGTGGTCACCGCAGTGTGGGACTAGTTGCATCCATGGGTCTGTCAAGTTGCTGTGTACTTCCTCGGACTCTCTGTTGCCTCCTGAATACGAGGAGTACTGGGATGTATTCGATAAGGTGCGCGCGGTTGCCCTACCTCCGCACCGCCCATACGA
Source organism: Bufo bufo (assembly GCF_905171765.1). Lineage (NCBI taxonomy): Eukaryota > Metazoa > Chordata > Amphibia > Anura > Bufonidae > Bufo > Bufo bufo. Next base: position 274,726,142 of record NC_053393.1, read on the forward strand.
TTGTGCCATAGAGTTACAACCTGGTGCCGTTCCTCCTCGTGGCAAGGTCTATCCACTGTCGGTAGCGGAGAATGAGGCCATGGAGGAGTACATGAGGGAGGCGCTTTCACGCGGACACATTCGCAAATCCTCGTCCCCGGCAGGGGCAGGATTTTTCTTTGTGAAAAAGAAGGGCGGTGAGTTGAGGCCTTGCATCGATTACAGGGGTCTCAATCGCATCACGATCAAGAACGCTTACCCGATACCCTTGATTTCCGAGCTGTTCGATCGCCTTAAAGGGGCCACGGTCTTTACCAAACTCGACCTGAGGGCGGCATATAACCTGGTAAGGATCAAGGCGGGCGATGAGTGGAAGACCGCGTTTAACACCAGGACCGGTCATTATGAATCCTTGGTTATGCCCTTTGGGTTGTGCAATGCGCCCGCAGTCTTTCAGGAATTCATCAACGATGTTTTCCGTGACCTGTTGCAGCAGTGTGTGGTGGTCTATTTGGATGACATCTTGGTATATTCTGAATCCATGGAGGCCCACATTCTGGATGTCAGACGAGTGTTGCAACGGTTACGAGAGAACAAGCTGTTCGGTAAGCTTGAGAAATGCGAATTTCACCGATCCCAGGTAACCTTCTTAGGTTACATCATTTCCGCTGAGGGGTTCTCCATGGATCCTGAGAAGGTTTCGGCTGTCTTACAGTGGCCCCAGCCCAGTGGTCTTCGTTCCCTGCAGCGCTTTTTGGGCTTCGCCAATTATTATCGGAAGTTCATCAGGGACTTTTCCATGCTGGCCAAGCCTCTCACGGATCTGACCAGGAAGGGCAGTAATTCCCAGGTCTGGCCGCTCGAGGCCATCCGAGCTTTTGAGGCCCTAAAGTCCGCTTTTGTGTCGGCTCCGATTCTGTCGCATCCCAACCCTGGGTTGCCCTTTGTCCTCGAGGTGGACGCGTCTGAGACGGGAGTAGGCGCCCTTCTGTCTCAGCGTAGAACACCAGAGGGTCCTCTGCTTCCTTGTGGGTTTTATTCCCGGAAACTGTCTTCCGCGGAGTGCAACTATCAGATTGGTGACAGGGAGTTATTGGCCATCGTGCAGGCCCTTAAAGAATGGAGGCACTTGCTCGAGGGTTCGGTGGTTCCGGTTCTCATCCTGACGGACCATAAGAATCTGACCTACCTTTCTGAGGCTAAGAGATTGACACCACGTCAGGCCAGATGGGCTCTGTTCTTGTCACGTTTTAATTACGTGGTCTCCTACCTACCCGGTTCCAAGAACATCAGGGCGGATGCCCTATCACGGCAGTACTCCGAGCTGTCCAGGGAGGAGTCGATTCCGACTTCGGTCATACCTCCGAATCAGATCCTGGCCGCCATTCGCACCAGCCTGACCTCTCCCCTGGGTGAGCAGATTTTGGCGGCTCAATCTGGTGCTCCCTCTGGGAGACCCAACGGCAGATGTTTTGTGCCTGAGGAGTTGCGCACTCGGTTGTTGCGAACCTACCATAACTCCAAGACCGCGGGGCATCCTGGAAAGAATCAGCTGTCCTGGGCTGTTTCACGTCTGTTCTGGTGGCCTTCCCTACGTTCCGACATCGCCGCATATGTAGCGGCATGCTCCGTTTGTGCCCAGAGTAAGTCCCCTCGGCACCTTCCGTTGGGCCTTCTGCAACCCATAGCCACCGGGGAGCGCCCATGGTCACACCTGGGGATGGATTTCATTGTGGACCTCCCTGCATCCCGAGGCCATACGGTCATTCTCATGATTGTGGATCGGTTTTCCAAAATGTGCCACTGTGTTCCTCTCAAGAAGTTACCCTCTGCACAAGAGTTGGCCACGATTTTTGCCAGGGAGGTCTTCCGGTTGCACGGTTTGCCCAAGGAGATTGTGTCGGATCGGGGGAGTCAGTTTGTGTCCAGGTTCTGGCGCGCCTTTTGCTCCCAGTTGGGGATTCATCTCTCCTTCTCCTCGGCCTACCACCCTCAGTCCAATGGGGCCGCAGAACGATCCAATCAGGCCTTGGAGCAATTCCTTCGTTGCTATGTCTCCGATCACCAAGACAATTGGGTTGACCTTCTGCCTTGGGCTGAGTTTGCCAGGAACACGGCGGTGAACTCTTCCTCTGGGACGTCTCCCTTCATGGCCAATTATGGGTTCCAACCTGCCGTGTTACCGGAGGTATTCTCTCCCCAGGATATTCCGGCGGTGGAGGATCACCTTTCCGTCCTACGTGCTTCTTGGGTACAGATCCAGAAGTCCCTTGAGGCCTCTGCGCAGCGCCAGAGACTCCAGGCTGATCGCAGACGAGCGCCTGCTCCTTCCTACCAGGTCGGAGACCGTGTATGGTTGTCCACCCGCAACCTCAACCTTCGAGTGCCCACTCCCAAGCTGGCGCCTCGCTTTGTTGGTCCCTTCCGAGTGCTTCGCAGGGTAAACCCGGTAGCCTATGCCCTTGCGCTTCCTCCTGGCATGCGGATCTCTAACGTGTTTCATGTCTCCCTGTTGAAGCCACTGGTGTGTAATCGTTTCACTTCCTCGGTTCCTCGGCCTCGTCCGGTCCGAGTGGGAAATCATGAGGAGTATGAGGTGAGCAATATCCTGGACTCACGCCTGGTCCGCGGTCGGGTGCAGTTTTTGGTCCATTGGCGTGGTTATGGTCCAGAGGAGCGTTCCTGGGTTCCCTCCGCAGATGTCCATGCTCCTGCCTTGCTCCGAGCCTTCCACGCACGCTTCCCTCAGAAACCGTTTTTTGCTCCGCGGAGGAGGGGCCCTTGAGGGGGAGGTACTGTCATGGTCTTACCTTCTTGCTGTTCTCCTTCGTTTGACATGTGCTGGCGGCCATCTTGGTTTCTGGGTTTCTTGTAGCCTTCCACCCTGCGGCTCCTCCTTCCCACTGGGAGGAGCTGGATGCCTAGCTCATATATATAGGAGGTCTGTGGCTTCAGTTCCTTGCTTGGTCCTCCTGTGTTCACATGCTTCTAAGACTGCTGCTGCTTCTGGTTGCTGATCCTGGTTTCGTCTGACTACCCTGCTGGTTCCTGATCCTGGCTTCGTCTGACTACCCTGCTGGTTCCTGATCCTGGCTTCGTCTGACTACCCTTCTGGTTCCTGATCTCTGGCCTCTCAAAGACTCTGCTTCGGTTTCACCATTCGTTTGGACTTTTGCTTTACAGCTTTATTTTCAATAAAGCCTTCTTATTTTCACTTATCTCTGTTGTACGTCTGGTTCATGGTTCCGTGACAGCATGTCATCAGGCCTTTTGTTAGTCAAACGTATCCCCACTGTCAGTCCCTTCGGGATCCATGCCTCATTCATCTTAATGAAAGTGAGGTAATCAACACTTTTTTGACCGAGGCGACTTCTTTTGTCAGTGACAATGCCTCCTGCTGCACTGAAGGTCCTTTCTGACAGGACACTTGAATCGGGGCAGGCCAGAAGTTCTATCGCAAACTGGGATAGCTCAGGCCACAGGTCAATCCTGCACACCCAGTAGTCAAGGGATTCATCGCTCCTCAGAGTGTCGATATCTGCAGTTAAGGCGAGGTAGTCTGCTACCTGTCGGTCGAGTCGTTCTCTAAGGCTGGATCCCAAAGGGCTGTGGCGATGTGTAGGACTGAAAAAGCTCTGCATGTCCTCCATCAACAACACATCTGTAGAGCATCCTGTCCTTGCCGCCGTGGTCGTAGGAGGATTACTTTCACCTCTTCCCCTGTTAGATTCCCGTTGTGCTGTGACATCCCCCTTATAAGCTGTGTAAAGCATATTTTTTAGTTTTGTTTTGAACTGCTGCATCCTTTCTGACTTTCGGTAAGTTGGTAACATTTCCGCCACTTTCTGCTTATACCGGGGGTCTAGTAGCAGGGCTACCCAGTACAGGTCGTTCTCCTTCATCCTTTTTATACGAGGGTCCCTCAACAGACATGACAGCATGAAAGACCCCATTTGCACAAGGTTGGATGCCGAGCTACTCTTTTCCCGTTCCTCGTCCTCATTGATGTCATTGACGGTCTGTTCTTCACCCCAGCCACGTACAACACCATGGGTCCCAGATAGGTGACAACAACGAGCACCCTGGGATGCCTGCTGTGGTTGGTCTTCCTCCTCCTCAAAGCCACATTCCTCCTCTGACTCCTCTTCCTCATACTCCTCTTGCAGCGTTGCCGCAGGCACGGCTAGCGATGATGACAAGGCTGTTTCTGGTGGTGATGGTGACCACAACTCTTCCTCTTCACGCTCATCTACAGCCTGATCCAGCACTCTTCGCAGGGCACGCTCCAGGAAGAAAACAAATGGGATGAGGTCGCTGATGGTGCCTTTGGTGCGACTGACTAGGTTTGTCACCTCCTCAAAAGGACGCATGAGCCTACAGGCATTGCGCATGAGCGTCCAGTAACGTGGCAAAAAAATTCCCAGCTCCGCAGAGGCTGTCCTAGCACCCCGGTCATACAAATACTCGTTGACGGCTTTTTCTTGTTGGAGCAGGCGGTCGAACATTAGGAGTGTTGAATTCCAATGTGTCGGGCTGTCGCAAATCAAGCGCCTGACTGGCATGTTGTTTCGGCGCTGAATGTCTGAAAAGTGCGCCATGGCCGTGTAGGGACGCCTGAAATGGCCACACACCTTCCTGGCCTGCTTGAGGACGTCCTGGGTACTTAGACACAAAGCGTTGTACGATGAGATTCAACACATGTGCCATGCACGGCACATGTGACAACTTGCCCAAATTCAATGCCGCCAACAAATTGCTTCCATTGTCACACACCACTTTGCCGATCTCCAGTTGGTGCGGGGTCAGCCACTGATCCACCTGTGCGTTCAGGGCGGACAGGAGTGCTGGTCCGGTGTGGCTCTCTGCTTTCAGGCAAGTCAACCCCAAGACAGCGTGACACTGTTGTATCCGGGATGTGGAATAGCCCCTGGGGAGCTGGGGGGATTCAGTTGCAGCCAGACACCGCAGCAGAAGAGGACTCAGCCGAGGAGGTTATGGAAGAGGATGGAGTAGGAGGAGTAGAGGAGGTGGCAGTAGGCCTGTCTGCAAGTCGTGGCGGTGTCACCAACTCCGCTGCAGAGCCACGCATTCCATGCTTGTCAGCCGTCAGCAGGTTGACCCAATGCGCAGTGTAGGTGATATACCTGCCCTGACTGTGCTTTGCAGACCAGGTATCAGTGGTCAGATGGACCCTTGCCCCAACACTGTATGCCAGAGATGCCATGACTTCCTTTTCAATCACTGAGTAGAGGTTTGGGATTGCCTTTTTCGAAAAAAAAATTCGTCCGGGTACCTTCCACTGTGGTGTCCCAATAGCGACACTTTGAAGGCCTCAGACTCCACCAGCTGGTATGGTAAAAGCTGGCGGGCTAAGAGTTCCGTCAAGCCAGCTGTCAGACGCCGGGCGAGGGGGTGACTCTGTGACATTGGCTTCCTACGCTCAAACATTTCCTTTACAGACACCTGACTGTGGGCAGATGAGATGGAACTGCTGAAGGTGAGAGGTGGAGTGGCGGGTGGTTGGGAGGGGGTAAGGAGGACAGCAGTGGTTGACGTGGCTGAAGATGCTGGACCAGGAGGAGGATGGTGGCTTTGAGTTTGTGTGCTGCTTCTACTAGTCATCATGTGTTGATCACATAGGCGTTTGTGATGTGCGATCATGTGCCTTCGCAAAGCAGTTGTACCTAGTTGGGTGTTGGATTTCCCACGACTCAGTTTCTTTTGGCACAGGTTGTAAATGGCATCGCTGTTGTCAGAGGCAGACACACAAAAAAAATGCCACACTGCTGAGCTTTGCAATGACGGCATTCTGGTGGTGGCAACAGCATGCGTTGATTGGCGTGCTGTCTGGCTGACCCCGGGTGCCGATACATGCTGTCTGACTGTGCCACTAGCTCCTTGCGATGACCTCCCCCTGCTTCCAACTCGTCTCCTCCTTCTCTCTGTCTCCCCTTCTGAACTTTCCCACTCTTCTTCTCTTCGAGCAGGCACCCACGTGGCCATGGGCGTAGGAAGCGGGGGGGACCGATCCCCCCCCAGGAAATAATGCGGGGGGGACAGGTTTGGTCAAATCCCCCCCAGCGGCAGTGTGTGTGGCGGCGGCGGGGCAGGGACTGAGATGAGCGCTTCCATTGTGGAAGCGAAGCGCTCATCTCCATAGTGATCTGACTGTTTGTATCGCCGTCCTCAGGACAGCGATACAAACAGAAGGCTGTGGAGGAGCAGGGCAGGGAGGTGTGTCCCTTTCCTGTTCCTCTGATAGGCTGCCGGCACTAGTAGGCCGGCAGCCTATCCGAGGCCGGCGCAGGTGGCGCGATGACGTCATCGCGCCGCCTGAGCTGTACAGCGCTGGAGTCGGGACACAGGCCGGAAGAGTCCTGCATCGCATCGCTCCAAAGAGGTAAGTATAAGTGTTAATTATTTTTTTACTGGCACATAATGGGGGGGCCCTATTACTGGCACATGATTGGGGGGGGGGCGGCCTGTTATTACTGGCACATAATGGGGGGGCCTGGTTATTACTGGCACATAATGGGGGGGCCTGGTTATTACTGGCACATAATGGGGGGGCCTGGTTATTACTGGCACATAATGGGGGGGCCTGGTTATTACTGGCACATAATGGGGGGGCCTGGTTATTACTGGCACATAATGGGGGGCCTGGTTATTACTGGCACATAATGGGGGGCCTGGTTATTACTGGCACATAATGGGGGGGGGGGGCCTGGTTATTACTGGCACATAATGGGGGGGCCCTGTTATTGCTGGCACATGATTTGGGGGGGGCCCTGTTATTACTGGCACATAATGGGGGGGGGCCTGTTATTGCTGGCACATGATTGGGGGGGCCCTGTTATTACTGGCACATGATTGGGGGGGCGCTGTTATTACAGGCACATGATTGGGGGGGCCCTGTTATTACTGGCACATGATTGGGGGGGGCTGTTATTACTGGCACATGATTGGGGGGCTGTTATTACTGGCACATGATTGGGGGGGGGCTTGTTATTACTGGCACATGATTGGGGGGGGCCCTGTTATTACTGGCACATGATCGGGGGGGGGGGCAGGATAAAACTTACCAGGAAAGGTTAAAAGACCTTAATATGTATAGCTTGGAAGAAAGAAGAGACAGAGGGGATATGATAGAAACTTTTAAATACATAAAGGGAATCAACTCGGTAAAGGAAGAGAGCATATTTAAAAGAAGAAAAACTACCACAAGAGGACACAGTTTTAAATTAGAGGGGCAAAGGTTTAAAAGTAATATAAGGAAGTATTACTTTACTGAGAGAGTAGTGGATGCATGGAATAGCCTTCCTGCAGAAGTGGTAGCTGCAAATACAGTGAAGGGGTTTAAGCATGCATGGGATAGGCATAAGGCCATCCTTTATATAAGATAGGGCCGGGGGGCTATCCATAGTATTCAGTATATTGGGCAGACTAGATGGGCCAAATGGTTCTTATCTGCCGACACATTCTATGTTTCTATGTTTCTATTACTGGCACATGATTGGGGGGGGCCCTGTTATTACGTGCACATGATTGGGGGGGCCCTGTTATTACTGGCACATGATTGGGGGGGCCCTGTTATTACTGGCACATGATTGGGGGGCCCTGTTATTACTGGCACATGATTGGGGGGGGGCCCTGTTATTACTGGCACATGATTGGGGGGGCCCTGTTATTACTGGCACATGATTGGGGGGCCCTGTTATTACTGGCACAATATTGAGGGGGGGCTGTTATTACTGGCTGATGAGAGGCGCTGGGGGGCTGATGAGAGGCGCTGGGGGCTGCTATGAGGCATGGGGCTCTTATCTGAGGTCTGATTGGAGGTCATTCATATTGGGGTCTGAGCTGAGCTGAGGTGTGATCGGAGGTCTTATTAACATTGGGGATCTTATTGGGGCTGTTAGCTGAGGTCTGATTAACATTGAGGGTCTGATGGTGGTCTGACCTGAGGTGGCTGATTATTGTGCCCACTTCCAGCCCGGAGCCCAGAGTACTGATCCGGAGCAGCTTGGAGAAAAAGGCCTCACAGTCTCCCACACTCCTTCTGCCCGGCCAAGCCAGCACCCCTGAGTCTTCAGAACTGTAAGTTTATACCCGGCGAGCAAAAATGCTGTCCCCACCAGATTTTTGGGGGTTCCTACACCCATGCACGTGGCATCCACGTACACATCGTCATCATCAACCACTTCACTTGTATCTGACACCTCAGCAAAGGAAGCAGCAGCGGGTACAACATCATCATCATCATCATCACACTGTACGTCCATGTGTGTAATGCTGCCTGACTGAGACATATCCCTGTAATCTCCATCCTCTGGCAATAATGGTTGCGCATCACTAATTTCATCCAAATGATGTGTAAATAACTCCTCTGAGGGATCAATTGAAGCGGCTGTTGTGACTGTAGTGGTAGTGGTGGTGGAGGCGGCGGGCGGGAGAGTGGTAACTTGAGAGCAGGTGTACCCACGCTGAGCTGGAGGAGGATGGTGCGTCAAGGTTCTTAGCGGAAGCTGTTGAAGATTGGGTGTCCTGTGTAAGCCAGTCCACTATTTTCTCAGAATTTTATGGGTTCAGGGTACGTGGCCTCTGAACACTGGGCATTATTCCAGGGCCAGTGGAAATCACAGCACCACGAACACGACGGCCCCTGCGGCGTGGCCTGCCTCTGCCTGTCATTTTTTATTAGATAAGTGTTACTATGCGTGCAAGGTGACACACACTGGCTTGCAACTGTGATTATATCACAGAAAAATATTAAATATAATTTTTATTTATCTGCGAGGTATTTGTGAGTGAGTGACACCCTGTAACGGTATAAGTGGAGGCTTAGCCACTAGCCAGTGGCCACAATACAGTCTGTGTGGGCCTGACACACACTGGCTTGCAAATGTGATTAGATCGCAGAAAAATATTAAATTGAATTTTTTTTATCTGAAAGGTATTTGAGTGAGTGACACCCTGTAACGGTATAAGTGGAGGCCTAGCCAGTGGCCACAATACAGTCTGTGTGGGCCTGACACACACTGGCTTGCAAATGTGATTAGATCACAGAAAAATATTAAATAGAATTTTTATCTGCGAGGTATTTGTGAGTGAGTGACACCCTGTAACGGTATAAGTGGAGGCCTCGCCACTACCCAGTGGCCACAATACAGTCTGTGTGGGCCTGACACACACTGGCTTGCAAATGTAATTAGATCGCAGAAAAATATTAAATAGAATTTTTTTTATCTGAAAGGTATTTGAGTGAGTGACACCCTGTAACGGTACAAGTGGAGGCCTAGCCAGTGGCCACAATACAGTCTGTGTGGGCCTGACACACACGGGCTTGCAACTGTGATTATATCACAGAAAAATATTAAATAGAATTTTTTTTATCTGCGAGGTATTTGTGAGTGAGTTACACCCTGTAACGGTATAAGTGGAGGCCTAGCTACTAGCCAGTGGCCACAATACAGTCTGTGTGGGCCTGACACACACTGGCTTGCAACTGTGATTAGATCATAGAAAAAGATTAAATATAATTTTTTTTTATCTGCGAGGTATTTTCTGTCACACCCTGTATGAATGGTGTGCACACAGTACTGTCTGTGACTGAGCCTACAGCCTCTCACACACGGGCAGGCAACTGCAATATATATATATATATATATATAAAAATAAAAAATAAAGCAGACTGATGTACCAGCCCTGAAAAGGGCTTTTTGGGGTGCTGTCAGGACGCTGTCCTTACAGCAGATGAGTCTGTGGACACAGAACACTGCCCTAGCTAACACTTTCCCTATTGAATCAGCAGCAGCAGCACTGTCCCTCCTCTCACTGAGAATGCAGATTCCGAATGAATCTAAAATGGATGCTGTTCAGGAGGTAGGAGGGTCTGGGAGGGAGGGTTTGCTGCTGATTGGCTGGAATGTGTCTGCTGACTGTGAGGTACAGGGTCAAAGTTTACTCAATGATGATGTGTAGGGGGCGGACTGAACATCGCATATGTTCGCCCGCCGCGGCGAACGCGAACAAGCTATGTTCGCCAGGAACTATTCACCGGCGAACTATTCGGGCCATCACTATTTATATACCGTATTTTTCGCCCTATAAGACGCACCGGCCTATAAGACGCACCTAGGTTTTTGAGGAGGAAAATAAGAAAAAAAATATTTTGAACCAAAAGGTGTGCTTTGGTGGGTTTTGAACTAATTGTGGTCTGTGGATGGCACTGTTATGGGGGATCTGTGGATGGCGCACTGTTATGGGGGATCTGTGGATGGCGCACTGTTATGGGGGATCTGTGGGTGACACTTATGGGGGATCTGTGGGTGACACTTATGGGGGATCTGTGGGTGACACTTATGGGGGATCTGTGGGTGACACTTATGGGGGATCTCTGGATGGCACTGTTATGAGGATCTGTGTATGACAGTTATGGGGGGGATCTGTGGATGACACATATATAGCATCTTATGCTATGTGTCATCCACAGATCCCCTCCATAAGTGTCCCTGTAGTGAATGACCCTCAATACACGCTGGGGGCCGGCATCTGCTTTTATAATGACAGCGGGGCCCGTGCAGTGACTGTATTCTACTACACGGGCCCCGCTCACTGTATGATCCTATGTCTAATAGTTACCGTAATTGTAATTGTATGTAATCAGGAGCGCTGTGTATTGCCGGTACTTACAACTAGAAGCGGTAGGTAGCAGAGAGGAGGGAGGAGGGAGAAGGCAGGCCGGGAGGACGGGCGCTGGCAGCGTGAGTCATACGTCGTGCGTCCACGCCGCCTGCTTCATTCATTCATAAAGTGGGCGGCGCAGCCGCAGGACGTATGACTCACGCTGCCAGCTTCCGTCCTCCCGGCCTGCCTCCTCCCTCCTCTCTGCTACCAGTACCTACCGCTTCTAGTTGTAAGTACCGGCAATACACAGCGCTCCTGATTACATACAATTACAATTACGGTAACTATTAGACATAGGATCATACAGTGAGCGGGGCCCGTGTAGTAGAATACAGTCACTGCACGGGCCCCGCTGTCATTTTAAAAGCAGATGCCGGCCCCCAGTCCCGCCTCCCTCACAGCTGATACACCCGCCGCACGGCATCGCGGCGGGTGTATCATTGAAAACCCGACAAAATCGGCAGCATTCGCCGTATAAGACGCACTGCTATTTTCCCCCCACTTTTGGGGGGGAAAAAGTGCGTCTTATACGGCGAAAAATACGGTATCTGAAGAACATTTTCGGGTTAGTTTTACTTTCTTTGGCAATGAGCCTTTCTGTCGCCAGCTTGGTTGCCTTTATCCTTTACATATTCTATATTTTTTCTTATACTGTAGGTTTTTAGTTCTTCTTCGCTACCTTCCTGTTTTAGTAATTTAATTGTTTTCTGTTTGTCACTTATTGCCCACTTTACATTTCTAATCTATTTATCCAAATTTTCTTCTCCTTTTTCTGACCATTTTATACCCATAAGGTTATGTAACTATCATAATGAGAGTTTAGAATACTTTTAAAAATATCCCATTTTGTGGGTATATTTTTTTTTTAGGACATTGTCCCAATTAATTAGACTAATAGCCTCTCTAAACTCATAAAATTTAGCTTTTTGGAAGTTTAGCATTTTTGAGCCTCCCTGAAAAAACACTTGTTTAAATGACAATTAGAAGTTTATTATACAGTCCTGATCAAAAGTTTAAGACCACTTGAAAAGTGGCAAAAAAAATCATATTTAGCATGGCTGGATCTTAACAAGGTTCCAAGTAGAACTTCAACATGCAACAAGAAGAAATGGAAGTGAGACAAAACATTTTTCTAGCATTCAATTTAATGAAAACAACGAATAAACTGAAACCGGCTTTTTTTCAGCTGATCAAAAGTTTAGGACCACACCTCCCAAAAAAAACTAAACCCCCCCAAAACAGAAATCTAACTTCCAAAACATGAACTCAGTAATGAGTAGCTCCGCCGTTATTGTTTATCACTTCAAAAATTTGTTTCGGCATGCTTGATGCAAGCGTTTCCATGAGGTGAGTGGTAACATTTTACCAAGTGGTGAAGACGCCGCACGAAGGCCATCTACTGTCTGGAACTGTTGTCCATTTTTGTAAACTTCCCTTGCCATCCATCCCCAAAGGTTCTCAATTGGATTTAGATCAGGGGAACACGCATGATGGGTCAAAAGAGTGATGTTATTCTCTTGGAAGAAGTCCCTTGTCCTGCGGGCATTGTGTACTGTAGCATTGTCCTGTTGAAAAACCCAGTCGTTACAACACAGACGAGAGCCCTCAGTCATGAGGAATGCTCTCTGCAACATCTGGACATAGCCAGCAGCCGTTTGATGCCCCTGCACTTCCTGAAGCACCATTGTTCCACTGAAGGAAAAAGCACCCCAGACCATTATGGCGCCCCCTCCACTGTGGCGCGTAGAAAACATCTCAGGTGGGATCTGCTTGTCATGCCAGTAACGTTGGAAACCATCAGGACCATCAAGGTTAATTTTTTTCTCATCAGAGAATAAAACTTTCTGCCACCTTTGTCCCATGTTTGGTGCTCTCTTCCAAAGCCCAAACGAGCAGTTCTGTGGCGTTCAAGGATACGAGGTCTTTGAAGACGTTTTTGGTTTTTGAAGCCCTTCAGTCTCAGATGCCGTCTGATGGTTATGGGGCTGCAGTCAGCACCAGTAAGGGCCTTAATTTGGGTCGAGGATCGTCCAGTGTCTTGACAGACAGCCAATTGGATCCTCCGGCTCAGTGCTGATGAAATTTTTTGGGGTCTTCCACTTGACTTTTTTGTTCCATAACCCTCAGGATCATTTAAGAAATTCCAAATTACTGTTTTACTGCGTCCCACCTCAGCAGCGATGGCGCGCTGTGAGAGACCCTGCTTATGCAGTTCAACAACCCAACCACGTGCAAAAAGGGAGAGTTTTTCTGCCTTTGCCATCACAACGTGTGACTACCTGACAGAAAATGACAATGAATCCACCACTTTGCACAGATTTGGCCTTTTAAAGGCATGTGGTCCTAAACTTTTGATCAGCTGAAAAACAGCCCGTTTTAGTTTAATCGTTATTTTCAATTAATTGAATGCTCAAAAAATCTCACTCTCATTTCTTCTTGTTGCATGTTGAAGCTCTACTCGGAACCTTGTTAAGATCCAACAATGTAAAATATGATTTTTTGCAATTTTTCAAGTGGTCTTAAACTTTTGATCAGGACTGTATTATAGTCACTGTTTCCCAGATTTCTCCCAACCTGCATATTTATTGTTCTGGCAGGTCTATTGGTTAGTACCAAGTCCAGTATGGCCGTCCCTCTAGTCGGGTCCTGTACCAGTTGGGAAAGGTAATTGTCTTTATTGACAATAACCTGTTTCCTTTATGAGATCCACAGGTTTTAGTTTCCCAGTCTATATCTGGGTAGTTGAAGTTCCCTATGATACCTTATTATGTTGCCTTATTATGATTTGTCACCTCATCTATTTCTCTTAGTAATAGATTGTCTATGTGTTATTTTAGGTTGCTTATCACAAACCCATATTAGTGTTTAATTATAGCCATGTCTCAGTTATTCCAACTATGTCCTGGTTCTCCTCAGACATTACTAATTCCAGTTCAACAATTTTATTGTGTAACTGCAGCGTCCCACTACGTGTGTGTAGGCACTGCTTAAAAGCACTTTTTATATTATTATAAGCACTAGGTTGTCATGTATAATTTTGCATTTGTGTAACTGCAAAATCCCTGTTAAAGGGTTTCTACCACCAGAAATACTGTTATGTAGCTGACTGACATTAGCGATGTGCTAATGTCAGCACTACATAACAGTATGTTTCTAACATTAGTCCCTGCAGCCGTTTTTGTTAACAAAGCACTTTTATAGATATGCTAATGAGCCTCTAGGTGCTATGTGGGCGTCATTAGCACCTAGAGGGCTCCGTCCACTAACCATTTCAGCTGCCCATCGCGTCCCTCCAGCCCGTCCCGCTCCTGTTGATTGACGTGAAACTTCTCAGTATTTTGTACCAATTCCCGCGCCTGCGCCGTGAGCTTCTGTATTCGGCGCAGGCGCAGTGAGTTATTGCCGCGCTCCTGGTGCTGGCTTCCTCATTGTAACGTAGTTGGCGCAGGCGCAGTGAGGAAGCCGGCGCCGGGAGAATACAGAAGCGCACGGCGCAGGTGCGGGAATTGGTACGAGATACTGAGAAGTTTCACGTCAATCAACAGGAGCGGGGCGGGCTGGAGGGACGCGATGGGCGGCTGAAATGGTTAGTGGACGGAGCCCTCTAGGTGCTAATGACGCCCACATAGCACCTAGATGCTCATTAGCATATCTATAAAAGTGCTTTTTTAACAAAAACGGCTGCAGGGACTAATGTTAGAAACATACTGTTATGTAGTGCTGACATTAGCGCATCGCTAATGTCAGTCAGCTACATAACAGTATTTCTGGTGGTAGAAACCTCAGACACCCCACTAGATGGGGATAGAGCTTAGGTCTTATATATATTCAGGTCAGGCCTAGTTAGTCAGTTGAGAGTGGTTGAGGTGTGGAGAGAGATGAGTTGAAACTAGGATGTAGTTCAGAAGTGAGCAGATCTGAGGTAGTCAGATCAAGTTAGTAGGAGGAAAGATAGAGTGAAGACTTCGCAACACAGATTAGTGAGTGGAGCCAACTTCCCTAGGAGGTGTTTACTCAGATGTTAGGCGCAGAAGAGCGTTTTCCTTCTGTAGCTGGACTATAGACTTGCATCCCTGACCAGTAGGAGAAGAATTTGCCTCCCTGGAAAAGAAACAAGCAATCCTAGGAATTCATCGGTGATAAGAGCCATTATTGAGGGCCACAGACACCTTTGCATGGTGGAGGTTTTATAGCTTCAGGCAGCCACACCAACCTTCTGAGGGACAGTTGAGTTTTCCTGTCTAAAAATATTTAGTTTGTAGGGAAAGACAAGGAATAGTATCCAAAGCATCTAAAGGAACCAGGTACACCTAACCCACTGCTCCAAAACCACAAAAACCTGACAAGCCTTAAACAGTGGATTTGCAGAATTACCTCTGTATCATCTAAAGACTGCATAATTGTACTACTGCAACTGAAAGACATCCAAAGTAAAAGTTGTGAGTTGCATCTTACCACTGTCTACCTCATTATTACTACCTATGGTTGTACCACCATTAACGGTAGTGGCGTCACGACAAAAATCATCAAAGGACTCAGCCGCAACAAGCACCCTAAGCACCCTTTAACATCAAGGGCACCTCAACCACCATCTTGGCTGATGCTTCCTACCACAGAGTGTGCCCCGGAGGATTTCGTGCTGTCCACCTCAACACTGTGCTGCCAGCCCAGGAAGGCTATCTGCTAACCGTGAGTAAACTGATGAACTGTGTGTTATATTATTTGGCCCCTCATCGGTCCACCGTGAACCTCACGTGTTCCCCCTGTGACTGGCTGCATAACAAATAGGAGATCTGGTCAGCACTTGGGTTTGTAGCGGTGCACATGGATTTGTTCCCGGTCTTTTTAGAAAACAGATAATCATAGTAACATAGTAACATAGTATAAAAGGCCGAAAAAAGACATTTGTCCATCCAGTTCGGCCAGTTATCCTGCAAGTTGATCCAGAGGAAGGCAAAAAAAAAAAGTGAGGTTGAAGCCAATTTTCCCCACTTAAGGGGAAAAAAAATTCCTTCCCGACTCCAATCAGGTAATCAGAATAACTCCCTGGATCAATGACCCATCTCTAGTAGCTATAGCCTATAATATTATTACACTCCGGAAATACATCCAGGCCCCTCTTGAACTCTTTTAGTGAACTCACCATCACCTCCTCCTCAGGCAGCGACTTCCATAGTCTCACTTCTCTTACCGTAAAGAATCCTCTTCTATGTTTGTGTACAAACCTACTTTCCTCCAGATGCAGTGGATGTCCCCTCGTCACAGTTCTAGGGATAAATAGATGATGGGAGAGATCTCTGTACTGACCCCTGATATACACTGCCTGTCCCAAAAAAAAGTCGCCACCTGGATTTAACTAAGCAAATACCGGTAGTTATGAGCCTCCTATTGGATAATTACTGCATAGGCAATTATCTTTCAGCTGGCAATAGGTTATTTAACCCCAACTGGTGCAATGAGTTTCTTCTCATTTCTTAAACAACAATGTCGACACATCTCGTGGTCGTGGAAAAGCTGTTAGTCTGTTTGAGAAGGGTCAAATCATTGGCATGCATCAAGCAGAGAAAACATCTAAGGAGATTGCAGAAACTACTAAAATTGGGTGAAGAACTGTCCAACGCATTATTAAAAACTGGAAGGATAGTGGGGACCCATCGTATTCGAGGAAGAAATGTGGTGGGGAAAAAATCCTGAATGATCGTGATTGGCGATCACTTAAATGTTTGGTGAAATCAATCGCTATGTTTAATATTGAAAGTAATAGTATTTCCACACACACAATGCGAAGGGAACTCAAGGGATTGGGACTGAACAGCCGTGTAGCTGTAAGAAAACCACTAATCAGTGAGGCAAACCAGAAAAAAAGGCTTCAATATGCTAGGGAGCAAAAAGATTGGACTCTGGAGCAATGGAAGAAGGTCATGTTGTCTGATGAGTCCAGATTTACCCTGTTCCAGAGTGATGGGTGCATCAGGGTAAGAAGAGAGGCAGATGAAGTGATGCACCAATCATGCTTAGTGCCTACTGTACAAGCCTGTGGGGGCAGTGCTATGATCTGGGGTTGCTGCAGTTGGTCAGGTCTAGGTTCAGCAACAGTATGTGCTCCAAGAATGAGGTCAGCTGACTACCTGAACATACTGAATGGCCAGGTTATTTTTTATTCCCTGATGGCACGAGCAAATTCCAAGTGCCAGGATTCATTGGGCTCAAATTGTGAAAGAGTGGTTCAGGGAGCATGAGTCATCATTTTCACACATGGATTGGCCACCACAGAGTCCAAACCTTAAAGGGTTTCTGTCACCCCGCAAAACTCTTTTTTTTTTTTTTGGATAGTTAGATTCCTCATAGTGCGATATAGGAGAATATAATGCTCTTACTTACTTTAATGCGGCCGATTCTTTATAAAACAAACTTTTATAATATGTAAATGAGGGCTCTACCAGCAAGTAGGGTGTCTACTTGCTGGTAGCTGCTGCAGAAATCCGCCCCCTCGCCGTGTTGATTGACAGGACTAGCCGTGATCTCCTCCTCCGGCTGGCCCTGTCAGTAATTCAAAAATCGCGCGCCTCGCGTCATTCGGCGCAGGCGCTCTGAGATGAGGAGGCTCGTCTCCTCAGCACTCCCTCAGTGCGCCTGCGCCGATGACGTCTTCTCTTTCGGTGATGTCATCGGCGCAGGCGCACTGAGGGAGTGCTGAGGAGACGAGCCTCCTCATCTCAGAGCGCCTGCGCCGAATGACGCGAGGCGCGCGATTTTTGAATTACTGACAGGGCTGGCCGGAGGAGGAGATCACGGCTGGCCCTGTCAATCAACACGGCGAGGGGGCGGATTTCTGCAGCAGCTACCAGCAAGTAGACGCCCTACTTGCTGGTAGAGCCCTCATTTACATATTATAAAAGTTCGTTTTATAAAGAATCGGCCGCATGAAAGTAAGTAAGACTATTATATTCTCCTATATCGCACTATGAGGAATCTAACTATCCAAAAAAAAAAAAATGAGTTTTGCGGGGTGACAGAAACCCTTTAACCCCATTGAGAAGCTTTCGGATGTTCTGGAGAAGGCTTTGTGCAGCAGTCAGACTCTACCATCATCATTGCAAGATCTTGATGAAAAATGAATGCAATACTGGATGGAAATAAATCTTGTGACATTGCAGAAGCTTATCGAAACAATGCCACAGCGAATGCATGCCGTATTCAAAGCTAAAGGCTTTTTTTTGGTGGCAGCTTTTTTTTTTTTTTGGACAGGCAGTGTATTTATAGATAGTAATTTGATCTCCCCTCAGTCGTCTTTTTTCTAAAGTGAATAACCCTAATGTTGATAATATTTCAGGGTACTGTAGTCCCCCATTCCAGTTATTACTTTAGTTGCCCTCCTCTGTACCCTCTCCAGCTCTGCTATGTCTGCATTATTCACAGGAGCTCAGAATTGTACACAGTACTCCATGTGTGGTCTTACTAGGGATTTGTAAAGTGGTAGGACTATGTTCTCATCACGGGCATCTATGCCCCTTTTGATGCAACCCATTATCTTATTGGCCTTGGCAGCAGCTGACTGACACTGTTTTTTACAGCTTAGTTTGATGTTCACTTTCCTAGGTCCTTTTCCATGCCAGTGTTACCCAGTGTTTTACCAATTAGTATGTATGGGTGACTTGCATTATTCCTTCCCATGTGCATAACCTTACATTTGTCAGTGTTAAACTTCATCTGCCATTTCTCTGCCCAAGCCTCCAATCTATCCAGATCCATCTGTAGCAGTATACTGTCCTCTTCTGTGTCAATTACTTTACACAGTTTAGTGTCATCTGTAAAAAAAATTATATTTTACTGTGCAAGCCTTCTACAAGATGATTAATAAATATATTGAAGAGAATAGGGCCCAATACTGACCCCTGAGGTACTCCACTAGTGACAGTGACCCAATCTGAGTGTGTACCGTTAATAACCACCCTCTGTTTTCTATCACTGAGCCAGTTACTTACCCACATACAGACATTTTCTCCCAGTCCAAGCACCCAAGTTCTCATTTTATATACTAACCTTTTATGCGGTACAGTGTCAAATGCTTTGGAGAAGTCCAGATGGTTCGCCGCTGTCAAGTCTAGAACTTGCCTCCTCAAAGAAACTGATTAAATTAGTTTGACATGACCAATCCCTCATGAAGCCATGCTGATATGGCGTTATTTGCTTATTTTCATTGAGGTACTCCAAGATAGCATCTCTTAGAAAACCTTCAAACAGTTTACCCACGACAGACCTTAAAGGGAGTCTGTCATCAAAGTTTCACCTTTTTAACCCTTCCCATAGCTGTCTAGCAGCCTTACAGTTAATAAAAACGTTACCTTTATGAGCAATCCTGGACTTATAAAACCGGCAAAAAACATCTTAGTAGCATATGCAAATGAGGGCTTCCAAGTGCCCAGGGGCAGCGTTACCCTCGTAGGTGCCCAGCTAGCTCAGCCTTATCATCGCTTCCCCCCGCCCATTCTGTTTTTTTTTTTTAATTATCCATACATATGACTATTATAAAATAACACACTGTGGTGCAAAGACAATATAAAGCTTGAGTTACAATCGTCAGTATTGTGTAAAGACAAAATATAAATATCAAATACAGATATTATTATATGCATAGGACAAAAAACCTGAGAGTGGAACATAGAACATCGGAACACCTGGATACAGAATATGGGATGTTAAGCAAAGTTTCTATATAATTTCCATAAAGACCAGATATTAAGGAATGTACTTCTGGATTTTAACTCCCAATGTGAGAGTTCTTCAAGGCGATAGAATTGATCGACTTTGGCTATCCAGTGGTCTATAGTAGGGATAACTGAACTACGCCAATTTATGGGGATAAGTAGTCGTGCCGCTGAAATCAGGAAGGAAAAGAGGATTTTTTTGTGAGTGTCCACCCCCTGTATGCCGAAGGACAATAGTGCGATCTCAGGGGAAGTATGGAAATTGGTCTTGCATACGTTATTACATAAATTGAATATTTTCTCCCACCAGGGTTTTAGCAGAGGGCAGTCCCACCAGATATGGAAATAAGAACCTTTATTTTTTTCACATCTCCAGCAACTATCTGGGACGCTAGAATAATACGAGGAGATCTTGTCTGGGGTTCTGTACCACCTAGATAAAACCTTGTAACCGTTCTCCTGTACTCGGACACATCTTGAGAGTTTGTGTGGAGTAATGAAGAGTTTGGTCATTTCAGATTGAGAGAATTGTCTTGACGCTCAAAGTGGGTAGGGTAAGTTTTTTTAAGAAAGAACGGAAATTAACTTAGAAGGGTAATTAGTGGATTTCAACAGGTTTTCAAACCAATCTAGGGGTTTCTGCATATTTAGGGATTTAGCTCTAAGGCTAATTTCTTTACTAATATAAGTGAAGAGTAAGGTATGTGAGGGAGTAGCTTCCAGAGTGTTTAAAAGAGACTCTCCAGAGAGGACACACCCGTTATTGTCCACTAAGTCAGTTACTAATTTAGTAGATGATCTGATCCTTAGAGGACATGAATCCTTCAGCTCTTTTGGAGCTAATGAGATAATATCTCCTACCTGAAGGAGAGGGGAGGGCAGGGGTAAGGCGCAGCAATTGGAGGAAAACCACTTCCATACCTTTAATGAGGTGCGAACTATAGGGTTTGGAATAGAGGAGAAGGCAGGAAGTGGGCTGTCCGACAATAACAGGGCTCTAATAGTAGAGGGAAAGAAAATATTTTCTAACGGTAGCCATTGTTTGTGATTTGAGGGCCGAAGCCAATCAATCACTCTAGTTAAGTGTATAGCCTTCATATAAAGCTCAGGGTCGGGTAAACCTATCCCACCTAGTTGTTTAGGTTTTGTTAAGGTAGAAAAGGAAATTCTAGGTTTTTTACCTTGCCAAATAAACCTCCGGATCTGGGAGTTCAAAGACCTAAAAAAGGACCTAGGGATGGCGATTGGGAGGACTTGCAGGAGGTAAGTGAGTCTTGGAATTACCAGGGACATCACCAGGTTCTTCCTACCAAACCAAGACAAGTAAGGGTGGTCCAGGGAATCAAGCTGAGCAACAATGGCCTTCAGGAGGGGGGTATAGTTGAGCTGAAACAATTCTGAGAGATGGGAGGTTAATTTAATGCCCAAGTATGTCAGATGCCTATTAGACCAGTTAAAAGGGGAGTTTAATTGGAGGGTAGAGATTTGGGTCGAGGATAATCCAATATGAAGGATCTGGGACTTATGGGGATTAATTTGGAAATTTGAGAGAAGACCGAATCTATTTAGGAGGGATACTATTAGGGACATAGATTTAGTGGGGTTTGTAGTAGTGATAAGCAGATCATCTGCAAAAGCCGCCAATTTAAATTCTTTTGGGCCTAATTTTAGTCCAATGATGCCCTCTTCTTGTCTCAAAGCCTGCAGAAGAGTCTCCATCACTAGGACAAATATAAGGGGGGAGAGAGGACATCCTTGACGTGTACCATTTTTAATTATGAAGCGGGTGGAAATGAGGTTATTGACCAGGACTGAGGCAGAGGAATTTGTGTACATTGCAAAAACAGCATTGATGTAGGGGCTAGGGATATGAAATTTATGTAGGGTATGTCTTATGAACGACCAGTCTATTCGGTCGAATGCTTTCTCAGCATCGGTACCGAGTAAGACCAAGGGCCTTTTTTTATGAGAAGCATAGAAGAGGGCATCAAGAACTTTAGTGGTGTTATCCTTTCCCTCCCGACCTTTCACAAATCCCACTTGATCAGGGTGGATTAGGTTGGGGAGAAAAGATTGAAGTCTAGTGGCTAGCATTTTCGCCAATATTTTTAAATCTGTATTCAGTAAAGGATATAGGACAATAATTAGCGCAAGAGGTAGGGTCCTTACCTTCTTTAGGTATTATAGTAATTAGTGCGTTAGTCATATCAACTGATAAAGGTTGGTTGTGAAGGGAAGAGTTACAGACGGGGAGGAAGTAAGGGATCAGAGAGTCTTGGAAGGTGGCATAGTAAGTGGTGGGGAAACCATCCGGGCCCGGGCATTTATCTTTTGGGGTGGCTTTAAGGGCTGCCGCTAACTCAGATGAAGTAAAGGGCTTTTCTAGGGCATTTTGCTGATCTGGGGATAGTTTAGGCAGATTTAATGTATCCAGAAAGGCCTTAACTGACATTTCTCTACTCTGAGTGAGTACGTTTTCTGCAGGGGGGGTAAATTATACAGAGTTTCGTAAAAAAGCTTAAATTGCTCCGCTATAGCCTCTGAGGAGAAAAGCGGTTGGCCTTGGGAAGTTTTGATGGAAGATACATGTCTAGCTAATTTTCTACGTTTGATCCGTTGCATCATAAATTTAGAGGCCTTGTTACCATGAGCAAAAAACTTGTGTTGGGAGGATAAATAGTATTTAGCGGCTTTGGTGTTTAGTAGGTTTTTAAGCTCTGTTCTAAGAGTGGTCAGTTCTGCTAAATGATGGATTGCGAGTGATCTCTTGTGGAGAGACTCCAATATGTGAATCTGGTCCAAAAGAGAGGAGAGTTGTTTGTCTGCTTGCTTTTTCAGATAGGAACATTTGCTAATGAAGTGCCCTCGTATAAAAACTTTGTGGGCATCCCAAAGGGTCTGTGGGGAGATATCTGGATTTTTATTGAGGGAAAAATATTCCTCTATAAGGGATTTGAAGTATTTTTTAAGGCCATCGTTGCTCAGCACAGACTCATTAAGTCTCCAAATAGGAGTCCTACCTGGTTCAGAAGACGGTCTTATAGTACAGAATATAGGGGAGTGATCTGATAAGGTGATGTTACCAATTTTTGCATCCAAGAAAAAAGGTAAATGGTCCTTTGGTACGAGTATATAGTCTATCCTGCTATAGGAGTGACCTGGAGCGGAATAAAAAGAAATGGTCAGTATGGTTAGGGTGAAGGTAACGCCATATATCTATAAGTCCTAGGTCATATATCCTGGAATTCAGCTTTTTGAGAGATTTAGCTGAGAAAGAAGACTTTTTGGAGGACATATCAACAAGGGGCTGTAGGGCGACGTTAAAGTCACCTGCCAAGACGAGGGTTCCCTCCTGCAAGTCCTCTACCAGGGTCAAAAGGGACAGGAGCCAATCAATCTGGTCGATGTTAGGGGCGTAAATATTGACAAAAGTGTACATTTTACGACCAATAGTATCCTTGAATATTATGTATCTGCCATCTGGGTCTTGTGTATGTGCAGTATAAGTGAAGGGAACATTTCCTCTGAAACCTATACTCACTCCTCTAGAGGCCGCTCCCCCCGCTCCACAATGATACCAATTTGGATATTTGGAAAATGAAAGGTCAGGATATTTACCATGTTTATAATGGGTTTCCTGTAAAAACAAGATTGAACATCTTTCCTTCCAAAGGAGGGAAAAAATTTGGGATCTTTTAGATGGAGATCTAAGGCCCTTTACATTAAAGGACGCTAATTTGAGGTCATTCATGGATAAGTAATTGGGCCGTTGTGGCGGCCCCTAGAGAAGTGAGCATATTCTCCCCACTCAACAAATATAGATGTGACTGATATTCAGGTGTTCCACAAATGTAAAAACTAAAATGAAAAACATAAACATTAATAGAACAGTAACACGGCATTAGGATGTCAAGTTGCCGCCTTAATAACAATATGAAGCTTGATGGCTTCTTCAGAGAGGGGGGAAAAAATGGGGTTAACCCAGTTATAGGATCCTGCTATTAAAGGGAACAAATAAAGCATTTGAATATGTACTCCAGATAAAAAAGGAGGGGGTGGGAGGAGGGAAGGGGGGGTTAGGGGGAGGAATATAGATGGAAAAAGGAATGTTGAAGGGGGAAAATGAGAGAGAGGTAGGAAGGTGGGCTTATTGGAGAGTAGAGACAGAGATATTGCTTATATTGTGCCAATAGGATTAGAATGGAAGAACTATGACACAGTCTCAGTCAGTGGCGTACCGCCAATATAGGCAGACCACGCCGTTGCTATGGGGCCCGCGGCACAGGGGGGCCCGGAGCACATGAAAGGCCCCGCCCCCTATGTCTCTGCACAGACAGTTTATTCATACACTACAGGCATTGAGGCGGCCTGTGCCCCGCCCACTTCTGTTCTCCCTCGGGCCGCCCTCCTCCCCCTGCTCCATTTCTAACCTCCGTGATCCGGGCTCCCTCCTTGCCAGGCACTGCGTCTGCTCTGCTGCATAATTACACACTGGTCAATCAGCATTTAGCAGCGCAAAGAGGCTGCTGCTGATTGGCCAGTGTATCACTGGAAGGCTGCAAGAGCAGGCGCACATACAGAGGTGCGCACCGCTTTAGCGTCCTGTGCACTCACGTCTGCCCCAAGTCTTGTCATCAGCCCCCCTCAACACGCCGCCCCCCCCCCCCCGGCCGCCCAGACTAAAGCACCGCTCCGGAGTCCGGACAGTGAACACAGACAAAACACACTGTTGTCTATAGTGTGCCACTGCCACAGTAAGAGGTCAGAAGTCAGAAGTCTTGATGGGGGAGGGCAGCAGCAAGCAGTGTTTTTTTTTTTTTTTGGGGGGGGGGCTGTAAGCTTATAAAGACCCCCACCCTGGGCATTTTGGGGGGCATTTTAGGGATTGGATAGCCCCTTTAACTATGTGCACCTGAGTGTGCACATAGCCACCAATCATATTTTCCCCCAGCACAGAAGTCACCTTTGGGAGGCGGGGGAATATGATTGGTGCACACTTAGCATAAGCAGCATGGAGTTAAAGGGGTTATCCAATCCCTATAATGCCCCCCTGCCAACCCCTCCCGTCACGCAGATTAAAACATTCAGCGACATGGGGTGCAGCCAATAGCAGGCCACGATGGGAACCAGCCTCCCTAGCATTGCGGGTGATGCTAGGGAGGCTCATTTCTGACGCGGCCTGCTATTGGCTGCACCCCCCCACTGGGCATAAGTATTATCTGTATGTGGTGCCTGGAATTTTGGGGTTAGATAGACCCTTTACCCTTAGGATACCAAAGGTTTTTTCATTTTTGCATTTTCTTTGTTCTTCCCTAGTTTCCTTGAGCTTTTTTTTATTTTTCCGTTCACATGGATGTATGAGGGCTTATTTATTGAGGGAGAAGTCGAACTTTAATAAGGCATACAATGTAGTGGGAAGCGGGCAAAAAAATTCCAAATGGGGTAGAATTTTTTTTAAAAAGTGTAAAAATGTATTAAAACTTTTTTACATCACCATATTCTGACCCCCATAACTCTTTTTATAGTCATGATCCCTGCCATGCTACTTCTTTTGACTTGGACTTTTAGATGCAGAACCATGTCACCTTCAAAGTAAGTTAATAATTTTTTATATATATCTATATTTGTGGGAGGAGAAACAGAATAGGCATGCCTATGGACTGTCCCCACCCGACTGGCTGGAGTGTGCCCGATGCCAGTGACGAGGTAAGGCCTGAATAAGTGGGCCACCCAAGAGGAAGGTATTAAGAAGGGGATGGGAGGGAGGGCAAGAACCGGGCGCCCTTCTGCTTGTGGGAGGGGGTTTAAATAGGGTAAGTGCGCCCCTCCCACAATTACAGGCTGCAAGCAGCCTTCAATACTTGTGGGAGGAGCTGTGCGAGAAACAGAATAGGTATGCCTATGGACTGTCCCCACCCGACTGGCTGGAGTGTGCCCGATGCCAGTGACGAGGTAAGGCCTGAATAAGTGGGCAAAAAAGAACCGGCAAGTTGCAGGGTATGAAATATTTATTGAAGTATTGTGTGACCTACAATGCCAAGGAACAGAAGGCTCGGGATACTTCCGCCCGTGGATTCGGGATGTACCTTGAGAAGCAGGATGATCTCCACCGACCCATCTTGCGAATGATGTGCGCTGGTACCTGGTGACTGGAAGCTGCAGACGCGGCCCCTATCCGAAATGAGTGCCCGGATATTGCGCTAGGGTTGTAACCCAAACCTGCGGCCAGGGTGCGGATATTGGTGATGAACATGGTAGAAGACAGGGGTTTCCCGTTAACCGGGAGCAACGGGCCGTCTAAAGCGGGAGATTGAAGGGAGGCCAGGAGCTCCTGGAGCACCTTGACAGGACACCAACAGTTAGACGTAGGGTAAAATTCCACCTCCGTGGGGGGACCGGTTTGACTGGTCTTGGAGAACGGAATGGACAAAATAAAGTGGTCGGAGTGCCATGCGAGATGTCGCCTTAGCAGGGTCGTTCGGGAGATGGCGCTGCAGGTGAATTCCCCGGGCCTGAGGAACCCATAGAACCCGAGATACATGGCTGCCTTCGTAACGATGCTTGCAAATTGGCCAAAAGGAAGACCATCCAGGGCTATGGATAACCTACGGAAAAGCTCACCTGAGACCGGCTGCCTGCGCACCTGGACTGCCGTGCTGACTCTCTGAACGCCCCTGAGGGTGGCTTTGATGGCCTGATTTGAAAAGATGGATCCGGCAGAGGGGTCGCTGAGCATCCGGTGGTGCTGGATGCCTGCCAAATACAGCTTGATGGTATTGTATGAGAGGTGGCGGTGGGAGTGGCAATGGGCTATGAATGCCATGATGAAAGCGACCTCGTCTACGTCCCCCTGCGGATGAGTGTCAGCAAAACGTCTAAACATGCTGAACCCGGTATCATAATTCCTGGCGGTGTTGGTGGCTAGCGACCGCTGGACCAATGACTGCGCGGTTGCTATCAGGGGCTCTAGTCCAGCAGGAGGGCGCTGTAAGGTGGAGCTGGAACGCCGACGGGATCTGCCTCTGGGAGTTCCTGGAAGAAAATATTGAGGTTAAAGCGGGACAGGGCGTCAGCCGCCAGGTTCTGCGCTCCCTGGATATGGACCGCGAAGACGTGGAAGTTAAACTCCAAGGACAGCCAGACAAGCCTACGCAACATAGACATCATCCTGAGATTTTTATCCCTCCCCTTGGAGATCACTTCCACCAGAACCTGACTGTCTGTCCTCAAGATGACCGATTTGTTTGCCCAGAGCGGACCCCAGACGTGGGCAGCCGCCACAATGGGGTATAATTCCAATAGTGGCGAGGACCTCATAGCCCCCGCCTCGGACAGGAGCTCCACCGGCCAACTGCCGACCAACCAGTGCGGATAGAAGATTGCCGCGAACCCGCGGGAGCCCGCGGCGTCGGTGTAAACCGTGGGGAAAGCCGCATCCGGGGATGGCACGAACAAAGAAATGCCATTCCACCCGGTAAGGAAGGTTCGCCACATCTGAAGATCCGCCATGGCGGGACCGTCCAGCCGGACGGTGGAGTCCTGATCCGGAGCAGTCGGGAGGAGATTGAGAAGCCGCGAGATGAAGGACCTCCCCTGTGGCATGATCTTGAAGGTACATGTAAGGAATCCTAACAGGGACTGGAGCTCCTGCCTGGACAAAACTCCAGAAGAGGCCGCGGAGGAAACGGCGGACTTGATCTTGGCCAGCTTGGCCGCGGGGAGGCTGGCCTCCATGCGGACCGAGTCCAGAGTAATGCCCAAGAAGGTAACCCCAGTGCCTGGACCCTCTGTCTTGGCGGATGCCACCGGGACCTCGAGCCTGGCGAACAGCTGGAGCAAGTTCTCCAAACCTGATGGGGGCCCTTGGGGCCTCTCGATGATTAGGAAGTCATCCAAGTAATGAATGACCATGTCCATCCCCCCATGATGGACAAGGATCCAGTGTAGGGCACAGGCGAACTTGTCGAACAACCACGGGCTGCTTTTAGATCCAAATGTGAGGCGGTTAGCAAAATAAAACCCGTCTGCCCAATGCAACCCATAATACTGCCATAACTGAGGAAGGATGGGGAGTAGTTTAAAGGCGTCCGCGATGTCGGCCTTGGCCAACCAAGCCCCTTCCCCAGCCAGCAGGATGAACTGAATGGCCTCGTCAATGGATGAATAGGACATCGAGAATTCCCCTGATGGGATCAGGGAGTTGAGACTGGGGATCGGCGACATGTGTGGAGCAGACAAGTCGTATATCAGACGCTTTTTATTTGATGCTTGTTTGGAGACTAGACCAATGGGATTGATCCTCCACTCGGCAAAGGGAATGGTTTCAAACAGCCTAGCAGGAACCCTTTGCGAACCTCGTCCCGCAACAGAGTGGCCACTGCTTCCGGATCCTGCATGGCCGACCGTAGGTTCCTTCCTTCCCAGGAAACCTGAGGGAGGGCAATGAATCCTGTATTGAAACCCTTCTCGAAACTGGTGATGAGGAACTCCACTGACTGGCGATCGGGGTGATCCCGCAACAGGATGCCCAAGAGCTCGACGTTGATGTCGGACAGTCATAGAGCCTTACGTTGCCTCTTCGGGCAGCTGGAGCGGGGGTGGGCCCTGAAGCAGAGGGAACACACATGCAAAGCTCTACAACTGTTGAAACCAGCTTGTCGGTGGAACCCTGGGACCGTTGTGTGCCAGAGGGGCCTGGCTGGGAGCCTTCTCGGGCCGGGGTGGGAAGATTGGGGCACCAGTCGGCCATGTGCTGGATGGACTGGCATGCAGCGCACGTGGGGGCCTGCAACCCGGCAAAATGGCGGCAGAACAGCTCCATGTCCAAGTTCGCCCAGTCCGTGATGAACTGGAACTGAGCGAGGGCGGCTGCCGCTTTGGCTGAAAAAGACCTGTGGTAGTCGTAGAAGTTCTTACCCCCGTATTTGTAACCTAAGTCGGTTACTTGGTATAGGTAGGAGTCCAGCTCCTCACGTCTGTGTGGCTGGACGCCGCAGATGGTATCTCGGTAGAGGCTGAATGCCAGGACAAACTCGGGGACCGACAGTTTCCGGTTCTGGCGGGTATCCTTGGCCCACAGGACCACCGAGACCTCCCCGCAGTTGATGACTTTATTCTCTGATACGTCTTGTGACGCAATGAGAATGGACGCCAGGTTGACGTCCCTCCCCGCCAGGATGTCCCTTTTAAGGTTTTCTGGAATGTAGTGCGAGGGGGCAATCTGGGGTCTGACACGGACCGTACCTGGCGCCAAATCCTGGGACGTAGACGGCAAGACCGGAAGGGCTGGAGAAGGCAGGGCCGGAGGAGGCCGGGACTCCCACTCCCCCATCCTAGTCTGGATATCCGCAACCGAACCTGCCAGACTGGCGATGGTGGCCTGCAACTGCAGGAGGGTCAGCTGGATCGATGAGGGAGAAGGCTCCTCGCTTGAACCTGATGGTGCCGTCATTAGGAGCCGGTACAGCTCCGCTTTTCTCGCGGTGGCAGGATGCTGAATCCCTCTTCGTCTGAGCTCTGCTATCAGTTTCGGAATGGTCCAGCTCCTCAGGGAGGGGTTGCTGGCGCGGCCTGACACGGAGGTTCCGGGCAAGGACAGATTATCCTCCGACTCAGGGACCTGCGACATCTTCAAGCTGCATGGAGGAGGTATGAAGGTGACAGATGAGACTTCCTTCCCCCTCCCCCGGGTGCCCGACCGAGAGCTACAGGGGAAAATAGTTTCTCTTGACCGAATAGCGTTGTCCGCTACTTACCTTAAACGAAAGGGACCACGCTACCGACTTCTGAATTGAGGCAGAGACCTATGAACGGGAGCTCATGACAACGAATAGCTAACGCAGTGACAGGTCGTAGCATTGTGGCTGTATTGTGGTCGTAGCCTTGTGGCTGTATCTTACCTGAACCGGGAAAATAGGCGCAACGACCGTGGTTTGCTTGTAGCTCTGGTGGACGCGGCCCTGCTTACGAAAAAAGATAAGCCGTGTTTTACCGATGCACGGCGAGGGCCGCGACCTGCTGGTCCCTTAGTCAGTGAACAAAAACACCTGAGCGACTCAGGGAGATATTGCCCCAAGTGGTTCAAGGCGACACTGTCACGGGTGATACAGGGAGACCTTGCCCCTGAGCGATTCAGGGAACCATTGCACCTGAGCGATTCAGGGAACCATTGCACCCGAGC
Organism: Bufo bufo; assembly: GCF_905171765.1. Lineage (NCBI taxonomy): Eukaryota > Metazoa > Chordata > Amphibia > Anura > Bufonidae > Bufo > Bufo bufo. Next base: position 274,755,695 of record NC_053393.1, read on the forward strand.
GATTCAGGGAACCATTGCACCTGAGCGATTCAGGGAACCATTGCTCCTGAGCGATTCAGGGAACCATTGCGCCTGAGTGATTCAGGGAACCATTGCGCCTGAGCGATTCAGGGAACCATTGCACCTGAGCGATTCAGGGAACCATTGCACCCGAGCGATTCAGGGAACCATTGCACCTGAGCGATTCAGGGAACCATTGCGCCTGAGCGATTCAGGGAACCATTGCGCCTGAGCGATTCAGGGAACCATTGCACCTGAGCGATTCAGGGAACCATTGCACCTGAGCGATTCAGGGAACCATTTGCGCCTGAGCGATTCAGGGAACCATTTGCGCCTGATAGAATCATGAACCATAGCACCAGAGGGACTTACGGAACATTTGCACCTGAGCGAATCCGAAAACATTGCACGTGAGTAAAACAGGGAAAACATTGCACATGAGTGAATCAGGAAACATTGCACATGAGTGAATTAAGGGACATCCCTGGGTGACACCTGGACGAATTGTACCTGAGCGATTCAGGGAAGACATTGCGCCTGAGCGATTCAGGGAAGACATTGCGCCGGAGCGAATCAGGGAAGACATTGCTCCTGAGCGATTCAGGGAAGACATTGCGCCTGAGCGATTCAGGGAAGACATTGCGCCTGAGCGATTCAGGGAAGACATTGCGCCTGAGCAATTCCGGGAAGACATTGCGCCTGAGCGATTCAGGGAAGACATCTGCGCCTGAGTGATTCAGGGAAGACATTTGCGCCTGAGCGATTCAGGGAAAACAATTGCTCCTGAGCGATTTAGGGAAACAATTGTGCCTGAGCGATTCAGGGAAGACATTGCGCCTGACTAATTTGAGGAAGACATTGTACCCGAGTGATTACAGGAAGAAACTGGTTCAGGGATGCAGGGAAACTCGCAACAGGGTGGCCGGGAACCCCACCCACAGAGTGGCCCGGGTAGGGGAATGCAGTTGCTTCCGGTGCCCAGCCTCCCATAGGATCAAAGGTTCCCCTTTTAATTTTTTTTTTTTCAGGCCCCGCCCCCCCCCAGCCGGCATTTAGAAATAACTCAGTGTTTAAGCGGCAATTATGAACTTGCAGTCTGACATGAAATGTATCTCCCCTGCGCCGCTCACGCAGTTCTTACATTTGCTGGCAACACAAAAGCTTTAGACAGAGGGTGTATTTTCATGGCAACATAACATCTCCCTAACGACCGTCCGTTCTGAGGCGTATGACCCAGGGAGATGAGGCCTATTGATTCAACCTCTGATCCCCCTGACACATACGCCTCCAACCATCCGGGTTCACAACCTGCGGGGGGGACGGACCGCAGCCGCCATGCTGTCGGCCCCCCCCTCTCACCCCACGGCATGACACCACAGACACTGGGAACCGGGCAGCCGCTGCGCTGTCAGCCCCCCCCCCCCCGCCCCACAACATGATGACCGCTGGTATTGCTTCTCATATGGTGCGCACTGAGCCGCGTGGTGCCCATGTGAATCGCCGCGTGCATGGCGGCGCTGCCGCAGCTGCAGAGCGGGAACCGGCAGCCGCCGCGCTGTCAGCTCCCCCCCCGGATGCGACGGAGCTGCCGGTAGGTTGACGGTGGTACGAGGTGCCGGTGGCAAGGCGCGTCTGGCCGGGCCGCAGAGCGGTGATACTCACGACAGGTGATGCTGCTGCTGGAGACACGCACGGGACGACGAACAGACGGAGACGCGACCGGAAGTGACGTCAGGCGCTGGATGCTGCAGAAGAAAGAACCGGGCGCCCTTCTGCTTGTGGGAGGGGGTTTAAATAGGGTAAGTGCGCCCCTCCCACAATTACAGGCTGCAAGCAGCCTTCAATACATATACAGTATATATATATATATATATATATATATTTTAGAATATTATAAATCTAGCTTAGCCTACTTTCACACTAGCGTTTTTTCTGGATCCGGCAGGGTTCAGCAAAAACGCTTCCGTTACTGATAATACAACTGTCTGCATCCGTTTGAACGTATCCGGTTGTATTATCTTTAACATAGCCATAATGGATCCGTCATTAACTCCATTGAAAGTCAATGTTGCGGTTTGCTCTCCGGTATAGGAGCACAACTAAATGGAATGAAATTAATTTTGGAGCTCTCCATTCTGTTCAGTTTTGTCCCCATTGACAATGAATGGGAACAAAACTGAAGCATTTTTTTTCCCGCTTTTGAGTCCCTATGACGGATCTCAATACCGGAAAACTTTAACGCTACTGTGAAAGTACCCTTATCTATAATATTTGATTTCTGTTTTATTTCACAGAATAAATCATTATTGGAAAATACGTATACATTTTTTTAAATTACTGTAACAAAGTTGGTTAATAAAAAAAAAAAAGAAAAAGATTTTCTCTAACGGTTTCAGTAGGTCATGCATACATTTCTTTATTAGCAAATGAGGTTGTGGCAGGGGAGGAGCCATGACAAAAGGTGGGATGGGCCAGGGGCGGGTAGTGGGCGGGGTTAGGGGGCCCAATTTAGATTCTTGCTATGGGGCCCAGTGATTTCTATGTACACCCCTGGTCTCAGTTATCCTCCTCGGGGTCAGGTTGCCGCTGCAATGCTTCATTCGCTGTCTTTTAGGAGTAGCAGTCTTCTCCCAGGGGGTCAGCTTCGGAAGATCAGGTAGTATGGAGATCTCAGACACTGCGTCCCAACTTGTTATGTCCATTGGAGGAATGTCCATAAAAGAAAAAGCATCCTGAAAATCCATATAGGACGAAATCTTGATCTGCTTTCCTGCATATTTGAAGGACAGACCAAAGGGGAAAGTCCATCCATATAAGATATTCTTGTTGCGCAGGTGGTCTGTGAGAGGTTTCAGGATCTTCCTCTTATTCAAGGTGACAGGGGAAAGGTCTTGAAATATCTTGATAGTAGAATCACCAAAAGAGATGGCATTTGAGGCTCTGGCTGCATTAAAGATTTTTTCTTTGTCAGCATAATTAAAAAAACGGCAGATAATGTCTCTGGGAGGTTCTGTATCCTTTGGCTTCTGTCTGAGGGCTCTGTGAGCTCTTTCTATGATCATGTCAGACAAGTCATCCCTTCCCAGGAGGGTTGCAGCTATTTGTCTGATGGTAGAAATAAGGTCATCATTAGGCACAGATTCTGGTATGCCTCTGAATCGGAGGTTATTCCTCCTCCCCCTGTTTTCTTGATCCTCAATAGCTGCGTGCAGCTGGTTAATATGTTGCTGGCAGGAGGAGAGGGATTGGGAAACAGCGGAGCTATGCTCCAGGGTGGCCTGACTGATATTCTCCAGAGACTCTACCCTGTGACCTATATGTTGAATCTCCTGTGTGAGTACAGAGATTTCTTGCCTAAGGGGTGAAAGGGCTTCAGCAAGGGCTTGCTTGATGAAACGCCGAGACACAGGCAGGGAGCGGGAGCTTAATGACTCACCCCCGTCGCTTTCTCCCTCAGACATGCCTCCTTCAGCGCCTGCTTCAGAGCGCTCGTCTGCCGGCGCCATCTTGGATTCTCTAACTGCAGGCGAAGCGGTCTGTTTCTTTAGATATTTCGCCATTCCCGATCCTGGATTAGGGCATTTCGGGATCACAGCATGGTCTGTGTTCTTCTGCCCTCCGATTTTCACCATTCTGGAGTATTATGGCTAGCATAAGCGAGTCCCTTTAGCAGGCAAATAAGCGGAGCTCAGCAGAGCATGTCTTCACAGCCGACACAGAAAAAAACTTTTATCCGTCTGTTAGTTAAGTGGGCGTTGGCGGCCATTTTGTGCAAGTTCAGTGCACCAGCACAGCATATGTGCCAGGGACAATAATTTAACCCTGTTCTTTTACTTCAGTGGGCAACATATACCCATTTTTTAAGTGCACCTGCACTGCATATGTGCCAGGGGAGGCAAAATAATATAGGGAATCGTTCTGTGAGTTCAGGGACCCAGGGGGTTACATATTCACATTTTTTTCTGCAAACTACAATCCAAGTAAATCCATCTGTTAGATTCTGTGGGGACAAATTATATATTTTTTTGTTGAAAAGTAAATTTGCTACCTGCACTGCATTTGTGACAGTCCAAAACAAGCGGTAAATACCGCTGTTATATTCTGGGTTTAAAAAAAACACCCATTTTGTGCAAGACCCTACATCTGGGGCCTTTGCTAATTTGTCACTGTCAAATACAAGCTTTAAATACTGCAATTATATTCTGGGTTTACAAAAACACCCATTTTGTGCAGGACACTACATTTGGGGCCTTTCCTGCATTTGTGACAGTCAAATACAAGCTTTAAATACTGCAATTATATTCTGGGTTAAAAAAAAACACCCATTTTGTGCAAGACCCTACATCTGGGGCCTTTGCTGCATTTCTGACAGTCCAATACAAGCGTTAAATACTGCAGTTATAGTCTGGGTTTAAAAAAACACCCATTTTGTGCAAGACCCTACATCTGGGGCCTTTGCTGCATTTCTGACAGTCCAATACAAGCGTTAAATACTGCAGTTATAGTCTGGGTTTAAAAAAACACCCATTTTGTGCAAGACACTACATTTTCGGCTTTTGTTGCATTTCTGAGAGTCTAATACAAGCGTTAAATTCTGCTGTTATATTGTGGTTTGATAAAAACACCCATTTTGTGCAAGACACTACATTTGCGGCCTTTACTGCATATCAGAGTCCAATACAAGTGTTAAATACTGCTGTTATATTCTGGGTTTAAAAATACACCCATTTTGTGCAAGACACTTTATTTACGGCCTTTGCTGCATTTCTGAGAGTCCAATACAAGTGTTAAATACTGCTGTTATATTCTGGTTTTAAAAAAACACCCATTTTGTGCAAGATATTACATTTGCGGCCTTTGCTGCATTTCCAACAGTCCAATACAAGCTTAAAATACTGCAGTTATATTGTTGGTTGACAAATTAACATTTTTTGTGACCATGAAGTAATTGTATAAAATTTGCCTGTCACACTTTTGTGTGACCTCAAGAAATCTTTCCTCTTTATGACACCGGCACTGCCTTACTGTCAGTGGACTTAATTGTTGATGATTGGCATGTAACATAGTCGACTGACATAAACCATCTGTTAGTTTGGTTGGTGAACGCAAAGAATGAGGAGAGTGTCAAATAAGGGACGTGGTGCTGCTGGTGTTGGTGGAGCTCCTGTTGCAGGGAGAGGACGTGGTAGATCTGTGTCAGCTACACGCACAAATGAAACACCTTCCTCAGGTGCGAGTAGGCGACAGAACCTTCAGCGTTATTTGGTCAGGCCTAATGGGGCTCTACGAATGGTGAGGCCAGAACAAGTACAGGCGATAGTAGATTGGGTGGCAGTGCCTCCAGTTCCTTCACATTGTCTCCCACCCAGTCTTCTGCTGAAAGATCAGAGTTGGCACTTGCAGCCCATGGCCATCAGTCTTTCATCTCACCCCCTTGCAAATCAGCCAAGCAGTCTGAGCCCCAAGTTATGCAGCAGTCTCTTCTGCTTTTTAATGACTCTGCTAGCAGGATTTCCCAGGGCCATCCACATAGCCCTGATCGAGAAGTGGAAGATATTGAGTGCACTAATGCCCAACCACAAATTTTTCAGGATTAGTACATGGGAGGACCACTGCAGTACGTCTCGGATGATGACGAAACACAGATGTCAACTGCTGCGGCTTTCTGCAGTCTGCAGACTGACAAGGAGGGTAAAGAGTGGGTGGAAGATGATGTGGAGGATGATGAGGTACTAGATCCCAAATGGAATCAAGGTCATGCGAGTGACCTGTCTTGTTCGGAGGAAGCGGCGGTGGTCGCACAGAGGCACCAGCACAGCAAAAGAGGGAGCAGGGGGCAAAAGCATCTGTTACATTCTCGGTTGACATTTTACAATTTTTGCCGTGAATAAACCCCTGCTCTGAATAGTTGACAGGGACCGAAATTTAAAAAAATAGTCTGTTCCATTGGTGGGTGACATTAACCCATTTTTGCAGATGAAAAACCCCTGCTCTGCATAGGTGACAGGGACTTAAAAATGTCTAAAATTCGTCTTTAATTGACGCGCGACCCCTCCTTTCATTCGATCCTTCTGCTTTAATAACTTATCCCACATTTCCGCTCGATCACATTTCAGCCATTGACCTCCCTTGGATGTGGTATCCCTTTCTCACGCTACTTCTCCACCGTGGAACCCTGATTCCCCGCTACCCGTGATCACCATGGTAGGCCCAGAAAATAACATCGAAAGTTGATAGAGACAATATCCAATTGGATCGTGTACGTCACAGGGACGCGCGATCAGGCAGAAGTTATCTAGAGTCAACAAAGCGGCAGCAGGGCCTCTCCTGTCTAATGTTTCCAAATCCAAAATACCCCAGTGACATTCCCTGTAATTTTTTATCAATCATTCCAATAACAGGGCATCTTAAGAGTCCTGTATTGTTATTTATCGTCACTACCTCCCAGAGTCGGGAGTGGGTATTTGCCCCACGCCCCCTTCTTTACTTGGAAGCTTCGGCTTCAATAATTTGTCCCACATTTCCGCTCGATCACATTTAATTTCATCCATTGACCTCCCTTGGATGTGGTATTCCTTTCTCAGGCTCCCTCTCCGGCATGGAACCCTGATTCATGGTTGAGCAGTATGTGTGCACACGCCTACACGTACTGACTGATTGGTCTGCTCCCTTCAACTTCTGGGTCTCCAAATTGGGCACATGGCCTGAGCTGGTCGTTTACACCTTGGAGGTGCTGGCCTGACCTGCAGCCAGTGTATTGTCTGAACGTGTGTTTAGCACGGCAGGAGGGGGTTATCAAAGAGAAGTGCAGCCGCCTGTCCACAGCCAATGTGGACAAGCTCACGTTCATTAAAATGAACCAGGCAGGGATCCCACAGGACTTGTCCGTACCTTGTGCAGAATAGACATATTTTTTTCATTTATTGCATTCTTTACCGTTCGATTTATCCACATTGTTTTTTTCTTATTACTTAACCTGCTATAAATTGAACCACTTAACTCTCCCAGAGCTTGCTCTTCCTGAGGCTTGCTGTACCAAGTGGAATCTGATTACGTGAAGTTTAAAGAATCGGACTTCTGGTGCTGAGTGTGAATTCATGGGAGTGATAGCAGCTGGCTGAGTGTGGTTTGAAGCAGAGATCCCTGAAAGTCAAGTTTTTGCATTTTAGTACTGGCATTTAAAACTGTGGCTTCTGATTAAGTGGAGTTTAAAGAATCAGAGTTTAAGACAAGGAGCAGGAAATTAAGGTTGGATAGAATTTCCTTGTGTGTTGTTCGTTTGATTCTAGCTAGTCCTTCAACTAGGAGCAGACAGGGTCTAATTCTATCGCATATTTACTGTTTTACTTCTTTACTGTTCATCCCCATTTAAACATGTGCTCCATGGACAATGCCACTAAGTGTGTGTCCTGTGCAATGTATGCATGCCTTGAAGAGCCTTTCGAGGGTGAATAAATTTTCTGTAGATGCAATCATATTGCATATTTGGAAGCCAAGATCTTGGATCTAAATAAGCAGCTTGAAATACTTAGGGGCATTGCAAAACTGGAGAGAGGCTTAGAACTCACTGTGCAGGCACTGACTGGGGTCAGTGAAATGGAGGTGGGAGGAGGAGGGCAAGATCAGGACTATCAGGTCAGCAGTTGGGTTAATGTAGGAAGAAGGGGTAGAGGGAAAAGGGCCATGGAGGCTAGTCCTGAGCTGGAACGCCCTAGTAAATATGCCTGTTTGGCTGATATTAGGGATGTAAGCCCAGGGCCAGCAACACTGCAGCAGGGTGTTTCTCCTAGCAACCAGGAGGATGACCGCTGCAGGAAGGATGGGAAAAGGAGTGCAGCAAAGGCCAGACAGATGCTGGTGGTAGGGGACTCTATTATTATGCAGACAGACAGGGTCATCTGTTGCCGAGACCGTGAATGCCGAACAGTGTGTTGTCTGCCGGGTGCTTGGGTTTGTCATATTGCGGATCGGATTGACATATTGCTGGGTGGGGCTGGGGAAGTCCCGGCGGTCATGGTACACATTGGCACCAATGACAAAGTAAGTGGGCGATGGAAGGTCTTTAAAAATGATTTTAGGGAACTAGGTGAGAAGCTCAAGTCCAGGACCTCCAAGGTAGTGTTTTCAGAAATACTACCAGTGCCACGAGTGTCACTAGAGGGACAACTGGAGCTTAGGGAGTTAAATAAGTGGCTCAGAAGCTGGTGAAGGAAGGAAGGGTTTGGGTTCATGGAGAACTGGGCCGACTTCGCGGTCGCTTACAGGCTCTACAGTAGGGACGGGCTGCACCTCAATGGGGAGGGTGCAACTGCCCTTGGGGAAAAAATGGTTAGACGTCTGGAGGAGCTTTTAACCACCTCAGCCCCCAGTGCTTAAACACCCTGAAAGACCAGGCCACTTTTTACACTTCTGACCTACACTACTTTCACCGTTTATTGCTCGGTCATGCAACTTACCACCCAAATGAATTTTACCTCCTTTTCTTCTCACTAATAGAGCTTTCATTTGGTGGTATTTCATTGCTGCTGACATTTTTACTTTTTCTGTTATTAATCGAAATTTAACGATTTTTTTGCAAAAAAATGACATTTTTCACTTTCAGTTGTAAAATTTTGCAAAAAAAAACGACATCCATATATAAGTTTTGCTCTGAATTTATTGTTATACATGTCTTTGATAAAAAAAAAATGTTTGGGTAAAAAAATAATGGTTTGGGTAAAAGTTATAGCGTTTACAAACTATGGTACAAAAATGTGAATTTCCGCTTTTTGAAGCAGCTCTGACTTTCTGAGCACCTGTCATGTTTCCTGAGGTTCTACAATGGCCAGACAGTACAAACACCCCACAAATGACCCCATTTCGGAAAGAAGAGACCCTAAGGTATTCGCTGATGGGCATAGTGAGTTCATGGAAGTTTTTTTTTTTCTTACAAAGTCTCATATTCCACTAACTTGTGACAAAAAATAAAAACTTCTATGAACTCACTATGCCCATCAGTGAATACCTTTGGGTGTCTTATTTCCAAAATGGGGTCACTTGTAGGGTAGTTATACTGCCCTGGCATTCTAGGGGCCCAAATGTGTGGTAAGGAGTTTGAAATCAAATTCTGTAAAAAATGGCCAGTGAAATCCGAAAGGTGCTCTTTGGAATGTGGGCCCCTTTGCCCACCTAGGCTGCAAAAAAGTGTCACACATGTGGTATCTCCGTATTCAGGAGAAGTTGGGGAATGTGTTTTGGGGTGTCATTTTACATATACCCATGCTGGGTGAGATAAATATCTTGGTCAAATGCCAACTTTGTATAAAAAAATGGGAAAAGTTGTCTTTTGCCAAGATATTTCTCTCACCCAGCATGGGTATATGTAAAATGACACCCCAAAACACATTCCCCAACTTCTCCTGAGTACGGCGATACCACATGTGTGACACTTTTTTGCAGCCTAGGTGGGCAAAGGGGCCCACATTCCAAAGAGCACCTTTCGGATTTCACCGGTCATTTTTTACAGAATTTTATTTCAAACTCCTTACCACACATTTGGGCCCCTAGAATGCCAGGGCAGTATAACTACCCCACAAGTGACCCCATTTTGGAAAGAAGACACCCCAAGGTATTCGCTGATGGGCATAGTGAGTTCATGGAAGTTTTTATTTTTTGTCACAAGTTAGTGAATTATGAGACTTTGTAAGGAAAAAGAAAAAAAAAAATCATAATTTTCCACTAACTTGTGACAAAAAATTAAAAATTCTAGGAACTCGCCATGCCCCTCACGGAATACCTTGGGGTGTATTCTTTCCAAAATGGGGTCACTTGTGGGGTAGTTATACTGCCCTGGCATTTTCCAGGGGCCCTAATGTGTGGTAAGTAGGTAAATGACCTGTGAAATCCGAAAGGTGCTCTTTGGAATGTGGGCCCCTTTGCCCACCTAGGCTGCAAAAAAGTGCCACACATGTGGTATCTCCGTATTCAGGAGAAGTTGGGGAATGTGTTTTGGGGTGTCATTTTACATATACCCATGCTGGGTGAGATAAATATCTTGGTCAAATGCCAACTTTGTATAAAAAAAATGGGAAAAGTTGTCTTTTGCCAAGATATTTCTCTCACCCAGTATATGTAAAATGACACCCCAAAACACATTCCCCAACTTCTCCTGAGTACGGCGATACCAGATGTGTGACACTTTTTTGCAGCCTAGATGCGCAAAGGGGCCCACATTCCTTTTATGAGGGCATTTTTAGACATTTGGATCCCAGACTTCTTCTCACGCTTTAGGGCCCCTAGAATGCCAGGGCAGTATAAATACCCCACATGTGACCCCATTTTGGAAAGAAGACACCCCAAGGTATTCAATGAGGGGCATGGCGAGTTCATAGAAAAAAAATTTTTTGACACAAGTTAGCGGAAATTGATCTTATTTATTTTTTTCTCACAAAGTCTCCCTTTCCGCTAACTTGGGACAAAAATTTCAATCTTTCATGGACTCAATATGCCCCTCACGGAATACCTGGGGGTGTCTTCTTTCCGAAATGGGGTCACATGTGGGGTATTTATAAATGTCTAAAAATTTTTACGCATTTGGATTCCGTGAGGGGGTATGGTGAGTTCATGTAAGATTTTATTTTTTGACACAAGTTAGTGGAATATGAGACTTTGTAAGAAAAAAAAAAATTTCCGCTAACTTGGGCCAAAAAAATGTCTGAATGGAGCCTTACAGAAGGGTGATCAATGACAGGGGGGTGATCAATGACAGGGGGGTGATCAGGAAGTCTATATGGGGTGATCACCCCCCTGTCATTGATCACCCCCCTATAAGGCTCCATTCAGATGTCCGTATGTGTTTTGCGGATCCGATCCATGTATCCGTGGATCCGTAAAAATCATACGGACATCTGAATGCAGCCTGACAGGGGGGTGATCAATGACAGGGGGGTAATCAATGACAGGGGGGTGATCAGGGAGTCTATATGGGGTGATCACCACAGTCATTGATCACGCCCCTGTAAGGCTCCATTCAGACGTCCGTATGCGTTTTGCGGATCCGATCCATCTATCAGTGGATCCGTAAAAATCATGCGGACATCTGAATGGAGCTTTACAGGGGGGTGATCAATGACAGGGGGGTAATCAATGACAGGGGGGTGATCAGGGAGTCTATATGGGGTGATCACCACAGTCATTGATCACGCCCCTGTAAGGCTCCATTCAGACGTCCGTATGCGTTTTGCGGATCCGATCCATCTATCAGTGGATCCGTAAAAATCATGCGGACATCTGAATGGAGCTTTACAGGGGGGTGATCAATGACAGGGGGGTAATCAATGACAGGGGGGTGATCAGGGAGTCTATATGGGGTGATCACCACAGTCATTGATCACGCCCCTGTAAGGCTCCATTCAGACGTCCGTATGCGTTTTGCGGATCCGATCCATCTATCAGTGGATCCGTAAAAATCATGCGGACATCTGAATGGAGCTTTACAGGGGGGTGATCAATGACAGGGGGGTAATCAATGACAGGGGGGTGATCAGGGAGTCTATATGGGGTGATCACCACAGTCATTGATCACGCCCCTGTAAGGCTCCATTCAGACGTCCGTATGCGTTTTGCGGATCCGATCCATCTATCAGTGGATCCGTAAAAATCATGCGGACATCTGAATGGAGCTTTACAGGGGGGTGATCAATGACAGGGGGGTAATCAATGACAGGGGGGTGATCAGGGAGTCTATATGGGGTGATCACCACAGTCATTGATCACGCCCCTGTAAGGCTCCATTCAGACGTCCGTATGCGTTTTGCGGATCCGATCCATCTATCAGTGGATCCGTAAAAATCATGCGGACATCTGAATGGAGCTTTACAGGGGGGTGATCAATGACAGGGGGGTGATCAGGGAGTCTATATGGGGTGATCACCACAGTCATTGATCACGCCCCTGTAAGGCTTCATTCAGACGTCCGTATGCGTTTTGCGGATCCGATCCATCTATCAGTGGACCTGTAAAAATCATGCGGACATCTGAATGGAGCTTTACAGTGTAGTGGTGCTTGGTGCAACATATTACTGAGCTGCCTGTGTCCTCTGGTGGTCGATCCAAACAAAGGGGACCACCAGAGGACCAGGTAGCAGGTATATTAGACGCTGTTATCAAAACAGCATCTAATATACCTGTTAGGGGTTAAAAAAATCACATCTCCAGCCTGCCAGCGAACGATCGCCGCTGGCAGGCTGGAGATCCACTCGCTTACCTTCCGATCCTGTGAACGCGCGCGCCTGTGTGCGCGCGTTCACAGGAAATCTCGCGTCTCGCGAGATGACGCATAGATGCGTGAGTGTGCGCAGGGCTGCCACCTCCGGAACGCGAATCTGCGTTAGGCGGTCCGGAGGTGGTTAAACTAGGATCTGGAGGGGAGATGTCATACTAATAAGGAGGTAGATAGTGTAGATAGAGAGTGGGTTATATAAGGGGACAGTGGGGATTTAGTGGAGGCTGGGGCTAGCAAGGAAAATAGGGAGAAGACTGGGCATAACCAGGGGCGGACTGAGAACCCTCAGGGCCCCCGGGCAAAATAAATCAAGAGCCCCCTTACAGGCCCCACCCATGTTCTGCTGCAAGCCCCACCCTTGTCCCGCCTCCAGACACACCCTACACAATCTTTAATAAGATTTCAAAGTTAAAGCGACACAAAAGGCACCCAGACCACTTCAGCTCATTGAACTGGGTACAGTGTCCCTTTTGCAAATCGAGCTGCAATGTTCTAGAGAAACTGCATGGTTTACGTTCCAGCAATAAGTCAGCCTCTAGTGGCTGGCAGCCACCTGAGGGCTTCCTGGAGTAAAACAGACCTTTGGTCTGGTATCTGACGCTGGACGTCCTCACACTCTGCATGATGACCTCCAGGGTCAGATTTTTCCCCATAGGAAAGCATTGATTCAATGCTTTCGTATGGGGTGATCTAATCTCAGCGTCCATTAGTGAGCCTCTGTTAGAAGCAGTGTGGGCATAACTACTGTGAAGGGGGCACATATCTGGGCATAACTACTGTGAAAGGGGGGGGAGGCCCTTCACAGTAGTTATTAATCCCTTTCAGCAGTCCCCCCTTCAGTGAATGGGGGACTGCTGAAAGGGGTTAATAACTACTGTGAAGGGCCTAGCCATCTTGGCAACCCCACAAATCATCCCCCCACCCACCTTGTACTTGTTCCACTGATCCGCTACTTGCGGGCTACATGGGCATGAGTTCAGTCACTTTGGTGCGCAATCCCATCCTGCGGCGCGTGATCCCGCGAGACCCGTGACCTACAGCGGCGGGTCTTGCGGGTTCACGCGCTGCAGGACGGGATTGCGCACCGAAGTGACTGAACTCATTCCCGCTTGCCCACAAGTAGCGGAACAATTACAAGAGGGGTGGGGAATAGCCAAATTAAAAAATATTTTTAACCAAAAGGTGTTATGGGGGCTCTGTGGATGGCACTGTTATGGGGATCTGTGGATGACACTGTTATGGGGGCTCTGTGGATGGCACTGTTATGGGGGCTCTGTGGATGGCACTGTTATGGGGGCTTTGTGGATGGCACTGTTATGGGGGCTCTGTGGATGGCACTGTTATGGGGGCTCTGTGGATGGCACTGTTGTGGGGGCTCTGTGGATGGCACTGTTGTGGGGGCTCTGTGGGTGGCACTGTTGTGGGGGGGCCGACTGATTCAAGCTGATAGAAGAGCAACGTTGACTGAAATAACCACTCGTTACAACCGAGGTATGCAGCAAAGCATTTGTGAAGCCACAACACGCACAACCTTGAGGCGGATGGGCTACAACAGCAGAAGACCCCACCGGGTACCACTCATCTCCACTACAAATAGGAAAAAGAGGCTACAATTTGCACAAGCTCACCAAAATTGGACTGTTGAAGACTGGAAAAATGTTGCCTGGTCTGATGAGTCTCGATTTCTGTTGAGACATTCAAATGGTAGAGTCCGAATTTGGCGTAAACAGAATGAGAACATGTATCCATCATGCATTGTTACCACTGTGCAGGCTGGTGGTGGTGGTGTAATGGTGTGGGGGATGTTTTCTGGGCACACTTTAGGCCCCTTAGTGCCAATTGGGCATCGTTTAAATGCCACGGGCTACCTGAGCATTGTTTCTGACCATGTCCATCCCTTCATGACCACCATGTACCCATCCTCTGATGGCTACTTCCAGCAGGATAATGCACCATGTCACAAAGCTCGATTCATTTCAAATTGGTTTCTTGAACATGACAATGAGTTCACTGTACTAAAATGGCCCCCACAGTCACCAGATCTCAACCCAATAGAGCATCTTTGGGATGTGGTGGAACGGGAGCTTCGTGCCCTGGATGTACATCCCTCAAATCTCCATCAACTGCAAGATGCTATCCTATCAATATGGGCCAACATTTCCAAAGAATGCTATCAGCACCTTGTGGAATCAATGCCACGTAGAATTAAGGCAGTTCTGAAGGCAAAAGGGGGTCCAACACCGTATTAGTATGGTGTTCCTAATAATTCTTTAGGTGAGTGTATATAGCACCTTATGCTATATATGTGTCATCCACAGATCCCCCCATAACAGTGTCCCTGTGATTGAATGATCCCCAATACAGGGTCTGGGGGCCGGGATCTGGTGTTGTAATGGCAGCGGGGCCCGATGCAGTCACTGTATTCTATTACACCGGGCCCCGCTCACTGTAATACTAATATTCATATGTGAACAACTTGAAATCCTCTGCGATCCTCTCCCTCTGAGCTCTCTGTACTCACAAAGTCAGTAGCAGGCCGGGCGGCAGCGCAACTCACTGACGTCACACGCCTGCTCCTCCCACTTAATTCATAAAGTGGGAGTAGCAGGCGCGTGACGTCAGTGAGTTGCGCTGCCGCCTGGCCTGCTACTGAGTTTGGGAGTACAGAGAGCTCAGAGGGAGAGGATCGCAGAGGATTTCAAGTTGTTCACATATGAATATTAGTATTACAGTGAGCGGGGCCCGGTGTAATAGAATACAGTGACTGCACCGGGCCCCGCTGCCATTACCAGGCCAGCATAACATTCGGAATCGGGGTGCTGGGCACAGTGCTCCAGACTAAAAAAAATACCTAGTAGCCATTGGCTCCTGAACTGAAAAATTTAGGAGCCAAATTACATTTTTAGTCGCCAAATCAAAACTGAATCAAAATTTTGGTATTGTGACAACGCTACGCCGATCAGATTGGCGTAGGGTTGTTTCGATACCAAAGTTTTGATTCGCTTTCGTCACCATAAAAAAGTATTGCGATACTCAATACCGTGCAAAAAAAAAAAAAAACACCAAAAAAAGCCGTGTGCATTTCGCATTTTATGAAACGTTCGGCCCATAATAGAACAGTCCTATCCTATTTTTTGGGGTGACAAGGTGACTAAAAATGGCGAATGCTCACCGCATAGGAGATATTTTTTAATAATTTAATAGTTTGGACTTTTCGGACACAGCGCTATGTAATATGTTTATTTATTGTTTATATATTTTATATGTAAAATTGGGAAAGGGGGGATTTAAACTTAATATTTTAGGGTACTTTCACACTAGCGTTTTTCATTTCCGGCATAGAGTTCCGTCACAGGGGCTCTATACCGGAAAAGATGTCTTCAGGTCAGTCTTTTTGACTGATTAGGCAAAAGATAAAACCGCAGCATTCTACGGTTTTATCTGTGGCGAAAAAAACGGAAGATTTGCCTGAATGCCGGATTCAGCATTTTCCCCCATAGGAATGTATTAGTGCCGTATCCGGCATTCAAAATACCGGAATGCCGGATCCATCCTTCCGGTTCAACCGTGCGATTTTCACGCATGGTTGCTAGGATGAAAGTCTATTCACTGTATTACTTTCCCTTATAACAACATGGTTATAAGGGAAAATAATAGCATTCTTTAATGCAGAATGCGTAGTAGAAGGTCAATATAATAAACATTGGTGGCGCAGTGCGCCCCCCCAACACCCCAGTATAATAAACATTGGTGGCGCAGTGCGTCCCCCCCAACATAATAAACATTGGTGTTGCAGTGCGCCCCCCTGCCTAGTATAATAAACATATAAACATTGGTGGCGCAGTGCGCCCCCCCCAACACCCCAGTATAATAAACATTGGTGGCGCAGTGCACCCCCCAACACCCCAGTATAATAAACATTGGTGGCGCAGTGCGTCCCCCCCCCAACATAATAAACATTGGTGGCGCAGTGCGCCCCCCCAACACCCCAGTATAATAAACATTGGTGTGCAGTGCGCCCCCCCAACACCCCAGTATAATAAACATTGGTGGCACAGTGCGCCCCCCCCCCCAACATAATAAACATTGGTGGCGCAGTGCGCCCCCCCTCCCTAGTATAATAAACATATAAACATTGGTGGCGCAGTGCGCCCCCCCCCCAACACCCCAGTATAATAAACATTATTGGTGGCGCAGTACGTCCCCCCCAACATAATATACATTGGTGGCGCAGTGCGCCCCCCCTCCCTAGTATAATAAACATATAAACATTGGTGGCGCAGTGCGCCCCCCCCCCCCAACACCCCAGTATAATAAACATTGGTGGCGCAGTGCGCCCCCCCCAACACCCCAGTATAATAAACATTGGTGGCGCAGTGAGCCCCCCTCCCTAGTATAATAAATATATAAACATTGGTGGGCAGTTGCGCCCCCCCCCCCTCCCTAGTATAATAAATATATAAACATTGGTGGGCAGTGCCAATGAGGGTTAAAAAAATAAATAAAAATTAACTCACCTCCTCCAATTGATCGCGTAGCAGCCAGTCTCCTGTTCTTTCTTCAGGACCTGTCAAAGGACCTGTGGTGACATCACTGTGCTCATCACATGATACATCACATGATCCATCACCATGGTAATGGACCATGTGATGGAGCTCAGTGACGTCACCACAGGTCCTGAAGAAAGAACAGGAGACCGGCAGCTGCGCGATCAATTGGAGGAGGTGAGTTAATTTTTATTTTATTTTTTTAACCCTCATTGGCACTGCCCACTGCGCCACCAATGTTTATTATACTGGGGGGGGGGGGCCGCACTCAATGTTTATTATACTGGGGGGGGGCGCCGCACATAATGTTTATTATACTGGGGGGGGCCGCACTCAATGTTTATTATACTGGGGTGTTGGGGGGGGGGGGGCGCCACCAATGAAGATAACTGAGCTGTTAATACAAATACAGGAGGCGGGTGCTGGAATCAAATAGCCGACACCCGACCTCTATGACAGGGAGCTGCGATCAGCGGCAGTTAACCCCTCAGGTGCCGCTCCCTGTCATAGAGGTCGGGTGCCGCTATTTGATTCCGGCACCGCCTCCTGTATTTGTATTAACAGCTCAGTTATCTTCATTGGTGGCGCAGTGGCCACAGCCCCTCCCCCTGTCCCTCTTCTTATTGGCCGCGGCAGCAGGACAGGGGGGAGGGAGAGACTCTTCCACTGCGCTGCTGAGAAGAAGTGAACATGATAGTTCAGCTTCTGTGCCCGCCGCTGTATTCAGAGCTGCGGCGCGGCTCTAGTCGCAAATGGTGACAAGACTGGAGCCCTGGGGCATAACATTAACACATAATGTTATTCTGCGGCGGGCCCCCATCCCGGCCGGGCCCTCGGACCGTGTCTGAAGTGCCCGACCGGTCAGTCCGCCCCTGGGCATAACTATACATTTATGAAAACTAGAACTGCTGGTAACAAGAACCTGTTACATACAAAAATTTACCACGGTAACCAAAAAATCCAGGATAATCACTTTACAGATAAATGCCAGAAGTCTAGCTAGCAAAATGGGGGAGCTGGAGGCTATGGTACTAGAATAACACATAGATGTAGTTGGTGTGGCTGAGACATGGTTTGCATGACTGGGCTGTAAATATTGAGGGTTTTACATTATTTAGGAAAGACCGGGTCAATAGAAAAGGCTGTGGTGTGTGCCTGTATGTGAGAATTGATCTGAAGACAAGTGTGAAAGAGGCAATTGTGCGTGAGGATAGTGAGGATGTGGAAACCTTATGAGTGGAAGTTCAAAGGGATATAAACATTGAATAATACTTGGTGTAATCTATAGACCCCCTAACATCACAGAGGATATAGAAACTCAACTGTACAACCAAATAGAGTGGGCGGCACAGGCTGGTACAGTGGTTATGATGAGAGATTTTAACTTCCCAGACATTGACTGGGGTCATGGTTCTGCCTCAACTGCAAAGGGGAGAAAATTCATCACTTTATGGGCCAGTTTGTAGAAGCTCCCACTAGGGGCGATGCTCTGTTGGACCTGGTAATTTCTAATGATGCAGAGCTTGTTGGTAATGTTAGTGTTCGACAAACACTCGGTACGTAATAGTGACCACAATATAATTATATTCCCCCTAAACTATAAAAGCAGACTCTGTCAGGCAGAGCAAAGACACTGAATTTCTAAAAGGCTAATTTCCCTGGGTTGAGGGCAGCATTTCAGGGTATAGACTGGGAGCAGCTACTGTCACATAATAATACAGAGGATAAATGGGAGAGCTTCAAATCCACATTGAGTAATTGCAGTAAAAAATGTATCCCTTTAGGTAACAAGTATAAACAGCTAAAATTAAACCCCCCATGGCTTACAGCTACTGTAAAAAGCAATAAAAGACAAAAAGAGGGCATTTAAAAAATACAAATCTGAGGGTTCAGCTGTAGCGTTTGAAGATTACAAAGGGCTTAATAAAATCTGCAAAAGGGAGATAAAATTAGCAAAGGTACAAAACGAACAGCAGGTAGCATATACTCAGTGACGACTCTAGGAACAATATATAGGGGGGGCACAAAGATACCATAGTCAAAAATGGGGGGGCAAAAACAAAATAAGTATATATAAATAAGATTACAAAATACGAGAGAATTGCGATATGCAGGGATACATTTATAATAAAACAATTTACTTACAAAACAAGCTATTCAGTCGTCTGCTGTGCCGTCCTCTGCTTGCTTCCGCGGATTCTTTCCCCTTCTTTCTGTCTCGTCAGTGCGCAGGCGTACTGTTATGGTGGATCTGTGGAAGACACACTGTTATGGGGGCATCTGTGGATGACACTTATTATGCCTCTCATTAGCCCTCATTATGCCTCTTATCACCCCCATATCAGCCCTTATGCCTCATTAGCCCTTATTATAAGCCCTTATGCCTCATTAGCCCCCATTATTCCTCTTATTAGCCCCCATTATGCCTCTTATCATCCCCATATCAGCCCCCATGCCTCTCATTAGCCCCCATATCAGCCCTTATGCCTCATTAGCCCCCATTATAAGAAATTATGCCTCATTAGCCCACATTATGCCTCTTATTAGCCCCTATTATAAGCCATTATGCCTCATTAGCCCACATTATTCCTCTTATTAGCCCCCATATGCCTAATTAGCCCCCATTATGTCTCTAATTAGCTCCCATCATGCCTCATTAGCCCCATTATGCCTCATTAGCCCCATATGCCTCAGTAGCCCCCATATGCCTCATTAGCCCCCATATGCCTCCAATTAGCCCCATATGCCTCCAATTAGCTCCCATATGCCTCCAATTAGCCCCAATATGCCTCCAATTAGCCCCCATATGCCTCCAATTAGCCCCCATAGCCCCCAATTAGCCCCCATATGCCTCCAATTAGCCCCCATATGCCTCCAATTAGCCCCCATATGCCTCTAATTAGCCCCATATGCCTCCAATTAGCCCCTATAGCCCCCATATGCCTCCAATTAGCCCCCATATGCCTCCAATTAGCCCCCATAGCCCCCATATGCCTCCAATTAGCCCCCATATGCCTCCAATTAGCCCCCATAGCCCCATATGCCTCCAATTAGCCCCCATATGCCTCCAATTAGCCCCCATATGCCTCTAATTAGCCCCATATGCCTCCAATTAGCCCCTATAGCCCCCATATGCCTCCAATTAGCCCCCATAGCCCCCATATGCCTCCAATTAGCCCCCATATGCCTCCAATTAGCCCCCATATGCCTCCAATTAGCCCCCATAGCCCCCATATGCCTCCAATTAGCCCCCATATGCCTCCAATTAGCCCCCATTATGCCCCCAGCAGCCACATTTTTTATAAAATAAAAAAACACTTACCTCTCCTGCTCCTGGACGGACGCCGCCTGCAATTTTCTCTCTCCTCAGTCGACTGTGCTCTGAACTGGCGCGCACAGCGTGAGGTCACAGAGCGCCCTCACGCTGTGCGCAGCCCTGCACAGCCGACAGCTGAGGACCAGGAAGTGGTAAGTACAGAGCATTTACCGCTTCCTGGTCCTTCGGTACTAATGAGCGCTTCCATAATGGAAGCGGCTCATTAGTATTCACCTGGGAGAATCAGCGGGGGGGCACCAGGGGGGCAAAGAACAACATATTGCCCCCCTCTAGCGACGCCACTAGTCAGACCACACAGTTCTGGGCTCCTGTGAACAAGGCAGACATAGCAGAGCTGGCAACTACAGTACCCTGAAAGATTATCAAAATTAGGGTTATTCACTTTAGAAAAAAGACGACTGAGGGGCGATCTAATTACTATGTATAAATATATCAGGGGTCAGTAAAGAGATCTTTCCCATCATCTATTTATTCCCAAGACTGTAACTGTGACGAGGGGACATCCTCTGCGTCTGGAGGAAAGAAGGTTTGTACACAAACATAGAAAAGGATTCTTTACGGTAAGAGCAGTGAGACTATGGAACTCTCTGCCTGAGGAGTTGGTGATGGTGAGTACAATAAAGGAATTCAAGAGGGGCCTGGATGTATTTCTGGAGTGTAATAATATTACAGGCTATAGCTACTAGAGAGGGGTCGTTGATCCAGGGAGTTATTCTGATTGCCTGATTGGAGTCGGGAAGGAATTTTTATTCCCCTAAAGTGGGGAAAATTGGCTTCTACCTCACAGTTTTTTTTTTTGCCTTCCTCTGGATCAACTTGCAGGATAACAGGCCGAACTGGATGGACAAGTGTCTTTTTTTCGGCCTTATGTACTATGTTACTATGTTACACAAAAAGGCAGAAAAGAAACACAATACTTGGCAGGGCCCTGGTGTTAATTCACACCACAGGAATCCTCGTGTTAATTAATTAAAGCAAAAGTCCACAGAACTCAAAAACATGTCACCTGACAGTCCACAGCAGGCTTTAGGGTGACTGGCTTCCAGCTGGCAGCTCTCCTGCAGCTAGGGTTGCCACCCGTCCGGGATTCACCCGGATAGTCCGGGTTTGTAATCCTGTGCCCGGGTACAAGTCTTTCTTAGACCCGGGCACAGGATTCATTCAAACTGCAGTGTGTCCGATCGCATAAGCTGTCACTCACTGCGGCAGCCGAGTGTCATGCCCCACTCCGACGATGTGCGGAGGTCAGCCAGGATTGCAGCACGAGTCTAGTATTTGTTTTGATGCTGTGCTGGATCCGCCTCGCATCAGGTGCACTGGGTGGAGTCATTAGTTTAAATGGTCTCCAGCTAAGTGCTCTGAGCGGATTATACTGTTCATTATGGTCTGGGAAGTTTGGAGGGAAGGTTGGCTGTTTGTTCCTGCTCTCAGCAGATAAGTGTCTTTTCTTGTTTGGTTGTTTATGTCATCTATCCCATCCAGGTTCTGTGCGAGCAGGCTGCTCCCTTCTCCCCACTTCACCATCTCAGGGAGTTCAGGGTTCTGTTAGTATAGGCTGGAGGACACAGCAAACCTACCTTCAAGGTTTGTCTGTGGGCTGAGCATTGCAGGGAAAGAGGTCAGGGATAAACTAGGAGGTGACCCTTCCCCTGTCTCTCGTCCAGAGCCTGGTTGGTGTGTTATCTGTTAAACTGTGCACGTCTGCTGTGACACCAAGTGATCAGCTGAGCGCAGCGCTCCCTGAGTGACAGACAGTCCCTCCCTCCTCTAGTCTACTCTACACAGTGATGCCAGGCAGCGTGCGCACTGCGCAGCCTCAGAGTCAGTCAGTCAGAGCGCTGCCTGTGTTCACTCACTGTTCAGCAGCTTCAGTTCACTTCAGTCTCCCTCGCTCCTCCTCTGCCTCCCAGTCCCTCCCTCCTTCTCTCTGGTAAGGAAGTCAGGTCCACAGGAAGTGACACTGAGTCACTGACATCCGAGAGAGAGGCAGGGAGCAGAGCTCCGTGGGAGAATTGAAATCATTCTTCTTCTCCAGACTAGTCCTGTCCAGCAGCCTGCCCAAGTAGACAGTAGTGCCCACTGCCCAGCCCTGTGCCCTGCCTGCAGACAGTGCTTGCAGCAGTGGTTTTTCGTTTTTCAACTGTGACCAAGAAGACAGTCCTGAGTCCTGACACCTGTCCTAGTCTGTCACTTCTAAAAAGGTACATTTGAAGTGTGTAATGTAACAGTGTTTAAACAGGTTTCTGATTCTGAATCTGTCAATCATCAGAAAAAACGTTATGTTATGTAGCTGACTGACATTAGTGATGGGCTGATGTCAGCAGTACATAACAGTGTGTTTTAACTCCCTGACCCTGCCTGCCGCCGTTCTCTTAAAATAAAGACTTATAATATGCTAATGAGCCTCTAGGTGCTATGAGGGCGTTGCTGCAGCACCTAGAGGCTCCGTCTTCTCACCCTTTGGCACGCCCATGTCCCGTTTAGTATTCGGTGCAGGCGAGGGATTTACGGGACGAAGAGGAGAACTCGGACGTCAATCAACTGGACATGGGCGTGCCACTGCCAAAGGGTGAATAGACGGAGCCTCTAGGTGCTGCAGCAACGCCCTCATAGCACCTAGAGACTCATTAGCATATTATAAGTCTTTATTTTAATAGAACGGCGGCAGGCAGGGTCAGGGAGTTATGTACTGCTGACATCAGCACATCACTAATGTCAGTCAGCTACATAACATAACGTTTTTTCTGATGACAGAAACCCTTTAATAAAAAATATTAAATGATTGGACGACAACTATCAATAAAATGTATTTTGCACTAACATGAAATTTGGATGTCTGTATTGGATGATATGTATTATTGCACATATAAGATGCCCCCCACAAAACATGTCACTGGTTACCTGTGGCATTTTTTTTATGGGGGCATGTTTTAGGTGCAATACTAACAAGTGCCTTGCCCGCCCCGAGCAAGGCACTTGTTATTATTGCACATAAAATATGCCCCCATAAAAAATGCCACAGGTAACCAGTAACATCTTTTTTGGGGGGGCATCTATTATTTCATTACAAAATATGTGCATAGTGTATACTTCCAAAAAAATATACATACCAAAAAATTGCCGCGAGGTGCTAAAGTGTTCGGGGTTTGGCTTGAAGAAAAGGTGGCAACCCTACCTGCAGCTCTCAGCCTTGCAGTATGGCAGAACTCCTCAGCTCCCAAAACACAGAGCTCCACTATCACCTCGAGGTTCATTCCACACCCAGCTGAGCTGCTGGCTGGGCTTTTAAACCCCAGCCCAAAACCTGGCCTGGACATGGGGAACAGCCACCCACCATGCTCTTTGGCTGCTCCCAATAAGAACCGGCCCAGATTGGCTTTACAGCCACACAAGTAAAACAGTGTCAGCGGGCACCAGCTGCCGCTGACACACAAAATTACCTGTCCTTATCTCACCGAGACAAGGAACCTAGGTGACACGTACCTTCCGTCAATGACGGACCCCTGCTCCTTCCTACATACCTCCTCCCTTTGTTCAACCCTGAGGGGGTGAACACACACCAGACAGTGTACTCGGGACAGGGCATCTGCATTTCCCTGTAACCGGCCTGCCCTGTGTTCTACTGTGAACTTAAAGTTTTGCAGAGACAAGAACCACCTGGTGACCCGAGCATTCCTCTCTTTGGCCTGGCTCATCCACCTGAGAGGGAAGTGATCGGTCACCAGATGGAGCTTCCTCCCCAACAGATAATAGCAGAGAGACTCGAGTGCCCACTTGATATCCAGGCACTCTCTCTCCACTATACTGTACCGGGTCTGCGCTAGAGTGAGCTTACGGCTGAGGAAGACAACGGGATGCTCCTCCCCGTTGACTTCCTGAGACAGTATCGCACCGAGGCCTACTTCGGAGGCATCAGTCTGTACCACAAATTCCCGACTTCAAAGCGGAGAAAGCCTCCTCCGCCTGGTCATTCCAGCGGACTATCACAGACTTCTGTCCCTTTAAGAGCCCTGTCAACGGAGCCGCTAAAGTGGCAAAATGGGGGACAAACCTCATGTAATAGCCCACCATTCCCAGGAACGACTTTACTTGTCTAGAGGTGGCAGGTCGGGGCCAATTCCGTATCGCCTCTATTTTGCTTACTTGGGGTTTAATGACTCAGCGCCCAATGACATACTCAAGGTATTTTGTCTCCTCTAACCCTATCGCACATTTCTTTGGGTTAGCTGTTAGTCCCACCTTTAGAAGGGAGTCTACTACGGCCTGAACTTTGGGCAGGTGACTTTCCCAGTCGGTACTGTGAATGATAATATTGTCCAGGTAAACAGAGGCCTACCGCCGATGTGGACGAAGAACGATATCCATTAGACGTTGGAAAGTGGCGGGGGCGCCATGCAGGCCAAAGGGTAACACCTTATACTGGTACAGCCCTTCTGGTGTAATGAAGCCAGTTTTCTCTTTGGCAGCCTCCGTCAAGGGTACCTGCCAATACCCTTTGGTGAGGTCCAAAACATAAAAATACCTGGCTTGGCCTAATTTCTCAATTAGTTCATCTACCCAAGGCATGGGATATGCATCGAACTTTGATATTTTGTTTAATTTCCGAAAATCATTACAAAATCATAACGTCCCGTCTGGTTTGGGAATTAAGACTATAGGACTGGGCCACTCACTTTTAGACTCCTCAATGGCGTCCAGCCGCAACATGAGCTGCACTTCCTCAGAGATGGCTTTTCGTCGAGCCTTGGGTACTCGGTATGGCTTTAACCGGACTTTTGCCTGAGGCTGAGTGACAATGTCATGTTGGATTACGGAAGTGCGTCCAGGGAGGTCTGACAACACATCCGTGTTCCTATTAACGAACTCCCTGGTCTCCTGAGCCTGTTTAGCGGAGAGGCTGTCAGCAATTTTTATTGTGGCAACCGATTCCCTTGCATCAGACAGAGGAGCCGGAACCTCTTCCCCTAGAAAACCCAGTCGCGGGTTGTCTTCTATACAGGTCTCCCTATCTTTCAAGGGTTTTAGTAAATTAACATGGTAAACCTGCTCCGGCTTTCACCTCCCCGGCTGGTGTACCTTGTAATTTACCTCTCCAATTTTTTCCCGTACCTCGTAGGGCCCCTGCCACCTGGTTAGGAACTTACTGTCCACGGTCGGCACCAGAACCAAAACCTGATCGCCCGGGTTAAAGATCCGGACCCGAGCCTGCCGATTATAGATCCGACTCTGGGCTCACTGAGCGGCCTCCATATGCTCCTGGACAAGAGGCAAAACTGTCTCTATTCGCTGTTGCATCTTGGTAATATATTCAAGGACGCTTTAATGCGGAGTGGGTTGTTGTTCCCATGCCTCTTTGGCTACGTCCAACAAGCCACGAGGATATCTGCCATATAGCAATTCGAAGAGCGAGAACCCAGTAGAGGCCTGGGGCACCTCTCGCACTGCGAACATGAGATAGGGCAGAAGAAGGTCCTAATCCTTCCCATCTTTGGACACCACCCTTTTCACATGGTTTTTAGAGTTTTATTAAACTTTCCACCAGACCGTCCGTTTGTGGATGGTACACGGACGTCCGTAACTTTTTAATATGCAGCAACTTACAGAGTTCCCTCATGACCTTGGACATGAAAGGGGTCCTCTGGTCAGTCAGAACCTCTTTTGGAAGCCCCACTCGGGAGAACATCTCCATTAGCTCCTTAGCCATAAGTCTCGCCGATGTATGTCGCGGTGGCACTGCCTCCGGGTACTGAGTGGCGTAATCAAGGACAACCAAGATGTGTTGGTGTCCCCTAGCGGACTTCGGTACTTGGCCTACTAGGTCCATAGCGATTCCCTCAAATGGTACCTCGATGATCGGGAGAGCTACCAAGGGTCTGCGAAAAAGGTGCTGGGGGCTAGTTGTCTGGCAGGTCGGGAAACACTTACAGAACTCGTCCACCTCTTTTAAACACACTGGGCCAGTAAAACCGTTGTAGTATCCGGTCCTCTTTTGTGCATTCCCAGATGACCCCCGAGAACATACTGGTGGGCAAACTCTAACACGAGTTTGCGATAAGCCTGGGGCACCACCAACTGTTCAATGGATTCACCTTGCAGCTGATTTACCCGATACAACATATTCTGATGAACCACAAAACGGGGGAACACCGACTCTGCCCCTGGTTGTTGTGGTTCACCATCTATTATTAGTACATTTTCCCAGGCTCGGGATAAGGTTGGGTCCCGATGTTGTGCAATACCAAAATTATCCCCGGAGACATGGAGGTCTGCCAGCTCAGGCCCCGGCGGCATGTCCTCCATGTCTCCCACCATTACACTTAGCGGGGTTGTTTCCCCCTCTTCCACCGAAGTGGCGGTCACCGCTACCGCTGGCCCTTCGGACTCAGGTTCCCAGGGTTCTGGTCTTCCCCCATGAGCCGGGCCACTTTGCTAGGGTTACACCTGTCTCATGGGTATCAGTTACTCTCGGAACAGGCCACAGTGCCAGGAAGCCCGGGAAGTCTCTTCCTATTATGAGTTCATAGTGCAGGTTGGTTGCGACAGCCACCTCGTGGGTCCACCTGCCAGAAACCGTGTACAGAGACACTATAGCAGTCCCCATGTATACACATGACTCCGACCTTACGGCCAGTGTACTCAGCGGAGCGTACCAGGGAAGCCCTTACCAGGGTCACAAGACTCCCCGAGTCCAACAGAGCCTCCGCTGGAGTGTCTCCCACCTCAACCTGGCACAGGTGGTTCAGAGACTTTGGAGCACCCACTGTACACAGTTTCGTGGCATACAATGACTGACAGAAGCCATAGTTTGTGTCCATGGGTTCCCCCTGATGTGGACAGTCAGCTCGAACATGGCCAGGCTCCCGACACTGCCAGCAGATTATTGGAGCGGGGTCCACAGGGGGTACATCCCTGGCGGGTTTGGGGGGCACCAGTCGCCGGGGTCGGGGTGGAGAGTTACGGGATTTGACTGCCCCCCTCCCAAACAAACCCCCCTGCAAGTTCCCGGTCGCCTCATAGCGCTCCTCCTAATCGACCATCTCAAGCGCATTACCTGGAGAGACCTGGCCAATCCATTGCTGGAGAGGGGGTGGCAGAGCCCTCCAGAACATATCTTCTAACAACCGGTCCAGCATAGCAGTGGGCCTCAGAACATCAGGCTGCAGCCACTTTTGCAAAAGGTTGAGCAGGTTATAATACTGGGGTCTCACGGGCTCAGCCGGGTTGAACCCCCACTGATTCACCCGCTGGGCCCAGATCAGCACATTCACCCCCAGTCTTGCCAAAATCTCACCCTTTACCTTTGGGTAGTCGGCCGCTTGATCGTCCGGGAAGTCGAAAAACACCCGCTGAGACTCTGATGTCAGGAAAGGGGTGACGACCTTAGCCCACTGGTCCTGGGACAGCCTTTTCCTGGTGGCCATTCTCTCATACATCCCCAGGTAAGTTTCAATGTTATCTGTGGGTGTCATCTTAGGGATCGCTGCATGGACTGCTTTCTGGGCATCGTGGACGCTTGGGGTTGCTCCTGCTGACTGCAAAGCTATCACGTGTTGTAGCAGCAACAGGTTGGTCTCTTGCTGCTGCTTGTTAGCCTCTTGCTGGTGCAGGTTCATCTCTCGCTGCTGCAAATTAGCCTCCATGAGGGCCTTCACAACAGCCTCCATTTTGTCGTGTGACACAGGTTTGAATTTAGCTGGCTTGATAACTGACATACAACCGTGCCCAAAAATGCAAACCAAAAATATTTTGGCGTTCACGCCAGCCTCACTGCGCTTGCCCGCTCCAAACCACTAATTGTAGGGATTTGCTCTGGTAGGCAGGGTAAGCGGACGCAGTACAGAGGCAAGAACACGGTAATAAAGAAAAAGTTAAGTGTTTATTCACACAAAAAGCAACAAAGCAAAAATAACACTGTGCAAAGTCCTTCTGTTAATACACCACATAAAGTCCACAGCACAAACGTTTCACCTGGAAGACTGCTTTGTCTAGGGCAATCCACAGCCGTCCACCGCAGTCTTTAGGGCACCTGATTTTCAGTGTGCGGCTCTCCAGCACGCTACCAACTGGTTGGAACCCAAAAACCTCAGTGCTTCACAGATCCACTATCAAAATGCAGGGTAATCCACACACAGCTGTGACTGCTGGCTGGGTTTTTATTCCCAGCCCAAAACCTGGCCTGGGCATGGGGAACAGCCACCCACCCTGCTCTTTGGCTGCTCCCAATAAGAACCGGCCCGGATTGACTTTACAGCCACACTAAGTAAAACCGTGTCAGCTGTCGCGGCTGACGATGGGGAAAACCCTCAGCCATGCAATGACTGAAGATGGTGGTCACTGCTAGACCAGGACAGGAATCAGGGAGCTGGTCACCTCCTAATACGTCCCTAATTCTGACCCTCACTCCTACCTGTATGAGCCGACCCTGATGGTAGGAGGGCTCATACTCCAGAACCTTGGGGTCCCTACTAGCCCTCAGGGTGGCCCTGAACTAGGAGCAGGGTAAGACGACCTGTTCCTCCTAGATACGGACGAACAGGAGTCTCACTGGCCAAGCTGCAAAGAAAGGGGAACATAAACAGCTTATGGCAATGGCAGGTAAATACAACTAGTAACACCACCTACCTGCCACAGACACACAGCCTGGAACCTATGTACAAGTGCTGCTGTCCACAACAATACTAACGGACACAGCACACACCACACATCACACAGGAACCCAGGAAACCATAGCTGCAATAAACACAGAGACCAAAGAAACATCTTCATACATCCGACATAAACTTATGACCACAAGGGTGGCCCTCACTGGAGAGATGGTATATAACCAGGAGGATGACTCCAGCTAACCATGGCTGAAGTACCCCTCAGACTTCTGGCTTCCAGCAGGAGCTAAATAGGCCAAGTAGCCACACCCACGCACACACAAGGAAAGGAGTTAACCATTCCATCACCAAACCAGGAAAGTGTCACTTAAAGGGAAATGCACACACAACTAAATCCCGTGCATACCAAACGTAGACAGTGAACACATTCAACCACATGTTGCCAGAGGCAACCGCATGCTATGACAGCGAGCAGCCTAGCGACCAGCTCCGGCTGCTACACTGCCAACCACAACATGTTGCCAGCGGCAACCACACGTGAGGCAACAAACACAGAGCCCTCACCTGTGATTGAGAACAAAGAAGAAACCGCTGACAAGTGCATGCGCCCAAAGAGTCACGACCATAACCATGGTCGTGACACCAGCACGGAGGCCAACTCATCCTACAAGAAAACCCCCCTGTACGGGGTCGCTATTAACCAGATCACTCAAATCCATCAGACATCACAGAACCGGGGGTTCATAAGGAATTATGAATTGCCTGTCCATCACAGGCATAAACCAGTTATATAACTGCCACACAGGGGCCCAGAAAGACCTGCCCCTGGTTGTAGTTTGGTGGTAGGATGCCAGGAAGGGGAGATACAGACATCTCCCAGCAGAAACCTAATAACAGCACCATGTTTGGTCTCCACCTGTAGCCGGAACCCAGGCGGATCCGTTGGTCCCAGAACCATCTCCCTGTGACACTCTGGTCTGGAGCTATGGTTTTTGTAGGTCTTTTAGCTGCCAGGACAAGGAAGGGAGGGTGGACTCCTCTTAGAGGGAGGGGAGTGACCGACTATAGGTGAAAAGGCCCATGCAGGCCAGAGGCCGAAGTAACATGTTTGGAGGGACCGTGGACAAACTGCTGACATCACTGCCCCCATGTGACTACAGCCAAGCATTACAGCAACCCAGAACTCATCATAACCGAAAGGACGACTCATCCATCAGGTAACTGACCCTTGCTCTGTTTAACTCTGTTGTTTCATACCACCTGGATTTGCACATCCGACCACTGTATATATTCTCTGTGTGTATCGTGTATTGTCTAGTGCGCCCTTAAGGCAATTAAATATATAATTTAATCTTGTGCTGTCCTTGTATTTCGATCACGAATCCCCACGTCCGTGTTTCGGCATAGTTATAATGGTACTGCAGGTTGGTTTCTCACCCTATATAATCCATTCACCGGACCGGGCTTATATCAAACGAGGAACTGGTGGCAGTCTACCAGGCTGAGAAAGCTCTGTTTCACTGGGGCAGTGAAAAGGCTCTCTCAGCTTGTCAGGGTTGTGGGCGAGTGTGGAGTTACGCTGGAGTCCGCGAAGACCACTGCCTCTCACCTCCCTGCCTCTCTGTGCCCGTGTGGACAGGAGGCGTCTGTGTAAACTGTATCAAGCCGACCTTACGTGCTCCCGGGGAGCGCATATTGTCACGTCTTGGAAGCCAGTGACTAAACTGTAGCTCGTGAGTTCGACGTAGTTGACGTCAGGCGGGGCCGCTAGGTGCGGTATTCGTCACATATTATACTTCTAAAACTTTTTTCTTTGCTTGTTTAGTATTTATTTTTGGTGTTGGAGCAATTATGAATCTAAAGAGGTTGTCCGGTTCCAAAATAAATAAAAAATGTATGTGCTCCTAACACCCCCCACCATGCATACATATGCCTCCAATACCTGTTTTTCATGTCTGAGTTTTCCTTCCCCCTGGAAGACATCAAATTATCCTGGCAGATCTGTTTACTTCTTCTAGTTTTGTTGAATACATAACTTTATTGATACACAAGCCTGGCTGCACTGCACTGCACAGATATGAGTCACAGGCTGGCCACGCCCTCCACTCTGCTCTGCCTGCAGACATTTCTACACCCAGACATGAATCTACAGTACTTCTCACTCAGTGTCTAAATCCCATTACTGACTGTCCACAGGCTCTGCCCTCACCATCTCCAGAGTGTAATTAACAGCTGGAATCAGCAAGCACATCCAAACACATCTGTATCTAATCCTAACATGTATGTGTGCGATACTTCCTGCTGGTGTGTATCTAATCCCATCTTCTATTATACAGCCTGCTGAGCGGTGTATATAATTCCATTTTGTATGATACAGCCTGCTGAGCTGTCTATCTAAACCCTTATGCATACTACCGTATCCATGTATCCGCTAAATAAGGATACTGTCCGTGTGCGACCCGCATTTTTTTTTTGCAGTCCCATTGATTTCTATGAATTTCAGGTCTGCATTATGAGGACCAGAATAAGACATGTTCTTTTTTTTGCAGAACTGACATACAGATGTAGAAAACACATGGACTTCACCAGCGTGCATTCCACATCCATATATCAGTACAGCAAAAGATAGAACATGTCTTATTCTGGTCCTCATAATGCAGATCTAAAACCCATAGAACTCAATAGCTCTGGAAAAAAAATGCACATCTCACACAGACAGTATCCTTATTTAGCAGATCTGCTATTTGGAGAAAGCAGAACGGATACGGTCCCGTGCATGAGGCCTGATTTTATCTTTTTTGGCCCTGACTGCTGAAGGGTTTATCTTGGGCCAACATATGTGATACACGTGAGATAAGACCATGATCAGCCTGGGAAACACAGTCCGCGTGCCGCCACCTCTCCCAGGCCGACCACACTCTCCTGACTAAACTAACAATATGACAGTAATGTATGATACAGCCAGTCTCTTATCTGGTCAGGGGAGCCGAGGTTGGCCTGGAAATTGTGGCTGACACATGGACTGAGACATGGATTCCTGGGCCGATCACAGTAGTTTGCATGATCTCTATCACTCATACTGAGCGGCCCTAACAGTGTCATCCACAGTGTCACCATAACAGTGTCATCCACAGTGTCCCCATAACAGTGTCATCCACAGTGTCCCCATAACAGTGTCATCCCAATGTCCCCATAACAGTGTCCCCATAACAGTGTCATCCACAGTGTCCCCATAACAGTGTCATCCACAGTGTCCCCATAACAGTGTCATCCACAGTGTCCCCATAACAGTGTCATCCACAGTGTCCCCATAACAGTGTCATCCACAGTGTCCCCATAACAGTGTCATCCATAGTGTCCCCATAACAGTGTCATCCACAGTGCACCCATAACAGTGCCATCTAGAGCACCCTCATAACAGTATCACTGTTATGGGGTCACTGTAGATGTTATCTACACTTCCCTACAACAGTGCCATCTACATTCCCCTATAACAGTGCCATTCACAGTGCCCCCATGTGCCACCCACAATGCCCATAATGACATCCACAGTGCCCCCAAAGTGCCCCTTGTGCCTTCCACAGTGCCACCAAAGTGCTCCCATGTGCCATTCACAGTGCCCATGTGCCATCAATAGTGCCCCCTAATGACATCCACAGTGCCCCCATGTGCCATACACAGTGCCCCCAAAGTGCCCATGTGCCATCCATAGTGCCCCTAATGGCATCCACAGCGCCCCCAAAGTGCCATCCACATTGCCCCCAAGGGCACCTATGTGCCATCCAAAGTGCTCCCCATGTGCCATCCACAGCTCCCCTAGTGACCTCCACAGCATAGCTATCAGCCTCTGTGGCTGATCGCTATGCTGTCACTCATGTACAGCGCTTACATTGCGCTGTACATGAGTCAGCACATGGAAGCCTGCACACTCAGAAGACGGCATGCGCAGTAGTGTGCAAGCGACGGGACCAAGGAAGGCCAGCAGGAGACGGTGACGTCAGTGATGACGTTCCGTCTCCTGCCTCAGGCAGGAAAAGAAGAAGACGACGCTGGATCGGAAGACTTGAAAATGCTTCAGGAGCGGTCATGTGACTGTGAAGAGTATCATAGTCTGTGCTGTGGAGGGTAAATATTGGTGTAATAACCTTCCCTCCAAAGGTAATGAAGATGGGCAATTTTCAAGTAGGGGCCAGAGAACCTCTTTAATATAAAATTAAATTAAATATGAAAATTAAATTAAATATGCATTTTAGCCATTATACTATTATATATGTATTAGATGATTTTACAGTCTTTTTGTGATATACTATATAAATTATAACTTTTTTGAGTATTCATATAATAATTTGCATATATTTTATATAATTACACTTTATAATTACAAATTTACAGAAAATTTTGAAAAACTCACAATCTTCTGTTCATAAATACTTGTTTAGGTTTAGTTTCTTCTTTCTCTGGCACACACATAATATATGCACTTAATTGTTGATGCTTTTCTTTTTATTCTTATTTCCTGTGGGTGCTTTGTATTGAAGTTACCTCTGGTGCCTGCACTGATGTATTTCTTAGGCTAGTCACTGCATTACAGTTCCTATTCATTCGTGCATGCTTCCTGCACAGACACATTGCATTAAATAGATTCTGTGCATTCCCACACACTTTTTCTTTACTACATATCTGAGTGTCTAGCACCTGTGCTGCTCTATCTTCGAAGCTGTTCTGTATATTACTGGAATTCCTGCATATCGCACATGTCTGATATACAGGTGCTTACGCTATAGCCTACTAGGCAATCAAAAATGGACAGGTGACGAATATTCTACAAAATATTCGCGAAATATCACAAATTCGAATATGACCCCTGCCGCTCATCCTGGTAGTGTAGCTCACCAACGGGAACATAACTTATTTTTTTTTGGGGGTTGTGTTTTCAGGTCTTGTGATCATACATTATACTGTACTTTAATCCAGTGATGCCCAACCTACAGCCCGCGGGCCAAATCCGGCCCGTGAAGCTGTGTCATGCGGCCCATGCAGTGACTGAAGGCAGAGCTTGCGGCGCTGTCAGCTATTCAGGAGGTGCAGTGCCGCCGGCATCAGGCAGCGAACTATGAGTGAGAGCGCATTTCGGCCGGCCATTGCCAGTTGAATCATTAACTGAATGGCTCAGGCGGGATGAGCGCAGCCATCAGTGACAGAGACAGAGGAGGGGAGGTCACGTGGGAAGCGCCGCAGTAGGGGGATCAGCCTATGAAGTAGCGTGCGTGCTCTGAGTCAGGGAGTGTGCGCGCACCTATGTCACTCACTTCTGTGCTCGCCGCCGGCCGCAGCTCATCCTACTCCAGGTAGGAAAAAATGTTCCATCTTTGCAGCCGCTCACTCGCTGTGTGCCTTGTAGTGAATTGAAGTGACCACCAGTGTTGTGTGTCACAGACAGTGTGTGTGCAAATATACACTATAGCCGAGCTGAACCTGCTGCTGCTTCAGTTAAAAAAATAATAATAAATAGCACCCACTGTGGTGTGTGTGTGTGTGTGTCAGGGCATATTTCTGTGAAGGGGGCATAACTACTACAAAGGGACACAGAGGGCATTATTACTATTAAGGGGGCACGATGGGCATTATTACTATGGAGGGGGCACAATGGGCATTATTACTGTGAAGGGGGCACAGAGGGCATTACTACTACAAAATATCCAGATGTGCCCCCTTCACAGTGGTAATACCCAGATGGGCCCCCTTTCACAGGGGTAATGCCCAGATGTGCCCCCTTCACAGGGGTAATGCCCAGATATTTGCCCCTTTACAGTAGTAATGCTCATATGTGCCCCCTCACAGTGTTTGTATTTCTTTCTGGCAAAGCTATCTGGTTCTGGCCCGCAAAATGTATACCATGTCTAGTGCGGCCCTCAGATGAGAAATGGTTGGGCACCACTGCTTTAATCTATAAGATTTTTTACCTTTATGTATATCACAGCCTTCAATTTATCTTTTTAATGTTCCTCCATTTTCACTGGGCCATAAGTGGGAAGTTGCTTTTACATCTGCTCATTGCAGCCAGATGTTTGATTGCTCAAGTTGGACAACAGTCTCCTTCTTCCTTCAATATGCTAGGGTTAAAGAAGTCATGAGTATCAAACATTTTTGTTAATCAACAAAATAGAGTTGTTTCATGCTGTCTGGTTGATTTGGGACACCTACTGGATTCCTTGGTGTTTATAAATTTTCTCATGACACATTATACTTCATGTTAGTGGTAAATATGAGTTGATGTTTTACCTTTAGTTAAAAAAAATTACAAATGTACAGAATATTTGGAAAAACACTCAATTAAAAAAAAAAATTATTTGCATTTAAGACTGTAAAGTAACATGAATTTAAAAGATTTGACAATGAATGAGCTTACGCAGAGTAAGTGAGTAAATGTATTTACTAAGTGTGATACATCAAGTACTGTGTCAGTTAATAATGAATAAGTATTGTACCTAGTGTGTTCAAATAGATGTGTGTCTAGCACTAAGGATATGAAGGTGTTAGGAAAATATCCCTATTGAAATAGTTCTGATCTCTAGAGTGTGAGAAGATATGTTGATTAAGTATTTTCTGGTATATGTATAAAGTTGAAGGTTAGAGAACAAATGTGTCCTTGAAGAATGCCCTACTTTTAAACAAGGGTTGGTGTGTCTGGGCTGTTAAGGGATATAGACTCACACAAATAGTGGTATTTTATGGCCCGATCCATCACCCTCCTAGTCTGATTATATAGCTCTGTTTTTCTCTTCCTTTGCCGAAGTCTCTAGAAAGTTGGATGAATTCTTCAGAGTTAAGAGTCAGGAAAGGGTGGCTGACTGCTTCAGTGGGCTGATCCCATCCCTCAGCCTTAAAGGGGTTGTCTCACTTGGCACAATGATAGTTATGTTCAATATAACCCCATAATAAACAACTTACTAATATACTTCATGATTCAAGACTGCCTTCTCCCCTAGATAATCTTGTAGTCCTTTAGAGCATGCCATTGTCAGGGGTTACGGCCAACGCTGCAATCCATCAGTGGTGGCTGCGTCTTATCATTAGGAAATTCAGCACTGGCTTGTATGGTGGCCGGGATCACGGGAGCGAGCTCTCATAGTTGCACATGCGCACTAGCTCTCTTCTGTCCCAGCCACCTCCTGTGTGCTGTTGAAAATCTCCTGGCAATGTCAGAAGGCTCAGAGTTGTTCAACCCAAGAAAAAGCATTTCCAGGCATGGGGGTGAACAAACTACTTCATATCCGGGATCTAGGCTGTCATTTGTGATAGATGACAGCTGTTCACTGCTGCTTGGCCTGCTTTTAACTTTGTAATATAGTATGCCCTTTCACTCGTAGCCAGGGGAGCTAGCATGCACAGTCAAGCTGTGGGCTTTATTACAGTGATGCCTGTGCCATCAATCAAGTGAAGTATGACTGCCCCCAGAATTAACTGAAAGTGCACAGATAAAGATCCAGTCTGTGGTCAAATTGTAAAGTGAGACAACCCCTTTAACAGAGAGCACTTGCTAAGAGACTCCATTGAAGACTTCATCCTAGCTATGATGTACAGTTGCAAGAAAAAGTATGTGAACCCTTTGGAATGATATGGATTTCTGCACAAACTGGTCATAAAATGTGATCTGATCTTCATCTAAGTCACAAACAATAGACAATCACAGTCTGCTTAAACTAATAACACACAAAGAATTAAATGTTACCATGTTTTTATTGAACACACCATGTAAAAATTCACAGAGCAGGTGGAAAAAGTATGTGAACCCCTAGACTAATGACATCTCCAAGAGCTAATTGGAGTGAGGTGTCATCCAACTGGAGTCCAATCACTGAGATGAGATTGGAGGTGTTGGTTACAGCTGCCCTGCCCTATAAAAAACACACACCAGTTCTGGGTTTGCTTTTCACAAGAAGCATTGCCTGATGTGAATGATGCCTCGCACAAAAGAGCTCTCAGAAGACCTACGATTTAGAATTGTTGACTTGCATAAAGCTGGAAAGGGTTAAAAAAGATCTCCAAAAACCTTGCTGTTCATCAGTCCACGGTAAGACAAATTGTCTATAAATGGAGGAAGTTCAACACTGCTGCTACTCTCCCTAGGAGTGGCTGTCCTGTAAAGATGACTGCAAGAGCACAGCGCAGACTGCTCAATGAGGTGAAGAAGAATCCTAGAGTGTCAGCTAAAGACTTACAAAAGTCTCTGGCATATGCTAACATCCCTGTTAGCGAATCTACGATACATAAAACACTAAACAAGAATGGATTTCATGGGAGGATACCACAGAGGAAGCCACTGCTGTCCAAAAAAAACATTGCTGCACGTTTACAGTTTGCATAAGAGCACCTGGATGTTCCACAGCAGTACTGGCAAAATATTCTGTGGACAGATGAAACCAAAGTTGAGGTGTTTGGAAGAAACACACAACACTATGTGTGGAGAAAAAGAGGCACAGCACACCAACATCAAAACCTCATCCCAACTGTGAAGTATGGTGGTGGGGGCATCATGGTTTGGGGCTGCTTTGCTGCGTCAGGGCCTGGACAGATTGCTATTATCGAAGGAAAAATGAATTCCCAAGTTTATCAATACATTTTGCAGGAGAACTTGAGGCCATCTGTCCACCAGTTGAAGCTCAACAGAAGATGGGTGTTGCAACAGGACAACGACCCAAAGCATAGAAGTAAATCAACAACAGAATGGCTTAAACAGAAGAAAATATGCCTTCTGGAGTGGCCCAGTCAGAGTCCTGACCTCAACCCGATTGAGATGCTGTGGCATGACCTCAAGAAAGCGATTCACACCAGACATCCCAAGAATATTGCTAAACTGAAACAGTTCTATAAAGAGGAATGGTCAAGAATTACTCCTGACCGTTGTGCACATCTGATCTGCAACTACAGGAAAAGTTTGGTTGAAGTTATTGCTGCCAAAGGAGGTTCAACCAGTTATTAAATCCAAGGGTTCACATACTTTTTCCACCTGCACTGTGAATGTTTACATGGTTTGTTCAATAAAAACATGGTAACATTAAATTTTTTGTGTGTTATTAGTTTAAGCAGACTGTGATTGTCTATTGTTGTGACTTAGATGAAGAACAGATCACATGCTATGACCAATATGTGCAGAAATCCATATCATTCCAAAGGGTTCACATACTTTTTCTTGCCACTGTAAGTATTGATTTGCCCTATCATGTGTTATAACGTGGTAGACAGCCATGTATTATAGCATGACTGACAAAGTCTCACCCCATATTTCATGTTGCATATTTAGGCTAGTGCTAATTATTTGCTTTTTATTATTCTGTATGTGATTTGCGTTATCGTATATTTAATCACACTTAGTAAATATAGTTATTCACTTAGCCTGCGTAAGCTTAATTTTCAAGTGTTTTGAATTCACGTTACGTTACAAAGACAGATAGTGATACTTCATAAAATAGTTATTAATTAACATTCACAGCCTACTTTATGTTGGAATCCTTTTGTAAATGTAATTAAATTTTTTTAGAACATCAGAATGCTTAGCATTTTAGAAGCAATTTTCAAGAAAATTTCTAAAACTGACTTTAAGGATCGATTCACTTATGAAGTAGCTTTGAGGGACTAGCATAATAGAAACCACTCATATATGACATTTTAGAAAATAAATTCCTCAAATTATTCAAAACCCCCTTTAAGTGTTCCACAAGAATTAAAGAAAAATGGAGGTAGATTTCCATTTTAATAAATTTTTCCTGTAATACATCAAGGGTCAACAACAAAACAAACATCAATATTTATTAATAAATACAATTCTAGAGAAGCTCCACCAGCAAACTACTGGAGCCCAGCCTATCAGTTACCAGCTGACCAAAATAGAAATGAAATCAATAATAAATTAGGCTGGCTCACAGTATATTTGCATACACAAAATGTATTAACCCAATAAATGTATTAATAAAAATATTAAAATAATAAAATCAAAATCAATTAGTACATGACCTTATTCCATATTATCATATACACATATAGATAAATATAATGCGGAGCTCACTCATGTATCTATAAAACTGGAGTACTCCAATATATGTCACCTTTTTGCCTTCAGATATTATCGATTTTCTCCCATATGCAGGTTATTTCATCAAATATTTAAAATTGATACTATAAACAATCGTATAACTAATGTGCAGTTTTAGACTAATCCTCTTTCCTTTATATTCCCTCCCATACTGCCTCACTTTGCGGTTTATACTACTTCCTGGATTGAAGTGTTCACTGCTGGAGACTTCTGTTGCTGCTTGTTCAGATAAGTCCTTTCATGTATTGTGTTTCCTTGCTGGCTTGATTCTAGGTGACCCTGACTCCCTCCGTATTAAGTGCAGGGAGCCGGTGGTCGTGTCCCCTCACTATTATAGGGTTTTCAGGTGTCACACAGTCTAGGTATGAGGGCATGCAATCGTCTATCTCTGAGACCCTTGTATGTGCTTAGCAGTCAGGGTGAGCTCTTAGGGTTTTATAGGGGTCACCATTATGCTCCTTAGTTTGGGATCAAGCCAGTCCAATGTTTATCCATAACTTCCAGCTATCTGCAACATCATCCGTGACATTATAAACCGCCATTACCGTCTTAAGCATGGATCCGGTTTCAGCCTTGATTGACCGCATGCAAGGTCTTTCACTGGAGGTAGCAGATCTTTGTAAAACTGTGTCTCAGTTTCAGGTGGCCGGTTCTGCTTGCGTTCATGGAGTTTGTTCCGAGCCTAAGATCTCGCTTCCGGATACGTTCTCCGGGGGTAGTAAGAATTTTGTTTGCTTTAGAGAGGCTTGCAAACTCCATTTTCGCCTACTTCCTCATTCCTCTGGTGATGAGGAGCAGAGGGTGGGGATCATCATCTCGCTGCTCAGGGATAACGCTCAGTCTTGGGCCCTTTCGCTGCCGGTGGAGGCACGGCCCCTCCGATTGGTGGATGAATTTTTTGTAGCCCTGGGGCAGATATATGATGACCCAGATCGTATTGCTCTGGCTGAATCTAAACTGCGTCTTTTATGCCAGGGTAAACAGTCCGCAGAGATATATTGTTCTGAATTTCAGAGATGGGCAGCTGATACTGGTTGGAATGATGCTGCACTCCGAAGTCAATTTTGCCATGGTCTTTCGGAGGGATTGAAAGATGCATTTGCCTTTCATGAGAGACCTGCCTCGTTGGAGTCTGCCATGTCTCGAGCTGTTCGTATTGACAGGCGTCTTAGAGAGAGATGAGAGATCATTCCTTCCTGTCATATTCAGTCCATGGACAGTGGGGCGGTCTCATTCAGTGCACAGGGGCCTCAGTCTCTCTCAATCCCCTCTGAGCAGGAGGCCATGCAGCTGGGTTTGCTTGCCTCTGATAGTAGAGGATTCAGCTCTCAGAGGAGGGTTTGTTTCTGTTGTGGAGGTATAAATCATTTGGCAAATGTTTGCCCCTCTAGGAGATTCAGGGAGTTTTCTGAGGGTAATAAAGAAACAAAAGAAAAAAACCCTCTAAAAACTTTCCATCTGTTACTATTGGCAAGGTTGATGCGGAAATTGAAGGTTTACCGTTTGCTTGTAGTTCCCGTTTTGTCCTACCTGCCAGGGTGGCGCTAGATAGCAAGAACATTGTGAGATTTTTGTAGATAGTGGAGCAGCTGTCAATCTCATTGATAATCAATTTGCTATAACACATGGTTTCCAGGTATGCACTTTGGGAAAGGATATACCTGTTTTTGCTATCGATTCCGCTCCACTTTCTCAAAAATCGTTAAAGGGCATAGTTCACAATATCTGTTTGACTGTGGGTGATGCTCATGTTGAGGATATGTCATGTTTCGTCCTAAGCAGATTACCTACTCCTCTAGTGTTGGGGCTACCTGGCTCACTAAACATAACCCCACCATTGATTGGCAAGCAAGGCAAATAAATGGTTGGAGTGACTTTTGCAGAGAGAATTGCCTCACGGTGTCTCTTTCTACCAAGACTGTACCATCTTTTCTCTCTGAATTTTCAGATGTGTTTTCAGAGAGTGGTGTCCAGGAGCTGCCCCCTCAGCGGGAGTACGATTGCCCTATCGATCTCATCCCAGGAGCCAAGCTGCCAAAATCACGTTTATATAATCTCTCCCAACCTGAAAGAGTCGCTATGCGTACTTATATCTCTGAGAGCCTGAGAAAGGGACACATCCGACCCTCGAAGTCACCTGTTGCCGCTGGTTTTTTTTTTTGTTAAGAAAAAAGATGGTTCTTTAAGACCATGTCTGGATTTCAGGGAGCTGAACTGTATCACAATTTGTGACCCTTATCCACTTCCTCTGATCACGGACCTGTTTAACCAGATTGTTGGGGCTAAAGTTTTTTCTAAGTTGGATTTAAGAGGGGCATACAACCTAGTCAGGGTCAGGGAAGGGGACGAATGGAAGACGGGCTTCAATACCCCTGAGGACCATTTCGAGAATTTGGTTATGCCCTTTGGTTTGATGAATGCTCCAGCCGTCTTCCAACATTTTGTGAACAGCATTTTTTATCATTTAATGGGGAAATTTGTACTGGTGTATCTAGATGACATTTAGATTTTTTCTCCTGATTTCAAAACTCATAGGGACCACCTACGTCAGCTCTTGCTGATTCTGCGGGAGAATAAATTGTACGCTAAACTGGAAAAATGTGTGTTTGTGGTTCCAGAAATTCAATTTATGGGTTTTCTTCTCTCCGCTTCTGGTTTTCGCATGGACCCTGAGAAGGTCAGCGCTGTGCTTGATTGGGAGCTTCCTCAGAATCAGAAGGCGCTGATGAGGTTTTTGGGTTTTGCCAATTATTACCGGAAGTTAATTTAGAATTATTCCTCTGTTGTTAAGCCACTCACTGATATGACTAAAAAGGGGGTAGATTTTTCCTCCTGGTCGGTAGATGCGCTTAAGGCCTTTTCTAGTATCAAAAAGAGTTTTGCTTCCGCTCCCATCTTGGTACAACCTGATGTCTCTCTGCCTTTCATTGTTGAGGTGGACGCTTCTGAGGTGGGTGTGGGTGCGGTCTTGTCTCAGGGTCCCTCTCCTGCCAAATGGCGACCGTGTGCCTTTTTCTCAAGGAAACTCTCCTCCGCAGAGAGAAATTACGATGAGGGTTTTGTGGCAGCCTGCGAGACCTGCGCTCGTGCCAAGGTCCCTCATTCACGGCCATCGGGTTCTCTCCTCCCGTTACCCATTCCTTCCCGTCCTTGGACGCATCTGTCCATGGACTTCATTACGGACCTGCCTCGTTCCTCGGGGAAGACTGTGATTCTGGTAGTAGTGGACCGTTTTAGCAAAATGGCGCAATTCATTCCCTTTCCTGGGTTACCCAATGCTAAAACGCTGGCGCAAGCATTTGTTGATCACATTGTCAAATTGCATGGCATTCCTTCAGACATAGTTTCAGATAGGGGCACGCAGTTTGTTTCCAGATTCTGGAAGGCCTTCTGTTCTCGCTTGGGGGTTCGGTTATCGTTCTCTTCTGCTTTTCACCCGCAGTCGAATGGCCAGACCGAACGCGTCAATCAGAATCTGGAGACATATCTGCGCTGTTTTGTGGCAGAGAATCAGGTGGATTGGTGTTCTTTTTTGTCCCTTGCTGAGTTTGCTTTAAATAACCGTCGCCAGGAGTCCTCGGATAAGTCACCATTTTTTGGTGCATATGGGTTTCATCCGCAGTTTGGGACATTCTCTGGAGAGGGGTCTTCTGGTTTACCTGATGAGGAGAGATTTTCCTTGTCTTTGTCATTTATTTGACAAAAGATTCAGGGTAATCTGAAGAGGATGAGTGAGAGATATAAGCGTGTGGCGGATAAGAGACGTGTGCCTGGTCCGGACCTGAATGTGGGTGATCTGGTGTGGTTGTCTACAAAGAATATCAAACTGAAGGTTCCCTACTGGAAGTTGGGTCCTAAGTTTATTGGGCCTTACAAGATCTTGTCCATCATCAATCTCGTTACCTTCCGTCTTGATCTTCCTCAGACTTGGAATATCCATAATGATTTTCACAGGTCCCTATTAAAACCGTATGTCTAACCCACTGTACCCTCCTCTTTGCCTCCTCCTCCGATTGTTGTTGATGGTAATCTTGAATTTCAGGTCTCTAGGATTGTGGATTCTCGCATTATCCGCGGTTCTCTCCAGTACCTCGTTCATTGGGAGGGTTATGGTCCTGAGGAGAGGATGTGGGTCCCAGTGGCGGACATTAAGGCCACTTGTCTTATCTTTCCATAGGTCCCATCCTGAGAAGGTGGGCTCTGAGTTTCTGGAGTCCACTCGTAGAGGGAGGGGTTCTGTCACCGCCAGCTCTCTGAGAAGCTCTGGCAGACGTTCTTCTGTACCTCTTGCATGATGTTCTTTGTTTTGGTTTCACTTTGTCATCTCTTTTCCTTCTCCCAGCTGTCATCTATTTACACTGATTGCCTCCCTTTATATTCCCTCCCATACTGCCTCACTTTGCGGTTTATACTACTTCCTGGATTGTGTTCACTGCTAGAGGCTGCAACTGCTGTGTTTCCGTGCTGGCTTGATTCTTGGTGACCCTGACTCCCTCCGTATTAAGTGCAGGGAGTCGGTGGTCGTGTCCCCTCACTATTATAGGGTTTTCAGGTGTCACACAGTCTAGATATGAGGGCATGCATTTATCTATCATAAAGATCTTTGCATGGGCATAGCAGTCAGGGAGAGCTCTAGGGGTTTTATAGGGCTCACCCATATGTTCCTTAGTTTGGGATCAAGTCAGTCGGATGTTTATTTATAACTTCCAGTTTTCTGCAACACCATCCGTGACAACCCATTGGAATCCCATGATCGCGTTGCTGGGAGCAAATGGGGTGAGAGAGAGTGCTGCCTCCCCCTGAAAACTTCTTAGATGCCGTAGTCAACATTGACTGCGCCATCTAAGGGGTTAATCTGCCAGCATTGAAGTTTTCAGTAATGCCGGCGGATGCAGCCTGGCCTGTAACGCTGATCGGGAAGCACGGCTCCTGTGCCCACCCGATCAGCATGCCATACGTGTACATCAAAGGTTGGGAAGTCAATTCCGTCTGCGCCTTGTACAGTCATGGCCAAAAGTGAGAATGACACAAATATTAGTTTTCACAAAGTTTGCTGCTAAACTGCTTTTAGATCTTTGTTTCAGTTGTTTCTGTGATGTAGTGAAATATAATTACACGCACTTCATAAGTTTCAAAGGCTTTTATCGACAATTACATGACATTTATGCAGAGTCAGTATTTGCAGTGTTGGC
Source organism: Bufo bufo (assembly GCF_905171765.1). Lineage (NCBI taxonomy): Eukaryota > Metazoa > Chordata > Amphibia > Anura > Bufonidae > Bufo > Bufo bufo. The sequence continues at coordinate 274,799,729 of NC_053393.1, forward strand.
CCTTCTTTTTCAGGACCTCTGCAATTCGACTGGGCATGCTCTCAATCAACTTCTGGGCCAATTCCTGACTGATAGCAACCCATTCTTTCATAATCACTTCTTGGAGTTTGTCAGAATTAGTGGGTTTTTGTTTGTCCACCCGCCTCTTGAGGATTGACCACAAGTTCTCAATGGGATTAAGATCTGGGGAGTTTTCAGGTCATGGACCCAAAATGTCAACGTTTTGGTCCCAGATCCACTTAGTTATCACTTTTGCCTTATGGCACGGTGCTCCATCGTGCTGGAAAATGCATTGTTCTTCACCAAACTGTTGTTGGATTGTTGGAAGAAGTTGCTGTAGGAGGGTGTTTTGGTACCATTCTTTATTCATGGCTGTGTTTTTGGGCAAAATTGTGAGCCCACTCCCTTGGATGAGAAGCAACCCCACACATGAATGGTCTCAGGATGGTTTACTGTTGGCATGACACAGGACTGATGGTAGCGCTCACCTTTTCTTCTCCGGACAAGCCTTTTTCCAGATGCCCCAAACAATCGGAAAGAGGCTTCATTGGAGAATATGACTTTGCCCCAGTCCTCAACAGTCCATTCACCATACTTTCTGCAGAAGATCAATCTGTCCCTGATGTTTTTTTTTGAGAGAAGTGGCTTCTTTGCTGCCCTTCTTGACACCAGGCCATCTTCCAAAAGTCTTCGCCTCACTGTGCGTGCAGATGCGCTCACACCTGCCTGCTGCCATTCCTGAGCAAGCTCTGCACTGGTGGCACTCCGATCCCACAGCTTAATCCTCTTTAGGAGACGATCCTGGCGCTTGCTGGACTTTCTTGGATGCCCTGAAGCCTTCTTAACAAAAATTGAACCTCTTTCTTTGAAGTTCTTGATGATCCTATAAATTGTTGATTGAGATGCAATCTTAGTAGCCACAATATCCTTGCCTGTGAATCCATTTTTATGCAACGCAATGATGGCTGCACGCATTTCTTTGCAGGTCACCATGGTTAACAATGGAAGACCAATGATTTCAAGCATCACCCTCCTTTTAACATGTCAAGTCTGCCATTTTAACCCAATCAGCCTGACATAATGATCTCCAGCCTTGTGCTCGTCAACATGCTCACCTGAGCTAAGACGATTACTGAAATGATCTCAGCTGGTCCTTTAATGACAGCAATGAAATGCAGTGGAAAGGTTTTTTTGGGATTAAGTAAATTTTCATGGCAAAGAAGGACTATGCAATTCATCTGATCACTCTTCATAACATTCTGGAGTATATGCAAATTGCTATTATAAAAACTTAAGCAGCAACTTTTCCAATTTCCAATATTTATGTAATTCTCAAAACTTTTGGCCACGACTGTATGTACGCAAAAGTTGCAAAGGGGTTAATGAAAAGACTGCTCCCATTCACTTGAATAGGTCATAAATAATTTAGTCCTGAAAAACAGATCTTTTTCACACATTAGTAACTGTTATCTAAATATAGGAGTGCATCCTCCACTAAGACAATGGATAATAAAAATAGTTACACAAGTTCTAAGTTTTGGTGCCACTCCTGGTTTTGTATACCAATCAATACAAAACACTGATCATGTGAATAGGACCTACCGTAATTCACTATAATTTTGCTGAATTAGCCCATATAGTTTCTTACTCTTTTTATGTAAGCATGCACCATTCTTGGTAACAACTATACTGAGAAGTGTTATCAGAACAATCCATTCAACACACTGTTCATAAAATTAAAAGATCACTGCAAAATTATGAATTTCTATAGTTTTACAATTTATGGGTATCTGTTTAACTAAAATTAGCAGTTTTGTTTTCTTCTCTGCACTACTGACAACTGGTCAAAGTAACAAAACAGTTACAGGAATATCGGAACTCAAATAATGCTTAGAAAGCAAATTAATTTTTAAGCAATACAGTACTAATATTTCAGATTAGTTGAAGTCTGGAAATCAATATCTCATTGAATAACCCAGATTTTTTAATCACAGCTTTCATACATCTTGGCATGCTTTCTATCAGTCTTTAAAAATTGCTGTTGGGTAACTTTTTGCAAGTCCTGGAACAGAAATTCAAGCAGTTTGATGGCTTGTGTCCATCCATCTTCCTCTTAATCACATTGCAGATGTTTTCAGTTGGGTTAAAGTTTCCAGTCTGAAAATGAAGATTACTCTTACCGGTAATTGGACTTTCCAGAGCCCACAACAGCAATAGGAGAGAATGGATCCAACCCCATAAACAGAAAACCTGCAGCATGAAAAGGTGGAGAGACTCCTCCCACCTCAGTCCTCAGTGTGTATTCCAAAGCATGAAAAGAACACCACCTAGACATTTTAGTTACAATATAATATTATCCTTACAAACATTTTTTTTCCTCTGCTGCATCTGTGAGCACCACTCCGATCAGAAAAAAAAATGGAAGAGTGCTGTCCTGGGATCTGGAAAATCTAAGGCCTCTCCAGGTCTCCTTCTAAACATTATATGGCCTTTGTGTTAGAAAAAGCTGAAAATTTGATTCAAATCAGAGAAGATGATCTTATTCCAGTACTCTATCATGCAATACTTATGGTCTTGCAAACTTCAGCCTGGCTCTTCTTTGCTTCTCATTGATGAAGGGCTTTTTTCTAGCTTTGCACAACTTCAGCCCTGCCTCTAAAGGGTACATTCACACTAGCGGCAGGACGGATCCGAGAGGCTGCTCACCCTCTCGGATCCGTCCTGCTACTATTTCGCTGTGCTGCCGGACTGCCGCTCCGTCCCCATCGGCTATAAAAGTTGGACATGCAGTACTTTTAGTCTGGCGGCCTCTCGCCGTGCACTGCTGTGCTGCACCGGAGCTCCGCCCCCCGTCCCTATTATAGTCAATTGGGATGGAGCGGCAGTCCGGTGGCACGGCGAAGTAGCGGCAGGACGGATCCGACAGGGTGAGTAGCCTGTCGGATCTGTCCTGCCGCTAGTTTGAAAGTAGCCTTTAGCCTGTTTTGAACCATCCTAGCCATGCGTTTCACTCCAGCTGCTGCTTGCCATTCTTTTTGTAGGTCACTTAATGTCATCCTACGTTTGTTAAGTAAGATTCAAATTAGGCTACTTTTCCACTAGCGTTAATATTTTCTGGTATTGAGATCCATCATAGGGTCCCAATACCGGAAAAAAAAACACTTCCGTTTAGTCTCCATTCATTGTAAATGGGGAAAAAAATGTAACTGAACAGAACGGAGTGCTCCAAAATGAATTCCGTTCCGCTCTCATACAGGAGAGAAAACTTCAGCGTGCTGCGGTTTGCTTTCCGTCCTGGAATGCAGAGCAGTTTTCTCTGACACAATAGAAAATGGACCCGTCCTCGATTGACTTTCAGTGGAGTTCATGACTGATCCGTCTTGGCTACAGTTAGGTCCATATATATTTGGACACTGGCACAATTTTTTTTATTTTTTTTTACCTGTTTACTAAAACATATTCAGATTATAGTTATATAATGGACATGGACATAAAGTCCTAAATTTTAGCTTTCATTTGAGGGTAATCCACATTAAAACTGGATGAAGGGTTTAGGAGTTTCAGCTCCTTTACATATGGCACCCTGTTTTTAAAGGGACCAAAAGTAATTGGGCAGCTGTTTTATGGGCAGGTGTGGGCAATTTGTTAATTATTTCATAAAAGGCCTGGAGTTGATTTGAGGTGTGGTGGTGCTTGCATTTTAAAGATTTTGCTGAAAAGTAAACATGTGGTCAAAGGAGCTCTTGTTGCAGGTGAAACAAGCCATCCTTCATCTGTGAAATCAGAAAAAACCCATCCGAGAAATTGCTACACTATTAGGAGTGGCAAAATCTACAGTTTGGTACATCCTGAGAAAGAAAGAAAGCACTGGTGACTTCAACAATGCAAAAAGACCTGGACGCCCACGGAAGACAACAGTGGATGATCGCAGAATCATTACCATGGTGAAGAGAAACCCCTTTACAACAGCCAACCAAGTGAACAACACTCTCGAGGATATAGGCGTATCAATATCCAAATCAACCACATAGAAAGTTCACTGCATGGTGCAAGCAACTCATAAGCCTCAAGAATAAGAAGACTAGATTGGACTTTGCTAAAAAAAACATCTTAAAAAACCAGCACACTTCTGGAAGAACATTATTTGGACAGATGAAACCAAGATCAATCTCTACCAGAATGATGGAAAGAAAAAAGTATGGTGAAGGCACGGTACAGCTCATGATCCAAAGCATACCACATCATCTGTAAAACACGGCGAAGGCAGTGTGATGGCTTGGGCATGCATGGCTGCCAGTTTCACTGGGTCCCTAGTGTTTATTGATGATGTGACACAGGACAGAAGCAGCCGGATTACTTCTGGGGTTTTCACAGACATACCATGTGCTCAAATCCAGCCAAATGCAACCAAACTGATTGGTCGGCGTTTCATAATACAGATGGACAATAACCCAAAACATAAAGCCAAAGCAACCCAGGAGTTTATTAAAGCAAAGAAGTGGAATATTCTTGAATGGCCAAGTCAGTCACCTGATCTGAACCCAATAGAGCATGCATTTCACTTGTTACAGACTAAACTTCAGACAGAAAGGCCCACAAACAAACAGCAACTGAAAACTGCTGCACTAAAGGCCTGGCAGAGTATTAAAAAGGAGGAAACACAGCGTCTGGTGATGTCCAGGAGTTCAAGACTTCAGGCAGTCATTGCCAACAAAGGGTTTTCAACCAAGTATTAGAAATTAACATTTTATGCACGGTTATTTAATTTGTCCAATTACTTTTGAGCCCCTGAAATGAAGTGATTGAGTTTAAAAAAAATGCTTTAGTTCCTTACATTTTTATGCAATCATTTTGTTCAACCCACTGAATTAAAGCTGAAAGCCTGAACTTCAACTGAATTGTTTTGTTCAAAATCCATTGTGGTAATGTACAGAACAAAAATTAGAAAAATGTTCTCTCTGTCCAAATATAGACGAACCTAACTGTATGTTAAAGATAATACAACCAGATCCGTTCATAGCGGATGCAGATGGTTGTATTATCAGTAACGGAAGCGCTTTTTGCTGGACCTTGCCGAATCCAGTAAAAACGCTAGTGTGAAACTAGCCTTAGGTGGCTGTCATTATGGTCAGTAGGGAGTTGTTTCCACCATCTGCCAGTCTGTAGCTTTGTTCTCCACAATGCTTGCTGCTTGACCTTGTTCTTATGAACCGTATTCTTTGAAATTTTAAGGATGGAAGCAACCTGACACTCACTGTATCCCTCTGCTAGTAAAGCTACAAATGAACACTTTCTTCTCCTCACTCAGAAATTTTCTTTTCAAATATTATGGCATGGTCTGTAGATCATTTTTTGATTATGCTTACTTTTTGGGTACTGCTAGTACTGCTTTTACCATCCAGTTAATTCTATGACCACAGGAGTGGTTTTTCAACTGTTGCTCCTAAAATAAGACTTGTTTTAGGTGATCACAGAATCAGCACCTCAATAAGTAGAATGTGATGGAAGTCAATAAACACTGGAATGGAATGGCTTCTATACATGTGGAGATGCTGATTTAACAAAAAAAAAATTGTATACAGTTGCAAGAAAAAGTATGTAAACCCTTTGGAATGATATGGATTTCTTCACAAATTGGTTATAAAATGTGATCTGATCTTCATCTAAGTTACAACAATAGACAATCACAGTCTGCTTAAAATAATAATAAAAATAAAAAAATAATTAAATGTTACCATGTTTTTATTGAACGCACCATGTAAACATTCACAGTGCAGGTGGAAAAAGTATGTGACTAATGACCTCTCCAAGAGCTAATTGGAGTGAGGTGTCAGCCAACTGGAGTCCAATCAATGAGATGAGATTGGAGGTGTTGGTTACAGCTGCCCTGCCCTATAAAAACACACACACCAGTTCTGGGTTTGCTTTTCACAAGAAGCATTGCCTGATGTGAATAATGCCTCACACAAAAGAGCTCTCAGAAGACCTACGATTAAGAATTGTTGACTTGCATAAAGCTGGAAAGGGTTATAAAAGTATCTCCAGAAGCCTTGCTGTTCATCAGTCCACGTTAAGACAAATTGTCTTTAAATGGAGAAAGTTCAGCACTGCTGCTACTCTCCCTAGGAGTGTCCGTCCTGTAAAGATGACTGCAAGAGCACAGCGCAGACTGCTCAATGAGGTGAAGAAGAATCCTAGAGTGTCAGCTAAAGACTTACAAAAGTCCCTGGCATAGGCTAACATCCCTGTTAGCAAATCTACGATATGTAAAACACTAAACAAGAATGGATTTCATGGGAGGATACCACAGAGGAAGCCACTGCTGTCCAAAAAAAACATTGCTGCCCGTTTACAGTTTGCACAAGAGCACCTGGATGTTCCACAGCAGTACTGGCAAAATATTCTGTGGACAGATGAAACCAATGTTGAGTTGTTTGGAAGAAACACACAACACTATGTGTGGAGAAAAAGAGGCATAGCACACCAACATCAAAACCTCATCCCAACTGTGAAATATGGTAGGGGGGGCATCATGGTTTGAAGCTGCTTTGCTGCTTCAGGGCCTGGATGGATTGCTATCATCGAAGGAAAAATGAATTCCCAAGTTTATCAAGACATTTTGCAGGAGAACTTAAGGCCATCTGTCCACCAGCTGAAGCTCAACAGAAGATGGGTGTTGCAACAGGACAATGACCCAAAGCATAGAGAACAGAATTGCTTAAACAGAAGAAAATAGGAATGGTCAAGAATTACTCCTGACCGCTGTGCACGTCTGATCTGCAACTACAGAAAACGTTTGGTTGAAGTTATTGCTGCCAAAGGAGGTTCAACCAGTTATTAAATCCAAGGGTTCACATACTTTTTACACCTGCACTGTGAATGTTTACATGGTGTGTTCAATAAAAACATGGTAACATTAAAAAAAAATTGTGTTATTAGTTTAAGCAGAATGTGATTGTCTATTGTTGTGACTTAGATGAAGATCAAATCACATTTTATGACCAATTTGTGCAGAATTCCTTATCATTCCAAAGGGTTCACATACTTTTTCTTGCAACTGTATATACAGTATCTAACAAAAGTGAGTACACATTTGATGTGCCCTCAAAATAACTCAACACACCGTCTAAACCGCTGGCAGCAAAAGTGAGTAAGCCACTAAATGAAAATGGCCAGATTGTGCCCAATTAGCTATTTTTCTTCCCCGGTGTCATGTGACTCATTAGTGTTACAAGGTCGTAAGTGTGTTAAATTTGGTGTCATCACTCTCACACTCTCTCATACTGGTCACTGGAAGTTCAACATGGCACCTCATGGCAAAGAACTCTTTAAGGATCTGAAAAAAACAATTGTTGCTCTACATAAAGATGACCTAGGCTAAAAGAAGATTGCCAACACCTTGAAACTGAGCTGCAGTATGGTGGCCAAGACCATACAGTAGTTTAACAAGACAGGTTCCACTCAGAACAAGCCTCAAAGAAGTTGAGTGCACGTACTCAGCGTCCTATCCAGAGGTTGTCTTTTCAAAATCAATGTATGATTGCTGCCAGCATTGCTGCCAGCATTGCTGCAGAGGTTAAAGGGTTGGGTCAGCCTGTGAGTGCTCAGACTAGAAGCCGCACACTACATCAAATTGTTCTGCATGATTGTCGTCCCAGAAGGAAGCCATAAAGATTATGCACAACAAAGCCTACAAACAGTTTGCTGAAGACAAGTAGACTAAGCACAAGGATTATTGTAACCATGTCTGATGAGACCAAGATAAACTTATTTGGTTCAGATAGTGTCAAGCATGTGTGAGATTGTGAAACAGCTCTTATTGCATGAACACTGTTATTTTGCTGTTTAGCCAGAAGAGGCCGCTGTTTCCCCACTGAGCTAAACAGACTTTAAATATTCATAGGAGGTGGACCGGTGTGTCTAGAGGAAGGAAGCTGGCGTCCATCTTAGTTGCAGACTGGAAAAGTGTGTGAGAGAAGAAATCCATTAACATCCTAGCGTGGAATCACCCTTTTACAACCAGGACTGCAGCCAAGTGAAGCTGATCATGTCAAGGACCCGGATTCCGTCCAGGAGAAGTAGTACAGCTTCCAGGATCGCTGATGAGAGCTGAAGAGTAAAGCAACAGACCCTGCGGTACCGCATGTTTGTTGGATCAGCCTTTGTTCAGTTCGCACTCACCAGCTGAGGCAAAGCGGACCCGGGTCGGTAAGACAGAGCATGCACGCACCTTAATATAAGATTGCCGCCTAAATATTAGTGTTGAGCACGAATATTCGTATTGCGAATTTTAATCACGAATATAGTCACTTTGAGAATTTGAGAATATTTAGAAATGGTTATATATTTGTAATGGTTCGATTATATTATTATTTTTTTTTAAACAGTACTCATGATCCCTTCCTGCTTCTAGCTTGTGGGCCAATGAGAAGGCTGCAATATCTTTGTCAGAGCTTAGCAACATCCCTAGCAACCAATAGCAAAGTTGCCTACTCCTTGCTATACAAGACCGTCCCCAGCAGCCATTTTGTGCTGTTTCATGCAGTTGTGAGAGAGAAGAGTGTGATTTTTGTGCTTTGCTTTGTCATATTACATCTGATACCTCATATATATAATACAGATAGTTAGTGGTAGATAGTGTAGGTTAGTTAGTGAATAGTGTAGCTGATAGGGTCCAGTACAGGGTGTAGTGTAGTTAGATAGAGATATAGTATAGTGTAGCCTTTTGCTGTCTGTTTAGTCTATAGAAAAAAAATAGTTTAGTGTGCTAGGATTATTGTCAGCGTCTATTGTTTGTGAAAAAAATAAAAATAACGTTTTTGGTTGTGTTTTAGTGTTACTTTTTAGGGTTTTGTGTGCTAAGGAGGGATTATTGTCAGTGTCTGTTGCCTGTGAAAAAACAAAAAACTAAAAAAAAGTATTTTGCCCCTTGTTTTAGGCCCCTTTCACACTGGTGTCGCGGAAGAGGTCCGGATGCGTTGTGGGTGCCTTGCGGGAAACCCGCACGAGTGCGTATGCAATTTCAGTCAGTTTTGTCTGCGATTGCGTTTCGTTGTTTAGTTTTTTCCACGCAAGTGCAAAGTGTTTTAATGTGTTTTGCACGCGCGTGATAAAAAACTGAATGTGGTACCCAGACCCGAACCCGGACTTCTTCACTGAAGTTCGTGTTTAGGTTCGGTGTTCTGTAGATTTTATTTTCCATTATAACATTCTTTAACCCCTTAAGGACTCAGCCCTATTTCACCTTAAGGACTTGGCCATTTTTTGCAAATCTGACCAGTGTCACTTTAAGTGCTGATAACTTTAAAATGCTTTGACTTACCCAGGCCGTTCTGAGATTGTTTTTTCGTCACATATTGTACTTCATGACACTGCTAAAATTGGGTCAAAAAAGTTAATTTGTTTGTATAAAAAAATACCAAATTTACCAAAAATTTGGAAAAATTAGCAAATTTCAAAGTTTCAGTTTCTCTACTTCTATAATACATAGTAATACCCCCAAAATTTGTGATGACTTTACATTCCCCATATGTCTACTTTATGGAATGATATTTTATTTTTTGGGGATGTTACATAGCTTTGAAGTTTAGAAGCAAATTTAGAAATTTTTCAGAAATTTTCCAAATCCCACTTTTTATGGACCAGTTCAGGTTTGAAGTCACTTTGTGAGGCTTACATAATAGAAACCATCCAAAAACCCCAATCTAGAAACTACACCCCTCAAGGTATTCAAAACCGTTTTAACAAACTTTGATAACCCTTTAGGTCTTCCACAAGACTTCATGGCAAATGGACATAAAATGTAAGAATTTAGATTTTTTTGCAAATTTTCCAATATAATCATTTTTTTCCTTGAAAAAAACAAGGGTTAACTGCCAAACAAAACTCAAAATGGGTTGCCCTGATTCTGTAGTTTGCAGAAACACCCCATATGTGGTCGTAAACTACTGTTTGGCCAAACGGGAGGACATAGAAGGAGGGGAATGCCATATGGGTTTTGGAAGGCAGATTTTGCAGGACTGGTTTTGTTTATATCATGTCCCATTTGAAGCCCCCCGTTGCACCCCTAGAATAGAAATTCCAAAAAAGTGACTCCATCTAAGAAAGTACACCCTTCAAGGTATTCAAAACTGGGTTTACAAACTTTGTTAACCCTTTAGGTGTTCCACAAGAGTTAATGGCAGATGGAGAAACAATTTAGAAATTTCAATTGTTTGGAAAATTTTCCATTTTAACCCATTTTTTCCAGTAATAAAGTAAGGGTTAACTGCCAAACAAAACTCAATATGGGTTTCCCTGATTCTGTAGTTTGCAAAAACCCCCATATGTGGTCGTAAACTACTGTTTGGCCAAACGGGAGGACATAGAAGGAGGGGAACGCCATATGGGTTTTGGAAGGCAGATTTTGCAGGACTGGTTTTGTTTATACCATGTCCCATTTGAAGCCCCCCGTTGCACCCCTAGAATAGAAATTCCAAAAAAGTGACCCCATCTAAGAAAGTACACCCCTCAAGGTATTCAAAACTGGGTTTACAAACTTTGTTAACCCTTTAGGTGTTCCACAAGAGTTAATGGCAGATGGAGAAACAATTTAGAAATTTCTATTTTTTGGAAAATTTTCCATTTTAACCCTTACTTTATTACTGGAAAAAATGGGTTAACAGCCAAACAAAACTCAATATGGGTTTCCCTGATTCTGTAGTTTGCAGAAACACCCCATATGTGGTCGTAAACTACTATTTGGCTAAACGGCAGGACATAGAAGAAGGGGAACGCCATATGGTTTTTGGAAGGCAGATTTTGCTGGACTGGTTTATTTACACCATGTACCCTTTCAAGCCCCCTGATGCACCCCTAGAGTAGAAACTCCATAAAAGTGACCACATCTAGGAAACTACGGGATAAGGTAGTTGTTTTTTTGGGACTATTTTAAGGGTAAATATGATTTTTGGTTGCTCTATATTACACTTTTTTGAGGCAAGGTAACAAAAAATGTTAATTCTAAAATTGTTTCTACATTCGCTATTTAGTTTTTTGGAACACCTAAAGGGTTAACAAAGTTTGTAAAGTAACTTTTGAGTACCTTGAGGGGTTTAGTTTCTTAGATGGGGTCACTTTTTTGGAGTTTCTAGTCTAGGCTACATCAGGGGGGGGGGGGGCTTCTAATGGGACATGGTGTCAAAAAAAACAGTCCATCAAAATCTGCCTTCCAGAAACCATATGGAGTTCCCTTTGTTCTATGCCCTGCCGTGTGGCTATATAGCCATTTACGACCACATATGGGGTGTTTCTGCAAACTACAGAATCAGGGCCATAAATATTTAGTTTTGTTTGGCTGTTAACCCTTGCTTTATTACCGGAAAAAAAGGATTCAAATGGAAATTTTGCCCAAAAATTGCTGTTTTGGCACCGTTTTTATTTTATATTTAATGCTGTTCATCTGAGGGGTTTGGTCAAATGTTATTTTTATAGAGCAGATTCTTACGGACGCGGCGGTACCTAATATGTCTACATTTTAAAATGTATTTAGATTTTACACTATATTATCATTTTACGAACCCAAAAAAATATTTTAGTATCTCCATAGTCTGGGAGCTACAGTTTTTTTTTTGTTGGGCGACTATCTAATGTAGAGGCTCATTTTTTGTGGGATGAGATGGCGGTTTTATTTACACTAATTGGGGGTGCATATGACATTTTGATCGCTCGCTATTACACTTTTTGTGATGTTAGGTGACAAAAAATAGCTTTTTTTACACGTTTTTTTTTTTTTTTTTAACGCTGTTCATCCGGGGGGGTTGGGTTAAATGTTATTTTTATAGAGACGATTTTTACGGACGCGACGATGCCCAATATGTATGGCTCTCAGACTTTGGAGACACTAAGCAGGCATCCTAAAACTGCGGCCCTCCAGATGTTGTAAAACTACAATTCCACCATGCCTGCTGATGGCTGTAGGTTGTCTGGGCATGCTGGGAGTTATAGTTTTACAACATCTGGAGGGCCGCAGTTTGAGGATGCCTGCCCTAAAACTAATATTTTTTGGGAAAAAAAAATTGTTTCCGTGTCTCCAAGTCTGAGAGTTTTTTATGTTCTCTAGGGGACTGTTGGGGATTATAAAAATTTAGTACTCCATGAAAGTGTGATACTCCCTAAAGCAATCGATAACGCAGAGGCCTTGATGATCGGGGCACGTGTCGCACTGAGTGGTGGTGTCCTTCCGTATCCCCCTCCTGCGACACACTGCACTTTTTTGGGGTTCGTCCCTTCTTTCCAGTATGGGGGACCACACCTGGAAAATGTTGGCCAGGGACGATCCGGGCGCCTCCAATTCTCGAGGTACTCCGGCCTGCTCTTTCCCGGTCCGAAAAGATCAGGTCCTTGAGGACTTCCTCATAGAATTGGAGGAATGTTCCTGTGCTGCCAGAGCTTCGGGATAGTACAAAAGAGTTATACATGGCAACCTGCACCAAGTAGACCGCAACTTTTTTGTACCATGCCCGGGTTTTGCGCATGGCATTATATGGCTTGAGGACTTGATCAGAGAGATCAACTCCTCCCATATCCCGATTTTAGTCGACGATACAATCGGGCTTGAGGACCGTTGCCGCGGTACCTCGCACAGAGACGGAGGTGGTGCTGTTACTGTGGATTGTGGACAGCATAAGGACATCCCTCTTGTCCTTATACCTGACCAGCAACAGGTTTCCACTGGTAAGGGCACGGGTCTCACCCCTGGGGATAGGTACCTGGAGGGGGTAGGCAGGGAGGCCGCGTTGATTTTTCTGCACGGTCCCACAAGCGAACGTGGATCTGGCGGCAAGGGACCTGAACAAGGGAATGCTAGTATAAAAGTTATCCACGTAAAGGTGGTAACCCTTATCTAGCAGTGGGTACATACGGTCCCACGCGAGTTTCCCGCTAACACCCAGAGTGGGGGGGACATTCTGGGGGTTGAATACGGGAATCTCGCCCCTCGCACACACGAAATTTGTAAGTGTACCCTGAGGTACTCTCACTAATTTTGTATAGCTTCTCGCCATATCTCGCCCGCTTAGTGGGAATGTATTGGCGGAAACTGAGTCTCCCCTTGAACGCAACGAGAGACTCATCAACCGCGACCTCCCTTCCAGGTACGTAGGCCTGCTCAAATTTGGCCCCGAAGTGATCGATGACCGGCCGTATCTTATACAGACGGTCATGGGCAGGATCACCTCGGGGGGGGACATGCTGCATTATCGGAATAATGCAGACATTTCCGGATGGCCTCAAACCGGGGACGTGTCATGGCCATACTGTAGAGTGGGGTCTGGGTAAGGACGTCCCCACTCCAGTATTGCCTGACACTGGGTTTTTGCACTAGACCCATATGCAGCAAGAGGCGCCAAAATGTCCTTATCTCGGCTGCACTGACCGGCGTCCAGCCACCGGGTCTAGCCAAAAATGAGCCCGGGTGCCATATCTTTGGACTGTGATTGGGGCTGGTGGTGGGGGGGGGGTCTAGGGTCTGAAAGCTGAAACAAAAAAAAGTTTAGAATAGAAGTGCTTTTTATTTTTTCCCCTAACTAACTTTTCCCTTCTATCCCTGCCTAACGGTGCCTCTCCCTCACTGACCCTAACCTACCTGGAGGGCGATGGGTGCAGGAGGGTGATGGATGCCGATTAGGGGGGACTCAGGAGCTGGTGCTGGATGGTGCTGCAGGGTACTCGTGCAGAACAGGAAGAGGAGGGGAGAGAGGAGCGCAGGAAGTTTGAATCTTGCGCCTCTCTCCCCTGCACCAATCAGCACCCTGGACAGCAGCATTCAGCACCAGGGCCAGCACCGCCTCCTCAAATCTTCGGACTGTGATTGGTGGTGTATAATCACGCCACCGATCGCAGTCTTTTTCCGGTTCATCGGGTCACCAGAGACCCGAATGGACCGGAAACGATACGGGGGGGTCAAATGACCCCCCCCCTGGCGCTGTGACAGGATGCCGGCTGAATGATTTCAGCCGGCATCCTGTTCCGATTAACCCCCGCGGCGTCGCAATCGCGATTTAAACTTAGGACGTACCGGTACGCCCTGAGTCCTTAAGGATTCGGGAAATAGGGCTTACCCCTCGAGGGTTAAAATGTCCCTCGAGGGTTAAAAAATAATAAAAAAAATTACTCACCTCATCCACTTGATTGCACAGCCGTTATAGTCTTCTTTCTTCTTCTTGCAGGACCTGTAAAAGGACCTGCGGTGACGTTATCGCGCTCAGCACGTGGTGATTGTGGTGACGTCAGCGCAGGTCCTGCTAAATAAAGATAGAAGGATTTTCACGCAATGCACAAGGGGCCTTAGTGTTACTGTTTTAGGGTTTCGTGTGCTAGGAAGGGATTATTGTTAGCGTCTTGTCTTAGGGTTTCGTATTTATTTTATTTTTACCCTATTGTCCCCAACCCAATAAAGTTTGCCCAAACTCCCTCATTATTTTCTTTCTATATTTTTTTTCTGTTGTTAGAAACATTGTGGTCATTTAGTAAAATCATGAGTGGACGTGGCCGTGCCGGCAGCTGTAGTTGTTGTAGGGGAGTTGGTTCCAGTTCTGGACTGCTGCCAGCACCGGGCTGCTCCTCTACCCACGGAGGGGTGGACGCAGGTGGCAGGGGCGTCCGCCTCATCCGTGATTTTTTTGGGTGTGGCAATCACCCCATTTCATCTCCGTACGCCGAGGCAGTTGTGTCATTCGTGACAAGCCAGTGGCATGGAGTCCTCTGCCCCGGCTCTGAGCAGCAGTAGCTCTCCGCCTCCTGCAGGACCAGCCCCAGCCCCCAAGACTCGTCCCTGATGCTGTTTGACAGCAACAGTGAGAGGGACATCATGGGGGTAGTAATGCAGGAGAGTGAGCTAGAGCTTGGTCAGGAGGCTTAAGACCTTTTGGAAGGGATGGAGGAAGAAAAGGAGGGGGTATCGTCCGTCAGTACCCCAGTGACATCCCTTCCAACTGGTGTGGGTGGTGACTGAAACCCCTGCACCTAGTCAGACCGAGATGTCAGCGAGGGGACAGCGGAGCCAGGTCAGGGGCTCCCCATCTGCTATTCCCCTCAGTCAACCACTGGTCGACCTTGGGTCTCACATTAGGAGGAGGGTGACTTAGAATGGGTGCCACCTCCCTTGTCAGGTAACAGCAGCACTGATGAGGAAGGTAGGCACCCAAGGCAAACGGTGCGCCAGGTCACCAGGGAGCCCAGTGGCAGGGGCTCCACTGGTAATGGCAGCAGGAGGCGGCAGCAGCAGGTGCCGACTCCACCTGTGCGCACCGAGCACGAACAGGCGCAAGCCAGCACCACCCCATCTGACAGGTCAGTGTGTTTGTTTGGTCTTACTTCACTTCAGGTCTGTTGCTCGGCTGGGTACCACTGCCCTTACCCAGCACCTGAGAGGTTCAGGTCCACAAGTGGCTGACACCCCGAAGGCTCCAGGCAGGTAGGGTTGTCTGTGACAACAGCAGCAACCACCTCGCCACCCTCCATGCTGACAGTAACACATGCGCCCTGCATGGCACATGTCCTCAACCTTGTGGTACAAAAGTTCCTACGCACATACCCAAGGTTGAGCGACATCGTGCCAAGGGTACGGAGGATTGCCATCCATTTCCGACGCTCCACAACCGCCACCACATCCCTGTCCAAACTGCAGCACGACAACAGCCTGCCACCTCACAGGTTGATTGTGGACAGTGTGACACGCTGGAACTCCACCCTCCACATGCTGCACAGGTTGTGGGAGCAGCGACGGGCAGTGAAAGAGTACCTGCTGGACCAAGGCACTTCCGGGCCATCACACCCACTCCCATACATCACCAATGAGGAGTGGGGGCTGATACACTAGGTCTGCCATGTGTTGGACCCATTTGGGCAGGCAACCAATATGGTCAGCAGGGAGCATGTCGGCCTCAATGACGTGCTCCCCATAATGTTTCTGCTGGACAGGACACTAGAACGCCTGCTCGATGCTGGGGAGAGTGCCTTGGTGGAGCAAAAAGAGGCAACACTGCTCCACCAAGACCAGGCCCAGGATGAGGAGGAGGAGGAAGAATTTGTTGAGGAGTTTGCTGATGTCCAGGAGTCTGGGTCTAGTCAGGAGGGAGAGCAGGTGCTGGGGGCACCGTTAGTCCAGGGGTGGGGCGACTACCACATGGAGCAGCAGCAGGAGGACCAAGATGTCATGGTCCCGGGCAGTCAAGAAGAGTCACAGCGGGCTTTCCTCTTCCCCATGGCTGCAATGCCTCCGGAGAGGCCCCCAGATCAGGAAAATTAAGAAGAGGGATGATTTTTGGTTGGCCACCCTTTTAGACCCTCCCTGCAAGGGGAAACTGGAGCAGTTCATCCCAGCCAGCTGGAGGGATGGTCGTATGCAAAACCTGCGGGCCTGTCTGCTCCTACGGCTGGAGCAGGCAAACCGTCAACCTCACGCTCCTGTTCTCCACGCTCATCTCACCCAGCAGGTGGCTGGCCCAAGCAGCTCCAGCCGAGTAGGTGATCTTATGGGTAAGATGAGGTTGTTCTACCAGTCTGCGTGATCCAGTAGCAGCAGCAGCAGTCAACACCAGCGGCTGGCCCGAATGGTGGCACACAGACTACATGGAGTCCGTCGGTGCTTCCAACAGCATGAGCACCGACGACCCCATGGAGTACTGGGTTGCCAGACTGGACACCTGCCGTGAGCTCGCTCAGTATGCGCTGGAAGTACTGTCTTGCCCCCCTTCAGCATACTGTCTGAGTGGACATTCAGCACGGCAGGTGGGGTGGTCACTGACAAGCGGACCCGTCTGTCCACAGACTCCGTGGACAGACTGACATTTATCAAAATGAATGAGTCCTGGATTGGCAGCGACTTCTTGGCCACCGCCATCTGTTCAGGACACTGAAGGGTCCCTTGTCAATCCAGCTCCCTCCCATACATCGTTGTCTTTTAACTTCTGTATATATTTCTAGTTGAATTAATTAATTTATTTTGGGATGAAATTTTTTATATATTGATTTATTGATGACTTTATTTATATATTTCTGTATTAATGAATTTATTTACCGTATTTTTCGCCCTATAAGACGCACCTAGGTTTTTGGGGAGGAAAATAAGAAAAAAAATATTTTTAACCAAAAGGTGTGCTTTTGGTGGGTTTGAAACTAATGGTGGTCTGTGGATGGCACTATTACTGGGGATCTGTGAAGGACACTGTTATGGGGGGATCTGTGGATGACGGACACTGTTATAGGGGGGATCTGTGGATGACGGACACTTATGGGGGGATCTGTGGATGACGGACACTGTTATGGGGGGATCTGTGGATGACGGACACTGTTATGGGGGGGATCTGTGGATGACGGACACTTATGGGGGGATCTGTGGATGACGGACACTGTTATGGGGGGATCTGTGGATGACGGACACTGTTATGGGGGCATCTGTGGATGACGAACACTGTTATGGGGGCATCTGTGGATGACGGACACTGTTATGGGGGATCTGTGGATGACAGACACTGTTATGGGGGGATCTGTGGATGACAGACACTGTTATGGGGGGGGATCTGTGGATGACGGACACTGTTATGGGGGGATCTGTGGATGACGGACACTGTTATGGGGGGGATCTGTGGATGACAGACACTGTTATGGGGGGATCTGTGGATGACGGACACTGTTATGGGGGGATCTGTGGAGGACGGACACTGTTATGGGGATCTGTGGATGATGGACACTGTTATGGGGGGATCTGTGGATGACGGACACTGTTATGGGGGGATCTGTGGATGATAGACACTGTTATGGGGGATCTGTGACAGACACTGTTATGGGGGGGATCTGTGGCTTGCACTGTTACAGGGGGATCTGTGACTGTTATATATGTGCCATCCACAGACCCCCCAGCCCATAACAGTGCCATCCACAGACCCCCCAAGCCCATAACAGTGCCATCCACAGACCCCCCCAGCCCATAACTGTGCCATCCACAGATGTCCCCCATAAAAATGTCATCCACAGATCCCCCCCCGCCGCTCCAGTATACTAATATAAAATGTCTTATTCAATTAATAGTTATTAAACATGCCCCCTCACTCCTAATAGTACCTTACATCCTAACCGCTTCAGTACAATGCCGGCAGGCAGGCCGGGCGGCCGGCGCGTCCCTCAGTGACATCACTTGCCTGCGCCGGCTGCTTCATTCATAAAGTAGGCGGCGCAGGCACGTGACATTGGGGAGTTACGATGCCGCCCGCCCGGCCTGCCTGCCTGCATTCTACTAAAGCGGTTAGAATGTAAGGTACTATTAGGATTTGGGGGGCATGTTTAATAACTATTAATTGAATAAGACATCTTATATTAGTATACCGGAGCGGCGGGGCGGGGCTATAGTACACTGACTGCACCGCTCCGCCGCTATTGCCGGCCCCCAGCTCCCCCTCCCAGTCCCTCCCCGATCGCTCGTACATCGCAGTTTGCGATGTAAAACTGACAGCATTCGCCCCATAAGATGCAGGGGCATTTTTTCCCCATTTTGGGGGGAGAAAAAGTGCGTCTTATGGGGCGAAAAATACGGTATGTATTTATAGATGAATTTATTTATTGATGACTTTTTAATATATTTTTGTATTGATGAATTTATTTTTGTATTTATTTATTTATTGATGACTTTATATATTTCTCTATTGTTGAATTTCTTTTTTTTTTATTAAGTATATTTTATTTTCGTATTGTTGAATTTCTTAATGTATTTGTTTGGTGAATCATAAAATTTTTTATTAATCGATGAGTTTATTTATCTATTTTTTTAATAATCTATTAAACCTCCTTTTTATTTTTTCATTCACTTTGTTGAAATATTGAAAAAAAAATTATATATATATATAATATCTTTATTTTATTTTTTATTTTATTTTTTTATACACACATTAGGCCCGTTAGAATAACGGCCACTAGAACAGTAGTGCATAAACATTAGTAGTAACAGTCGATCTTAAATGGCAAGGGAACTTGACCACATTGGCATTTTGTGCTGAATTACTCGATTCAATTGATTTTAATCGTTTCAGCCCTAGTACAGTGTAACCCATAGTCCTCCGTTTGATCTCTGGACACTGCCCTCCATACATAAACCATACTGGAAAATAGACCTCTCAGATACCAATTGGCACACAGCGCTCCACACGCTGCCCACACCGGTCTGCTCTCAGTTTCCATATTGGACACATAGAGTCGGAAAAAAAACACTGCGGTAACGCAGCCTGCCACACCGTGTGCGGATTCCTCCAAGCCAGAGGGCAGCAGGACTGGTGGGGTTTAGCAGCGGATCTCTCATCCTCCTTTTGTCTGTGAGAAAGCATGGTTACCGGCACTCGCATGACCCATACATGATCAGTGCCACACACACGCTGGGCTCCAGCCATCGGCAGCACCCAGCCGTCCTCTGCCCATCTGAGCTCAGAATCCAGTGAGTTGCCAGCTTGCCTCGGCCGGGGTCTGTAAGTGTCCCCGGCTCTCCCGCCAGGATCAGTTCCCCTCCCCTCGGTGATGACTCATTCACGGTCCCCAGCTGCTGGAGGGGTCCTCAGCCGCTGCCTCTGGTGTGCAGCCCGGATTATCGATCACGGCGGACCCCATTCACTTTATTGGCAGGCGAACCTGAAAAACCTTCAGGTCATATTTGCAGCCAGCAAACACCTAGAAGTACACAAATAGTCCCACAACATGGACAGTGATATACCAGAGGGGGATCATTGGCAAAAATTCCCACAAAAATATGTATTTTAATCAGTAGCCATTTTTATGCGTTTTAAAAGGAAACTCTCAAAAATGTGCCCTGCTGGAGCCAAGAATTTTTTTTATTTCCTATCGGTTTCATGTATACAAATGTGCAACACCCCACGTTTTTGTATCCTGCATCCTGAGTCCATAAAAAAATGCATACGTTAACGTATTTTTTTTTTCTACCATGGAACTGTATGGTGAATGGAAGCCACTGTACGACATCAGTCTTAGGCATCTGTTAACGAATACATTTTTGGTATGCATTAAATGGATGGCAAAAATAGGATGTGAACCCAGCCCTGGTGTCAGAATAAGCACAAGTACACAACGGAGCAGCGTGGCGGAGAGGGGAGGCCAGCATGACAGAGCGCTACCTGGTTCTGGTGGTCAGGGATGAGGACTGTGTTTCCAAAGGATCATTTTCCACTGGAAAATACAGGGCACAGTATAATACACTAGGATCTATATAATATAAAGATATTAGCCCTACCCCTGAATAATAATACAATTAGGTGGTCATTTATTATATAGAAATACATCTATGTTAGGCGTATTTCTGACACAGGTTGTGGCGCATAGGTCCTTAGCACTGTAATCTGCATATTTTTCCCACTCATGCCAGGTCTAAAAAGGATGGCGTGGGTAGGGAAAGGGATACAGTTATGGCCATCCAGTTATTGGATACCACCGCAATACATTAACCGGATAACACCTCTGTACAGTGACAGGATAACACCGCCATACCGTGACCGGATAAAAGGGTATGATGGCCCTTTACAGGATGTGGTAAAAAGGCACAATGCAGGGTATAAGGGGGCACGGTCACATGACCCTGTGACATTAAAAGGTCCTTATGGTTAATGTGGTTCATACGCCACCATAATGAGAGGCAGAGGAGTGAGACAGAGGTCTGATTATGTAAGTGTCTGAAATGTAAGTGTCGGCCAGTACAAGCCCCAAAAATTAGGCAATAGGCAATCACATGACAGCAAAGAGCTTTGGATTCTGTGACTGGAGGTACATTAGGGGGTCACAGGATAAATATGTAACTGTTGGCCAGTATAGGCCCCAAAAATTTGAAAATAGGCATTCACCTGACATAAAAGTCCTTTTATGCTGCTGTATATACATAAGGCAAGGACCATTCTTTGTTCTGGGTGGTTGTGGATACGTGAGGGCTGGCATGAGAAAATTCAATTACACGTGGTCATCACAGGAGTTATAATACTCCGAGATCCATGCCTCGTACATTTAAAAAAATGTGAGGTAGTCCACACTGTCGTGAGATAGGCGAGTGCGCTTATTGGTCACGATCCCCCCTACTGCGCTGAACATCCTTTCAGAATGGACACTTGACAAGGGGCAAAGCCAAGAGTTCCATGGCAAATTGTGCCTGCTCTTTCCACAGGTCAAACCTGCACACCCAGTAGTCAAGGGGTTCCTCGCTTCTCAGAGCGTCCACATTGGCCGTTAACCCGATGTAGTCGGACACCAGTAGGTCTAGGCGTTCCCTGAGGCTGGATCCGGAGGGCGGCTGTCGATGGGTTGGTTGTAAGAATGATCTCATATCCGAAGTGACCAACACATCTTCAAACCGCCCTCTTTTTGCAGGCACGGTAGGATTGGTACCCGCACCTGTTTGCTGTGGGTGGAAATTCCTCTGCCAGTGCCTGCAACAGCAGAATGCAGCATCTGTCACAGTAAGGCCTGGAAGTGCTGCATTCTGACAGCCCTCTGTGATGCTGGTAACATGTCCGCCAGTTTGTGTTTGTACCGGGGGTCTAAGTACGTTGCCACCCAGTACAGGTCCTTGACCTTTATGCTTTTATACGGGGGTCCCTCTTCAAACTTGGAGCATGAAGGCCCTCATTTGCACTAAATTGGAAGCGGTGGAGCGCCCTGGCTCCTGCTCATCGCCCAGGAGAATGTCCTCCTTGGTCTCCTCCCCCCAGCCACAGACAACACCAGGGATCCCCGAAAAGTTTAAAGCCTGCTCTTCTTGCTCCTCCTCCCCCCAGCGACCATTCTCCTCGTACTCCTCTTTAGACTCCTGCTGACTTGTCTCAGATGGAGAAGCCCCCCGAGAATTCATTCAGCATAGCGACTTCCTCATCTTCCAGCTCCTGCTCCTTGACGGCTTGATCAATGACACGACACAATGCACGCTCCAGAAAGAAGACATAAGGTACGATGTCACTGATGGCGCCCTGGCTGCGACTGACCAGTTTTTGTGATCTCATCAAATGGCTGCAGAAGTCTGCATTCATCGTGCATGAGCAGCCACTGGCGTGGTGAAAAAAAACGAATCAGTATTTGGTGGAAGGTGGTATATAGCAATAGCACCCATCAATCAGTATTTGATGGAAGAAGGTATATAGCAATAGCACCCCTCAATCAGTATTTAGTGGAAGACGGTACAGTACAGACCAAAAGTTTGGACACACCTTCTCATTCAAAGAGTTTTCTTTATTTAAATGACTATGAAAATTGTAGATTCACACTGAAGGCATCAAAACTATGAATTAACACATGTGGAATTATATACATAACAAACAAGTGTGAAACAACTGAAAATATGTCATATTCTAGGTTCTTCAAAGTAGCCACCTTTTGCTTTGAGAACTGCTTTGAACATTCTTGGCATTCTCTTGATGAGCTTCAAGAGGTAGTCCCCTGAAATGGTTTTCACTTCACAGGTGTGCCCTGTCAGGTTTAATAAGTGGGATTTCTTGCCTTATAAATGGGGTTGGGACCATCATTTGCGTTGAGGAGAAGTCAGGTGGATACACAGCTGATAATCCTACTGAATAGACTGTTAGAATTTGTATTATGGCAAGAAAAAAGCAGCTAAGTAAAGAAAAACGAGTGGCCATCATTACTTTAAGAAATGAAGGTCAGTCAGTCAGCCGAAAAATTGGGAAAACTTTAAAAGTAAGGGCTATTCGACCATGAAGGAGAGTGATGGGGTGCTGCGCCAGATAACCTGGCCTCCACAGTCACCGGACCTGAACCCAATCGAGATGGTTTGGGGTGAGCTGGACCGCAGAGTGAAGGCAAAAGGGCCAACAAGTGCTAAGCATCTCTGGGAACTCCTTCAAGACTGTTGGAAGACCATTTCAGGGGACTACATCTTGAAGCTCATCAAGAGAATGCCAAGAGTGTGCAAAGTAGTTAACAAAGCAAAAGGTGGCTACTTTGAAGAACCTAGAATATTACATATTTTCAGTTGTTTCACAATTGTTTGTTATGTATATAATTCCACATGTGTTAATTCATAGTTTTGATGCCTTCATAGTCATGAAAATAAAGAAAACTCTTTGAATGATAAGGTGTGTCCAAACTTTTGGTCTGTACTGTATATTGCACCTTGCAATCAGTATTTTGCGGAAACAGGTGTATGGCACCCCTCAATCAGTATTTGGTGGAAACAGGTAGATAGCACTTGTAAGGGATCGTCTCTTTTCAGGGATCGTCTCTTTTCAGGGGGGGGGGGGGTCACACTCACAGATATCTCACTAGACAACGTATTTTCATGTCCAAACTGTGCATTTATTGTTGCACACAGCATAAAGAAAAACATACAAATAAACTCCTGCCCATCTAAACAAAATACATCCCTACCTCACTCGTAAAGCACAGTTCTCACATGGACATCATCTGGCCCCTCAGCCTTGCCTAGCTGAGACTACGCAAACAGAACCTCACCAGGCCTCTGTCTGCACAGTCTCCAGAGTGAGACACACCCAATTACAGAAACCATATTAAATGGAATCCCTGGACGTGAGCATGCCCTAAGTCCCGGACTGGAACATGGGGAACAGAAACCCACCCAACACATTGCCTGTTCCCAGTAAAAGCCCGTCCTGAAATAGCTGAACCAGCTACACTATCTATATGGTGTCACCCAACTACTTTAGTGGACACTTGGACTAGGGCTTTTTCTCCACCAAGGCCGGGCCCCTTGGTGACAAGCTCCTGGTGCAAACAACACCCCTTTTATCATGCTTCCCCAGACCTTTACTGCACACCTCAATGTTCACATTGCTACACACTCCTCAATTAGTATTTGGTGGAAACAGGTATATTGCACCCCTCAATCAGTATTTCGTGGAATCAGGTGTATCGCTGCCCTTAATCAGTATTTGGTGGAAGAAGGTATATTGCACCCCTCGAACAGTATTTGGCAGAAACAGGTATTTAACACCCCTCAATCAGTATTTTGCGGAAACAGGTATATGGCACCCCTCAATCAGTATTTTGTGGAAGCAAGTGTATTGCATCCCTCAATCAGTATTTGGTGGAAGAAGTTATATAGCAATAGCACCACTCAATCAGTATTTAGTGAAAGAAGGTATATCACACCCTCAATCAGTATTTGGCGGAAAATGGTGTATTGCACCCCTCAATCAGCATTTGGTGGAAACAGGTATATAGCACCCCTCAATCAATATTTGGCGTAAACAGGTATATGGCACCCCTCAGTCAGTATTTTGTGGAATCAGGTGTATTACACCCCTCAATCATTATTTGGTGGAAGAAGGTATATAGCAATAGCAACCCTCAATCAGTATTTAGTGGAAGGGACATGGTACCCCTAAATCAGTATTTGTTGGAAAAAGATTTATTTCACCACAAAATCAGTATTTAGTTGAAGAAGGTAATTAGCAATAGCTCCTCTCAATCAGTATTTAATGGAAGAAGGTATATGGCACCCCTCAATCAGTATTTGGCGGAAACAGGTATATACCACCCCTCAATCAGTATTTGGCAGAAATAGGTATATAGCACCACTCAATCAGTATTTGGTTGAAGAAGTTATATAGCAATAATACACCTCAATCAGTATTCAGTAAAATAAGTTAAATGAAAAAAATGCCCCAAACGGATATGCCACTGACTATACTAGCTAATCATACAAGCAGCTATTAAAAGCTGAGACTTTTGCCAATATATTCCTGTCAGGAACACATCGGAGCCCATCATGCACCACGTCACGGTCTCTCAGCATGGCAAGGGTCCTCCCACTATGCTAACTATGGTGTGAATACGGCCAAGCTTCCACACAACCGCATAGCAGGACAACTAATGCAATGTGAATAAAGCAAGACTGTAAGCCACACCCATATCAGACCGTGTGATGGAGGTTACCAGGTGCAAAAGAATGTTTAAATGCCAGTTAAAGGCACATTCAATACATATAAAACAAAATCACAGAAATATAGTGGCAAATATGGGGGAACTGCTCAAACCCCAAACACTGTGGCGTGTTTCTCAATGGAGGAGCAGTGATCACCATAGTTAGCGTAGTGGTAGGACCCTTGCGGTGGGACTGCTCCCCCAATGAGAAACACGCCACAGGGTTTGGGGTTTGAGCAGTTCCCCCATATTTGTCACTATATTTCTGTGATTTTTAAGAAGTTATATGGCTCCGTTCAATCAGTATTTGGTGGAAACAGGTATATAGAACCCCTCAATTAATATTTGGTGGAAACAGGTATATGGCACCCCACAATCAGTATTTGGCGGAAACAGATAAATGGTACCCCTCAATCACTCTTTGGTGGAAGAAGGTATATAGCAATAATACCCCTCAATCAGTATTTAGTGGAAGAAGGTATATGACACCCCTCAATCAGTATTTGGCGGAAAATGGTGTATTGCACCCCTCAATCAGTATTTAGTTGAAGAAGGTATATAGCAATAGCACCCCTCAATCAGTATTTAGTGGAAGAAGGCATATGGTACCCCTCAATCAGTATTTGGCAGAAAAAGGTGTATTTCACCCCTTAATCAGTATTTGGCGGAAATAGGTATATAGCACCACTCAATCATTATTTAATGGAAACAGGTATATGGCACCCCTAAATCAGTATTTTGTAGAAGTAGTTGTATTGCACCCCTCAATCAGTATTTGGTGGAAGAAGGTATATAGCAATAGCACCCCTTAATTAGTATTTAGAGGAAGAAGGTATATGGCACCCCTCAATCAGTATTTGGCGGAAAAAGGTTTATTGCACCCCTCAATCAGTATTTGGTTGAAGAAGTTATATAGCAATAATACACCTCAATCAGTATTCAGTGGAAGAAGTTATATGGCATCTTTCAATCAGTATTTGATGTAAACAGGTATATAGAAACCCCTCAATCAGTATTTGGCGGAAAATGGTGTATTGCACCCCTCAATCAGTATTTAGTTCAAGAAGGTATATAGCAATAGCACCCCTCAATCAGTATTTAGTGGAAGAAGGTATATGGTACCCCTCAATCAGTATTTGGTGTAGAAAGGTGTGTTGAACCCCTTAATTGGTATTTGGTGGAAGAAGTTATATAGCAATAGCTCCCCTCAATCAGTATTAAGTGGAAGAAGGTATATGGAACCCCTCAATCAGTATTTGGTGGAAAAAGGTGTATTGCACCCCTCAATCAGTATTTGGCGGAAATAGGTATATAGCATCACTCAATCAGTATTTGATGGAAACAGGTATATGGCACCCCTCAATCAGTATTTTGCGGAAAAAGGTTTATTGCACCCCTCAATCAATATTTGGTTGAAGAAGTTATATAGCAATAATACACCTCAATCAGTATTTGGCGGAAACAGATATATGGTACCCCTCAATCAGTATTTTGTGATAGTAGGTGTATTCCACCCCTCAATCAGTATTTGTTGGAAGAAGGTATATAGCAATAACACCCCTCAATCAGTATTTATTGGAAGAAGATATATAGCAATAGCACCCCTCAGTCAGTATTTAGTGGAAGAAGGTATATGGTACCCCTCAATCAGTATTTGGTGTAGAAAGGTGTATTGCACCCCACAATCGGTATTTGGTAGAAGAAGGTATATAGCAATAGCTCCCCTCAATTAGTATTAAGTGGAAGAAGGCATATGGCACCCCTCAATCAGTATTTGGCGGAAAAAGGTGTATTGCACCCGTCAATCAGTATTTGGTATGTCAAGGTATATCTTTTTTATAAAATATAAATATTTTATATAAAAAAAATTAAATGTTAATAAAATAATAAAATATGGAAATCAGTCAGGAAATCCACTAGGCGGACATAAAACGCCTTTTCTTTTATCTTGAGACTCTAAATTTAATTTATGCAATTAATGAAAACAAAGGGGCAATCAATTATGCAAAATCTATATAATAATTTATTTATAAATGAGTAAAAATCCAATATAAAACAGACATAAGATCAATGGATAGACAAATCGACGCAGTACCAACAAACCACCACTAGATGGTGGTGTAACCCACTATCACTTTCTCACCAGCACAGAATTATTAAAAGTTACATATGATAAGAAATAAATGCTATATCTTTATCAAACAGACCAATAATTAATATATCAAGAGAAACTCAGGATTTACTGTTTACCAACAGGTTATAACATGATAAAATACAGATTAATACAAGAACAATAGATGTTGTCCCTTGACTCTGTCTCAGCCTATGACAATCAAAAATATAAATGATATTAATATGATATTATACTATACTATACTAACTAGCATTAGGGAGGTGTTTAACACTATACGTTCCCACAGTATGGGAACTCTTGACTATATGCTGAGAAGAATATCCTATTAATATCATAAGCAAAAATATAACATACGTTACCAAGTCAAGGATGAACAGGTTTCGGGTGTGATCAGGTCTCAAAACTCTTCCAGTAGACAAAAATTAATCCAAGTTTCTTTTTGTTGTTGAAGTAAATTGTTAGTTGCAGTTGTTTCATTTGAAGAGTGTAGATCCCCTCTAACCTTTTACATGCATACTTTATACCCCATGTTATCTAATAATTCCTCCCCTTCTAGATTAGGGATCTCCAATCAGACAAGATGGGTGTATTCGTATGCAGATACCAATGATGTCATTTTAACCCTTGGAATACTGGTGAAAATGACATACTATTATCCATCTACCTCTAGATGGCACTGTTGTACCACATGACAATTTCAACATTAATTCTAAATACCTAATAATATATTCAGATGACCTTATTAACCTTTCGAATATACATCAGTATTAAGGGTTTCTTCCTGACACTTTAATTACCCCTAATCTAGATATGTTGGAGTCACACCATCTCCTACTGTCTTCTTAGGGACAATGGACAATGGTTCCTTTTACTTGACATCTGGGTTCATTAACTTGCCCACATAGCTACTAATAACATTCAGCTCTCCTCATGAAACCCAATTAGTAGGAAGACAACTTCAATACTTTCTAAACCTTAAAAGTCTATATGGTCAGTGGGATACACACGGCATAAAATATATATTCTAAATGATTATATATACAAACCGGATTCCAAAAAAGTTGGGACACTATACAAATCGTGAATAAAAACTGAATGCAATGATGTGGAGGTGCCAACTTCTAATATTTTATTCAGAATAGTCAAAGTATAAGTGTTTAGAGAGGGCTCACCTGTATAATCAAGAGTGGAAATGGGTGCACCTACCGAGAGGATTCACCCAATCCTCTAAAAATAATGGTAGAATCAAAAAGAAGAATGGTATGGCACACCAATATTCGATACCACACGGATGGTTATTATACCAATATTTTATTTATTAGTGATATACACTGTTAAATAAACACACATAAAAATTACACTCTTAAAAATAATAAAATAGTAAAACTATTAAATACAATAAAACATAATATAATTATATAAATCTGCAATTATGTATATATAAATTCTATGTTTTATGCCTAAAAAGTTTTACTGTATTTGCACCAAGATTGGTTAGATGGTAAATAGTGTCCTTCCAAATGGGTTATTTAACCCAATCGATACCCCAGTAGATGAAGTGGGGAGTGAATCTGCTGTTTGAATATAGTCTTTTTAAATAGTCACTTGTATTATTACGGCTGTTGCGACTTAATAGTCGCTGCACATATTTAATCGTTACACTGTTGCTGCCTGTTAATAGAGAAGAGCCGAAGCTATTGTACTCACAGTTTATAGTGCAGTGATATCGGCTTTTACTGCGTCACAGGTGGCGTCCCACGTTTGGTAAGCAATTGTTATACAGGTTGCAGCATGTAAAGGTGATGCGACTTCGGGATCCTCAGTGTTTTTATATGGCCGTACTGTATTGGAGGTCAGTCGGTGATGTATTCCTTCTGCATTTGAACAGATATTTTGCAGGAGTGGACTTTGCCACAAGGCCGACTCTCCAAACAAACAGGTGTCCGGCTTGTCTTTGCTTTTTCAAGATAGAAGACCTAATATTGGTGTGCCCTACCATTCTTCCTTTTTATTCAGAATAGAACATAAATCACGGAACAAAAGTTTAAACTGAGAAAATGTACCATTTTAAGGGGAAAATATGTTGAATCAGAATTTCATGGTGTCAACAAATCCCCAAAAAGTTGGGACAAGGCCATTTTCACCACTGTGTGGCATCTCCCCTTCTTCTTACAACACTCAACAGACGTCTGGGGACCGAGGAGACCAGTTTCTCAAGTTTAGAAATAGGAATGCTCTCCCATTCTTGTCTAATACAGGCCTCTAACTGTTCAATCGTCTTGGGCCTTCTTTGTTGCACCTTCCTCTTTATGATGCGCCAAATGTTCTCTATAGGTGAAAGATCTGGACTGCAGACTGGCCATTTCAGTATCCGGATCCTTCTCCTACGCAGCCATGATGTTGTGATTGATTCAGAATGTGGTCTGGCATTATCTTGTTGAAAATTGCAGGGTCTTCCCTGAAAGAGATGACGTCTGGATGGGAGCATATGTTGTTCTAGAACCTGAATATATTTTTCTGCATTGATGGTGCCTTTCCAGACATGCAAGCTGCCCATGCCACATGCACTCATGCAACCCCATACCATCAGAGATGCAGGCTTCTGAACTGAGAGTTGATAACAACTTGGGTTGTCCTTGTCCTCTTTGGTCCGGATGACATGGCGTCCCAGATTTCCAAAAAGAACTTTGAATCGTGACTCGTCTGACCACAGAACAGTCTTTCATTTTGCCACACTCCATTTTAAATGATCCCTGGCCCGGTGAAAACGCCTGAGCTTGTGGATCTTGCTTAAAAATGGCTTCTTCTTTGCACTGTAGAGTTTCAGCTGGCAACAGCGGATGGCACGGTGGATTGTGTTCACTGACAATGGTTTCTGGAAGTATTCCTGAGCCCATTCTGTGATTTCCTTTACAGTAGCATTCCTGGTTGAGGTGCTGTGTCATTTAAGGGCCCGGAGATCACGGGCATCCAGTATGGTTTTACGGCCTTGACCCTTACGCACAGAGATTGTTCCAGATTCTCTGAATCTTCGGATGATGTTATGCACAGTTGATGATGATAGATGCAAAGTCTTTGCAATTTTTCGCTGGGTAACACCTTTCTGATATTGCTCCACTATCTTTCTGCGCAACATTGTGGGAATTGGTGATCCTCTACCCATCTTGGCTTCTGAGAGACACTGCCACTCTGAGAAGCTCTTTTTATACCCAATCATGTTGCCAATTGACCTAATAAGTGTTAATTGGTCTTCGTTATGCTCAAATTTACTTTTTCCAGCCTCTTATTGCTACTTGTCCCAACTTTTTTGGGATTTGTTGACACCATGAAAATTTGAATCAACGTATTTTTCCTTTAAAATGATACATTTACTCGGATTAAACGTTTGATCTGTCATCTACGTTCTATTACAAATAAAATATTGACATTTGCCATCTCCACATCATTGCATTCAGTTTTTATTCACAATTTGTTTAGTGTCCCAACTTTTTTGGAATCCGGTTTGTATATACACTGCTCAATAAAATAAAGGGAACACTTAAACAACACAATGTAACTCCAAGTCAATCACACTTCTGTGAAATCAAACTGTCCACTTAGGAAGCAACACTGAGTGACAATCAATTTCACATGCTGTTGTGCAAATGGGATAGACAACAGGTGGAAATTATAGGCAATTAGCAAGGCACCCCCAAAAAAGGAGTGGTTCTGCAGGTGGTGAACACAGACCACTTCTCAGTTCCTATGCTTCCTCGCTGATGTTTTGGTCACTTTTGAATGCTGGCAGTGCTTTCACTCTAGTGGTAGCATGAGACGGAGTCTACAACCCACACAAGTGGCTCATGTAGTGCAGCTTATCCAGGATGGCACATCATTTCGAGCTGTGGCAAGAAGGTTTGCTGTGTCTGTCAGCGTAGTGTCCAGAGCATGGAGGCGCTACCAGGAGACAGGCCAGTACATCAGGAGACGTGGAGGAGGCCGTAGGAGAGCAACAACCCAGCAGCAGGACCGCTACCTCCGCCTTTGTCAAGGAGGAACAGGAGGAGCGCTGCCAGAGCCCTGCAAAATGACCTCCAGCAGGCCAGAAATGTGCATGTGTCTGCTCAAACGGTCAGAAACAGACTCCATGAGGGTGATATGAGGGCCCGACGTCCACAGGTGGGGGTTGTGCTTACAGCCCAACACCGTGCAGGACGTTTGGCATTTGCCAGAGAACACCAAGATTGGCAAATTCGCCACTGGCGCCCTGTGCTCTTCACAGATGAAAGCAGGTTCACACTGAGCACATGTCACAGACGTGACAGAGTCTGGAGACGCCGTGGAGAATGTTCTGCTGCCTGCAACATCCTCCAGCATGACCGGTTTGGCATTGGGTCAGTAATGGTGTGGGGTCGCACAGCCCTCCATGTGCTCCCCAGAGGTAGCCTGACTGCCATTAGGTACCGAGATGAGATCCTCAGACCCCTTGTGAGACCATATGCTGGTGCGGTTGGCCCTGGGTTCCTCCTAATGACAGACAATGCTAGACCTCATGTGGCTGGAGTGTGTCAGCAGTTCCTGCAAGACGAAGGCATTGATGCTATGGACTGGCCTGCTCGTTCCCCAGACCTGAATCCAATTGAGCACATCTGGGACATCATGTCTCGCTCTATCCACCAACGTCACGTTGCACCACAGACTGTCCAGGAGTTGGCAGATGCTTTAGTCCAGGTCTGGGAGGAGATCCCTCAGGAGACCGTCCGCCACCTCATCAGGAGCATGCACAGGCGTTGTAGGGAGGTCATACAGGCACGTGGAGGCCACACACACTACTGAGCCTCATTTTGACTTGTTTTAAGGACATTACATCAAAGTTGGATCAGCCTGTAGTGTGTTTTTCCACTTTAATTTGAGTGTGACTCCAAATCCAGACCTCCATGGGTTGAAAAATTTGATTTCCATTTTTTTTTGTGTGTGATTTTGTTGTCAGCACATTCAACTATGTAAAGAACAAAGTATTTCAGAAGAATATTTAATTAACTCAGATCTAGGATGTGTTATTTTTGTGTTCCCTTTATTTTTTTGAGCAGTGTATATATATATATATATGTATATATATATATATATATATATATATATATACACACACACATCGACACACTGTTATACATAGATGACATATTATATAAGTCATTGGTTAAGATATGTTGCAAATTTAAATATACCACAAAGGAATATATAGAATATAATTATGAAGACATGAATGGGACATTCACACACCCAATGTCTCTATAAGGCCGACTTCCCTAATGACTTTGTAAGGAAGTAAAATAATACATTGCTATTCAAATGGTTGTCTCTCACAGATACATGTCTGTAGGACCCATTATAGTATTAACAGATACACAAAATCTGCTCACAATAATTTTAAAAGACAATACACTCTATGTCCCTACAAACATGTTACCCAAACTGAACTCAGCATAACCTCATCTCGGCCTGTTTCAATCCTATAGAGAAATATCAGACTCTGGTTCAATCTGTGATTACACTTAAAGGCAATGGGCATTGACATTTAGACTATAATATCTTCATATAAGACTGTACACTTATGAAAATGCACGACAAATCCCCCTTCATTCCAAAATGTTCTATAAAGTGTGAATATATTTGGAATGTTAAAAAGGGCTTTTCATATGTCTTCTTCATGGGTCATGGCGTGTAGACTTTGTCTATGGTGTTTTACCCATAGTTTACCTAAAGTCTTTTTGAATAATCTTATCCAACGCACTGTTTGGATGGTCAGCAAACTCAAAACTCAGATCTTGCAAAACAGTATTTAAGTTCGATAAATGTTTGTTTTGATTCTTCATCTCCGCATGTATACTTAGTAAGTTACTTTTTAGTGAACCGATTTTCAGTTCAAATGTTTTAATGGAGATGGAATTGGCAACTGTTATATCTGTGGCAATGACAGCGCCCACTACGCTAAAGATTATCGCGGCAACGATGGCAGAAATAAACCGTCTCGGTCTTTGACTTGTAGAAAACTGCTCTCTGGTCAAGGCCTTTCTTGCCTGCTCCAGGATCTGCGTAATCCGTTCTTGGGAACATCCGATGTGCGTCTGGTACCAGGCTTGGATCTCCGGTGACAGGATCTCGGACACGTTGAATTGTTTTCTGATGAAGACGCGTGGATCCAGGCTGATGTGAATCTTCTAGGACAAAATCCTCTTGTTCGTCAGAATGAATCCCGCGGTGTCCTGCAGCATGATTCAGGACGAAGGACCTGGCACAACAATCGGCTCGGCGTGGAACTCTTTCCCCAAGATCAGGATGACATAGATGATGGCAATCATCTTAGTTGGCATCTTGCGCCTAAAATATTGTATGACAAATATGAGTATATACATCTTTCATTTTTATCCTGTAAGAAAAGGAGGTTAATGCTATCATATATTTTTGATTGGCGTAGGTTCTTTTCTTGAACAGGGTAAGTTCCTTGTTTTAGAGGTCAGTTAAGAGATGTTAAGTTATAGAGGAACATACGTGAGGATGGGTTAGTATACACGTTTGTTCATACAATACCAATCCTAATTCCTGTATTTAGCTGGAACTGTAATAACTCTTCCCCTTTCCTCCTCAGACTCCTTCTATCTCTCGAAGTCGTGAGCTAGGATGACAAACATGTAATTGATTAATGTGCACCCATTTTTCCACAAATTCCTCCCCCTTAGGGATTTTTATCTTGTATACCACTGGTGACAACTTTTCAATAATGACATAAGGTCCTTTCCATGAAGGTAAGAATTTTCTCTCCTTCACTTGATCCCGAGCGAAATTATAGAGATAAACCTGATCGGAAATTTGATATTCCTTCTGAGTAGTTTTCAGATCGTAGTATGTTTTAGCACTCACTGCGGCTTTCTCTATATTCTTCTGGGCAAACGCAAAAGCATGTTGAAGGTGCTTGCGTAAATTTTCCACATATTGATGTGATGTTGTAGCATTTATCAAATTATGATCTGTTGTCCTGTATAATAAATGTTGGGGTAACACTATCTTCCTTCCTGTGATCATCTCGAAGGGAGAAAGTTTGGTTGCTGCGCTTGGGGTGGCCCTGATGGCCATGAGAACCAAAGGCAACTTGACATCCCAGTCTTTACCGGATTCATTGACAATTTTTTTTAGAATGTTCACAATGGATTGGTTGTAGCGCTCCACTCCACCACTAGAGGCTGGCAGATAATCTATGTGTAGCTTCCTCTTTACCCCCAGTATTTCCCACATCTTTGTCATCACTTCACTAGTAAAATGACTTCCACGATCGGACTCGATGCGTTGGGGAAGACCAAACCGGGAGAATATGTGGTTAATGAGCAGAGATGAACTGCATGTTTTGCAAGGCAAACATTCTACCCATTTTGTGAACAAACAAGTTACGGTTAACATGTATCTGTTGCCTTTTGAAGACGTGGTTACTGGTCCAATGAAGTCAATTTGGATGTCTGACCATGGCATGGACATCCCCCTTTTCATCAGCGGTGCCCGATGAGTGGGTCCTTGTGGCTGGAATTGAGGGCATATTAGACATCCTTGACAATATGTTCGCACATCTTGTAACATATGTGGCCAGTAAGCGTAGTCCCGTAACAACTCGTATGTTAGTTTCTCACCTCGATGTCCAGCTGTTGGGGCATCATGGGCATGTTGTAACATCAAACCTCGATACGCTGCGGGTACTACCCATTGGGTGATACCGTTCTTTGAGGTCCTTATCAGCAATCCATCCTGTAATGAGAATTGGGACTTACCCTTCATCAAAATCTGTAACTTCTCTTTTCCATCATAATCTTCCGTATTTACGGGACAATTCTGTGGATCTTCAATGTGTTTATAAAAGATACCAATAACTGGATCCCCCTTTAGGCTCGCAATGAGATCCTCACTAGGGGAATCTTGGCTCCATTGTACCACATTGGATTCAGTTCCCTTTTGGGCCTGACTCCTTGTCTTTGCGTCCACTTGGATAGTTCCCATGAGATCATCAACGTCAAAAACTTCTCCGTCAATGGCTGCTTGCTTGGCGAGGGAATCTGCTAGGTCATTCCCTTCCTTATCCACACCTGGATATTTTGAATGACCCTTTACCTTTTTCCAGAAAATTGTAAGACTGTGGGTGGTAACCATCTCGTCAATCTTACAAAACATCTTACCATGCTTGACTGGCTTGTTGTTGCTTCTCATCATGTTGGATCTTTTCCATCCGGGAAAATATTCCACAAAGCTGTTACGAACATAATCAGAATCTGTGATTATGTCAAACTCTTTAATATCATATTCGATAGCCATTTGTACAGCTTTGTACACAGCAGCAAGTTCTGCAACCTGGCTACTTTTGGGACCGATTTTGTATCCGACGGACATCTCTGGGAACATATTATTCCATACGATTCCGACACCTGCAACCAGCATGCGTTCGGATCCTACATCGGTATGGAAGGAACAGCCGTCTACATATACACATGGTAATGATTTGCAGTACTCCTCTTCGTAAGATTTATATGGGGATGATGATTGTTCCTCCAGGAAATCATTCTCCTGTGACTTACCTTTACGTTCCGTATTGGTACAATCATGGAGTTCAGCTAATCCTTGAGCAACTGGTTCTTATTATTTTGTTTATACCTGATCTCCAACGGCCATCCCATTAAGGACATCGCCCAGGCGGTTATCCTGCTATTTGAATCCTGCTAGGTTTCCATCCCTTATCCGATCACTCTGCAAGTATTGCAGCGGTTGGTGTGCAGTCTCCACAATGATTCTTTCACCTTGGATAAAACTCCTGAAATATTGTAAAGCCCACACAGTTGACAGTAAGGCTTTCTCACAGCTATTGAATTTTACCTCTACTGGTGACAAGGACTTGCTGGCATAGGCAATGATTCTGTTCCGGTTTTCCTGTTTTTGGAAAAGGACTGCACTCATGCTTTTGTCAGTGAAACCTGTTTCCACGAAGAAAGGTTTTCCCCCTTCTGGATAGGCAAGGCATGGAGCCTGGATAAGTTTGGCCTTGAGTTCATTCACAGCTTGCTCATGACGCTCAATCCATTCCCATTTTACTCCTTTCTTTATTAACTGCAAAAGAGGCTTTGTAATTTCGGCATAATTATCTATAAACTTACGTGAACAGTTAATCATGCCCAAGAATGATCTCAACTCCTTGAGATTTGTAGGTGACTTGGTGTTGATCACTGCTTCCACCTTCTTCTTCTGTGGGTTGATTCCATCAGCAGTGATTTCGTGACCTAGAAAATTAACCTTGGCACGACACCATTGAGCCTTCTGAAAAGAAAGTTTCACACCAGCTTTCCTCAGCTGGGTTAGTACATGCCTCAGTCCTGCAATGTGTTTCTCAAAAGTCGTGCTTTTGATTAGGATGTCATCCACATAGGATAAGGTACCTCGTTCAGTGGCATCAGGCATTGCCTTATGCATGAACACAGCAAATTCATGGCCCGCATTTATGTACCCGAAGGGCAGTCGGGTCCATGCATATTGTTGCTTTCCAAATGTGAAGGCCAGTTTGTACTGATCCCTCCCGTCAATTTTAATAGCCCAATATCCTTGTGCACAGTCAAGGGCAGTGAAAATTTTTGGTCAATATACGGCACGGGCTATCCGGACATGTAAACACTTTTTTTAATTGTCTTAGGTCCGAGCAGAGACGAAATTGACCATTGGGTTTGAGGACTCCAAGTATAGGATGGTTGAACGAGCTATGTATTGGACGGATAATGCCCTTCCTCTCCAGGTTCTTAACGATTTCCGATAGTGACTCGTAAGCCGCCAGCGGAAGTCGGTATTGTTTGACAAAGACAGGGGGTGCATCTGGATCTTTTTGGATTCTTGCAACATGTATGTCTGTTTCTCCACAGTCATAAGAATCCTTGGCGAACATGTCCTGGAACTCTGTGAAGAGCTCCTTTAGCTGTTGACGCTCTGACTCATCGGAGCATGCATCAGCTATAGAGACTTGTTCTTCCACCCGCTCCTGAAATTCTGAAAAGATTTCAGGCTGACTTAACTCGGAAGCTTCTTCAAGCTCACTGGTTAAGTCATTCTGGGTGTAGCGTACCTTATCCTTTCCTTGTTGGCAGGACTCGTACTCCTTCTCATCGATCTCATGGTTGAAAACCAATGATGTTTCTTGATGTGGCATGTACCTTCTTTAGAGCTGAAAGGATAAACATATTGAATAACCCCTCAGGGGTTGAGGAAAATCTTTGTTCTACTACCTGTTCTTCCGTCAGGTATTTATCAGGAATAAGTCCAATGACATCATTCTGGAATCCAAAGGTATAGTATTCTGAATCCATAGCTAGACCAATTACGGTGTCCTTTTGTAGGGATATGCTATGGGGAGCCATATTATGGACTACCATCTGTAATGGAACCTGATGGACGTTTATCATGGGCGTAGGCTTTACCTTTAGGCCGAGTTGTTGCATCCGGTTGGATAAACAGATCAAGGCATCTGCATTCTTCAGTTTCTGTCCCTTCTTCACTTGAATGGGGAGGAGAAACGGTTTGCATCCTTCAGGGATTTCAACCTCTTCAGCAACCTCAATACTTACGTCTTAGGGCATCTGTTGTCCCCCTCTTAAGGCCTGCTCTACATCCTGGTATCCCTCTGGGTTTCCTGGTAATCTGGACCAGAAGGTTTTATTCACCAGATCAATCTGTACAGCAAATTGGTGTAGAAGGTCGTTACCTATATACATTTGGTATCGTGGTTCATTTATCACGATGAAAACGTGTTCCGTGGTCTTACTTCCTAGGGAGATAGACAAAAGACATCTTGCAACCACATTATGACTCTGGGAATTTCCATCCAGATCATGAACCCATTGTTCCTGTGGAGAGAAACTTTTAATCATTTTAGGATTGGTGACCTGTTTTAAGAGTCCTAAGCTTATGTAGCTGGCTTCGGATTTCAGATCCAATTTGGTATATTTCACCCAGGCTATATTGTTTACCTGTATGGGAATCAATAAATTGTCATTGACCCTTTCAATCCGTACCATGGATTGAGTATGTTTGGTCAGGTCCGCGACTTTGTGATTTCCTCCTTCAAGAGAAATAGTTAATACATCATAATCCAAGGTTACCTTTTCGATTCTGTCCCTCTGGATGGTAATGATGTGAGCGGCACCGTTGACAGCTTCCTCGGGCTTACCATTGTTTAGGATCGTGACATCCGGCGTTTGATTGTTCCTGAAATGACTTTCAATAGAGTTAGGCCTCTCTTCAATCACGTGACAACTGCGTTGTGTTTGTGCATTGCAAGAGAATTCATAGGCAATGGGTGCCTTCACCTGAGTCCAGAATGCTTCATTAATGAAGTCTATTATGGTACTCAACCTTTTCATAAGGTCAATTCCTATGATCAGCTGATCATATGGAAGATCCACAATCAATGTCGGGTGTCTAATGGTCTTTTTGCCAATTCTAAATGTCAACCATGATGTACCTTTACCTGTAAAGCGTCTCCACCTACACTTATCAAACAGCCATCCAATGATCTTAATCTTGGCTTCTTTGTTGTTAAATCCAGAATCTTTTGGAAATAACTATGTGATAAGATAGTGGCCTGTGATCCCGTATCAAGTAAACTTTTGATTGGTCCGATAAGTTCATTTTGGAGATATGATTCCACAAAATATCGGCCGTCAACCTGGAATAAATCACACAAGAAATTAGAATGTTTGCTCATATGATTCCTCTGGAGGGTTTGACCTCTCTGCAGCTTCGTGACCTCTGCATTCCTGTGTCTCACAGGAGAAGTTGGAGGAGCAGCGTCAGCCCCCACCCTTGGGGAAAACTGGATTATATCACAGTTTACAGCTGATTCATGACTAGAGGCTGGAATGATGGGATCACACTCTGGAATAGACGCATGGTCGCAGGGATCGACACAATTAGACTGCAAGACAAATAACATATTAGACACCTCCTCCCTGGCCTTAATCTCAGGGTCAGGGGTACTGCAAGGAGAAATGGTATTAGTAATCACATCAGATTCTTGCACATCCATCTTAATAGCCTTGCAGTGGCCTGGGTTCTGACCCGGCCCAATCTGCTTTATGATGTTGAGCTGGTGGGACCGGGAGTTGCCCCTAAAAAAGGTTCAGGCTGTTTTCCTGGGGATACCTGGGACAATTTTCTCACAAGGTTTGTGTATATTTTGGTTTTGTGGGGCGCCCTGATTATTGGTGGGTGACCTACTCCTAGGTGAATTTGAGGGTTCCTGCCTATCTTCCCTCTGTTGTCTGGGCCTGTTATTCCAGCGCCTGTAACCCTGGGAATCCCTATTGTAATAGGACCTATATCCCTGGGGACCATTATTGTAATATGGACGGTAGTTAGACCTCCCAGCACCAGAATTACCCCCCTCTGACCCGTTGGGATTTTGGGGCTTGGTTTGCTTGGGTCTTACCTGTTGTTGTTGGGTTTGTTGGACAGGACCTGTAGACTGAGGGTACTTACGTGGCTGTGTTTCAAATCCCAAGCTAGGGTTTACCTTAGCTTCAGCTATATTTTGCTCTGGGGACTTTTTAAATCTTCTCTCACCTGTTTCATGGCATTCACTGATATTATACACCGTGGTGGCAGCCGTCACCAACCTATCCAAGGGAGCTTCAATATCCAGATCTCTGGCTAGGCTAAGTTTGATCTGGGTTGGCATAGCATCATAGAACAACTGCTTAAACTCTTCAGATTCCCAGTTTGGGGACCTATATGCTAACCCATAGGCATTTTTAAGGACAGAAAGGAATTCACGGGGACTTTGATTGGGCCTACATGTAAGCTTATATATGTCCCGTTTTGCAGCAGTAATGGTTCGGTAAGGTCCGAATTCCAGTTTAACTTCATGCAAAACACTTGGCAAATTTTGAATTCCTCTCTCCCTAAAAGAGGTAAAGTAATGACGATACTTATCATCAAATGCCCATGGAAGGAATCTGATCCTGTCAGCATCAGAGTATAATTTTAAAGAATCCATAGTGGATTCATACAGTTCTAGGTGATTCGCTATCTGAGAAGAACCTTTCTTAGAGAACTTGGACACAGTGGTATTTAAAAACTTAATTATGCTGGATGAACTTTGATCCTTTTCTGAATACTGGTAATTTTTCTTCCTAGAGACCACCTCAGCATATGATGGTCGCCTGGGAACCTGATCCTCTTTGTGCGCAAACACCTGCCTGCGTGGCAGGGAGTAAGATACACGCTTTCCCACCTAACTATCAGACTCACATGCGCTTTCCCCACTCTCATGAGACACATATTGCACAGGAGATTTAACCCTAACCCTAACATGTCTATCTATGAGGAAAGACACTTCTAGGGGTTTCCATATTACTGGCACCTAGTAAGGTGGTTACAGTTTGGAATGCCCGACTCAATTGGGTTAATGCCTCCTGTGTAATTACGCCAACACTTTCAGGTTGCTGAGTGTCTTGGATGGGGTCTGCTTTAAGAGCATGTGATGACATGTCTGGATATTGGGGAGTAAGAAATGGAGGGTCAGGAGATCTCACAGTGTTAGATGGATCCATTTTAGCATTGACTATATTATGGGCTGATCCATCTGTCTGTTTAATTTTGGTATGCATCATGGCTGTGACTAAGGTTGCACTCTAAGTCTTTGATCATCGCTTCTGCGGATTTTAGTTCTGATTCCATCTTAGATACATATATTTTTGTACCCATTATAGACTCATACCTATCTTTAGAAAGAGTACTGACCGCCAACAATGCATACAAAACAGGTGGCAATGCACATAAGAGGTGTTGGTCCCTCTTGGTATTATCATTTGCCAAATCCATATATGTCAGGTATCTATCAACCATGCCACCTAATTTCCATATATCCCCACGTGCTTCATAGGCTCTTGCCTACAGCTCATTAGTCCATTCATCTATATTTTTATCTAACTTCAAACGGGAATAAACATATTTGATAACCTTAGAGATTATCTTTCCAGGGTCAGATGGACTATCTGCTTAGCCTGGCTATTACCTGGGTCGCTGCCTGTTACACTCATGATTCTGATCAATAATCAATAATCAATACAGATAACAATAACAATCTGACAAGCTAAGAAGAAGTATAGAATTTTTCTCTATTTGCATAAATAATTTATAGAAATATCTCAAGATCTCAGCAGTGCCTCCATAAATGTCAAGGTATATCTTTTATATAAAATATAAATATTTTATATAAAAAAATAAAAAAATGTTAATAAAATAATAAAATATGGAAATCAGTCAGGAAATCCACTAGGCGGACATAAAACGCCTTTTCTTTTATCTTGAGACTCTAAATTTAATTTATGCAATTAATGAAAACAAAGGGGCAATCAATTATGCAAAATCTATATAATAATTTATTTATAAATGAGTAAAAATCCAATATAAAACAGACATAAGATCAATGGATAGACAAATCGACGCAGTACCAACAAACCACCACTAGATGGTGGTGTAACCCACTATCACTTTCTCACCAGCACAGAATTATTAAAAGTTACATATGATAAGAAATAAATGCTTTATCTTTATCAAACAGACCAATAATTAATATATCAAGAGAAACTCAGGATTTTCTGTTTACCAACAGGTTATAACATGATAAAATACAGATTAATACAAGAACAATAGATGTTGTCCCTTGACTCTGTCTCAGCCTATGACAATCAAAAATATAAATGATATTAATATGATATTATATCCCACTCAGCAATCAGATTATGGAAGTATAATTTCCCAGAGTTTTTCCTCTATTCAGACAATGTCTAATCTACCTTTTGCAATATGCATCTTTGCTAAGAGGTCAACTAGCATTAGGGAGGTGTTTAACACTATACATTCCCACAGTATGGGAACTCTTGACTATATGCTGAGAGGAATATCCTATTAATATCATAAGCAAAAATATAACATACGTTACCAAGTCAAGGATGAACAGGTTTCGGGTGTGATCAGTTCTCAAAACTCTTCCAGTAGAC
Organism: Bufo bufo; assembly: GCF_905171765.1. Lineage (NCBI taxonomy): Eukaryota > Metazoa > Chordata > Amphibia > Anura > Bufonidae > Bufo > Bufo bufo. The sequence goes on from NC_053393.1 coordinate 274,841,831, forward strand.
AAAAATTAGTCCAAGTTTCTTTTTGTTGTTGAAGTAAATTGTTAGTTGCAGTTGTTTCATTTGAAGAGTGTAGATCCCCTCTAACCTTACATGCATACTTTATACCCCATGTTATCTAATAATTCCTCCCCTTCTAGATTAGGGATCTCCAATCAGACAAGATGGGTGTATTCGTATGCAGATACCAATGATGTCATTTTAACCCTTGGAATACTGGTGAAAATGACATACTATTATCCATCTACCTCTAGATGGCACTGTTGTACCACATGACAATTTCAACATTAATTCTAAATACCTAATAATATATTCAGATGACCTTATTAACCTTTCGAATATACATCAGTATTAAGGGTTTCTTCCTGACACTTTAATTACCCCTAATATAGACATGTTGGAGTCACCATCTCCTACTGTCTTCTTAGGGACAATGGACAATGGTTCCTTTTACTTGACATCTGGGTTCATTAACTTGCCCACATGGCTACTAATAACATTCAGCTCTCCTCATGAAACCCAATTAGTAGGAAGACAACTTCAATACTTTCTAAACCTTAAAAGTCTATATGGTCCGTGGAATACACAGAGCATAAAATATATATTCTAAATGATTATATATATATATATATATATATATATATATATATTGTAAGGGATTAGGTAGCGGGGCTGTCGTCTCCTGGGTAGACAGGCACAGTTTAGCAGGCACACCGAAGCAGTTACAGTCCACACGGCAGGAACTTCGTTTAACTGACCTCAGCCAGTTTTATTGTCAGGTTGAGGTACAGATCATAAAATATAACAAACAAAAATCCTAAGCCTGTCCGGCTCTAACTATACAGCATGAAACCTCCCTGACAAAGTGCCGGCCTAATACCAAGCACCCAAACAAAATAGCAAAGTCCGTACCTCTTGAAGTGCTCTCACAGGCTCCATGCAGGTAACCTGTTCCCAGGCTGAGAGAGCTGTGTCTGCATTCTCAGCCTTATATCAGGCTAACACACCTGAGGAGTAATTACCTGACAGCCCAAAACCCGGACTGTCCGGATGGAGTGGGGCCCACCCTTCTCTCCCCACTCCAGCAACACAGGCCCTAAAAACAGGTTTTATGCAGACCCGAATTGCAGAGACCTCTCCTGAACATTTCCCTGGTTGCTTTTAAATGACAGAAGTGAGGAATCTTGGGCATACATAGACCCCGTCCACTACTTCTCCAGACACTCTGTCACATATCCTCCCCCCCTGTTTCAGACCCGGGGCTGGAACACATCTGGACATCAGACAATGTACACGTGACAAGGCATCTGCATTTCCCATTTGGGTCCCTGGCCTGTGCTTTACTGTAAACTGGTACTCTTGCAGGGCTAAGAACCATCTTGTTACCCTCCTATTTTTTTCCTTATTCTCACACATCCATTTTAAGGGAGCATGATCCGTGACCAATTCAAAGTGACGGCCAAGCAAATAGTAGCGGAGTGCTTCCAGGGCCCATTTAATAGCAAGGCACTCTTTTTCCACAATTGCATATTTTTGCTCATGGTCATTAAGTTTCCTGCTCAGATACAGTACAGGGTGTTCTTCTCCATCCCGTACCTGTGACAGTACTGCCCCCAGTCCCACCTCAGACGCATCCGTCTGTAGGACAAACCCTTTCTTAAAGTCTGGGGTTATCAGCACTGGCTGAGCGCACAGGAGGGTTTTTAGAGTCTGAAATGATTTTTCCGCCTCTTGTGACCACTTGACCATGACAGAGTCTTTCCCTTTTGTCAGGTCCGTTAATGGGGCTGCAAGGGAAGCAAAATTAGGTATAAATCGCCGGTAATAGCCTGTAATCCCCAAGAAGGCACGGACTTGCTTCTTGTTTACCGGTTGAGGCCATCTTTGTATGGCTTTGATTTTGTTTAACTGGGGCTTTACTAGGCCTCGGCCTATGATATAACCTAGATACTTAGCATCTTCAAGACCAATGGCACATTTTTTGGGATTGGCTGTGAAGCCTGCCTCACACAGGGAATTGATAACCGCCTGCACCCTAGGTAGATGGGATTCCCAGTCTGGACTTTGGATGATGATGTCATCCAGATATGCGGCTGCGTACCGTCTGTGGGGTCTTAAAATCTTATCCATCACCCTCTGGAAGGTTGCAGGGGCTCCATGCAAACCAAACGGCAAGACCACATAATGAAACAACCCATCAGGAGTGGCAAAGGCAGTTTTCTCTTTGGCCTCATTTGTCAGGGGAATTTGCCAGTATCCCTTGGTTAGGTCTAGAGTGGTTATATACCTGGCATTTCCGAGCCTGTCAATGAGCTCATCAACACGGGGCATTGGGTAAGCATCAAACTTAGATATGGTGTTCAACTTCCGGAAGTCATTGCAAAACCTCCAGCTGCCATCTGGTTTAGGGATCAGAACTATAGGACTGGACCACTGGCTATGGGACTCTTCAATTACCCCAAGTTCCAACATTTTCCTCACCTCTTCAGAGATAAGCCCTCTCCTGGCCTCTGGTATTCTGTAGGGTCACAGCTTAACCTTTTTCCATGGTTCTGTAATGATGTCATGTTTTATGACAGAGGTGCGACCTGGGATCTCTGAGAAAAAATCCCTATTCTTAAAGAGGAACCCCTGCACTTCTACCTTTTGTGTCTTGGCCAGGGAGTCGGGTACTGTTACCTCTGGCAACAGGGGCTTCCCAGAGCACCGCTGCTCTGGTGGGAAGGAGGTGTCAGCCGCAAGTGATAGTCGATCTTTCCACGGTTTTATAAGATTGACGTGGTATATTTGCTCAGGCTTCCTCTTACCTGGTTGACGGATTTTATAGTTTACCTCATTTACTTTCTCTATCACCTCAAAGGGGCCTTGCCACTTAGCCAGGAATTTACTCTCTACCGTAGGGATCAGTACCAGAACCCGGTCACCTGGCGCAAAGGTACGTACTCTGGCACTGCGGTTATACACCCTTTGTTGTGCCCCCTGAGCCTGGGCCATATGTTCTCGTACAATAGGCATCACCGCAGATATACGATCTTGCATTTGTGCCACATGTTCTATGACACTTCTATAGGGGGTAGCTTCTTCTTCCCAAGTTTCTTTTGCTATATCTATCAGACCCCTAGGGTGGCGACCATATAGCAACTCAAATGGGGAGTAGCCTGTAGAGGACTGAGGCACTTCACGGATGGAAAACATAAGATAGGGGAGAAGGAAATCCCAGTTTTTCCCATCTTTGTCTACCACTTTTTTAAGCATGGCTTTTAGAGTTTTATTAAATCTCTCTACCAGTCCATCAGTCTGTGGATGGTAGACAGAGGTATGCAGCTGTTTAACTTTGAACAGTTTACATAACTCCTTCATGATGCGTGACATAAAGGGGGTACCCTGATCTGTTAGGATCTCTTTTGGTAGTCCCACGCGACTGAACACCCGCACCAACTCTTTAGCTATTGCCTTGGATGACGTATTACGTAAGGGTATAGCTTCCGGGTAACGAGTAGCGTAGTCCATGATTACGAGAATATGTTGGTGGCCTCGAGCAGATCTTACAAGGGGCCCCACCAGATCCATGGCTATTCTCTCAAATGGTATCTCAATGATTGGTAGAGGTACCAGGGGACTACGATAGTGTGGCCTAGGAGCCGAAATTTGGCACTCGGGGCAGGTGTCGCAATAGTCTTTAACATCTTTATGGACCCCAGGCCAAAAGAACCTTTGAAGGACTCTGTCTGTAGTCTTTTCAGCTCCCAAATGCCTCCCCATAAGGTGACCATGAGCAATATCTAGTACCGTTCGTCGGTACAATTTAGGAACCACCAATTGTTCCACCAGCTCCTCTCCTCTTTTTACCACTTGGTACAATAAGTCATGTTTCACAGCCATATGCGGGAAACAAAGTCTGCCGTCCGGTTCCACCAGTTTACCATCAATAGACTTCACATTTTCCCTGGCTCTAGCAAGGGTGGGATCTTTTAATTGCTCAGCCCCAAATTGCTCTTTCCGTACTGCCAGGTCTGGCAAATTGTCATTGAGGGAGTCTTCCCTCTCTGGACTGCTCTGACCCTCTTCTATCCCATCACTATGGTCAGAGACCTCAGGCTCCCCCACTATGACAGACAAGGGAAACGATTCACCATCAACAGAAGTCTCTCTTAAATACCCACACCTCTCAGTACCTAGTGGTAGGTCATCTCCTTCCTTACAGGCATTTGAAAGTTTATGTTCCCATAGCTGCCAGAAATGTGGGAAATCCCGCCCCATGATGACATCATGCATTAACCTAGGCACTAAACCAACCATAAATTTTCCTGCCCCGAACCGGGTATTTACATCTGCCACAGCAGTGTGATAATTACGGGTGTCTCCATGTATGCAGGTTACCGCAATGGCTTTCGTTTGCCATTTCCTGGGGTTTACCAAATCCGTTTTTACAAGGGTGACCAGACTGCCTGAGTCCAACAAGGCACTCACATCTTTACCTTCCACCATAATAACACACATTTGTTTCTCCCCCCCCAGTATTTGATAAAGCCACACACGCAGGCTGAGCATACAGTGATAAACGGCGGTTTATATATGAGGCATCACATTGCATTGGTTCACCATACATTGGGCAATTGGCAACAACATGACCTGGCATTTGACATCTGAAACATTTTATTAAGTCCCTATTAAGTCTCTTATAGGCAACAGACCTCGCTGGCACGGCTTGCCAGCTTCTAGAGCCTGGGCCTCCAGTCTCTCCACTTGCACCCACAGATATATCACTTCTGCCAGCCCCCTTTTCCCTTAGAACAGTCTTACCAGGTAGTCCTGGAGATCTCCGCTGCGGGGCTGGGGGGCGCTGTGGCAGACTCAGTAGCTCCTCTGCGGATGTGTACCTCTCCACCATCTCCACCATCTGGTCAGCATTCTTGGGGTCACCATGACTCACCCACTTGCGCAAGGTAACGGGGAGGGCCCTTAAGTACCGGTCCATCACAACCCGTTCCACCATCTGAGGGCCTGTCAGGAACTCCGGCTGCAACCACTTCTTGGTCAGGTGTATGAGGTCGTGCATTTGGGAACGTGGAGGTTTATCCATACTGTAGTCCCAGTTGTGCACACGCTGTGCACGGACCGAAAGAGTAACACCGAGGCGTGTAAGGATCTCCTTTTTTAGCATAACATAATCCATAGCATCATGATTCTGCAGGTCAAAATATGCCTTTTGGGGTTCTCCTGAAAGGAAGGGGGCCAACAATTCGGCCCACTGTGCCTTTGGCCAACCCTCTCGCTCGGCAGTCCTTTTGAAGGTGGTCAGGTAGGCCTCCACGTCATCTGTGGTTGTCATCTTTTGCAGAAAGTGACTAGCCCTTATGGCGGCATGAGGGGCCTCTGCCATACCTGGGACCCGTCCAGCGACACTGGTAAGTTGTTGCACCACAACTGCTAAGGTCTCTCTGTCTTTTCTTTGCGCCTCTTGTGCCGCCTCCAGTTGGGCCGTCAGCCTGCGGCTGGTTTCCTCAAGCGCCTTTTGCTGTACTAGGGTAGCCTCCCGCTGCACTCGGGTAGCCTCCTGTTGAGATGCAACAGCTTGCAACATAACTTTAACCACATCCTCCATTTTCCAAGAGACAGAAAACAGTCTTTGGTGCACAGCACAAAAATGAACTCTGTCCCTTTAAATGTTCATTTATTTATTTTCCTTGTTGTGCCAGAATTTGGTGTGCCCGCATCCTCCACCAAATGTAAGGGATTAGGTAGCAGGGCTGTCGTCTCCTGGGTAGACAGGCACAGTTTAGCAGGCACACCGAAGCAGTTACAGTCCACACGGCAGGAACTTCGTTTAACTGACCTCAGCCAGTTTTATTGTCAGGTTGAGGTACAGAACATAAAATATAACAAACAAAAATCCTAAGCCTGTCCGGCTCTAACTATACAGCATGAAACCTCCCTGACCAAGTGCCGGCCTAATACCAAGCACCCAAACAAAATAGCAAAGTCCGTACCTCTTGAAGTGCTCTCACAGGCTCCATGCAGGTAACCTGTTCCCAGGCTGAGAGAGCTGTGTCTGCATTCTCAGCCTTATATCAGGCTAACACACCTGAGGAGTAATTACCTGACAGCCCAAAACCCGGACTGTCCGGATGGAGTGGGGCCCACCCTTCTCTCCCCACTCCAGCAACACAGGCCCTAAAAACAGGTTTTATGCAGACCCGAATTGCAGAGACCTCTCCTGAACATTTCCCTGGTTGCTCTTAAATGACAGAAGTGAGGAATCTTGGGCATACATAGACCCCGTCCACTACTTCTTCAGACACTCTGTCACAATATATATATATATATATATATATATATACACACATCGACACACTGTTATACATAGATGACATATTATATAAGTCATTGGTTAAGATATGTTGCAAATTTAAATATACCACACAGGAATATATAGAATATAATTATGAAGACATGAATGGGACATTCACACACCCAATGTCTCTCACACACCCATTGCTATTCAAATGGTTGTCTCTCACAGATACATGTCTGTAGGACCCATTATAGTATTAACAGATACACTAGATCTGCTCACAATAATTTTAAAAGACAATACACTCTATGTCCCAACAAACATGTTACCCAAACTGAACTCAGCATAACCTCATCTCGGCCTGTTTCAATCCTATAGAGAAATATCAGACTCTGGTTCAATCTGTGATTGCACTTAAAGGCAATGGGCATTGACATTTAGACTATAATATCTTCATATAAGACTGTACACTTATGAAAATGCACGACAGGTAGAGGAAGGTATTTAGCAATAGCACCCCTGAATCAGTATTTATTGGAAGAAGGTATATAGCAATAGCACCCCTCAATCAGTATTTAGTGGAAGAAGGTATATGGTACTCCTCAATCAGTATTTGGTGTAGAAAGGTGTATTGCACCCCACAATCGGTATTTGGTAGAAGAAGGTATATAGCAATAGCACCCCTCAATCAGTGTTTAGAGGAAGAAGGTATATGGCACCACTCAATCAGTGTTTGGTGGAAAAAGGTGTATTGCACCCCTCAATCAGTATTTGGTGGAAGAAGGTATATAGCAATAGCACACCTCAGTCAGTATTTAGTGGAAGAAGGTTTATGGCACCTTTCAATCAGTATTTTGCAGAAACAGGTATATGGCACCCCTCAATTAATATTTGGCGGAAACAGGTGTATGGCACCCCTCAATCAGTATTTGGCGGAAAAAGGTGTATTGCACCCCTCAATCAGTATTTGGTTGAAGAAGTTAAATAGCAATAATACACCTCAATCAGTATTTAGTAGAAGAAGCTATATGGCACCTTTCAATCAGTATTTGGTGGAAACAGGTATATAGAACCCCTAAATCAATATTTGGTGGAAACAGGTGTATGGCACAGCTTAATCAGTATTTGGCGGAAACAGGTATATAGCACACCTCAATCAGTATTTGGCGGAAACAGATATATGGCACCTCTCAATCAGTATTTTGTGGAAGTAGGTGTATTGCACCCCTCAATCAGTATTTAGTTGAAGAAGTTATATGGCACCCCTCAATCAATATTCTGTGGAAGGAGGAGTATTACACCCCTCAATCAGTATTTGGTGGAAGAAGGTATATAGCAATAGCAACCCTCAATTAGTATTTAGTAGAAGAAGGTATATGGTACCCCTTAATCAGTATTTGTTGGAAAAAGGTGTATTGCACCCCACAATCAGTATTTGGTGTAAGAAGGTATATAGCAATTGCTCCCCTCAATCAGTATTTAGTGGAAGAAGGTATATGGCACCCCTCAATCAGTATTTGGCGGAAACAGTAATATAGCACTTCTCAATCAGTATTTGGCAGAAATAGGTATATAGCATCCCTCACCCTCAATCAGTATTCGGTGGAAACAGGTATATGTCACCCCTCAATCAGTATTTTGTGTAAGCAGGTGTATTGCACCCCTCAATCAGTATTTGGTGGAAGAAGGTATATAGCAATAGCACCCCTCAATGTCACGGGACGCCGAGGCGCTCGCTCTCCTCAGCGCCATTGGCGTCCCATTTCTGTGCAAGAGCGAGGACACGCACAGCATCCCTGTCTCCTTGGTTATAGAGGGCGGGACAGACCTTTGTACTGCGTTGCTCTTTTGGTATTGACCCGGTCCGTTCACGATCCGTTATTTGTCTTCTCTGTCCTCCCTGCACGTATCCTAAGTTAGGGACTGCCGTCCAGTTGTCCCCTGTCATCAGGACTTGCTAGGCAAGTAGGCAGAGTCAGGGGTGAGGGTGGAGCGCAGTGGTCACTATCCTCCCCCCTGTGTGTAGTGTACGTGACCGTTACAGATTAACAGGCCCAAACCAAACCACTGTTTTATGAATCCTCTGGTGACCCTGACTGACCATGTCTCTAACCTGACGCAGATGGTGCAGGAGCTTGGGGAGAAACTTTGTTCTTTTGAGCTAGGACAAGGTTCTTCCATTCCCCAGGCCTCCAGTTCGCATTTAGAGCCCCAGATTAACCTTCCTGAACCCTTTTCTGGAGACCGGAAGAAGTTTCTTTCCTTTAAGGAAAATTGTAAACTTTATTTCCGTTTGTGCCCCGTGTCCTCTGGCCCTGAGAGTCAACCCGTGGGCATTGTCATTTCCCGATTAGAGAGCGATCCCCAGGACTGGGCATTCTATTTAGCAGCTGACGCCAGTTGTTTAACATCAGTGGAGGTTTTTTTTCAGGCCCTGGGTACCCTCTATGATGAACCAGACAGGGCCCTGGTAGCCGAGACTGCTCTAAAGGCACTGGTTCAGGGCAATCTACCTGCGGAGGAGTATTGCTCCCAATTTAGAAGGTGGTGTGTCCCCTCAGGATGGAATGAATCAGCCCTTAAGAGTCAGTTCAGGTCAGGTCTGTCTGATAACTTAAGGGATCTTCTAGTGAGTTATCAGCTTCCAGAGACTCTAGAGGAGATGATGACCCTTGTTGTCTGACTTGACCGACGGGTTAGAGAGAGACGACAGGAATGACAGTTCTCTTCTCAGATGGTGGTCCAGCCTGAGGCCTATCCCAGAAACAACGCTGAGGTCTCTACCGAAGAATCCATGCAAGTCGGCATGACCCGAGGGAATCTGCCCCGCAGATGTGGAGTGTGTTTTTACTGCGGAGATCCTGACCATTGGATCAACCAGTGTCCTAAGAAGGTCCTCTCTGTCAAGTCTCCCAAGGCAAGGCAACCTAAAGACCAGGTACACCCTTATATTACGAAATGTAAGCTTTTGGTACCTATAACGATATCTCTGGGGGTTAATAAATGGCCGGGTAAGGCCTTTATTGACTCTGGCTCAGCGGCCAGGTTCATTGATTCTGAGTACGCTATAAAACTGGCTATTCCAATTTTTGTTCTACCTACACCTGTCCACGTCATGGCTATCGGCGCCATTCCCCTGGTAGGTGGTATGGTGAGGTCGTGTACCTCAGAGATTTCCTTAACAGTGGGTGTGTGCCACTCTGAGAAATGTTCCCTCTTAGTCCTGGAGAACTTACCAGTCGAGGTGGTACTTGGGTTGCCTTGGCTCCGATTACACAACCCCACTATAGATGTCCAGGGGGGAGTTGGTGAAATGTGGACCTAAGTGTGACTCGTGCTTGTCCGTGGTACAGGCTGGGGTCTCAGAAGAATCTGCTACCTTACCCTCAGTCATTAGGGAATATTCTGATGTGTTCTCATCACCAACCCCGGAGGTTCTACCACCCCTTAGACCTTATGATTGCGCCATAGAATTAGTAGAAGGGGCCAGGTTTCCTAAGGGGCGTATTTATAATCTTTCTAAGCCCAAAAGCAAGGCCATGGAGGATTATATTAAGGAAAGCCTCGGTAAGGGGCACATTAGACCTTCTGTCTCTTCTATGGGAGCGGAGGTTTTCTTCGTTAAGAAGAAGGATGGTGTCTTAGGCCTTGTATCGATTACCGGAAATAAAAGATCACTATCCAGAATAGATACTCTCTCCCATTGATTCCGGATTTATTTAACCAGGGAGGGAGGGAGACGAATGGAAGACGGCGTTCAATACTCCGGCTGGACACTTTGAATATCGGGTTATGCCCTTTGGACTCAGCAATGCCCCAGCTGTGTTCCAAAACTTTATGAACGATATTCTTAGGGAGTTCTTGGGTAAATTTGTCATTGTCTATCTTGACGACATTTTGATATTTTCTCCTGATTTCAAATCTCATGTGTCTCATGTTACACAAGTATTAGAGGTGTTGAGGGAAAATCAGTTATCCGCTAAACAAGAGAAATGTGTCTTTGGTGTACAGGAGATACTGTTTCTAGGGCATGACGTGACTCCTCACGCCTTCAAAATGGATCCTGGTAAGGTTCTAGCAATTAAGGAATGGGTAAGGCCTTCATCCTTAAAGGTCTTACAATGGTTCTTAGGGTTTGCCAATTACTACTGTAAATTTATTAAGAATTTTTCAGTAATTGCTAAACCTTTGACCGGGGGATACCCCTATTACACAACATGTGGCCAGCTGTCATCCGGGTGTCATAGACTGTTTCAAATTCCAAGGTATAGAACATGTAAGACCACCACCCAGGGGAGGTGATATCGATACACTGCTCCTCAGAAAAGAGGCGCAGTGGATTTTCACCCTAAACACTGTGAAGCCCAAGGGCCTTAATGATGCGATCTCATATTCATGCTTCATTGAATGAACACTTCCCCTATTAGGATATACATCTATATCATCATTGGTTACTATGTGTTCCTGTTCCTAATTATATACCGTTGCTCAATATCAATATCTTTCTCCTGTAGTTTTGATATGCCTTGTACCCACTCTTGATCACGTGGGTGCCTAATGTGTCCTCCATGTCCCTATATACACTCTCTAAGTGCGACTCCAATATATAGCCCTGATGTCCCTGTTCACAGGGCTATCGTTATGAATCATGGGGATCTTTTATGGTCTCTATTGATATCACTGTGTACCTTTTTTCCTAATTGTATCCATTTTGTTGTGTTTTGTCCCCGCCTACCTGGTGACTCAAGCATACGTCACAGACCTTTTCTCCTCCCCCTTACCATATCGACCAATACGCTGGGAGCAGACGGAACATACGTCACATACTCGTCCTCCCCTTTGCCATACTGATTGATGGCGTTGTGAGTAGGCGGAGTCTCGCCGATTACGATCAATGGGCGGTGTAGTCCTTTGCAGTGACGGCAACGGGGGGCGGAGCCAGCTGTTAGCTTGTCCCTCTATATGATGGTACAATAGACCGCCTGTCCCTCGGTGATGACGGGAGTAGTGGGCGAGATTATGCGGCGTGCTGTTTTTTTAATGGACGTCTGCTGGAGGTTTGGCATGCAGATGGGAGGAGTTTCCTCCATTTAAACAAGCTTGCACTATGCGCGCGTCACGGCCAATATATGCCGGAGGCTCGTCGCTGCACGCACGATATCAGAGGCGTGCAGCATTTCTAGTCAGTAAAATCCCTAGGTCTTTTGCTACTTATTGTATACCCAACATCAGGGTGGTGTCACGGCTGAGGATGGGGGAAATCCTCAGTCATGCGATGCCAGATGATGTTATGGCTGCTCGGCCAGGACAACAGGATTAGGGAGCAGGTCACCTTCTACAGCATCCCTAACCTGACCCTAACTCCTATCTGCATGGGCCGACCTTAAAGGTAGGAGGACCCATGCGCAGGAACCTAGGAGCCCTGACTTAACCTCCGTCCGGTCCCTGGGCTAAGGAGCAGGGTAAGACAACCCACTCCTCCTAGGCACGGAGGAGCAGGAGTCTCAATGGCCAAGCTGCTGGAAAAGGGGGAACATAAGCAGCTCTATGGATATGGCAGGTGAACAAGGAGTTCCACCTACCTGCCACAGCCTTGCTGACTGGATCCCTGTGCTGGCAGGGTGCAGATCACAACGCATCCCCACACAGGGACCCAGATCCATAGCTGCACAAAATCACAAGGAAACATCAAATAGACATCACACATAACTAGACATAAACTTAAAATGTGACATTATGGTTATGACCACAGGGGTGGCTCTCACTGGCAGGTAGTAAACACAGGAGGCTGCTTCAGCTAAGCATGGCTGAAGCAACCTGCAGACCTGGGAAAACCGTGAGGCTTTATAGGCCAAGAGGCCACACCCAACAATCAGACACACCCCGTGACTCAGACACACAGAAAGGGAGTTAACCCTTCCAAAACCACAGAAGGGAAAACACAACTTAAAGGGGAAGTGTCAAAACGAAGGTCAAACTGTGGCTGTTGCCGCAGGCAACGACATGGGTGGCTACCATGTCCTGGGAGTCAGCCCGAAGGCCGGGACACTGCCACCACATGTACACACTATACAAAATGTTGCTGCGAGCAGCCACAGTGAAGGGAATGGTCCCAGTGCACACGTAACATAAAACCCTGTGCACACCATACATACATACACACACACCTAACAAAGCGGTAGCTAGGTGTAACCGCATGAAGATGCCGCAAGCTGCTATCTAGCACCAGCTCAGGCTGCTATCTGTGACAATCTCCAAGCACATGTTGCCCGCGGCAACCACAAGTGAGGCAACACACAAGTAGCCCTCACCTGTGGTTGAACTACCAAAAACAAACCGCAGGCAACCGCATGCGGTTAAGGAGTCACGGTCATAGCCATGGCCGTGACAGGTGGCAATGTTTGGCGCCAGCAAAGGACTTAGTAATTTGCTCCTGATGAACCAAAAATAAGTTGGATAGGGAAACGCGTCGAGCATTTACTGCAATTACATATATGCAGACTGACTCTCGCTCTTACATCTAGAGCCCATAGGGTATCCTCTTAAGGTGGCGATCTGTGTAGGGTCTGTGGCCCAACATGCACAGTGCTATCTGAGATCTATTTTGGATCATTTACCTACTTGTCAACTATTATATACCCTTCTAAATTCAAAGGAGGTTGTATTTAGTTGTACACATTTGGGATTGATTATCCCGGTACTAGATCCAACACTGCATGGCCTTATAGGGTCCACAGCCCTGCTATGTGAAGTAACAATCACGCTCCTATCGATCATTAGAGGATTTACACCAGCAATTCTATACTCCTAAATATAAAGGAGTTCTAGTGATAGGGTGTCTGTAGGAATCAGCATAATATTAGTCTGAGATATTCCAATTCACCCTATTAAGCCTATTTGTGTGGAGATATATTTTTATATCAATTAATAAAGTGTTTTTAGCGTACTTTATATAGGCAGTAAGCATAAACCTTTGACCGACCTCACTAAGAAAGGGGTGGATTTAGAGGATTGGTCTACTGAGGCCATTACTTCATTTGCAACACTAAAGAAGGCATTCAATAGCGCTCACATTCTGATCCAGCCAGATCAGGATAGACCTTTTATTGTGGAGGTAGATGCGTCCGAGGACGGCGCAGAAGCAGTCCTTTCACAAGTTCCTGCTAGCCTTATTAACCTGAGACCTTGTGCCTCCTTTTCCAGAAAATTTTCTCCCACCGAGAGAAACTATGACATAGATCATCGGGAGTTGCTGGCCATTAAATGGGCATTTGAGGAGAGCAGGCATTTTCTGGAGGGGGCAAGGCATTGTGTAACTGTTGTCACTGACCATAAGAACCTAATGTTTCTTGAGTCTGCTAAGAGGTTGAATCCCCGTCAGGCCAGATGGGCACTGTTTTTTTACTCGTTTTGATTTCCTAGACTGGTTAAATTTTTTTATTTAGAACATCCTGAAAGGCCGCTGCCTGAAGTCTTGGGTCCTTTGGCCCCGCATAAGAGGAGGGGTACTGTCACGGGACGCCGTTGCGCTCGCTCTCCTCAGCGCCGTCGGCGTCCCGTTTCTGTGCAGGAGCAAGGACGCGCACAGCGTCCTTGTCTCCTTGGTGATAGGGGGCAGGACGGACCAGCCGCGCACGTCTCCTCCACGCGGCCCGCGTCCTCAGTTTCCCCAGCAACCAGGGGAGGTCTGAGCACCGAGCTGGGCACTCGGTGCTCAGCTGTACTCCCTAGTGCGGGTCATGTGGCGCTGGCCACGTCACATGACCCCAGCTAGCCAGTATTTAACAGGCAATCTGCTGGCCACAGGTTGCCTGTTAATTAGGTTCTTGGCTATTTTTGGTTTCCTTTATACTTACCTGATCCTGTGTTCCCTGACGATCCTCTGCCTGCTTCTCCTGTACTGCGCAACTCTACTGGTATTCTGACCCGGCTTCCACCTGAGGAATCTTTGCAAACTCCTGTTGTACTTCATTACTCTCCTGGTATTTGACCCTGGCTTCTCCTGACTATTCTCTGCTTTATCCCTTTGTACTGCGTTGCTCTCTTGGTATTGACCCGGTCCGTTCACGATCCGTTTTTTGTCTTGTCTGTCCTTCCTGCACGTATCCTAAGTTAGGGACTGCCGTCCAGTTGTCCCCTGTCATCAGGACTTGCGAGGCAAGTAGGCAGGGCCAGGGGTCAGGGTGGAGCGCGGTTGTCACTATCCTCCCCCCCTGTGTGTAGTGTACGTGACCGTTACACTCATTCAGTATTTAGTAGAAGAAGGTATATGGCACCCCTCAATCAGTATTTGGCGGAAATAGGAATATGGCACCCCTCAATCAGTATTTTGTGGAAGAAGTGTATTGCACCTCTCAATCAGTATTTGGTGGAAGAAGGTATATAGCAATATCACCAATTAAGCAGAATTTAGTGGAATAAGGTATATAACACCCCTCAATCAGTATTTGGTGGAAAATGGTGTATTGCACCCCTCAATCAATATTTGGTGGAAACAGGTATATAGCACCCCTCAATCAATATTTGTCGGAAACAGGTATATATGGCACACCTCAATCAGTATTTTGTTGAAGCAGGTGTATTACACCAATCAATCAGAATTTGGTGGAATAAGGTATATAGCAATAGCACCCCTCAATCAGTATTTAGTGGAAGAAGGTATATGGTACCCCTCAATCAGTATTTGGTGGAGAAAGGTGTATTGCACCCCACAATCAGTATTTGGTAGAAGAAGGTATATAGCAATAGCACGCCTCAATCAGTATTTAGAGGAAGAAGGTATATTGCACCCTTCAATCAGTATTTGATGGAAAAAGGTGTATCGCACCCCTAAATCAGTATTTGGTGGAAGAAGGTATATAGCAATAGCACCGCTCAATCAGTATTTAGTGAAAGAAGGTATATGGCACCTTGAAATCAGTATTTTGCGGAAACAGGTATATAGAACCCCTCAATCAGTATTTGGCGGAAACAGATGTATGGCACCCCTCAATCAGTATTTGGCGGAAACAGGCATATAGCACTCCTCAATTAGTATTTGGCGGAAACAGGTATATGGCACCCCTCAATCAGTATTTGGCAGAAAAAGTTGTATTGCACCCCTCAATCAGTATTTGATTGAAGAAGATGTATTTTGTGGAAGCAGGTCTATCGCAGCCCTTAATCAGTATTTACTGGAAGAAGGTATATAGCAATAACCCCCCTCAATCAGTATCTAGTGGAAGAAGGTATATAGCACCCCTCAATTAGTATTTGGCGGAAACAGGTGTATGGCACCTCTCAATCAGTATTTGTCTGAAACAGGTATATAGCACCCCTCAATCAGTATTTGGCGGAAACAGGTATATGGCACTCCTCAATCAGTATTTAGCGGAAACAGGTGTATGGCACCTCTCAATCAGTATTTGGCGGAAACAGGTATATAGCACCCCTCAATCAGTATTTGGCGGAAACAGGTATATGGCACTCCTCAATCAGTATTTGGCGGAAACAGGTGTATGGCACTCCTCAATTAGTATTTGGTGAAAGAAGGCCGTATATGCCGGCGTATAAGACGACTGGGCGTATAAGACGACCCCCAACTTTTCCATTTAAAATATAGGGTTTGGGCTATACTCGCCGTATAAGACTACCCCTGAATGCCCAGCCCTCCCTGTCTTCAAGATGATCTTCTCCAGTCCAGGGAACTGACTTGATTCTGTGGATGGCACTGTTATGGGGAGGGGGATCAGTGGATGACACTGCTATGGGGAGGGGGATCAGTGGATGACACTGCTATGGGGAGGGGGATCAGTGGATGACACTGCTATGGGGGGATCTATGGATGACAGTGCTATCCACAGATCCCCCTCCCCATAACAGTGTCATCCACAGATCCCCCCATGACAGTGCCATCCACAGATCTCCCTCCCCATAACAGTGCCATTCACAGATCCCCCTCCCCATAACAGTGTCATCCACAGATCCCCCCCATGACAGTGCCATCCACAGATCCCCCCTCCCCATAACAGTGCCATCCACAGATCCCCCTCCCCATAACAGTGTCATCCACAGATCCCCCCATGACAGTGCCATCCACAGATCCCCCTCCCCATTACAGTGTCGTCCACAGATCCCCCCCATGACAGTGCCGTCCACAGATCCCCCTCCCCATAACAGTGTCATCCACAGATCCCCCCATGACAGTGCCATCCACAGATCCCCCTCCCCATAACAGTGCCATCCACAGACCCCCCTCCAAATAGTGCCATTCACAGATCCCCCCCTAAACACTGCCATCCACAGATCTCCCTCCTCATAACAGTGCCATCCACAGATCCCCCCCCCCCCCCATGACAGTGCCATCCACAGATCCCCCTCCCCGACTCTCAGAGGAGTATACATTTATTAACTGTAATCTGTAACTTTAACTTTAAATGAGCGCTCATGTCTTTACTAGGGTACCTTACTCTCAGCTCTGGTGAAAGGCAGTGCGGGCGGCGCTCACTCACTGACGTCACGCGCCTGCGCCACCTAGTGGGAGGAGCAGGCACGTGACGTCAGTGAGTGAGCGCCGCCCGCACTGCCTGTTAGCGGAGCTGAGAGTAAGATACCCTAGTAAAGACATGAGCGCTCATTTAAAGTTAAAGTTACAGATTACAGTTAATAAATGTATACTCCTGTGAGCGGCGGGGCCCTGTATATTCTAACCCCCAGGCAAGCGTCCCCGTCACCATGGGAACGCCTGGGGGTTAGAATATACCATCGGATCTGAGTATACCCGGCGTATAAGAAGACTCCCGACTTTTGAAAATAATTTTTAGTGTTAGAAAGTCGTCTTTTACGCCGGAAAATACGGTATATTGCACCCCTCAATCAGTATTTGGCCAAAACAGGTATTCAACACCCCTCAATCAGTATTTGGCGGAAACAGGTATATGGCACCCCTCAATCAGTATTTTGTGGCAGCAGGTGTATTGTACCCCTCAATCAGTATTTGGTGGAAGAAGGTATATAGCAATAGCAACCCTCAATCAGTATTTAGTGGAAGAAGGTATATGACACCCCTCAATCAGTATTTGGCGGAATATAGTGTATTGCCCCCCTCAATCAGTATTTGGTGGAAACAGGTATATAGCACCCCTCAATCAATATTTGGTGGAAACAGGTATATGGCATTCCTCAATCAGTATTTTGTGGAAGCAGGTGTATTACACCCCTCAGTCATTATTTGGTGGAAGAATGTGTATAGCAATAGCAACCCTCAATAAGTATTTAGTGGAAGAAGGTATATGGTACCACTCAATCAGTATTTTGTATAAAAAGATGTATTACACCCCTTAATCAGCATTTGGTGGAATAAGGTATATAGCAATAGCACCCCTTATTTAGTATTTAGAGGAAGAAGGTATATGGCACCCCTCAATCAGTATTTGGCAGAAAAAGGTGTATTGCACCCATCAATCAGTATTTGATTGAAGAAGATGTATTTTGTGGAAGCAGGTCTATCTCAGCCCTTAATCAGTATTTGCTGGAAGAAGGTATATAGCAATAACCCCCCTCAATCAGTATTTAGTGGAAGAAGGTATATAGCACCCCTCAATTAGTATTTGGCGGAAACAGGTGTATGGCACCTCTCAATCAGTATTTGGCGGAAACAGGTATATGGCACTCCTCAATCAGTATTTGGCAGAAACAGGTGTATGGCACCCCTCAATCAGTATTTGGCAGAAACAGGTATAAAGCACCCCTCAATCAGAATTTGTCGGAAACTGGTATATGGCACCCCTTAATCAGTATTTTGTGGAAGCAGGTGTATCGCAGCCCTTAATCAGTATTTGGTGGAAGAAGGTATATGGCACCCCTCAATCAGTATTTGGCGGAAACAGGTATATAGCACTCCTCAATCAGTATTTGGCGGAAACAGTTATATGGCACCGCTCAATCAGTATTTTGTGGAAGCAGATGTATTTCACCCCTCAATCAGTATTTGGTAGAAGAATGTATATAGCAATAGCACCCCTTAATCAGTATTTTGTGGAAGCAGATGTATTTCACCCCTCAATCAGTATTTGGTAGAAGAATGTATATAGCGATAGCACCCCTCAATCAGTATTTAGTGGAAGAAGTTATATGGTACCCCTAAATCAGTATTTGACGGAAATAGGTATATAGCACCCCTCAATCAGTACTTGGCGGAAACAGGAATATGGCACCCCTCAATCAGTATTTTGTGGAAGTAGGTGTATTGCACCCCTCAATCAGTATTTAGTGGAAGATGGTATATGACACCCCTCAATCAGTATTTGGCGGAAAATGGTGTATTGCACCCCTCAATCAGTATTTATTGGAAAAAGGTATATAGCAATAGCACCCCATAATTAGTATTTGGCAGAAACAGTTATATAGCACCCCTCAATCAGTATTTGGCAGAAATAGGTATATAGCATCTCTCAATCAATATTTGGCGGAAACAGGTATATGGCACCCCTCAATCAGTATTTGGTGGACGCAGGTGTATCGCAAGCCCTCAATCAGTATTTGGTGGAAGAAGGTATATAACAATAACACCCCTCAATCAGTATTTTGTGGAAGACGGTATATAGCACCCCTCAATCAGTATTTGGCGGAAACTGGTAAATAGCACCCCTCAATCAGTTTTTTGTGGAAACAGGTATATAGCACCCCTTAAGCAGGATTAAGTTTTTTTTTGCGCAACTGGTATATCACATCTGTTGCAATTAGTTACTCCAATAGCGTTTGTCCCTCTATCTAGCTGCGGTATCGCAGCAGAACCGCACACAACTGCTGCACAATACAAATACACTATAATATAATTTTTATGTTAGAAAGTATATTATAAGTATATCACACCCCTCTATATCACACCTATCGATAGCACACCTATACCAGTCCTTAAAAGGACTTGTGTGGCCCTATTAGCTAGTGTTTGGTGTCCCTAACTGTCACTGCTCCAAAATGCAACCTCTTCCTACACTGGCAAAACATATCATGTAAAATGGCTGCCAGATCAGGTTCTGTTATAGGGTTTGGGGGGTGTCCATGTGCTGAAACGTCTCAAATGGCTGTCCTGTCCCACCTGATGGATGTGTCATGGGTCAAAGTTTGGGGCTATGCAAAAAAATAAGGCGCGTGTGAGTTTGTAGTCTGTTTTGAAGGCAACATGTGTTCACGAGTTACATAGAACTGCTGTTAAACTTACCCCACAAAACGAATGCAGCTGTGCGTTATCTTTTTGGACCTGACATAGAAAATCTGATCCTGTAGGTTCAAGAAAAATGTTAAGTAATCCGGTCCTATGCAATGCAGATGTCTGGAGGGGGAGAAGATTTCGGGGCTTCCTGGGAGAGATGGGGTAGATAGATACAGTCAGGTCCATAAATAGAATAATAATCATAAATCAAACTTTCACTTTTTAATACTTGGTTGCAAATCCTTTGTAGTCAATTACAGCCTGAAGTCTGGAACGCATAGACATCACCAGTCGCTGGGTTTCATCCCCGATGATGCTCTGCCAGGCCTCTACTGCAACTGTCTTCAGTTCCTGCTTGTTCTTGGGGCATTTTCCCTTCAGTTTTGTCTTCAGCAAGTGAAATGCATGCTCAATCGGATTCAGGTCAGGTGAATGACTTGGCCATTGCATAACATTCCACTTCTTTCCATTAAAAAACTCTTTGGTTGCTTTTGCAGTATGCTTTGGGTCATTGTCCATCTGCACTGTGAAGCGCCGTCCAATGAGTTCTGAATCATTTGGCTGAATATGAGCAGATAATATTGCCCGAAACACTTCAGAATTTATCCTGCTGTTTTTGTCAGCAGTCACATCATCAATAAATACAAGAGAATCAGTTCCATTGGCAGCCATACATGCCCACGCCATGACACTATTACCACCATGCTTCACTGATGAGGTGGTATGCTTAGGATCATGAGCAGTTCCTTTACTTCTCCATACTCTTCTCTTTCCATCACTCTGGTACAAGTTGATCTTGGTCTCATCTGTCCATAGGATGTTGTTCCAGAACTGTGAAGGCTTTTTTAGATGTCGTTTGGCAAACTCTAATCTGGCCTTCCTGTTTTTTGAGGCTCACCAATGGTTTACATCTTGTGGTGAACCCTCTGTATTCACTCTGGTGGTCTTCTCTTGATTGTTGACTTTGACACACATACAACTACCTCCTGGAGAGTGTTCTTGATCTGGCCAACTGTTGTGAAGGATGTTTTCTTCACCAGGGAAAGAATTCTTCGGTTATCCACCACAGTTGTTTTCCGTGGTCTTCCGGGCCTTTTGGTGTTGCTGAGCTCACCGGTACGTATCTTCTTTTTAAGGATGTTCCAAAGAGTTGTTTTGGCCACGCCTAATGTTTTTGCTATCTCTCTGATGGGTTTGTTTTGTTTTTTTCAGCCTAATGATGGCTTGCTTCACTGATAGTGACAGCTCTTTGGATCTCATCTTGAGAGTTGACAGCGACAGATTCCAAATGCAAATAGCACACTTGAAATGAACTCTGGAGCTTTTATCTGCTCATTGTAATTGGGATAATGAGGGAATAACACACACCTGGCTATGGAACAGCTGAGAAGCCAATTGTCCCATTACTTTTGGTTCCTCAACAAGTGGGAGGCACATAAGCAAACTGTTGTGATTCCTACACCGTTCACCTGATTTGGATATAAATACTCTCAAATTAAAGCTGACAGTCTGCAGTTAAAGCACATCTTGTTCATTTCATTTCAAATCCATTGTGGTGGTGCATAGAGCCAAAAATATTAGAATTGTGTCGATGTCCCAATACTTATGGACCTGACTGTAGATTATAGCATGATGGACAACATGTATATATCTATCTACCCCATCTCTCCCTGGAAGCCCTGCAGTCTTCTCCCCCTCCAGACATCTGCATTGTATAGGACCAGGTTACTGTACGCTTTTCATGAACCTAAAGGATATGAATTTCTATGTCAAGTCCACAAAGATAAAGCACAGCTGCATTCGTTTTGCAGGGTAAGTTTACCAGCAGTTCTATGTAACTCGAGAACACATGGTGCTTTCAAAACAGACTACAAACTCCGCTCTGCTGGATGACAGTGTAGGTGATCCTCGGTGCTGAGGCATGCTGGCTCCTCACTGGCTTCTGTGCTTAGACGGGCAGAGGATGGCTGGGTGCTGCCGATAACCAGAGCCCAGCGTGTGTGCGGCGCTGATCATGTATGGGTCGTGTGGGAGTGTGTTTGATATCCCGTAACAGTAAAACAAAGTCTGTTCTACAAGAGCTGTTGTCATGGTCGTTTTCCTTGTTGGTGACCTCGCTGTATACACCCTGGTACACGGCTTACACATGTGTGGCGGCAACCAGGTGAAGGGTACAAAGACAAGCGTGTCTTGCCTACAGTCAAGCATGGTGGTGGGAGTGTCATGGTTTGGGGCTGCATAAGTGCTGCTAGCTGTGTGGAGCTACAGTTCATTGAGGCAACCATATATGCCAACATGTACTGTGACATACTAAAGCAGAGCATGATCCCCTCCCTTCAGAAACTGGGCCGCAGGGCAGTATTTCAACATGATAACGAACCCAAACACACTTCTAAGACCACCACTGCCACTTACTAAAGAAACTTAGGGTAAAGGTGCTGGACTGACCAAGCATGTCTCCAGACCTAAACTCTATTGAGCATCTGTGGGCATCCTCAAACGGAAGGTGGAGGAGCGCAAAGTCTCTAACATCCACCGGCTATGTGATGTCGTTATGGAGGAGTGGAAAAGAATTCCAGTGGCAACCTGTGAGGCTCTGGTGAACCCCATGCCCAAGAGAGTTAAGACAGTGCTGGAAAATAATGGTGTCCACACAAAATATTAACACTTTGGGCAAAATTTTGCCATTTTCACTTAGAGGTGTACTCACTTTTGTGAGATAATATATATATAAGTTTTGACTTAAAGTTACTTTTATTCAACCAGCAAGTAATTTTTTGACGGGAAATGAGATAGGTGTCTCCCAAAAGATAATAAGACGATGTACAAGAGGCAATATTGTGAAAAAAAAATAACATTTCTCAGCTTTTATTTACATTTGAGCAAAAAGTGTCCAGCCCAAAATTATTCATACCCTTTACAAATTGTCACAATCTGTGGGAAAATCAAAAGTTCTATACCATTCCAAATAGTCCAAGCTTTTCTAAAGCATCCTAATTACTCTGATTAATTGGGAACAGCTGTTTTAATCAACTCAACAGGTAAAAAACAGCAGCTCTCTGGTTTGGTTTGTGGACAGTCATGGCTAAGACAAAGGAGCTCAGTGAGGCCTGCGGCTGCGCATTGTGGCTGCTCACAAGTCAGGAAAGGGCTACAAGGCCATTTTTTTTTATGTTTTCAAGTTCCAGTGGCTACAGTGCAAAGTATTATAAAAAAAATACAAGATGTTCCGCACTGTGGAAAATCTCAGAGGACGTCACTTCTCCAGATAAGGCACACAAAAGCTCGCTTGGCCTTTGCAAAAGCTCATCTGGACAAAGAAGAAGACTTCTGGTCTCTCTGTTATGGTCAGATGAAACAAAAATGTAATTGTTAGGTCACAATGATGTTTCCTCATTTGACGCAAAAAAGGAGAAGCCTTGAACCCAAAGAACACCATCCCCACTATCAAACATGGTGATGGGAACCTAATGCTAATCACAGTAAACGGCACCAAGAAAAAAGAGCAATACATGAGGATTCTCAACGACAACATCAGGCAGTCTGCAGAGAAACTTGGCCGTGGGCACCAGTGGACATTTTAGCATGACAATGACCCAAAACACACAGCAAAAGTGGTGAAGAAATGGTTAGCAGACAACAACATTAACGTTTTGGAGTGGCCCAGCCAGAATCCAGACTTGAATCCAATTGAGAATCTGTGGAGGGAGCTAAAGATCAGGGTGATGGCAAGAAGACCCTCCAACTTGAAAGATTTGGAGCTCATTGCTAAAGATGAATGGGCAAAATTACCTGTGGAGACATGCAAAAAGTTGGTCTGCAATTATAGGAAGCGTTTGATTGCTGTAATGGCCAATAAAGGCTTTTCTATTGATTATTGAGAAGGGTATATATAATTTTGGAATGGACACTTTTTGCTCAAATGTAAATAAAAGCTGAAAAATGTTTTTTTTTCCACAATAATGCCTCTTGTACATCATCTTATTATCTTTTGGGAGACACCTATGTCATTTCCCCTCAAAAAATTACTTGCTGGTTGAATAAAAGTAACTTTAAGTCAAAATTTGCCAGGGGTATGAATAATTATGGGCAGCACTGTATATATATATATATAAATATATATATATATATATATATATATACATATATATACACACTAAAAAACAGTGGGGCGGAACTATATGTGGGTTCTATAATAGGCTCACAGAAAATTTCCTTTATGCCCATGACAGCTTCCTGAGAATAGATGTCACCGCCAGTTCTGTGAGAAGGTCTGGCAGACGTTCTTTGTTTTGGTTTCACTTTCTCATCTCCTTTTCTTCTGCCAGGTGTCACTTATTTAGACTAATCATCTTCCTTTATATTCCCTCCCATACTGCCTCACTTTGCGGTTTATACTACTTCCTGGATAAAGTGTTCACTGCTGGAGGCTGCTTCTGCTGTTTGCTCAGATAAGTCATTTACTTTATTGTGTTTTCTTGCTGGCTTGATTCTAGGTGACCCTGACTTCGTCCGTATTAAGTGCAGGGAGCCGGTGGTCGTGTCCCCTCACTATTATAGGGTTTTCAGGTGTCACACAGTCTTAGGTACGTGGGCATGCAATCGTCTACCATAAAGACCCTTGCATGTGCGTAGCAGTCAGGGAGAGCTCTTAGGGTTTTATATGGCTTATCTATAAGCTCCTTAGTTTGGGATCAAGCCAGTCGCTCGTTTATTTATAAGTTCCAGCTATCTGCAACTTCATCCGTGACAATAGAAAAGCCTTCAGGATGGACTACTTTTCTCTTAAAGGACAAGAGGTCATTAGAACCTAAATCTAATCTGTAATGTATGAAAACAGTATTAGAGGAATTCCAAGAGGCTGCTCTGGAAACATGTTCTATAGAAGCGTCTGCTCTTTCTGCCCAGGATATAGATACTGCTATGGTAGAATGGGCTCCAAACCCCATAGGGGGAGGTCTATCAGCAGAAGCGTAAGCTAGGCATATGGCCCTAACACACCATCTAGCAGTCGTTTTACTGGAAACTTAATCACCTTTATTTCTGAAATT
Organism: Bufo bufo; assembly: GCF_905171765.1. Taxonomy (NCBI): domain Eukaryota; kingdom Metazoa; phylum Chordata; class Amphibia; order Anura; family Bufonidae; genus Bufo; species Bufo bufo. The sequence goes on from NC_053393.1 coordinate 274,866,366, forward strand.
GGACAAAAAAACTGAGAAGTTTTCCTCCACTGCTGAGTCACCTCTAAATATCTAGATAGAAATCTTTTAACATTCAGAGTGTTCGATTTCTCTTCTTTACTATTTTTGGGAGCTCCCTCCATCTCGCAATGGGCTGCTGTGCTGCTTTGGCAGCATCCCAATAGTTACTGTGGCAACCTGACACCTTACACAGGCATCCAGGCTTGCCATAATATCTAAGACTGACAGGTCCTGCCAGAGGCAGGAGCCTGATCAGGCTTGGTGTAAGTGACAATGCACTGCAATACAGTATTGCAGTGTAGTGTACAGCCATCAGACCCACTAGATCTTCAAGAACCAAGTGGGTCCGGGTACAAAAAGTGTTTAAAAAAATAGTTTAAAAAAAAAATAGAACTTTTTCCTTATATCCACCACACATTTATAATTGGTTAAAAGGAAAAAAATAAAATATACTTCACATATATATTATTGCTGCATCTGTAACAACCTGATCTATAAAAGGATTACGTTACTTTTCCCGCACGGTGAACACCATAAATAACAAAATTAAAAAAACATTAAAAAAATTGAATTTAAATTTTGCCCACCTCACTTCCTAAAAAATGGTATAAAAATCTGTCATATCATCTACCAAAAAAATGAGCCCCTACATAAGAATCGCCTGAACAAGTTAAAAAAATCTGAAAATGGAGACACAAAAACATGTTTTTTTCATTCCAAAATGGTTTTATTGTGTAAAACCAAAATAAATAAAAAGACATTAGATATTGCAGCGTCCATAATGACCTGCTCTAAAAAATGTCACATGATCTACCCCCTAAGGTGAATGCCGTAAAAAATTAAAATGAAAACTGCCACAAAAGCCATTTTTGTCACCTTACCTCACAAAAAGTAATACCAAGCGATCAAAAAGTCCAATATAGACCAAAATACCCCAATCAAACCATCACCTCATCCCACAAAAAATGAGCCCCTACATAAGAAAAAATTGCCCCAAAAAATATAGCTTTCAGAAAATGGAGACACAAAAACATGATTTAAAAAAAAAAAAGCTTTATTATGTAAACTGAAATAAAAATAGACATATTTGGTATCATTGCTTCCATATCAACCTTCTCTATAAAAATAGCACATAATCTAACCTGTTAGGTGAACATTGTAAAAAACAACCATTTTTTTGTTACCTTGCCTCATAAAAAGCATAATATCAAGCAATTAACAATCATGTATCCCAAAATAGTACCAAGAAAACTCACTTTATTCTGTGGTTTCCAAAATGGGGTCACTTTTTGGGAGTTTCTACAGTAGGGTGCATCAGGGGATCTTTAAATGTGACATGGCAACTTACAATTATCCCAGCAAAATCTGCCCTCCAAAAACCATATGGCACTGCTGTGTGCCCATACAGCAGTTTACAACCAAATGTGGAGTGTTTCTGTAAACTGCAGAATCAGGGTAATAGATATTTAGTTTTGTTTGGGTGTTAACCCTTGCTGTGTTACAGAAAAAAAAGGAAAATATGTCCAAAAAGTGAATGTAACGGTCGCATACACACACACACACACAGGGGGAGGGAAGTGACCACTGCGCTCCACGCTTACCCCTGGCCCTGCCTACTTGCCTCGCGAGTCCTAATGACAGGGGACAACTGGACGTGAACGGACCGAGTCAATACCAGGAAAGCTACAAAGTACAAATGGAGCAAGCAGAGAATTGTCAGGAGAAGCCGGGGTCATAAATACCAGGAGAGTCGTGAAGTACCAAAGGAGTCAGCAGAGGATCGTCAGGAGGAGGCCGGGGTCAGAATACCAGGAGAGCAGCAAAGTACACAAGGAGCAGGCAGAGGATCGTCAGGAATTCAGCAGGAGGTAAGTACGCCAGGAAAGACAAAATCACAGGTGGAACCTAAATAACAGGCAATCTGTGGCCAGCAGATTGCCTGTTTAAATAGGGAGCTAGAGGGGTCATGTGCCGTGGCCAGCGTCACATGACTCCACACAGACTACACAGCCGAGCACCGAGTGATCAGCTCGGTGCTCAGTCCTAAAACCATTAGCATGAATGCAGATAGATGCACACATAGTATTATCAGGAGCGCGGATGACGCTGGACGCACTGATGATGCGCGCGCGCTCCGGACGTGCCCGCCTCCTAGACGGCGCCGTGACAGTGAATTTAGAAATTTAATCTCCATGCTCCTTTAATTCTTGTGGAACACCCAAACGGTTAAAAGTTTGTAAAATTGGTTTTGAATAACTTGATTGTTGTAGTTTCTAAAATCATTTATGGGTGGTTTCTACTTCCCTTAAAAAAATGGGTTTTGGAAAATTTCAATTTTGAGCCTATGACAGCACCCCAGGAAACAGGACAGGAAACAGGTACCAGAATCGCTTTAAAAGAGGGATATCCTTTTCAATAACTAAGGAACATAACATTTTAATAAGCTCTCTTCTCTCTCTCTACATATATATATATCTATATATAGAATAAAAATCTTGAGAAAGGCTCAGGCTTGAGAAAGGCTCATGTATGAGCCGAAATGTCGCTCTTTGCCACTGTATGGGTGAATAAAAACACACTGTTTCATTGAAGATTCATCTGGAGTGCAGTCCGATTTTTATTCTATACAAGTGGGTAAGCTCCTGTTGCCATACTTGGACATTGCACCCGCCTTTTTCCATTTACCTTTTTTTGGGTGGTGCTGCCAATAGTTTTTTCTATTATATCTATATATATATATATATATATATAAGCGGGTGCTGTCATAGGCTCAAAGAAAACTCATTACTGGTAAGTGTAATCCAAATTTTCCCCTTCGCCTATGACAGCACCCCTAGAGAGTAGGCAAAAAAATAGTACCTAGGGCGGGACAACAGACTGAAAAACCTTACGACTAAAGGTAAAGTCATCATTAGAAGGAAGCTGGAGTCTATAGTGTCTAAAGAAAGAACATGTGAAACTCGAAAAATTAGAATATTGTGCAAAGTTCATTTATTTCAGTAATGCAACTTAAAAGGTAAAACTAATACATGAGATAGACTCATTACATGCAAAGTGAGATATTTCAAGCCTTTATTTGTTATAATTTGGATGATTATGACTTACTGCTTACGAAAACCCCAAAGTCACAATCTCAGGTACCCTTTGCTCAGGGGGTATGGATTAATTAGCTGACTAGAGTGTGACACTTTGAGCCTAGAATGCTGAACCTTTTTACAATATTGTAGTTTTAAATTGCATTAATGCAACTCCTTTTAAGTTGCATTACTGAAATAAATGAACTTTTGCACGATATTCTAATCTTTCGAGTTTCACCTGTATGTGGAGAACTCCAGGTGGCTACTTTACAGATCTGCTCTATGGAAGCAGATGCTCTCTCTGCCCAGGAAGTAGCAACTGACCTAGTAGAATGGGCCCCGAAACCTGAAGGTGGAGGGACTCCCTTAGATAAATTTGCTAAAGAAATAGTATAAAGGATTGAACTGGCACTCATATATGGAATATAAACATGGTTTATTGGGATAAAAATAGGGATGGTATCACCTGTCACATATATACCTTCAATAAAATACAATATCAATAAAATTAAAACAAAACCAATATATTAAAATGCATATCATTCAATGGTGCAGGAGCCGGTGGCACTAAACGTCTATAGACCTATAAGGTCCTAGATGAGGTGATATAGACAATAGTGCTGTCGGTTTCTGCAACTGCAAATGGTATTTTCTCTGTACATAAAAGATTTCATATGCAATCAATTGGGTTCCATAGATCTCTTATACATTAGGAATGTCCCGTATCCACGGAATTCAAGGATGTCCCATTGTAAAATGCTTTCAGTAAGCTGATACTTTCTATAGAGCAACTTTCAGTGAAACAATGTGTCTATAGCCACACTGGCTATTGTGCTGTTGCAAACAGATGTCAATGAACAGTGTTTCCAATAAACCGATGTTTTCACTGCAACAACTTTCAGAATAAGATGGTATATCTGTATTTGCAGTTAATACTGTTGCAAGCTGATGGTCTGCTATTTGCAATTGTGGAGGGGTAACAGCTGAGTCACTGTAAGTTAATTGCGCACGAATATACTGCCATACAAATACTGGTTAGTAGCTCAATTCATTCCTCATGTGGCATCAACTGTAATTACCAAAGTAGGTTCCACTTTTTATAGAAGGATATCTCCTATATATCTTCCCACAGGTGTGGGCTTACCTCCCTCTGCGCTCTGTTCGGTGGGACTAAAGTAATAGTCTTTTGTTCCGCTTGGAATGCCGGCGTCCCGGCTGTGGTGTTAGCGTCCCTCGTGTCTTTCACCGCTACTTCTCACGTGATGTTCTTGTGGGAGGTAGGAGGCTGATTATTTCCGAGCGCTGACGGGGTGATGTATCCGATCCTTTTACGGTATATATTAAGGAAATCCTCCTCTTTATAGAAAGTGCACTTTACTCCAAATAGAGTTCGGGGTATCTAGTCCAGGATTGTTGCCAAGATTCTTACCAAACGCGTTTCGGGGAGACGCTGTCCCCTTCCTCAGTGGTACTACCCCGATTCCATTATCTGCAGATTATATAGTTGCCATCGGTACCCTTGAAAATCCGTTCTGGATCCTGGTTATATCTAAAATCCGGTCTGGACCTCCAAACATGCATATTTTTCTATTGCGGTTGTGATGCGTTTTTTTCGTATTCTGATGCGTTTTTTGTTTTATATATATATATATATATATATATATATATATAAAAACAAAAAACGCATCACAACCGCAATAGAAAAATATGCATGTTTGGAGGTCCAGACCGGATTTTATATATATATATATATATATATATATATATATATATATATATATATTTATAATAGAAAAATATGCATGTTTGGAGGTCCGGACCGGATTTTAGATATAACCAGGATCCAGAACGGATTTTCAAGGGTACCGATGGCAACTATATAATCTGCAGATAATGGAATCGGGGTAGTACCACTGAGGAAGGGGACAGCGTCTCCCCGAAACGCGTTTGGTGAGAATCTTGGCAACAATCCTGGACTAGATACCCCGATTTCTATTTGGAGTAAAGTGCACTTTCTATAAAGAGAAGGATTTCCTTAATATATACCATAAAAGGATCGGATACATCACCCCGTCAGCGCTCGGAAATAATCAGCCGCCTATCTCACACAAGAACATCACGTGAGAAGTAGCGGTGAAAGACACGAGGGACGCTAACACCACAGCCGGGACGCCGGCATTCCAAGCGGAACAAAAGACTATTACTTTAGTCCCACCGAACAGAGCGCAGAGGGAGGTAAGCCCACACCTGTGGGAAGATATATAGGAGATATCCTTCTATAAAAAGTGGAACCTACTTTGGTAGTTACAGTTGCTGCCACATGAGGAATGAATTGAGCTACTAACCAGTATTTGTATGGCAGTATATTCGTGCGCAATTAACTTACAGTGACTCAGCTGTTACCCCTCCACTACGGACTTACTGGATCGGCAATTGCAAATAGCAGACCATCAGCTTGCAACAGTATTAACTGCAAATACAGATATACCATCTTATTCTGAAAGTTGTTGCAGTGAAAACATCGGTTTATTGGAAACACTGTTCATTGACATCTGTTTGCAACAGCACAATAGCCAGTGTGGCTATAGACACATTGTTTCACTGAAAGTTGCTCTATAGAAAATATCAGCTTACTGAAAGCATTTTACAATGGGACATCCTTGAATTCCGTGGATATGGGACATTCCTAATGTATAAGAGATCTATGGAACCCAATTGATTGCATATGAAATCTTTTATGTACAGAGAAAATACCATTTGCAGTTGCAGAAACCGACAGCACTATTGTCTATATCACCTCATCTAGGACCTTATAGGTCCATAGATGTTTAGTGTCACCGGCTCCTGCACCATTGAATGATATACATTTTAATATATTGGTTTTGTTTTAATTTTATTGATATTGTATTTTATTGAAGGTATATATGTGACAGGTGATACCATCCCTATTTTTATCCCAATAAACCATGTTTATATTCCATATATGAGTGCCAGTTCAATCCTTTATACCATTTAGACTTTACTTTGAGGGGTGTCTCAATTTTTTAACTAGAGCACCTACCCTGAGGGGACAGTGGTGAGCGGGTCCCTTTCTCTAACTATTTCATGCTAAAGAAATAGCCTGCCTAATCCATCTAGCTATCGTCTGGGACAAGGAGGCAGATTCCTTCTTCGGACCCTGATAGTGAAGCAACAGCCGATAAAAACTAGTAGAGACGTTAGGTAAGAAAGAAGGATCAGGAGAAATAATCAACCGATCCTCCAAAAATACTAGGTTCGGCTGGTCAACAGAAAAAGCGGCTATTTCACTAACCCTCCTGGTAGAGGTAATGGCCAAAAGAAAAGCAAACTTAAGAGAGATCATCTTCAGAGAGATTTTACTGATAGGTTCGAAAGTTCCTGAAGTGAGGGCCGAAAGAACCAAGTTCAGATTCCAGTGGGATAACTTAGAAACTGCTGTGATAAATCTCTTGACCCAGGGGTGCTCTGCCAATTTGAACTCAAAGACAGCACTCAATGCTGAGATCTGAACTTTCAGGGTGCTAGGTCTATATTTTTTTCTCCAACCTTCCTGCAAAAAATCTAAAACAAGTGGAATGTCTGGGACAGCTAACACATCCACGGGTCTATTGGCAAATCTATAAAAAGCTCTCCAAATTTTCAGATAAATGGAAGATGTGACCTCCTTACAACTGGCCAACAGAGTGGTAATAACATCCTCAGATAATCTCCTCTTTCTCAAAATCTGCCTCTCAACAACCAGGCAGTCAAATGAAGATTTTTTATCTCTGGGTGAAAAATCGGACCCTGACTTCTGGTAGAATCCAAGAAGGGGCAATCAACATCATGCGGAGCCAAGAAAACCACACCCTGCTTGGCCAAATGGGGACAATCACTACCACTGTAGCTCTTTCTTTCCTGATCTTCTAGAGAACCCTTGGCAACAACTTCAGGGGGGGGGGGGAGGCATAGAGAAGGCCCTGCTGCTTCAGTAGACAAAGTTTTCTATACCCTTGTTGGATGCTAAGCTGGGGAAAGGGAAATGAAAGATTTTTCCTTCCTGTTCAACCTGGTGGCAAAGAGGTCTATTTGTGGGACACCCCATAAGGTTGAAACCTGATCGAACACTCCCTGATCTAGGGACTATTCCACCTGGCACAGATGATGATGATGGCTGAGAAAATCTGCCCTTGAATTGTCGGCTCTCCTGAGATGTACAGCTGAAAGAGATAATAGAGAAGCCGCTGCAATTTTGAAAATATGATGAACAAGGGAGATGAGACCTGGAGCTCTGGTACCTCCCTGACTGTTGATGTAGGCTACCGCAGTCACATTGTCTGAGTATATCATCACATTTTTGCCTCTGAGGATAGGAAGACCCTGGACTAAGGCCAACAGAACCGCTTTTAGTTCTCTGAAATTGTGGGAATGACTCCTAGTACCGCTGTCCCAACCTCCCTGAAGGAGAGATTCCACATGGGCTCCCCACCCGGATGGGCTGGCATCTGTGGCAAGGGGAAGAACGGCATCCCTCTTTCAAGGGACTCCTTTCTGTAGGTTTCTCAAATCCATCCACCACTTCAAAGATCTTTGAATCCTAGGTGATAGAGAGATTTCCAAATCCAGATAAAGGTGACACCTGTCCCATTCTGCCAAGATCTGAAGCTGCAGATGTCTTGAATAATACTGGGCCCATTCTACTCCTGGAATAGCTCTCGTCATGAGACCCAGAACTGACATAGCTTCCCTCAGGGAAACTGACTGAAGGGAAAGAAGAGCCTTGACCCTTGACCTGATAAGAAAAGCCTTCTGGAGAGGTAACAGGCACTTCTGAGACTGGGAATCTAGAATGATCACTAAGAAATTGCACCTCTGACATGGAAACAGACTGGATTTCTCTAGATTTAATTCCCAGCCTAGGCTCTCTATAACCTCCCTCAACCAGACAATCTGTCCCTCAAGGATCTGTACTGACTCGGCAATGAGAAGAAAGTCGTCTAAGTAGGGGACTATAACAACTTGCCTCTCCCTCACATGGGCCATCATTTCTGCCGCAATCTTGGTGAAAACCCTCGGGCATGTGATAACCCCAATGGAAGGGCACGAAACTGAAGGTGGAGAATCCATCTTTCTAACTGAACTGCAACCCTCAGAAACCTCTGGTGGTTGGGATGGATGGGAACATGATAATATACATCTCGCAAATCTACAGCAGCCATGAAGCACTCTGAAAAGAGATGGTTTAGTGCCGACTTGATGAATTCCATGGAAACTTCTCATACACCAGATACTGATTCAAACATTTTAGGTTTATTATTGTTCGGAAAGAACTAGAGATGAGTGAATTTCTCAGAAATTTGATTCGGCCAATTCGACGAATTTTCCGAAAAGATTCAATTCGAGTTAAAAAACAGTTGTTTCCTAGCTGCAGAGAGCATATATAGTGGTGTAGAACACTGTGCCTTGCAGTAGCACGCATAGGTAGTCTGCTGTGGTAGTGAAACAGTACCGTGAGTCAGTATGACACGCTCTTAGAATCACTGCACACTTCACTTATTTGGGCAGTTATGGGGCCAAAACTGACCAAATAACTTAAGTGTCAACTCAGCCTTACAGGTCCATGTTAGCTCCAGGTATAAGGAACCAAGCATTTGGTCAGTAATCCATTTTGTTAAAGCCCAAAAAAAAAAAAACAGGAGTGGATCCAAAACAGAGACGACACGTGAATAGAATATTTGCATGTCTTCTGTGTTTTGTACCCACTCCTGCTTTTGGCTACCAAATCATAAGCCAATTCTGATGGGACCATATAGGTCTTACAGCTGCTACACAGACAGGATCCGTTGTGCATCTAAAACATCTCCTGTATAATGTTTGCCTATCCTAAATATCAGTGACATTCACTCTAATGTTTTCGCTGCTGGTGGCAGCGACATTACCTGTGCTACATCTCCTGTATAAAGTTTGCCTATCCTAAATACAGTCCTGATCAAAAGTTCAAGACCACTTAAAAAATGGCAAAAAATCATATTTTACATTGTTGGATCTTAACAAGGTTCCAAGTAGAGCTTCAACATGCAACAAGAAGAAATGAGAGTGAGACAAAACATTTTTTGAGCATTCAATTAATTTCAAATAACGGATTAACTGATCCAAATTTTAGGGCCACATGCCTTTAAAAGGCCAAATCTGTGCAAAGATGTGGATTCATTGTCATTTTCTGTCAGGTAGTCACACGTTGTGATGGCAAAGGCAAAAAAACCCTTTTTGAACGTGGTCGAGTTGCTGAACTGCATAAGCAGGGTCTCTCACAGCGCGCCATCGCTGCTGAGGTGGGACGCAGTAAAACAGTAATTTGGAATTTCTTAAATGATCCTGAGGGTTATGGAACAAAAAAGTAAAGTGGAAGACCCAAAAAAAATTCATCAGCACTGAGCCGGAGGATCCAATTGGCTGTCCGTTAAGACACTGGACGATCCTCGACCCAAATTAAGGCCCTTACTGGTGCTGACTGCAGCCCCATAACCATTAGACGGCATCTGAGACTGAAGGGCTTCAAAAACAAAAAACGTTTTCAAAGACATCGTCTCCTTGAACGCCACAGAACTGCTCGTTTGGACTTTGCAAGAGAGCACCAAACATGGGACATTTAAAGGTGGAAGAAAGTTTTATCATCTGATGAGAAAAAATTTAACCTTGATGGTCCTGATGGTTTCCAACGTTACTGGCATGACAAGTAGATCCCACCTGAGATGTTTTCTACGAGCCACAGTGGAGGGGGCGCCATAATGGTCTGGGGTGCTTTTTCCTTCAGTGGAACAATGAAGCTTCAGGAAGTGCAGGGGCGTCAAACAGCCGCTGGCTATGTCCAGATGTTGCAGAGAGCATTCCTCATGACTGAGGGCCCTCGTCTGTGTGGTAACGACTGGGTTTTTCAACAGGACAACGCTACAGTACACAATGCCTGCAGGACAAGGGACTTCTTCCAGGAGAATAACATCACTCTTTTGGCCCATCCTGCGTGTTCTTCTGATCTAAATCCAATTGAGAACCTTTGGGGATGGATGGCAAGGGAAGTTTACAAAAATGGACAACAGTTCCAGACAGTAGATGGCCTTCGTGCGGCCGTCTTCACCACTTGGGGAAATGTTCCCACTCACCTCATAGAAACGCTTGCATCAAGCATGCCGAAACAAATTTTTGAAGTGATAGACAATAACGGCGGAGCTACTCATTACTGAGTTCATGTTTTGAAGTTGGATTTCTGTTTTGGGGGGGTTTAGTTTTTTTTTGGAGGTGTGGTCCTAAACTTTTGATCAGCTGAAAAACAGCCGGTTTCAGTTTTCATCACCATTCCTTGATTTGGGCCTCTCGCCAAGCCCGCTTGAAGAGTGACATGAGGAGACCTTGTGCACTGATTCCCAAACTCTTGAGCATCCACAGTCAGAAGAAGATGACGGTGGGGAACGGCAATTAGTGTTTCAAGAGGTGGATGATGATGAGACACAGTTGCCAACTAGTCAATGGCAATTAGTGGCTCTAGAGGTTGATGATGAGAATGAGACACAGTTGTCAATAAGTGAGGTTCTTGTTAGGTCAACAAGTCAGGAGGATGACCAGAGTGAGGAAGTGGAAGAGGAGGTGGTGGACGATGAAATCACTGACTCAACCTGGGAAGGTTCAAGCCAAGCGAGGACAACAGTACAGAGGGGGCGAGATCCGCAGCACCGCAACAGGATGGAAGAGGCAGTGGGGTGGCAAAAGGGAGAAGGCCGGCCACACAAAACAGGCCTGCAACTGTTCCCTGGAGCTCCCCCTTGCAGCAACCTCCCTTGCCAAGGGGTAGGTGTTCCGCAGTTCCGCCTTACACCAGCATGTGTCCCGTAACATCACCAGTGCCCTGAGCAACACAGTTATTGGGAAGGTCCACTTAACGACTGACACATGGACAAGTGCTATTGGCCAGGGATGCTACATTTTCCTGACCGCACACTGGGTGAACGTTGTGGAGGCCGGGAGTAAGTCATACCCTGGGATGGCACAGGTGCTACCGACGCCAAGGATTGCGGGCCCTACTTCCATCGGGATTTCCGCCACCACCTACATTAGTGTCTCCAACCCCCCCCCCCGTCTTCTCCTCCTCCACTTCCACCTCTGAATTCTCATCTTGTAGCACCAGTCAGCCATCAGTCAGTAGCTGAAAGCAGTGTAGCACTGCAGTGGGGAAGCTGTAACACCCCAGAGTTGTGTTACTACACGCCTCTACCCCACTACTATCTTCTAAGAGCCTTTATACAGATGTGATTTTCTTATGTCCTCCACAAATGTGCATATAAACCTATGTTAAATGCAATTGTTCATGTAATTATCCTGGTTTACCAGCAAATCATTGGCAGGGACAGCTTAGTGTTTAGTGTATCTGAGCTGGAATGGTTTATTCCAGCTTAGCTCCCCCTCTGTGGAGAGGTGGGCTGGACCCACATCCTGCAGTATGGGTATAGAAGGAAATTAGAGTGAGTGCCAGTCCCCCCCCCCCCCCCCCCCCCCCCCCCTGCTAGGGGAAGGCTGTGTGATAGTGTTCAGGAAAACCCCTTCTTAGGGAAGACAGCAAGGACATAGTCTCGGCTGATACCTGTCCCTATATATACCCAGCTAGAGCACCTTTAGCTCTGCTGGATGAAGAAGCAGAAACTACAGACCAACTCCAGAGTTCCAGGAAGAAAGCATTCCCTGAGAATTGTTCTGTGAGATAAGTCCAGAGTCATAGGAGAAGCCTATTCCTCCTCAGCTAGTCCGTCCCCACAAAGCAGAAGTTACAGATAAGTGCAGAAACTAATCCTGCCATAGTTACAGAGTAGGGATGAGCGAACCCGAACTGTATAGTTCGGGTTCGTACCGAATTTTGGGGTGTCCGTGACACGGACCCGAACCCGAACATTTTCGTAAAAGTCCGGGTTCGGGTTCGGTGTTCGGCGCTTTCTTGGCGCTTTTTGAAAGGCTGCAAAGCAGCCAATCAACAAGCGTCATACTACTTGCCCCAAGAGGCCGTCACAGCCATGCCTACTATTGGCATGGCTGTGATTGGCCAGTGCAGCATGTGACCCAGCCTCTATATAAGCTTGGGTCACGTAGCGCTGCACGTCACTCTGCTGATACAAGTGTAGGGAGAGGTTGCAGCTGCGACATTAGGGCGAGATTAGGCAGTGATTAACTCCTCCAAAAGACTTCATTCAGTGATCGATCTACAGCTGTGGATCATTGAACTGCTGCTATTCAATTGCTCACTGTTTTTAGGCTGCCCAGAGCGTTTTTTATTCACTTTTTTCTAGGTTGATCGGCGGCCATTTTGTGTCTTGTGGTGCGCCAGCACAAGCTGCCACCAAGTACATTTAACCATCAATAGTGTGGTTATTTTTTGCTATATCCTACATCAGGGTCAAGCTGTCATCAAGTGATTTAACCATCAATAGTGTGGTTATTTTTTGGCCATATACTACATCAGGGGCAAGCTGAGCCTGTCACCAAGTGCATTTAACCATCAATAGTGTGGTTATTTTTTGGCTATATCCTACATCAGGGTCAAGCTGTCATCAAGTGCATTTAACCATCAATAGTGTGGTTATTTTTTGGCCATATACTACATCAGGGGCAAGCTGAGCCTGTCAGCAAGTGCATTTAACCATCAATAGTGTGGTTATTTTTTGGCTATATCCTACATCAGGGTCAAGCTGTCATCAAGTGCATTTAACCATCAATAGTGTGGTTATTTTTTGGCCATATACTACATCAGGGGCAAGCTGAGCCTGTCACCAAGTGCATTTAACCATCAATAGTGTGGTTATTTTTTGGCTATATCCTACATCAGGGTCAAGCTGTCATCAAGTGCATTTAACCATCAATAGTGCGGTTATTTTTTGGCCATATACTACATCAGGGGCAAGCTGAGCCTGTCACTAAGTGCATTTAACCATCAATAGTGTGGTTATTTTTTGGCTATATCCTACATCAGGGTCAAGCTGTCATCAAGTGCATTTAACCATCAATAGTGTGGTTATTTTTTGGCCATATACTACATCAGGGGCAAGCTGAGCCTGTCACCAAGTGCATTTAACCATCAATAGTGTGGTTATTTTCTGGCTATATCCTACATCAGGGTCAAGCTGAGCCTGTCACCAAGTTATTCTCAATAACTTCACACACACGCTACTGTTCAATTCCAAGTCTAATTCTGTGTGTAAACGTATACCTGTCACCCAGCGCCTAAAAAATAGGCCTCACATTTATATTCATCCAAATCTGTCATTACTGCTTTAGCTGGTCAAGTTATTTAGTGTCCGTCAAAGCACAGTTTTTGTTCTGGGTTGAAATACAATTCCCAATTTTGCAATTCTCTAAATTAGTGGTTTCTGCTGTATCAGGCCTACTTTAAATCTATCCCTAAAAGGGTATATAAGATTCAAGGTGCAGATAGGGTTATTCTCAATAACTTCACACACACGCTACTGTTCAATTCCAAGTCTAATTCTGTGTGTAAACGTATACCTGTCACCCAGCACCTAAAAAATAGGCCTCAAATTTATATTCATCCAAATCTGTCATTATTGCTTTAGCTGGTCAAGTTATTTAGTGTCCGTCAAAGCACAGTTTTTGTTCTGGGTTGAAATACAATTGCCAATTTTGCAATTCTCTAAATTAGTGGTTTCTGCTGTATCAGGCCTACTTTAAATCTATCCCTAAAAGGGTATATAAGATTCAAGGTGCAGATAGGGTTATTCTCAATAACTTCACACACACGCTACTGTTCAATTCCAAGTCTAATTCTGTGTGTAAACGTATACCTGTCACCCAGCGCCTAAAAAATAAGCCTCACATTTATATTCATCCAAATCTGTCATTATTGCTTTAGCTGGTCAAGTTATTTAGTGTCCGTCAAAGCACAGTTTTTGTTCTGGGTTGAAATACAATTCCCAATTTTGCAATTCTCTAAATTAGTGGTTTCTGCTGTATCAAGCCTACTTTAAATCTATCCCTAAAAGGGTATATTAGATTCAAGGTGCTGATAGGGTAATTCTCAATAACTTCACACACACGCTACTGTGCAGATCCAAGTCTAATTCTGTCCGTAAACGTATACCTGTCACCCAGCGCCTAAAAAATAAGCCTCACATTTATATTCATCCAAATCTGTCATTATTGCTTTAGCTGGTCAAGTTATTTAGTGTCCGTCAAAGCACAGTTTTTGTTCTGGGTTGAAATACAATTGCCAATTTTGCAATTCTCTAAATTAGTGGTTTCTGCTGTATCAGGCCTACTTTAAATCTATCCCTAAAAGGGTATATAAGATTCAAGGTGCAGATAGGGTTATTCTCAATAACTTCACACACACGCTACTGTTCAATTCCAAGTCTAATTCTGTGTGTAAACGTATACCTGTCACCCAGCGCCTAAAAAATAGGCCTCACATTTATATTCATCCAAATCTGTCATTATTGCTTTAGCTGGTCAAGTTATTTAGTGTCCGTCAAAGCACAGTTTTTGTTCTGGGTTGAAATACAATTCCCAATTTTGCAATTCTCTAAATTAGTGGTTTCTGCTGTATCAAGCCTACTTTAAATCTATCCCTAAAAGGGTATATTAGATTCAAGGTGCTGATAGGGTAATTCTCAATAACTTCACACACACGCTACTGTGCAGATCCAAGTCTAATTCTGTCCGTAAACGTATACCTGTCACCCAGCGCCTAAAAAATAAGCCTCACATTTATATTCATCCAAATCTGTCATTATTGCTTTAGCTGGTCAAGTTATTTAGTGTCCGTCAAAGCACAGTTTTTGTTCTGGTTGAAATACAATTCCCAATTTTGCAATTCTCTAAATTAGTGGTTTCTGCTGTATCAGGCCTACTTTAAATCTATCCCTAAAAGGGTATATTAGATTCAAGGTGCTGATAGGGTAATTCTCAATAACTTCACACACACGCTACTGTGCAGATCCAAGTCTAATTCTGTCCGTAAACGTATACCTGTCACCCAGCACCTAAATAATAGGCCTCAAATTTATATTCAGCTAAATCTGTCATTACTGGAGTGCCTGTATTAGTGTACCTAAATAGATAGCCAGATAGTGTTAGGTGTCTGTAAAAAAAGGGCTGAATTTGAATTCAATACATTGGCCCGAATAATATTTTTTTTTATTGTGGTGAACGGTAACAATGAGGAAAACATCTAGTAAGAAACGCGGACGCGGACATGGTCGTGGTGGTGTTAGTGGACCCTCTGGTGCTGGGAGAGGACGTGGCCGTTCTGCCACAGCCACACCTCCTAGTGTACCAACTACCTCAGGTCCCAGTAGCCGCCAGAATTTACAGCCATATTTGGTGGGGCCCAATGCCGTTCTAAGGATGGTAAGGCCTGAGCAGGTACAGGCATTAGTCAATTGGGTGGCCGACAGTGGATCCAGCACGTTCACATTATCTCCCACCCAGTCTTCTGCAGAAAGCGCACAGATGGCGCATGAAAACCAAGCCCATCAGTCTGTCACATCACCCCCATGCATATCAGGGAAACTGTCTGAGCCTCAAGTTATGCAGCAGTCTCTTATGCTGTTTGAAGACTCTGCTGGCAGGGTTTCCCAAGGGCATCCACCTAGATCTTCCCCAGCGGTGGAAGACATAGAATGCACTAACGCACAACCACTTATGTTTCCTGATGATGAGGACATGGGAATACCACCTCAGCACGTCTCTGATGATGACGAAACACAGGTTCCAACTGCTGCGTCTTTCTGCAGTGTGCAGACTGAACAGGAGGTCAGGGATGAAGACGATGCAGGGGCGATGAGGTCCTAGACCCCACATGGAATGAAGGTCGTGCCACTGACTTTCACAGTTCGGAGGAAGAGGCAGTGGTGAGACCGAGCCAACAGCGTAGCAAAAGACAAAGAGGGAGCCGTGGGCAAAAGCAGAACACCTGCCGCCAAGAGACTCCGCCTGCTACTGACCGCCGCCATCTGGGACCGAGCACCCCAAAGGCAGCTTCAAGGAGTTCCCTGGCATGGCACTTCTTCAAACAATGTGCTGACGACAAGACCCGAGTGGTTTGCACGCTGTGCCATCAGAGCCTGAAGCGAGGCATTAACGTTCTGAACCTTAGCACAACCTGCATGACCAAGCACCTGCATGCAACGCATGAACTGCAGTGGAGTAAACACCTTAAAAACAAGGAAGTCACTCAGGCTTCCCCTGCTACCTCTTCTGCTGCTGCCGCCTCGGCCTCTTCTGCGGCTGCCGCCGCCTCGGCCTCTTCCTCCGCCTCTGGAGGAACGTTGGCACCTGCCGCCCAGCAAACATGGGATGTACCACCAACACCACCACCTGCGTCACCAAGCATCTCAACCATGTCACACGGCAGCGTTCAGCTCTCCATCTCACAAACATTTGAGAGAAAGCGTAAATTCCCACCTAGCCACCCTCGATCCCTGGCCCTGAATGCCAGCATTTCTAAACTACTGGCCTATGAAATGCTGTCATTTAGGCTGGTGGACACAGACAGCTTCAAACAGCTCATGTCGCTTGCTGTCCCACAGTATGTTGTTCCCAGCCGGCACTACTTCTCCAAGAGAGCCGTGCCTTCCCTGCACAACCAAGTATCCGATAAAATCAAGTGTGCACTGCGCAACGCCATCTGTGGCAAGGTCCACCTAACCACAGATACGTGGACCAGTAAGCACGGCCAGGGACGCTATATCTCCCTAACTGCACACTGGGTAAATGTAGTGTCGGCTGGGCGCCAGGCGGAGAGCTGTTTGGCGCACGTCCTTCCGCCGCCAAGGATCGCAGGGCAACATTCTTTGCCTCCTGTCTCCTCCTCCTCAGCTTCCTCCTCCTCTTCTTCCACCTGCTCATCCAGTCAGCCACACACCTTCACCACCAACTTCAGTACAGCCCGGGGTAAACGTCAGCAGGCCATTCTGAAACTCATATGTTTGGGGGACAGGCCCCACACCGCACAGGAGTTGTGGCGGGGTATAGAACTACAGACCGACGAGTGGTTGCTGCCGGTGAGCCTCAAGCCCGGCCTGGGGGTGTGCGATACTGGGCGAAATCTCGTTGCAGCTCTGGGACTAGCCGATTTGACACATATCCCTTGCCTGGCGCATGTTCTGAATTTGGTGGTGCAGAAGTTCATTCGCAACTACCCCGACATGTCAGAGCTGCTGCATAAAGTGCGGGCCGTCTGTTCGCGCTTCCGGCGTTCACATCCTGCCGCTGTTCGCCTGTCTGCGCTACAGCGTAACTTCGGCCTTCCCGCTCACCGCCTCATATGCGACGTGCCCACCAGGTGGAACTCCACCTTGCACATGCTGGACAGACTGTGCGAGCAGCAGCAGGCCATAGTGGAGTTTCAGCTGCAGCACGCACGGGTCATTCGCACTGCGGAACAGCACCACTTCACCACCAATGACTGGGCCTCCATGCGAGACCTGTGTGCCCTGTTGCGCTGTTTCGAGTACTCCACCAACATGGCCAGTGGCGATGATGCCGTTATCAGCGTTACAATACCACTTCTATGTCTCCTTGAGAAAACACTTAGGGCGATGATGGAAGAGGAGGTGGCCCAGGAGGAGGAGGAGGAAGAGGGGTCATTTTTAGCCCTTTCAGGCCAGTCTCTTCGAAGTGACTCAGAGGGAGGTTTTTTGCAACAGCAGAAGCCAGGTACAAATGTGGTCAGACAGGGCCCACTACTGGAGGACGAGGTTGAGGAGGAGGTTGGAGGAGGATGAGGATGAAGCATGTTCACAGCGGGGTGGCACCCAACGCAGCTCGGGCCCATCACTGGTGCGTGGCTGGGGGGAAACGCAGGACGATGACGATACGCCTCCCACAGAGGACAGCTTGTCCTTACCTCTGGGCAGCCTGGCACACATGAGCGACTACATGCTGCAGTGCCTGTGCAACGACAGCAGAGTTGCCCACATTTTAACGTGTGTGGACTACTGGGTTGCCACCCTACTGGATCCACAGTACAAAGACAATGTGCCCACCTTACTTCCTGCACTGGAGCGTGATAGGAAGATGCGCGAGTACAAGCGCACGTTGGTAGACGCGCTACTGAGAGCATTCCCAAATGTCACAGGGGAACAAATGGAAGCCCAAGGCGAAGGCAGAGGAGGAGCAAGAGGTCGCCAACGCAGCTGTGTCACGGCCAGCTCCTCTGAGGGCAGGGTTAGCATGGCAGAGATGTGGAAAAGTTTTGTCACCACGCCACAGCTAACTGCACCACCACCTGATACGGAACGTGTTAGCAGGAGGCAACATTTCAATAACAAGGTGGAACAGTACCTGTGCACACCCCTCCACGTACTGACTGATGGTTCGGCCCCATTCAACTTCTGGGTCTCCAAATTGTCCACGTGGCCAAAGCTAGCCTTTTATGCCTTTGAGGTGCTGGCCTGCCCGGCGGCCAGCGTTTTGTCTGAACGTGTATTCAGCACGGCAGGGGGCGTCATTACAGACAAACGCAGCCACCTGTCTACAGCCAATGTGGAAAAGCTGACGTTCATAAAAATGAACCAGGCATGGATCCCACAGGACCTGTCCATCCCTTGTGCAGATTAGACATTAACTACCTCCCCTTAACCATATATTATTGTACTCCAGGGCACTTCCTCATTCAATCCTATTTTTATTTTCATTTTACCATTATATTGCGGGGCAACCCAAAGTTGAATGAACCTCTCCTCTGTCTGGGTGCCGGGGCCTAAAAATATCTGACAGTGGCCTGTTCCAGTGGTGGGTGACATGAAGCCTGATTCTCTGCTATGACATGAAGACTGATTCTCTGCTGACATGAAGCCTGAATCTCTGTTATGGGACCTCTCTCCTCTGTCTGGGTGCCGGGGCCTAAAAATATCTGACAGTGGCCTGTTCCAGTGGTGGGTGACATGAAGCCTGATTCTCTGCTATGACATGAAGACTGATTCTCTGCTAACATGAAGCCAGATTCTCTGCTATGGGACCTCTCTCCTCTGCCTGGGTGCCTGGGCCTAAATATGTGACAATGGACTGTTCCAGTGGTGGGTGACGTGAAGCCTGATTCTCTGCTATGACATGAAGACTGATTCTCTGCTGACATGAAGCCTGAATCTCTGTTATGGGACCTCTCTCCTCTGTCTAGGTGCCGGGGCCTAAAAATATCTGACAGTGGCCTGTTCCAGTGGTGGGTGACATGAAGCCTGATTCTCTGCTATGACATGAAGACTGATTCTCTGCTGACATGAAGCCTGAATCTCTGTTATGGGACCTCTCTCCTCTGTCTGGGTGCCGGGGCCTAAAAATATCTGACAGTGGCCTGTTCCAGTGGTGGGTGACATGAAGCCTGATTCTCTGCTATGACATGAAGACTGATTCTCTGCTGACATGAAGCCTGAATCTCTGTTATGGGACCTCTCTCCTCTGTCTAAGTGCCGGGGCCTAAAAATATTTGACAGTGGCCTGTTCCAGTGGTGGGTGACATGAAGCCTGATTCTCTGCTATGACATGAAGACTGATTCTCTGCTGACATGAAGCCTGAATCTCTGTTATGGGACCTCTCTCCTCTGTCTGGGTGCCGGGGCCTAAAAATATCTGACAGTGGCCTGTTCCAGTGGTGGGTGACATGAAGCCTGATCCTCTGCTATGACATGAAGACTGATTCTCTGCTGACATGAAGCCTGAATCTCTGTTATGGGACCTCTCTCCTCTGTCTGGGTGCCGGGGCCTAAATATCTGACAATGGACTGTTCCAGTTTTGGATGACGTGAAGCCTGATTCTCTGCTATGACATGAAGCCTGATTCTCTGCTATGGGACCTCTCTCCAATTGATATTGGTTAATTTTTATTTATTTTATTTTTATTTTAATTCATTTCCCTATCCACATTTGTTTGCAAGGGATTTAACTACATTTTGCTGCCTTTTGCCCTCTAGCCCTTTCCTGGGCTGTTTTACAGCCTTTTTAGTGCCGAAAAGTTCGGGTCCCCATTGACTTCAATGGGGTTCGGGACGAAGTTCGGGTCGGGTTCGGATCCCGAATCCGAACATTTCCGGGAAGTTCGGCCGAACTTCTCGAACCCGAACATCCAGGTGTTCGCTCAACTCTATTACAGAGCTATCAAGCAGACATTTATCCTGTAAGCTCCACATTTAAAGCAGAAATACTCATTCCTGCCAATCATTGCCAAAACCTGCTGGGACCAAGAGACCAAAGCTGTATACTGTTTGGATGCAAATTATTTCAAGTAAAGCAACATTTAAACTTCATCTAAAGGGCTGGACATCATTTATTCTGCAAAGTTCCTTTATTACTCCTTCTATCAAATTTATTGCAAGTGAGCCAGGAGCCAGGAGTCTGGCCGTACCCAGGTAGGAGACACCGTGACACAACTACCACAAAACTACAAAGGCATTATAGGCCATTACACCACTCTGGCATTCCTAATCTGGGACATGCGTTATAACACCTAGGAAGGCCCTGGAATAGTACCCTGCGCACGGTGCAATTGGCGTCACGACAAATACAGAATATTATCCACCCGTACCTGGCCGCTGCAAAGAGGCAACAGGCCGTGCTAAAACTAATTTGCTTAGGTGACTAACAGCACACCGCCACAAAACTACGGACCTGACTGTATATTATAAGATGTAGGAACCTAGTAAAGTGGCAGGAATGATCTGCTGGAGGGGGAGAATATATTAATATGGAAACGTTAATATAGCATTAACAATAGTATGAGAAAATATGAAAATTAAGGAGAGGGTCACTAAAGTATTGTGGCACTTGAGGTCTGTACGTGAGGGATTGCTGTCCCATGATGGAATGTACAGTGGTATAATCTACAGGGTGGGCCATTTATATGGATACACCTTAATAAAATGGGAATGGTTGGTGATATTAACTTCCTGTTTGTGGCACATTAGTATATGTGAGGGAGGAAACTTTTCAAGATGGGTGGTGACCATGGCGGTCATTTTGAAGTCGGCCATTTTGAATCCAACTTTTGTTTTTTCAATAGGAAGAGGGTCATGTGACACATCAAACTTATTGGGAATTTCACACGAAAAACAATGGTGTGCTTGGTTTTAACGTAACTTTATTCTTTCATGAGTTATTTACAGGTTTCTCTTTGTTTACAGCCATTGACATGTCGCCGAGGTTAGCACGTGAGCAGCGGATAGAAATTGTGTTGATGTCTGGTGAACGCAGTAACCGGGTCATTGCAGCAGATTTCAATGCAAGACACCCTACGAGACCACCCATCTCCCATGCTACAGTTAGCAAACTGCTTGCTAAGTTTCGTGAAACTGGTTCAGTGTTGGATTTGCCAAAATGTGGACGCATGAAATCTGTCTCTAATGAAGAAACATTAGTGGCTGTCCTAGCTTCATTCAGCAAGAGCCCACAGCGTAGCACTCGCCGCATGTCACTGGAGAGTGGCATTAGTCGAACATCCCTTCAGCGGATATTAGCTACTCACAAATGGCACCCTTACAAACTCCAGCTACTGCAGCATCTCAACGAGGATGACCCAGATCGGCGCACTGAATTTGCAGAATGGTCAAAACAAAAATTGGAACAGGACCCTCAGTTTACACAGAAGATTTTGTTCAGTGATGAGGCAAACTTTTATGTGAATGGTGAAGTTAACAAACAAAACCACCGCTATTGGTCTGACACTAACCCACATTGGATAGATCCCTCCAAGACTGTTGGAACAAAAAAATTGATGGTATTGTGTGGTATATGGGGTACAAAGATAGTGGGGCCATTCTTCATCAATGGAAACCTCAAGGCCACTGGATATGCGAAATTGCTACATGATGATGTGTTTCCCTCTTTATGCACTGAAGTTGGCACATTCCCTGAGTTTTTCCAGCAAGATGGTGCACCACCACATTATGGGTGTCTGGTCCGAGCATTCCTAGATGAACAGTTTCCTGGAAAGTGGATTGGTCGTCGTGGGCCAGTTAAATGGCGCCTAAGGTCTCCCGATCTGACCCCCTTAGACTTTTATCTTTGGGGTCATCTGAAGGCAATTGTCTATGCTGTGAAAATACGAGATGTGCAGCACCTGAAACTACGGATACTGGAAGCCTGTGCTAGCATTTCTCCTGCGGTGTTGCTATCACTGTGTGAAGAGTGGTTGAAGAGGGTTGCATTGACAATCCAACACAATGGGCAGCACATTGAACACATTTTATAAGTTGTCAGAAACTTGTAAATAACTCATGAAAGAATAAAGTTACGTTAAAACCAAGCACACCATTGTTTTTCGTGTGAAATTCCCAATAAGTTTGATGTGTCACATGACCCTCTTCCTATTGAAAAAACAAAAGTTGGATTCAAAATGGCTGACTTCAAAATGGCCGCCATGGTCACCACCCATCTTGAAAAGTTTCCCCCCTCACATATACTAATGTGCCACAAACAGGAAGTTAATATCACCAACCATTCCCATTTTATTAAGGTGTATCCATATAAATGGCCCACCCTGTATATGTGTGTGTGTGTATGATTATTTTATGTGTGTATGGGAGAAAAACATCCAAGTTGGATACATGTCTATCAATTATAGGGGGGGTTATGCCTAAATCATGGGGAGGAAAAAAAGGGGGGGGGGATTGGTGGTGGGGGGGATTGGTGGGGGGGGGGGATTGGTGGGGGGGGATTGGTGGTGGGGGGGGATTGGCGAAGGGGTAGGCAAGGGAGGGGGGAACAGGGGAAACAGAGGCCAATACATCACCCTCACCCGCTGTGGACAATTCAGTGAGTCTGTAAAAAGAAGGAGAGGTACATAATTCAATATATATCAATAGTATCACAAGTTTATGAAAAAGTCACATTCACAATTCAAGTCTTGAGGTGTTAATGTCCCCAATTTATGAATCCCTTTGTTTCAGGAGGATCGTCCGGTTGCCCCCTCTACTTGGTTGATCGATTCGTTTCAGGATTTGAAATTTATGTTTTTTCTCTAGGAAGTGTTGAGGTATAGGTAAGAAGGCATGGCCTAGTCTGATTGTCGATTTGTGCTTACTTATCCGATCCCTAATGTGTTGTGTTGTCTCGCCAACGTATCCGAGGTCACATGGGCATTTTATCAAATAAATGACAAAGCTTGAATCGCAGGTGTAGAATCCTTTAATCGAAATGGCCTTTCCGGTGTGTGGGTGTGTAGCATATTCTCCTTTAATAACGCTGGAGCAGTGGGCACAGTGTAAGCACGGATATGTTCCTTGTCTTTTGCTACGTAAAAAAGTTTGTTTAGGAGGTCTAGTGAAGCTACCTATATCTGCTTTAATCAGTTTATCCCTCATGTTGGGTGGTCTCTTGTAGCAGGTTAATGAATGTTGTTGAAATTCTTTGATGTCCGGGTAAGCTTTAGATAGTAGTGACCAATTCTGTTTGAGAGCCTGCTGTATTTTTGACATGAGGGGATGATATGTAGTTACGCATACTATTCTATTGGAGTTGTCTTGTTTGATTTGGGGTGGTGTGGGTGGATTTTTAAGATCTTGGAGAGCTTTATTTAGGATAGCCTTGGGATAACCTCTTTGTATGAATCTATCGGTCATGTTGTCAAATCTGGTATTTTTGATAGTGGTATCCGTAACAATCCGGTCGACCCGTGTGTATTGTGAACGTGTAAAGATTTTTTAGTGGCTCTGGGGTAGCAGCTGTTATAAAGAAGAAGGCTGTTCCGGTCCGTGGGCTTATGGTACAAGTCTATGCTGAGTGATCCTGATTGGTCAATCTTAACCAGGGTGTCAAGGAAACTAATTTCCTTTTGGCTGATATGTGAAGTGAATCCCAATTCGCTATATATATTTTTAAGGTCCTTAATAAAATCGTGTATGGTTGATATTGGGCCTTTCCAGATACAGAAAATATTGTCTATAAAACAAAGCCATATATGAGTGTGTTGTTGGAACAGGGGATGTGTGTAGACGTGGTCTTCCTCAAATCTCATCATGAACACGTTAGCATAAGGCGGGGCCACATTGGACCCCATAGCGGGTGCCTCTCTTCTGGCCATAATAGGTGTCCCCAAAATAAGAAAAAAAAATTGTAAGTATGATTTCAAGTAGTTTGAGGCAACATTCCTGTTGTAAGGTGCTAAGGGTTTGAATGTCAATTTAGAAGTTTTGCTGTGGCTTATATACCTTTTTCATGTGTGATGGATGTGTATAAGCTGTTGACATCCAGTGTCAACAAGTTGAAATCTGCTGGTATATCTGTACCTTGCAGTAGCGAGGAGGCTGCAGAAGAAGTTTGACCTGGCTCTTCAAACACCCTCTTAAAGGAGTCCATAAATAGAGTCACATTACTGGTGATGGGTTCAGATCTCTCCCATATTGAATTTGCCCAGGCCAGAGCCTCATCCTCGAAATGAGAGATGAACACCACTTTAGCTCGATCTTATTGAAAATGATGAGGAAGTAGTTCAAAGTGAATCGTGCACTGGTTGAGGGACCCGCAACAGGTTTTCGGGTTGCCGCTGTAATGGGGCGGAGCAGATAAACGTGATCGCAACAGGTACAGCAGGAGCAGTAGGAGCCTGTGCAGACTGTGCTTTAGAGAGAGAGTCCAGGCGAGCAACAACATGCTGCAAATAATTCACCACTTGTTTCTTGGTGGTACTCTGTTGTTCAAGTTCCTGTAGCAGTTGAGACATTCCAGGTTTAGAGCCAGCGGGATCCATGGCCCAAGCGTACTGTTACGACCAGAGGATGTGGATCCAGTTGGTCAGCGGATAGAGGACTGATTTTAGCCCTATATTGCTGACTGCTGACTCTCAGAGTCAGGATACTGGTGTTTGCACCAGTCACCCAGAAGGCTGCTAACCGCAACAGTGTGAACAGAGTCCAATACAGGCAGGTTAACCGAACAGAAGAGCTTTACTGATAAACGGAAACCAACAGTCACTTGCAATAAAGGTAAACACATTTCAGATAAATGCAGAGTGTAGAATCAGGTGGTCTCGTTGTCAGGCAGTGCAGGGTCAGGAATTCAGGTAGACTTACAGGAGGCAATGGGCAGATGCGTAGTCAGTTGGTGCAGAGGTCAATAATCCAGATGATCCAAGAGGCAGACGGTAGGCAGATTCGTAGTCAAAACAGAGCAGAGGTCAATAGTCCAGGTAATCCAACAAGCAGGCGATAAACAGATTCAAGGTCAAACAAAGCAGAGGTGAAAAACTAACAGACAGTCAAGAACACAGTGTCGGGTATATAAAGCAAATGCTTTATATAAAGATAAAAAAAAGAAAAAAATTTAGCGGATCAAAAGAAAAATTATGCAAAGGATATTGATCCGGGAGATTGACATAATCATCTCCAAACGAGTTCGATCAAGAACCTGACTATTTTGTGCAATCAGTAAAACAGGGTACAAGCGTCTATGCAAAAATATAAATGGTTTATTATACAATAGTTTAATATACAATCAAAAATGAATCAACATAAATTTCAATAATATACAATGATATGCAGTACCCAGAATTCACCACTATATGATGCCAACAAAACAATACTCAACCAATATGATGCGATACAGCTTTAAATTTGTAAGAGATATACAATCAATGGATTATGCGGAAAACTCAATCAAGAAGATGACAGATACGAGCCCTTGCTCCATCCAAAAAAATGATGACCAAACTCAGATAATGGTAGTATTGCAACAAAACTTATAAATTATTGGCTTGATGTCAAACTAGGGAATATTAAGATTCCCAACAGAGAGTTTCTCCAATATTATCCCCTTTATTCAGTTATATGCATCGTAACTGAAATCAGAGAAAATACTGATGTAGCAACTAACGTTACACATCCGCAAATGAGCGGGTATCTGACTAAGTATCAAGCCAATTAATTTAGATCAATACTACATAAAACAAAAATATACATTACCCAAGGGTCAAGTGATGGGCAGAGTCTTGGGGCAGCCAGCTCTCAAGAGTTTTTCCCGATAATCCCAATGATTCTCCAGAGATCTATAATCCAAATGTTTCTTTGTGTGTTTGTTTTTTTTCTTTTCTTTCCTTTTTTTTTTTTCTTTCTGGTAACTGGTTTCTTAACCCAAAACTTATCAGATGAACACGCCCTCTGAGTTTGGAACTTCCAATCATTGTTGGATGGGTGTGGGCATTGATAAGGAGCATGACGTCATAATACTACCCAGAATGCACTTTTGCTACTGATGTCGTATCAACTGCTCATATCTAGGTGGCACTGTTGTGTAAGCAATAGGCATCATATATTTAAGGGTTAACTCATATATGCCTGATATTTTTACTACTACACCTCTGACGTCTAGAGGCCTTGTCTCAGGGCCGAGGGACAAACTTTGATACATGCATGTATACTTTGAGGAACATCTAGACAATTCACACACTGTGGAATTCATGTTCAGATATGAAAAACAATGAATTCTTAGAATTTGCAGGTGCGGTGTATCTTCTAACTTTCTAAATGTATAATATATTGTTACAATAACACTAGCTTTTGAGCAGCACAGTAATCTTCTCATGGACTTACTTTGGCCTACATGAAAATCCATACAAAAACAGTGAATATAAATCAACATTGCTCCTTAAAGGCAATGAATACCCATTATAACTAAAATAAGTAGATATAACTGTTACACTTATGAAAAAGCACAACAAATCCCCCTTCATTACAATGTAATCCAATAGAGAAGTTGGACTACATTGGAATGTCACAAAGGGCTTTTCATTCGGATTCTTCAGAGACATTAGTTCTTGTTTAAACTGTTCGTGACTCTCATGAAGATTTATTGAATGAGTCAATAATTTTGAGTGTAAGTCGGTGGTAACGACAGTACCCTCTACAACGGAATATAAGTCCGATAAATGTTTTTTCTGATTCTCCATCTCTGCATGAATACTCATTAGGTTCCTTTTCAGTGAACCAATCTCAAGTTCCAATGTCTTAATGGAGATGGAATTAACAGCTAATACACTGATACACCGGTGGCAATGACAGTGCCCACTACGGCAAAGATTATGGCGGCTGTAATCGCAGAAACGAACCGCTTTGGTCGTCGACTTGTTGAAAACTGTTCTCTAGTCATGGTTTTCCTTGTCTGTTCCAGGATCTGTGTAATCCTTTCTTGGGAATAGCCGATGTGCATTTGATACCAAATCTTTATCTCCGGAGACGAAATCTCGGAAATGTTGAACTGTCTTTCGACGAAGACACGTGGATCCAAACTGACGTAGATCTTTTGGGATAGAATCCTCTTATTCGTCAAGAGGAATCCCGTGGTATCCTGTAGCATGATCCCAGATGAAGGGCCTGGTACAGCAATCGGCTCGGCCTGGAACTCCTTCCCCAAGATCAGGATGATGTAGATAATGGCAACAACACTCGATGCCATCTTGCACCTGAAATATATTGTATGACAAATATAAGTACATACATCTTCCACTTTTTATCACTCCTGCAAGAAAAGAGTTAATACGACCATACATCTTTGATTTGGCATCGTTTCTTTTCTTGGACAGAGCAAGTTCTCGATACAAAAGTGAGTCAAGAGATAATTAGTTACAGAGGAAAATACATGAGGATAGGTTAGTACATTTGTATGTTTATACTATACCAATCCTGGGTTTCCGTCTTTAGCTGGAACCTTGATATCTCTTTACTCTTCATCATCCGGCAATCCTTCCATTTGGCGAAGTTGTGACCTAGGATGACAAACACGTAATTGATTAATATGCACCCATTTCTCTATAAATTCATCCCCCTTAGGAATTTTGATCTTGTAGACCATAGGTGACAATTTGTCAATGACGACATAGGGTCCCTTCCAGGAAGGCAGAAACTTATTTTCCTTCACCTGATCCCGGGCGAAGTTATAGTGATAAACCTGATCGAAATTTGGTACTCCTTTTGAGTAGTCTTCAAATCATAGTAGGTTTGGCGCTTACGGGCTGCTTTCTCCAGATTCTTCTGGGCAAATGCAAAAGCATGCTGAAGGTGCTTACGTAGATTCTCTATGTATTGATGGGCTGTTGAAGCATTTATCAAATTTTGATCTGTTGTCCGGTAGAGTAAATGCTGGGGTAACACCATCTTCCTTCCTGTGATCATTTCGAAGGGAGAAAGTTTGGTTGCTGCGCTTGGAGTGGCTCTGATGGCCATGAGAACCAAAGGCAACTTTACATCCCAGTCCTTACCGGATTCATTGACAAATTTCTTTAGAATGTTGACAATTGTTTGGTTGTAGCGTTCCACTCCACCACTAGAGGCTGGTCGGTAAGCTATATGTAGCTTCCTTTTTACTCCCAGTATCTCCCACGTTTTTGTCATCACTTCACTAGTGAAATGACTTCCGCGATCGGACTCAATGCGTTGGGGAAGACCGAACCTGGAAAACACGTGGTTAATGAGTAGAGACGCACACACACTTGAACTGCAAGTCTTGCAAGGCAAACATTCTACCCATTTTGTGAATAGACAAGTCACGGTTAACATATATCTGTTGCCTTTTGATGAAGTTGTTACTGGTCCAATAAAGTCAATCTGGATGTCTGACCATGGCGATGGACATCCCCTTTTCATCAGCGGTGCCCGATGAGTGGGGCTTGCGGCTGGAATTGAGGGCATATTAAACATCCTTGACAATATGTGCGAACGTCTTGCAACATATGAGGCCAAAAAGCGTAATCCCGTAGTAATTCATACGTTAACTTCTCACCTCGATGACCAGCCGTTGGGGCGTCATGGGCGTGTTGTAACATCAAACCTCTGGATGCTGTGGGGTACCACCCATTGTGAGATACCATTCTTCGAGGTTCTTACCAACAATCCATCCTGTAACGAGAATTGGGACTTACCCTTCATCAAATTCGTAACTCTTCTTGGCCTGTACAGTCCTTCCATAGTTACGGGACAGTTCTGCGGTATCTTCAATGTGTTTGTAAAACATACCAATGACTGGATCCCCCTTTTGACTCGCGATGAGATCCTCACTAGGGGAATCTTGGCTCCATTGTGCCACATTGGCTTCGGTTTCCCTTTTGGGCCTGTCTTCTTGTCATTGCATCACGTGGATAGTTCCCATGAGGTCATCAACGTCCAAGACTTCTCCATTAATGGCTGCTTGTTTAGCGACGGAATCTGCCAAATCATTCCCCTCTTTATCCATACCTGGAGATTTTGAGATGACCTCTTACCTTCTTCCAATAATGGTGAGACCATGGGTGGTAACCATGTCGGTCGATCTTACAAAAACATTTTACCATGCTTGACAGGCTTATTGTTACTTCTTGCCCATCTTAGACCCTTTTCCATCAGGAAGTACTCCACGAAGCTACTGCGAACATAATTAGAATCTGTGATTATAACAAACTCTTTAAGACCAGAATCAATAGCCATTTGTACTGCTTTATACACAGCGGTGAGCTCCGCGAACTGGCTACTTTTGGAACCAATTTTATATCCGACGGACAGGTCTGGGAATGTGTTATTCCATACGATTCGATACCTGCAACCAATTTGCGTTCAGTTTCTACATCGGTATGGAAAGAAACAGCCATCAACATATACACATGGTAAGGATTTGCAGTATTCCTCTTCATAAGGACTTGTATGGAGATGAATATTGTTCTTTCAGAAATCATTTTGTGGCGATTCACCCTTTATGTCCTGAATTGGAACAATCATGCAGTTCGGCTAATCCTTGAGCAACTGGATTCTTATTATTTTGTTTGTACCTGATTTCCAATGGCCATCCCATTAAGGACATCGTCCAGGCGGTT
Organism: Bufo bufo; assembly: GCF_905171765.1. NCBI lineage: Eukaryota > Metazoa > Chordata > Amphibia > Anura > Bufonidae > Bufo > Bufo bufo. Next base: position 274,896,261 of record NC_053393.1, read on the forward strand.
ATCCTGCTGTTTGATAAATTCCCATCCTTGATTCTATCACTCTGCAAATATTGCAGGGGTTGGTGTGCAGTTTCCACAATGATCTTTTCGCCCTGGATAAAAACTCCTGAAATATTGCAAAGCCCACACAGTTGACAGTATGCTTTTTCACAGTCATTGAATTTTACCTCAAACCGGTGACAAGGACTTGCTGGCATAGGCGATGATCTTGTTTAGGTTGTCCTGTTTTTGGAAAAGGACTGCACTCACGCTTTTGTCGGTGAAGCCTGTTTCAATGTAAAAGGGTTTTCCACCTTCTGGATAGGCAAGGCATGGGGCCTGGATAAGTTTGGTTTTGAGCTCATTCCAGCTTGCTCATGACGCTCACTCCACTCCATTTTACCCTTTCTTCAGTAACTGCAAAAGAGGTTTTGTAATCTCGGCATAGTTATCTATGAACTTACGTGAATAGTTCATCATGCCCAGGAAGGATCTCAACTCCTTGGTAGTTGTAGGTGACTTTGTGTTGATCACTGCTTCCACCTTCTTCTTCTGTGGGTTAATTCCATCGGTAGTGATTTCATGACCTAAAAAATTGACTTTGGTACGAAACCTTTGAGCCTTCTTGTAAAGAAAGTTTTACCCAGCGTTTCTCAGTTGGGTTAGTACATGCCTCAGTTCCGTAATATGCTCCTCAAATGTTGTGCTTTTGATTAGGATGTCATCCACATAGGATAAGGTACCTCGTTCAGTGGCATCAGGCATTGCCTTATGCATGAACACAGCAAACTCATGACCCGCATTTATGTACCCGAAAGGTAATCGGGTCCATGCTTATGTTGCTTTCCAAAACGTAAAGGCCAGTTTGTACTGATCCCTCTCGTCACTTTAATTGTCCAATATCCTTGCGCACAATCCAGAGCAGTGAAAATTTTGGATCCCTGTATTTGCGCCATAACTCTGGTCAATATACGGCATGGGCCATCCGGACATGTATACACGTTTGTTTAACTGCCTTAGGTCCGATACAGAGACGAATGACCATTGGGTTTGAGAATCCCAAGCACAGGATGGTGATGTATGAGCTGTGTACTGGACGGATGATCCCCGCTTCTCCAAGTTTTTGACGATTTCCGATAGCGACTCATACGCCGCCAGCGGAAGTCGATACTGGTTTAACATATACAGGGGGTGCATTGGGATCTGTTTGAATTCTTGCAACGTGTAGGTCAGTTTCCCCACAGTCGTAAGAATCCTTAGCAAACATGTCCTGGAACTCGGCGAAGAGCCCCTTTAGCTGTTGACGCTCCGACTCCTCGGAACATGCGTCAGCCACAGAGATTTGCTCCTCCACCCGTTCCTGAAATTCTGGAAAGATTTCAGGCTGACTTAACTCGTAAGTTTCTTCAAGCTCACTAGTTAAATCGTTTTGAGTATTGCGTACCTTCTCCTTTCCTTGTTGGCATGACTCGTACTCCTTCTCATCGATCTCATGGTTGAAAACAAATGATGACTCTTCGATGTGGCATGTACCTTCTTCAGAGCTGAAAGGATAAACAGAGTGGATATTAAATAACCCCTCAGGTGTTGAGGAAAAATGTTGCTCCACTACCTGTTCTTCTGTCAAGTATTCATCAGGAATAAGTCCAATGACATCATTTTGGAAACCAAAAGTGTAATACTCCGAATCCATAGCCAGACCAATTATAGTGTCTTTTTGTAAAGATATACTACGGGGAGCCATGTTATGAATTACCATATGCAATGGATCCTGATGAATGTTTACCATAGGAGTCGGCTTTACCTTCAGGCAGAGTTGCTGCATCCGGTTGGACAAACAGATCAAAGCATCTGCATTCTTCAGTCTTTGTCCCTTCTTTATTTGAATGGGAAGAAGAAATGGTTTACAGCCTTCAGGGATTTTAACCTCATCTGCAACCACGATACTCACGGCATAGGCATCTGTTGTCCCCATCTCAAGGTCTTGCTCTTCATTCTGGAATCCCTCCGGGTTCCCAGGTAATCTGGACCATAGAGTATTGTTGATCATATCAATCTGCACAGCAAATCGGTGTAGAAGGTCATTACCTATGTACATCTGGTACCGTGGTTCATTCAACACAATGAATAAATGTTCTGTGGTTTTATCTCCTATGGAAATAGACAAAAGCAGGGCTTGACAAATTTCCTTGGAATCTAGGAGCCAGCTAAAAAAGTTAGGAGCCAGGCGGAGCCGCGTCATAAAGCACCCAGTAGGTGCCCCCATAGTGCTCCCCCCCCACTTTTCCATAGAGCCCCCCAATAATGCTGTATACCATGTTGCATATACCGCCGCTCCGTCCCCGGACCCTATTGACTATAAGGGGACGGGGGTGGAGCTCCGGCACAGCACGGCAGTTCGCGGTGAGAGGCCGCCGGACTAAAAAGTTGGACATGCAGTACTTTTAGTCCGGCGGCCTTTCACCATGCACTGCCGTGCTGCGCCAGAGCTCTGCCCCCATTATAGTCAATGGGGACGGAGCGGTGGTCCGGCGAAACAGCGGAAGGACGGATCTGACAGGGTGAACAGCCTGCCGGATCCGTCCTGCCGCAAGTGTGAAAGTACCCTTAGTTATATAGCTACTGAATGAGACAGAAGAAGGGATGCCTTTTAACATGTATATCTCCTTGAGAAGCCAAATTGATGCTAAAGGGTTAATTCAACCTGTAATCTAAACTGTGTCCTGTCACTTTATCTCTCTGCTCCTGTCCCCTTAATCTGATCACTGCTGCAACAAAAGCATCAGCCGACACAGCCTCGTGTAACCTGTTCTTTTAACTCAAAGAATCTAATGAGTCTCTAACTAATCGGATCTTTAGATTCTTTTAACCTGAGACTCATTCGATTCTTTCTAGACTCCCTCCTGTACTTGTGTCAGTGACCTAGAGCTGCTAGTCCTTGCCTCAGCTCTGATTGGTTGGTGGGCGGGGAGGGGAGGGGCTGGCAGAAGCAGCTTCCACTCTAGGATCAGATTACACTTCTCCCGAGCCCCTCCCCTCCCTGCTGCCAGCGTCTCGCTCTCTGTGTGCTGTGACTCACTGACTGAGGAGCTGTTTCAAACGGTGCTGCCTCCGGACAGAACGGCAGCTCCTCGCCCATCGCCCGGGCACCTTTGAAAACGGGCTGACAAATACCCAAGCGCCAGGACTAAATTTCTGGTCGCCATGGCGACCTGGCGCCTGGGATTTGTCGAGCCCTGGACAAAAGACATCTTGCAATCACATTATGACTCTGTGAATCTCCATCCAGATCATGAACCCATTGGTCCTGTGGAGAGAAAACTTTAATCATTTTAGGATTAGCAATCTGTTTCAAGAGACTCAGGCTTATGTAACTGGCTTCGGATTTCAGATCCAATTTGGCGTATTTCACCCGGGCCATATTGTTCACCTGTACGGGAATCAATAAGTTATCATTAACCTTCTCAATCCGTACCATGGATTGAGTATGCCTGGTCAGGTCCGCGACTTCGTAACTTCTCCCTTTAAGAGAAATAGTTAATGCATCCCCATCCAGGGTTACCTTTTCAATTCTGTCCTTCTGGATGGTTATGGTATGTGCGGCACGTTGACGGCTTCTCGGGCTCACCATTTTTCAGGATCGTGACATACAGTGTTTGATTGTTCCTAAAATGCACTTCAACAGAGTTTAAAAACCTTCCTCAATCACATGGACAATTACGTTGGGATTGTGCATTGCAAGAGTACTCATAGGCAATGGGTGCCTTCACCTGAGTCCAGACGGCTTCATTGATGAAGTCTACTATGGAACTCAATCTTCTCAGGAGGTCGATTCCTATGATCAGCCGATCATAGGGTAGGTCCACAATCAGTGTGGGATGTCTAATTATCTTCTTGCCAATTTGAATTTTAACCATGATGTACCTTTTACCTGCAAAGCGTCTCCGCCGACACTTATCAAAGAGCCATCAAACGATTTCAGTTTCGGCTTCTTTGCTGTCACCTCCGATACTTGTTCGAAATAACTATATGACAATATAGTGGCTTGTGATCCTGTGTCAAGTAAACCCCTGATTGGCCCAATAAGTTCATCTTGGAGATAGGAATCAAGAAAATATCGGCCTTTGATCTGAAACAAATCACATAACAAATTAGGGTGATCACTTATTTGACATTTGTTAAGGATTTGACCTTTCTGCAGCGTCGCGACCTCTGGTGAATTCTTGGAATTCCTGCTGCTCGCGGCAGCAGCAGCAGCAGCCCCCACCTTTGGGGAGCACTGGATCACATCACAGCTTACAGATGACAGCTCACAGGTTGATGCTGAGAGGATAGGATCACTCACTGGAGAAGACACATTAGTGCAGGAATCATCATGATTAGACTGTAATATAGACAACATGTTAGACATCTCCTCCTTGGCCTCAATTTTAGGGTCACGAACATTGCAAGGCAAAAGTAGGATTAGAAATCAACATTAGATTCTGTTACAACTATCTCAGTAGCCTTGCACCGGCCTGGGCTCTGACCCTGCCCTGCCTGCATTATGGGGCTGAGCTGGGTCCTGCAGTTACCCTAAAAAAGACTCAGGCTGTTTTCCAGTTGACACCTGGGACATTTTACTAATGATCTCCTGTAATTTGGCTACTTGATCTGCCAAATGATCCAAACAATGTTGTTTGGTTTGCGCACAGTTTGGACTTCTGGTGCTCCCTTATTGGAAGTGGGTGACCGACCTCTAGGTGAGGTAGGGGATTCAGGCCTATTTTCCTTCTGTTGTCTGGGCCTGTTGTTCCAGCGCCTGTATCCTTGGGGACCTCTATTGTAATATTGGGGACGGTAGTTAGACCTCCCAGCACTGGAGTTATCCCCCTCTGGCCCCTTTGGGGCTCTGAGGTCTTGCTTTCTTGGGTCCTACCTGTTGTTGCTGGGTTTGTTGGACAGGTCCTGTAGCCTGAGGGTACTTACGTGGCTGCGTTTCAAATTTGAAACCAGGGTTTACCTTAGCTTCTGCTACGCTTTGTTCTGGGGACTTTTTATATCTCCTCTCACCTGTAGCATGGCATTCACTGATGTTATACAGTGAGGTGGCAGCCGTCACCAACCTGTCCAAGGGAGCTTTGAGATCAAGATCTCTAGCCAAGCTAAGTTTAATTTGCATGGGCATTGCATCATAAAACAGCTGTTTGAACTCCTCAGACTCCCAGTTTGGGGATCTATACGCCAACCCATAGGCATTTTTAGGGATGGGGAGGAATTCCCGGGGACTCTGATTGGGTCTACATGTGAGTTTATAGATATCACGTTTTGCAGCAGTCACAGTACGGTAAGGGCCAAATTCTAATTTGACCTCATGCAAAACATCCTTCCAATCCAGAATTCCTCTCTCCCTAAATGAAATAAAGTAGTGGCGATATTTACCATCAAATGCCCATGGTAGGAATCTGATCCTGTCCGCATCAGAATACAATTTTAAAGAATCCATGTGGACTGGTACAGTTCTAAGTGATTGGCAATTTCAGCAGAACCCTTTTTAGAGAATTTGGGCACAGTGACATTTAGAAACTTAATAATACTCGAGGAGTTCTGATCCTTTTCTGAACACTGAGTATAGATAGTATTGATTTAGTAGCAGCATGAGGAGGCCAAAGAGTGGCACAATAAAGAGTGTGGAGGTGGCAGCAGCATGAGGAGACCACAGAGTGGCACAATGACAGAGTGTGGAGGTGGCAGCAGCAGCATGAGGAGGCCACAGACTGGCAAGGTGACATAGTGTATAGGTGGCAACAGCAGCACGAGGAGACCTGAGTGTTGAGGTGGCAGCAGCATCAGGAGACAACAGAGTGACCCGGTGACAGAGTGGGGAGGTGGGTGGCAATAACAGTACTCGCTGATGATGGTGGGTGTAAGAAGGAGCACCTGGCATCAGATGTGTGGCATCAGGTGGGTGGCAGCATCAGAATAGTAGCTGAGGCAGGTATCCAGAAAAAAACGGTCTCTGTTGTCAAGGTTTGGGTGAGGCAGCATGGATGATCTACATTGATGCATCAGGCATTGGTGGGTGGAAATACTGGCTGATCCACGCCTGATTCATCTTGACTAGAGTTGAGCGGACACCTGGATGTTCGGGTTCGACAGGTTCGGCCGATCTTAAAAAAAAAAGTTCGAGTTCGGCTCCCGAACTTGACCCCGAACCCGAACCCCATTGAAGTCAATGGGGACACGAACTTTTGAGCACTAAAATGGCTCTAAAAATGTTATGGAGAAAGGGCTAGAGGGCTGCAAATGCCTGCAAAATGTGGTTAAGAGCATGACAAGTGCTCTGCAAACAAATGTACATAGGGAAATGACTTTAAATAACATAAAATACGTAAAAATAAAAATCTTGATCTAGGAGGACGGGGTCCATATGGAGTAGGAGGTTGAGGAGGCAGTGGATGTGGCAGTGTAGGTGGAAGCGGCGGTGGAGGAGGTAGCCTACACTGCTTTTTGGTTTTAAATTACTTTAAAAAATTTTAAATTAGGGTACACCCCAAAACATTGGGAAATATAACTTGTGATAACCCCCTCCAGTCGTGCTAAACACATGTTCAGACAATACACTGGCTGCAGGGCAGGCCAGCACCTCCAAGGCATAAAGGGCAAGCTCAAGCCATGTGCCCAATTCGGAGACCCATAAGTTGCAGGGGCAGACCCATCAGTCAGTTCGTGTAGGCGTGTGCACATATACTGCCCCACCATGTCGCACGTCCCCGTGATGTTCACGATCCAATTGGATATCTGCTCTATCAACTTTCGATGTTCTTTTCTGCACCTACCATGTTGATCACGGTTAGCGGCGAATCAGGGTTCCACGCCGGAGAGGGAGCGTGAGAAAGGGATAGCACATCCAAGGGAGATCAATGGATGAAATTTAATTGTGATCGAGTGGAAATGTGGGAGAAGCTATTAAAATGGAAGAATCGAAGGAAAGGAGCAATTACCCACTCCCGACTCGGGGAGGTAGTGACGATAAATAACAATACAGGACTCTTAAGATGCCCTATTATTGGAATGATTAATAACAAATTATAGGGAATGTCACTGGGGTATTTAGGATTTGGAAACGCTTTGTTGACTCTAAATAACTTCTGCCTAATTGCACGTCCCTGTGACGTCCACGATGTTCTTTTCTGAGCCTACCATGTTGATCACGGTTATCGGCGAATCAGGGTTCCACGCTGGAGAGGGAGCGTGAGAAAGGGATACCAAATCCAAGGGAGGTCAATGGCTGCAATGGGTTTTTAATCGCCAGAAATAGGTTAGTGTCACCCACCAATGGAACAGATGATTTTAAAAAATTTCGGTTCCTGTCACCTATGCAGAGCAGGGGTTTATTCACGGCAAAAATTGTAAAATGTCACCCAAGAATGTAACAGAAAAATGTGTGAAATGTATTAACCTGTCTACTAGGTAGAGCAGGGGTATATCACAGCCAAAAATTGGTGAATGTCACTGACAATGTAACCGAAAAATTTGTGAAATTTATTAACCTGTCTACTAAGGAGAGCAGGGGTATATCACAGCCAAAAATTGGTGCATTTCAGCTGAAAATGTAACAGACAAATTAGTGAAATTTATTTACCTGTCTACTAGGTAGAGCAGGGGTATATCACAGCCAGAAATTAGTGAATTTCACCCGAAAATGTAACAGACAAAGTGAAATTTGTTTACCTGTCTACTAGGTAGAACAGGGGTGTATCACAGTCAAAAATTGGTAAATTTCAGCTGAAAATGTAACAGATAAATTAGTGAAATTACATAAAATAAAGTACAAATTGAATTTTTTTTTATCTTGATGTATGAGGTGGAGGTCCATATGGAGTAGGAGGTTGAGGAGGCGGTGGATGTAGCGGTGTAGGTGGAAGCGGTGGTGGAGGAGGACGAGGTAGCCTACACTGGTTTTTGGTTTTAATTTTTATTTTTATTAGGGTACACTCCAAAAGAGTGTGAAATATCCAAAATACAACAATGAGCAATTGCGCTGTAGTATAACAATGGCTGGTTAAGGCTGGTAAACATGTCTTTTCTGCACAAGGTACGGACAAGTCCTGTGGGATCCATGCCTGGTTCATTTTAAAGGGAACCTGTCACCAGTTTTATGGTGTCCTAACTAAGGGCAACATAAATAAGTGACTGATTCTCTTAGCAAAATGCTGGGTCACTTTCTTTAATTGACCCAGTCAATCTGCCAACATCTTGTATTGAAAAGCTCCAGCTGATAATGATGAGTCATGAATATTTATGAGCTCCTGACTCTCCCCACCTACCTGCTGCTGAGTGACAGTTATTTTCCATTTGAATCAGCAGCAGGTGGGCAGGGGAGTGGCTATAGCTCTGAATTAAAAATACGCTGGACTCAAATCAGCTCATTAGCATGCGGCATGTGGCATCTTTATGTGTATATTATGAGATAACCATCTGTCACACCAGTAAGTGAATACATCTAAGGTACTTTTTAGTAGTTAATGATTGTATATAATTAGTTAGATTATAATCAAATATCCACATGACAGGTTCCCTTTAATGAACGTGAGCTTGTCCACATTTGGCTGTGGACAGGCAGCTGCGCTTGTCTGTGATAACGCCCCCTGCCTTGCTAAACACACGTTCAGACAGTACACTGGCTGCAGGGCAGGCCAGCACCTCCAAGGCGTAAAGGGCAAGCTCAGGTCATGTGCCCAATTTGGAGACCCAAAAGTTGAAGGGGGCAGACTCGTCATTCAGTACGTGTAGGCATGTGCACACATACTGCCCCACCATGTTGCTGAAATGCTGCCTCCTGCTAAGACTTTACATATCAGCTGGTGGTGCTGGTTGTTGTGGCGTGCTGACAAAGCTTTTCCACATTTCGGCCATGCTAACCCTGCCTTCTGAGGTGCTGGTGGTGCCCCAGCTGCGTTGGCGACCTCTTCCTCCTCCTCTGCCTTCTGCTTCCACTGTGCCCCCGCTATCAGCTGGGAATGCCACCAGCAGCGTGTCTACCAGCGTGTGCTTGTACTCGCGCATCTTACGATCACACTCCAGTGACGGAATTAAGGACGGTAAATTGTCCTTGTAACGGGGATCCAGCAGCGTGGCCACCCAGTAATCAGCACAAGTTAGAATGTGGGCAACTCGGCGGTCGTTGCGGAGACACTGCAGCATGTACTCGCTCATGTGTGCCAGGCTGCCCAGAGGCAACGAAAAGCTGTCCTCTGTGGGAAATATATCGTCTGTGTCCTCTGTATCCCCCCAGCCACGCACCAGTGATGGCCATGAGCTGGTTTGGGTGCCACCCTGCTGTGAACACGGTTCCTCCTCCTCCATCTCCTCCTCCACCTCGTCATTCTCCAGAACTGTGCCCTGGCTGGACAATTGTGTACCTGGCGTTTGTGGGTGCAGGAACCCACCCTTGGATCCACTTGTGAATGACTGGCCGGAAACCCTATGCAATGATCCCTCTTGCTCCTCCTCCTCCTGTGCCACAGCCTCTTCCATCATCGCCAGCAGCGCTTTTATCAAGGAGGCATAGAAGTGGGATAGTAACGCTGAGAACTGCGTTATCGGCACTGGCCATGTTGGTGGAGTACTCGAAACAGCGCAACAAGGAACACAGGTCTCGCATGGAGTCCCAGTCATTGGTGGTGAAGTGGTGCTGTTCCGCAGAGTGACTCACCCGTGCGAGCTGCAGCTGAAACTCCACTATCGCCTGCTGCTGCTCGCACAGTCTGGCCAGCATGTGCAAGGTGGAGTTTCACCTTGTGGGCACGTCGCATATGAGGTGGTGAGCGGGAAGGCCGAAGTTACGCTGCAGCGCTGACAGACGACCAGCAGCAGGGTGAGAACGCTGAAAGGGCGCACAGACGGCCCGCACTTTCTGCAGCAGCTCTGACATATCAGGGTAATTTTAAAGGAACCTCTGCACCACCAAATTCAGCACATGCGCCAGGCAAGGGATGTGCGTCAAACAGGCTAGTCCCAGAGCTGCTACGAGATTTCGCCCATTATCGCACACCACCAGGCTGGGCTGGAGGCTCACTGGCACCAACTACTGATCAGTCTGATGTTCAAGGCCTGTCCACAGCTCCTGCGCGATGTGGGGTTTGTCCCCCAAACAGATAAGTTTTAAAACTGCCTGCTGTCGTTTACCCTGGCTCTGCTGAAGTTGGTGGTGAAGGTGTTACACTGACCAGATGAGGAGCCAGTAGAGGATGAGGAAGCGGAGTAGGAGGAGGAAGCAACCTGAAGTGCCCTGCAATCCTTGGTGGTGGAAGGACTGGGTGGGAGACAATGTAAAGGAACTGGAGGCACTGTCAGCAACCCAATCTACTATCACCTGTACTTGTTCTGGCCTCAACATTCGTAGAGTCGCATTAGGCTCGATCAAATACCGCTGAAGGCTCTGTCGCCTACTCGCACCTGAGGAAGGTGTTTCACTTGTGTGTGTGTGTAGCTGGCACAGATCAACCACGTCCTCTCCCTGCAACAGGAACTCCACCAGCAGCACCACGACCGGGGCCATGTCTCCTCATTCTCCGCAAATTTAGGATCGTTTTTGTAACTAATAGAATATAAGAGTGGTACGTAAAGCTTCTATTTCACCCTAAAAAAGGCTGAAAAATTCCAAATTTGAGTGTTTTGGGAACAAAAAGCTGTAATTTTACTAAGAAAATAGAACTGGATTATCTATGGCCTTTCTGTCACACTGTAATATGCTGAAAACAGCCAAATTTGAGTGTTTTGGCAAAAAAGCTGTAATTTGACTAAGAAAATAGAACTGGAGTATCTACGGCCTTTCTGTCACACTGTAATATGCTGAAAAAGGCCCAAATTTTGTGTTTTAGTATATCACACCCCTGCCTCAATCAGTTTGTTTGGGGGGGCAACTGGTATATCACACCAGTTGCAATTAGTTGCTCCAATAGCATTTTTCCATCTGTATAGCTGCGGTATCTCAGCAGAACTGCACACAACTGCTGCACAATACAAATGCACTTTATGGAAATTATATTATAGGTATATCACACCCCTGCCTCAATCCGTTTTAATGGGGGGCAACTGGTATATCACACTATTTCCAATTAGTTGTTCCAATAGAGTTTGTCCCTCTGTATAGCTGCGGTACATACAAAACAAAGTCTATTTACCCATTATGTGTTTCCACCGAGATGGCGCCAGCCACGACGCACGTTTCGGCGAACCTTCGTCTGGTGGCGTCATTTGCGAGGGTCACACATTAAATCTATCTATCTATTTGCGAGGGTCAACCAATTATAGGCCCCACAACATGATTGGGAAAACAATGACATCTGGGCATATAGCACTAAAGTACAGGAGGTGGGGAGAAGGTGAGAAAAAACAGGAAACATGAAGGAGGTGCAGAACATCGCGCAATATCCAAGATGACACGGCAGTCATATAACCGCTCGAGTCACATGGTGTCCCCAGCAATACCGCGATACTAAGATCGCGAAAGCGCCGATGGAACACAGCGTGATGTAGCACATGCGCGGGCTCGGAGCATTGAAATAGATAAGATAGTTTAATCCAGTTCAGTGGATGTATCTATATACTATAGAACAAAACATCAGAGTAGTGAATATAATTTATAAAGTATTTGAAACCTAGGGATGTTAGTGCATGGAAAAGAATGTATGAGAATACAAAAAAAAAAAAGGGTGTAAAGTGATGATTTGTGTTAAAGATCAATTGTGAAAATATAATAGACAAATAATGCAAATGTGAGCAACATAAAAAAAATAATGCAAATAAAATTGAAAATAAAATGAATCATGGTGAAATTTAAAAAAATGTGTATATAGACAAATATGAATGTATAACTATAAAAATCAAAAACTTGATTAATCAGTGTTTTAAACCAACCAAACTGATGATGATATTTCAATATTTTTTTTTTAAATCTGTTTGGTTGGTATAAAACACTGATTAATCAAGTTTTAGATTTTTATAGTTATACATTCATATTTATCTATATACACTTTTTATTTCACATTCACATTTATTCACCGTGATACATACATTTTCTATTTCATTTTATTTGCATTATTTATGTTGCTTACGTTTGCATTATTTGTCTATATTATATTTTCACAATTGATCTTTCACACAAATCACTTTACACACTTTTTGTATTGTCATACATTCTTTTCCATGCACTAACATCCCTAGGTTTCAAATTCTTTATAAATTATGTTCACTATTCTGATGTTTTTTTTCTATAGTATACAGCCACTGAACTGGGTTACGCTATCTTATCTATTTCAAAGCGCTGGGCCCGGGGGGCGGAGCCTGCGCCGGACGCTGGTGGTGGTGTGAAGCACAGCTCCGCTTCAAGCTAAACCCTCACAGCGTATTTAAGCCTAAAAGAAGTATCCAAAATGGTCAAAATCGGTTGCCCTAAAGTCGTTGACCCACCCGGTCCAACTAAAAACAACACTCAAGCGGGAGAGATGGAGAAATTCATCAAGAAAGCGGCGACCGCTTATATTGCCAGAGATTCTAAGATGGCGCCCCGGAACGCCGAAAGCAACCGGATATAGACCCCGCGCCTCTGAAGCTTCGGGTGCAGGTAGGGATGATTACCCTAAACCTGAGGGCCTCCCAATATCTAGAGCCTTCCCTAAAGAAACCCTGGCAGAAGCGCTTTACCCCTTGAGCCAAGATCTAACCTCAATCAAAGAGGACGTGCGCCATGTGGGGAGAAGAGTGGAGGCCCTTGAAGAAGCCCAAGCTGCCGCCAACCTACATCAGAGCGCAGTCTCTTCTAGCCTAACCAAATGTCAGGCCCATCTAAACGCTATATATTTAGCGATTGAAGACCAAGAAAATCGGGGGAGATGCAACAACCTGCGATTTAGGGGTATCCCTGAAATAGTCACTGCTGATGATATTCCTGACACAGTCGTCCAAATATGTCTGTCCCTCCTTGGCCCTGATTCTGCACATGAAGTGCTCCTGGAAAGAGCCCACAGAGCTAAACCTCAACAAGGTGAACCACCTAGAGACGTGATATGCAAGTTTCTGCACTACCCTGTCAAAGAAGCCATCTTAAACCGTGCTAGGAACACCCCAAATATTTTATGGGAAGACAACCAAATCTCTGTTTTTCAAGACCTAGCACAGTCAACATTGGAGAAAAGAAGAGCTTTAAAGCCCCTTACTGATTGGCTTCGTGCCCACAAAATAATTTACAGATGGAACTTTCCATTTGGACTTTCCTTTCTACATGAAGGTCAACGTGTTAATATCTCTTCTTTCTGCGACCTAGACAAGGCCTATGACCAGCTCAAGATTCCTCCTCTTCAGATTGAAAACTGGGACCCTGTTCTGGACCTTGCCATTCTCCCTGATCTTCCCCTGATCACACCATGGGAGACCCCCAAGATTCCGAAATCACAGAGATCCAAATGAGCCAACTCATCTTCCACTCCAAGAAGAATCTCCCTGGAAGACTAAAGTTAGAAGAAATGTACAGCTGATCATCAATACATACAAGGAACTCTGTGCTTTTACATAAGTATTGCTCTTATTCTCATATGTGCCTTATTTTTGAGACTATAAAGTGTGACTTCATGTATAACAGCCAGACGGGCCACCTGGTTGCCTTCCCCCCCTGCTTATGCCGGGGGGGGGGGGGGGTCACCCAGGTTTGCTCCGTTATCCTTCACCCTTTAGCTTCAGGAGGGTGCTACAATCTGTCATAATTCCCCCTTGTGATTTATCAGAGCTCTCAGACTCTGACAGTTCTCAGTTTGTCCTCCTTAAGAGAGTCTACCATGTTAGTTCTTCTCTTATTGTTATTGGGTTTTTTTTTCTTTCGTTACCAGAACCGACCATCTTAACATGCCCAGTACCTATTTGAGATGGGACCCCCTGCTGGATCCCGCTGCTCCGCCCCGGAGGGTTAAGTATATTAATGCAACACATTTGCACGGAACAATATCTAACAGTGATATCGAGGAGGTTCTTCTCTGTTTTCTATGGGAGAGATTGCTAACATTGTAGTTTCATCCTTTAAAGGGAACCTGTCACCGGGATTTTGTGCATAGAGCTGAGGACATGGCTTGCTAGATCGCCGCTAGCACATCCACAATACCCAGTTCCCTTAGCTCTGTGTGTTTTTATTGTGTAAAAAAACCCGATTTGATACATATGCAAATTAACCTGAGATGAGTCCTGTATGTGAGATGAGTCAGGGACAGGACTCATCTCAGGTTAATTTTCATATGTATCAAATAGTTTTTTTTTACACAATAAAAGCACACAGAGCTATGGCGACTGGATATTGCGGATGTGCTAGCGGCCATCTAGCAACCCATGTCCTCAGCTCTATACTCAAAATCCCGGTGACAGGTTCCCTTTAATGTTAAAGGCCTTAACTCCCCTTGAAAGCGGAGCAAAATTTTCTCTTATCTTAAAAAAGTAAAGTGCTCTATCATTATGCTTCAAGAAACCCATTTTAAATTAAATAAGTACCCCAACCTCAAACATTCTATATTCCCACACTGGTATCACTGTGGTTCCGATTCAGCGGCATCCAGGGGCGTGAGCATCGGGATCAGGAGGGACGTTCCCTTCTCCTATATCTCACACACTCAAGACACTGAAGGTAGATATGTCCTACTTAAGGGCAATATAGCAAACCAGACCTATACTTTCATTAATCTCTACGCTCCCAACAAAAATCAGATATCTTGGTTATTGTCCATCCTGATGAAGGGAAAGTGAATCCCGAAACGCGTCTGGGCTGGATCGCATACCTGTAAAGAAGCACCTCCACACCCACAAGCATGGCCATTCTGTAATCGAAATAGAGGACTGCCTAAACGATCATAACTGTGATCATAAATCGAGAAAGACACTTGCCTTCCCACTGTGCTGGACGCAAATCACGTGGGTCAGGTAAATTCCAAACGCACCAACTCCCGCGAGATCTCGGGTAAGTTGGCTGGAGGAAATCGTAGTGAGACACCGGCATTGCCCCGCGCCGCTCGACCGCCGTTACATCAAGTGTAAGACGTCAAAGAAAGACAAGCATTAAAAGGAAGGTAAGAAGATCTAATCCATAAAAACATATATGGTATTGGCATGGGACTGAAATATAACATCCACCTTACTGCACCAATGCATAAGATCAGGTGAAATAAGGCCCCCATTGGAGATATCACACAGCAGGACTTCCAATACATAGCTTCCTTTGGATATTCATCTATATATCCCAACTGGAGTATAAACTGCAGAGCACTTTATCACTGTGCAGCAATTTAGATATTTCAGAGGTATTGTGGATACAAGGAAACATTCCCACCAACGAATTCATTCCGTGGACTTTTGAGTTTTATGAATTGTATTTTAATAGATTTTATTGTATTTTAGTATATTGTACATGTGTTCACCTTATTATTGTGATTTAATTACATTTTATTTAAGTCCATAATTTTGGTTTTTCATTAATTATTCATTACTAGAGGGTGGGTGTCCCTCTTATTTGGGTTAGCAGCACCTACTCCACAATTCGTCTAGAGTGAGTCACCACCCTTAAGTTTAACTTCTTATTGTCCATCCTGTCTACACTGGAGCCATTGTTGGAGGGTGTGGTGGTGCTTGGAGGCGATCTAAATCTTACTCTAGAACCTTCAGTAGACTCATCAACAAAAAAATCCGCTATATCTACTAAAGCTCTTAACAGCCTTAAAAAAAAGCTTCACTCCCTCTCATTACTTGATGTTTGGAGATTGAGGAATCCCTCCACACGCGATTACACTTTCTACTCTAACATGCATGGCTCATACCAGAGACTGGATTATTTATTTATTTCTAAGGAGCACTTACAGTTTTGCCCTAAGACCTCCATAGGTAGCATCCACTTATCTGACCATTCTCCTGTGTTCATCACCATCTCTGCTCCCTCTCTACCCCCATCCCCCCTTTCATTTAGATGGAGACTAAACAAACTCCTTATCTCCCCCGGAGATAATCTCCATCGCACACAGAATCTTCTGGAATAATTTTTTGTCCATAACTCTATACCAGAAACCTCCCCCACGTTATATGGGATTCACATAAAGCCTATATACGTGGACATTTTATCAGCATGGGGACTAGATTAAAAAAAAGAAAGATCAGCCCACATTGACTCACTACTCTCCCAGATCAAAAAACTTAAAACATTACACAAACAATCCCTACTAGAAGCGCACTTTATTGAACTCTCTGATCTAAGAGCCCAATTGAATAACACATTGAACTCAATATCTACAAAATACTATCCTCACTCCCAATTTAAACATTATGCCCACTGTGATAAAGCATCCAAGTTTATGATGCAAAGCATTAAACAAAGGAGAGCACATAACTATATCCACAAAGTTAGCGGAGAGGTGGGGAAGAGGTCTTTACCACTTCAGCTATTGCCTCTCAATTTCAGAAATGTTATCACAAGTTATATAACTTACGTGATAATGAACTTGGAGGCAAGACCCCTCCTCCCTCACTACAAGCAATTAATAATTTCTTACAATCCTTTGCCTTACCATCCATATCAGTCCCACAAGCTCATACATTACAAGCCCCCTTCACTTTACAGGAAGTCGAAACGGCCATAAAACAACTTCCTAATGGGAAATGCCCTGGCCCTGATGGTCTCCCTGCCTTGTATTACCGCACCTTTAAACAGATCTTGTCCGCTCATCTTCTTACGATTTACAATAGTGCCCTGTCGGGTGTTCCATTCTCAGAAGATACGACTAGAGCTCACATCTCCGTGATTCCTAAGGAGGGGAAAGACAAATCGGATTGCGGGAATTACCCCCCAATCTCTTTACTGAACTTAGATCTTAAACTATTTGCAAAAATTCTAGCCTCTCGCCGCTTCTACCTGACCTAATTCATGTCGACCAAGTAGGCTTTATTCAAGGCAGAGAGGGTAAAGATAATACCTCCAGAGTTCTTAACACTATTCACCACTCTAAGAAAACAAAACAACCCATGATTTTTCTTAGTACTGAGGCCGAAAAGGCATTTGACAGAGTGGACTGGGGATTCATGCGCCTGACACTGCTAACCTTTGGGCTCCAAGACCCATTTGTCAATGCAGTCTTCTCTATGTATCTAAAAGCTTCTGCTTCCATAATCATTAACAACACTTTGTCCCCCTCCTTTGTTATCAGAAATGGCACCAGACAGGGATGTCCTCTCTCCCCCCTCCTTTTCGTTTTAGTCATGGAGTCCCTTTTACAGGCTTTAAGAAGAGATTATAGTATAGAAGGGGTTAAAATTGGCCACCGCTCACATAAAGTCGCCGCTTTTGCTGACGATTTGCTGATCTTATCCACTAACCCTACTACATCACTCCCTATTATATATAATACCTTAGAACTCTTCAGCTATTTATCCAACTTTAAAATCAATATGAAAATATCTCAAATTTTAAGCCTTGACCTCCCCCCTGCCACCAAATCCGAACTCATGTCTTTCTCCCCCTTCTCGTGGGACTCGCCATTTATTTCCTACCTAGGGGTTAAAATTGCCTCTTCCCTATCGATGCTTTTTAGTCTAAACTACACCCCCCTCCTTCACTCAATATCTGACCAACTTTCCACTTTACAACCCCTAATTTTATCATGGTTTGGGAGGAAAAACATTATCACCTCGTTGACCTTACCTAGACTTACCTACTTACAACAGGTCCTTCCTATTCCGGTGCCAAAAACATACTATTAAACCTTAAAGCGCCACATAAAACAGTTTCTATGGGCAGGGAAGAAACCACGCCAGACCTACTCCTCTCTTAATAATCCAACATCCCACGGTGGAATTGGTCTGCCCGATCCAGAGTTGTACGGCAGAGCAATCTCCCTATCTAGAGTGGTCAACTGGTTCATGAGTTCCCAACCTAGCGCTTGGGTGCACATGGAACAGACTGATTATAAACACCCTTTCTCCAGTCTTTTAGTTGGTGATGTAACCCCTCTTTCCTACACCAAACCTAATAACCCCTTGATCAGGACGTCTCTAGCTGCGTGGAAATGGTTTCAATCCACTCAGAATGCCATTCCTTTACCCTCCCCCCTAATATGTATAAAGGACATCTTGGCCCATGCTCCAACTGCACTCAGAGACAGCTTACCTCAACAACTCAACAATCAAGGTCTTAGCTCTGTTTGATGAGAGAATGAACTTCTTGACTCAAAAGGAATTCTCGCCCTTTTCCCTGAGCTAACGTTTTCATACCCTTTGATCTCATTTTTAAGATCTTTCATAACAAAACATATCCCCAAAAGTGCCCTTTTACGCCCAATCACATGTCTTGAAAGTCTAAGCTTTTCCCAAAAACCACCGCCTAAACTCATATCTAGGATCTACAAACTAATTGCAACCCCTGTATTGATGCCCAAACCGGCCTTCATCAATTTGTGGGAGAAAGACCTTAAAATTTCTTGGCCCCAGTCTGAACTTCCCTCATTATTAATAAATCCACACAAAAGCTCTAGATGTGTGCGAACACAGGAGAATGGTTATAAGGTGCTAACTAGGTGGTATAAAACCCCTGATGTCACCTGTCTATATAAACCTGGCAGGTCGGATGTCTGTTGGAGATGCCATGAACAGAAAGGTACCTTGTTCCACATTTGGTGGACATGCCAACTAATCCAGACGTGGTGGTCTGAGATCTTCACCCTCAGTAATAAAGTGTGCCAGACAGCCTTCCCGACATTGCCCTTATTAGGGCTTTCACCCCCAAACTCTTTTCACTCCCCCCTAGATTGTTTATCTCCCTTTTGGGAGCAGCAAGGCTCCTTATCCCCAAATACTGGCTTAACACAGACCTCCCCTCAATGTCTAAATGGATTCAAAAGTTTGATCAAATATATAGGTTTGAAGAACTTGCGGCCTGTGAGAATCACTCCATTACTAAATATAGAGAATGTTGGAAACAGTGGAGGTCCTTCAGGAACTTCTGATAGCCCGCTGTTTTAGCCATGGGCCATATCTACTCATGTCTACTCACAACTACTTATATCCGTCTCTACACTTAATACAATATTGAGTTGGAAACAGATCTGAGGACCCATGCTTTCCTTAGGGACTAACTCTGCTTAACTTACTGGACAAATGTCATTAATGTACAGTCGTGGCCAAAAGTTTTGAGAATTACATAAATATTGGAAATTGGAAAATTTGCTGCTTAAGTTTTTATAATCGCAATTTGCATATACTCTAGAATGTTATGAAGAGTGATCAGATGAATTGCATAGTCCTTCTTTGCCATGAAAATTTACTTAATCCCCAAAAAAACTTTCCACTGCATTTCATTGCTGTCATTAAAGGACCTGCTGAGATCATTTCAGTAATCGTCTTGTTAACTCAGGTGAGAATGTTGACGAGCACAAGGCTGGAGATCATTAGGTCAGGCTGATTGGGTTAAAATGGCAGACTTGACATGTTAAAAGGAGGGTGATGCTTGAAATCATTGTTCTTCCATTGTTAACCATGGTGACCTGCAAAGAAACGTGTGCAGCCATCATTGCGTTGCATAAAAATGGCTTCACAGGCAAGGATATTGTGGCTACTAAGATTGCACCTCAATCAACAATTTATAGGATCATCAAGGAAAGAGGTTCAATTCTTGTTAAGAAGGCTTCAGGGCGTCCAAGAAAGTCCAGCAAGCGCCAGGATCGTCTCCTAAAGAGGATTCAGCTGCGGGATCGGAGTGCCACCAGTGCAGAGCTTGCTCAGGAATGGCAGCAGGCAGGTGTGAGCCCATCTGCACGCACAGTGAGGCGAAGACTTTTGGAAGATGGCCTGGTGTCAAGAAGGGAAGCAAAGAAGCCACTTCTCTCCAAAAAAAACATCAGGGACAGATTGATCTTCTGCAGAAAGTATGGTGAATGGACGGCTGAGGACTGGGGCAAAGTCATATTCTCCGATGAAGCCTCTTTCCGATTGTTTGGGGCATCTAGAAAAAGGCTTGTCCGGAGAAGAAAAGGTGAGCGCTACCATCAGTCCTGTGTCATGCCAACAGTAAAGCATCCTGAGACCATTCATGTGTGGGGTTGCTTCTCATCCAAGGGAGTGGGCTCACTTACAATTTTGCCCCAAAACAACAGCCATGAATAAAGAATGGTACCAAAACACCATCCAACAGCAACTTCTTCCAACAATCCAACAACAGTTTGGTGAAGAACAATGCATTTTCCAGCACGATGGAGCACCGCGCCATAAGGCAAAAGTGATAACTAAGTGGCTCGGGGACCAAAACGTTGACATTTTGGGTCCATGGCCTGGAAACTCCCCAGATCTTAATCCCATTGAGAACTTGCGGTCAATCCCCAAGAGACGGGTGGACAAACAAAAACCCACTAATTCTGACAAACTCCAAGAAGTGATTATGAAAGAATGGGTTGCTATCAGTCAGGAATTGGCCCAGAAGTTGATTGAGAGCTTGCCCAGTCAAATTGCAGAGGTCCTGAAAAAGAAGGGCCAACACTGCAAATACTGACTCTTTGCATAAATGTCATGTAATTGTCGATAAAAGCCTTTGAAACGTATGAAGTGCGTGTAATTATATTTCACTACATCACAGAAACAACTGAAACAAAGATTTAAATGCAGTTTAGCAGCAAACTTTGTGAAAACTAATATTTGTGTCATTCTCAAAACTTTTGGCCATGACTGTACTTCACTACATTGTACCTGGTAACATGTACTCCATTCTTTATGTTTCTTTATTTTTTTCGGTTATTAATTTTTTATGACGCAATATTCTGTATCCTGATGATTTTCATTAACCCCTTAGGGACCCATGACGTAACGGTATGGCATGGGTTTAAAACTACATTGCGGCACGGCGGGGGTTAATCGGAACAGAATGTCCGCTGAAATCATTCAGTGGGCATCCTGTCACAACGCCGGGGGGGGTCGTATCGGCGATCGCAGCAAACCGCAGGTCAATTCAGACCTGCGGTTTGCTGCGTTTCCGGTCCATTCGGGTCTCCAGTGACCCAATGAACCGGAAAAGGATTACACACCACCAATCACAGTCTGAGCATTTGGGAGAGGCGGTGCTGGCCGTGGTGCTGATTGGTCCTGGAGAGAGGCAGGAGATTCAAACTCCTGGCGCTCCTCTCTCCCCTCCTCTTCCTGTTGCTGCACCTGCACTGTCCAGCACCAACCTCACCAGCTCAAGCGATCCCCCCGTTGGCACCCATCACCCTCCAGGTAGGTTAGGGTCAGTGAGGGAGAGGCACCATTAGGCAGGGATAGAAGGGAGAGTTAATTAGGGGGAAAAAAATATATAAAAAGTTTTGATTTATTGTTTTTGGTGGTCTCTGGTGGTTGGGGTCCACAGCACTTAGCTGTGAGACCCTAGACCCACCCAGGGGTGCTACCACTTGCCAGCACCCCCACCACTTTATAGATTTTTTTTTTTTGCATGCACTGACTGTGGCCGGACGCTAGCGTGCGCCAACTGTGGCCGGCGCTCTTAGCGTCCCGCCACTGTTAGCGCATCGCCTGCCCCACCGTGCCCCCACACGCACGCACATACACACACACACACATACCCATGGCCCGCCGGATGTTCTCGGTGGAGGAGGCATATGCCCAGCTTGCCTCCGACTCCGAGAGCCCAAGTGAGGATGAGGATGACCCCACGTTCCTCTTGTCATCCGCATCCTCCTCATCATCATCTGATGACGATGAGCCCCCAAGGCGGCGGAGACGCCGCCAGGCAGAACCAGGGGCCCCACATGCTAGGGACCCTGCGGCCCACCCTAGTACGAGCCGCCCTGGGGCTCATACTGGTTTCCCGACCCACCAAATAAGCCCACCGGAGCCACCTGCTGGTGAACTTAGCTGGTGTCCCCCAGTGGATTTTGAGCCTGAGATTCCGGATTTTGTTGCCAATCCAGGAATCCAGATTTCCACAGTGGGCTTTACTGAAATGGACTTTTTTAGTTTTTTTTTTCAGTGACCCATTTGTGAACCTGATGGTGGAGCAGACGAACCTGTACGCCCAACAGTTCGTTGCGCAGCACCCGGGCTCCTTTTTGGCAAGATCCGGTGGCTGGACGCCGGTCAGTGCAGCCGAGATGAGGACATTTTGGGGCCTCGTGCTGCACATGGGTCTAGTGCAAAAACCCAGTGTCAGGCAATACTGGAGTGGGGACGTCCTCTACCAGACCCCACTCTACAGTATGGCCATGACACGTACCCCGTTTGAGGCCATTCGGAAATGTCTGCATTATTTAGATAATGCAGCATGTCAGCCCCCCCTGTGAAATTTGCACAGGCCTACGTACCTGGAAGGGAGGTCGCGGTTGATGAGTCTCTCGTTGCGTTCAAGGGGAGACTCAGTTTCCGCCAATACATTCCCACTAAGCGGGCGAGGTATGGCGTGAAAATGTACAAAATTTGCAAGAGTACCTCAGGGTACACTTACAAATTTCATGTGTACGAGATTCCTGTATTCAACCCCCAGAATGTCCCCCCACTCTGGGTGTAAGCGGGAAACTCGTGTGGGACCTTATGTACCCACTGCTAGATAAGGGTTACCACTTGTACGTGGATAACTTTTATACTAGCATTCCCTTGCCGCCAGATCCACGTCCGCTTGTGGGACCGTGCGGAAAAATCAGCACGGCCTCCCTGCCCAACCCCTCCAGGTACCTATCCCCAGGGGTGAGTGCCCTTACCAGTGGAAACCTGTTGCTGGTCAGGTATAAGGACAAGAGGGATGTCCTTATACTGTCCACAATCCACGGTAACAGCATCACCCCAGTCCCTGTGCGATGTACCGCGGCAACGGTCCTCAAGCCCGAATGTATCGTCGACTACAATCGGTCTATGGGAGGAGTTGATCTCTCTGATCAAGTCCTCAAGCCATATAATGCCATGCGCAAAACCCGGGCATGGTACAAAAAAGTTGCGGTCTATTTGGTGCAGGTTGCCTTGTACAACGCTTTTGTACTATCCTGAAGCGCTGGCAGTACAGGGACATTCCTCCAATTCTATGAGGCAGTCCTCAAGGACCTGATTTTTTCTGACCGGGAAAGAGCAGGAATTGGAGGCGCCCGGATCGTCCCTGGCCAACATTTTCCAGGTGTGGTCCCCCATACTGGAAAGAAGGGACAATACCCAAAAAAGATGCAGTGTGTCACAAGAGGGGGATACGGAAAGACACCACCACTCAACGTGACACTTGCACCGATCATCCGGGCCTCTACGTTATCGATTGCTTTAGGGAGTATCACACTTCCATGGAGTACTAAATTTTTATAATCCCCAACAGTCCCCTAGAGAACATAAAAAACTATGGCTCTCAGACTTGAGACACGGAAACAATTTTTTTCCCCAAAAAATATTAGTTTTAGTGCAGGCATCCTCAAACTGCGGCCCTCCAGATGTTGTAAAACTATAACTCCCAGCATGCCCAGACAACCTACAGCTATCAGCAGGGCATGGTGGGAGGGCCGCAGTTTGAGGATGCCTGCTTAGTGTCTCCAAAGCCATACATATTGGGCATCGCCGCGTCCGTAAAAATTTTCTCTATAAAAACATTTAACCCAACCCCCCGATGAACAGCGTTAAAAAAAAACAAAAAAAAAAACACGCTGGGCCCACGCTACACCACGCTGTGTTCCATCGGCACTTTCACAATCTTAGTATCCCGGTATTACCGGGGACACCACGTGACTCGATGAGCAGTCATGTGACCGCCAAGTCATCTTGGATATCGCGTGATGCTCTGCACCTCCTTCACGTTTCCTGGTTCTTCTCACCTTCTCCCCACGCCCTGTATTTTAGTGCTCTATGCCCAGATGTTATCGTATTTCTAATCATGTTGTGGGGCCCATGATTGGTTGACAACTGTATTTAATGTGTGACCACGCAGACGAAGGTTAGCCGAAACACACGTCAGGGCTGCCGCGGCACCATCCCAGAGGACACACATAATGGGTGAATAGACTTTATGTTTTGTATGTATTGGATGCTTATATGCACTTGATCATCATTTATATGAGGGAATTAAGTCACCATTTGTGTCTCCTACTGTGGACGTTGCCTTTTCCCTGCACTTGGTTTTATATATGGATTGTCATTAATTGTGTTAAAGTATATTCACATGTTCAAATATTGCGGACAATGGTTTAACCCAAGCAGGTGCCAGTTTATTTTTGCATATTCTACCCCCTTGGTCCTAGCAGTTGCCTTCCTAGGACCCTCCTTGGAGTTCTACAGAATACAAGCATTTCTGTGACCCACAAAATAAATAAGCAGGGTAAAACGCCTTTTACCCCTTTCAGGGACTACAGATTTTGTATTATTGCACTCATTTGAAGACTGATGCCCCACTTCTGCTGCCGAGTGGTCTTCCACTCTTATTAGGGAGATATCTGGTCTCTTCACCACTAAAAAGCAGGATAGGGAAGGGGAAAAGAAAAAAGGAAGACCAATCTACATGTAATGCAATACTCTCAGGCAACAGCCAGACAATGAAAGCTTGCTACATACGTCTGCCAGACCCTGTGTGAGCCAGGAAAGCCACCCAGACTTATAAAAGGTAGCCTCTAGTCATCCTTCTATCCGGGAAAAGAAACAGAAATGTAGGGGGTGTTCCCACCTTTTAAATCTCTCCATAGGGGTTTCTTTCTTGTCCTGGGAACAGTGTCTCTGGTGCCGTTATGGACATAAAAGTTAAAAAACAAACACAAAACGTCTGGTTCATGGCATTTATTGTAACTTCCCCCACAAGACTACAGCTAGCAAAATATCAGCATTTCAGTAAGTTGAGACCCACCAGGTTATTTATAGACTAGCAGATAACATTAGCAAATATGGCGTTTAATGGTTGTACAAAAGAGAATTGTTAAAAGTCTGTTGAAAATCAAGTGTTATAGCTGCACTTAAACAGCTTGTTGTTCTCTGAAGTCCAAATGATTTGGTCCAGTAATACATTGGCAAGTAAGCGATTTCATGAACGTGTATACTTTCCCCAGATATGAAGCATGAAGACTGAAGCAATAAATAGCAGGCTCATCACTAGAACTGGAACAGGACCCCTGTAAAAAATAAAAATAAAATATATATTTTTTCCCCTAAGGTGTAAGTATCAAAGTATTTTGTTGCCCACATCTATGAATGAAGAGAAAACTCTAGAGAGAGGGGACACACACACACACTGAACTCTGGTTCTATAGAAATATGCTTTGCTTTTATTGAATCTGTGGCCAATGTGGATGTTACGTTTCAGCCAATTAAGGCCTTTATCGGACTGGTGCCGCTTAGAGGGAGAAATAAGGATAATCTTGTAATATGGTTATCAGCACGCTCAGTTGTAAGCGTGCGTCCACCTCTAGTCATAGGATACCTGCAGAGGTCTCCATCTCAGGGACATCTCCTACAAGCTAGAAATGAAGGCATTCAAGTAAGCCATTTTGGCAATACACGGTCAATATATAACAAAACTTCCCCTTGCGATAACAACTGACTGACGGGGAGTAGAAATCTATACTGCTGTCTGATGAATACTTATGTCCTATTCACAGGATAGGTGCAAGTGTCTAATTGGTGGAGGCCCAACCTCTGATGTCACTAAGGATTTTGAGAACAGGGGTTCGAGTCTCCTTATTTCAATAGAGTGGTAGTTGTGCGTGTCTGACAAAAAATAAAAATAGCCAAATTGCGTATTTTTTTTATTATAGCATTTACCGCATAATGGTTTTGACTTTTTTGGATGTGGCGATACCCAATATGTTTATTTTTTTATTGTTGATATATTTTTATATGTAAAGTAGGGAAGGGGGGGGGCTAGAACCCTTGTCCTATTTACCCTAGGGTGAATAGGATTTTACACTGCCTCTGCCACCCCGTGCACACAGCAGCAGGGAGCTTACTATGGATGGCTTTAGTAGTGTCCTGGCTGCCATAGTAACCGATCGGAGCCCTGTGATTTCACTGCTGGGGCTCCGATCAGAAGCTGCCACTGCCACCAATGAAAATACTTAAGGTAGGGGGCCCTGTTTAGTATGGAGCTGCTCCTGGTACAGCATATATGTCAGAGAGGTGCAGCACCTGAGGTGTTAATTGACAAGGTTTGGCAGGATCGCAGTCCCTTGTCATTGAGGCCATGTGCCGCACCTCTCTGAAATCTCCCGTACCAGAAGCAGCTCCATACTAAACAGCACATTGTAGGTACAGGACCTATGGTGATGACAATCATGTGATCAGCTGTGTGTGTGGGAGGAGTTAAGGGAACACATGAGACTGTAGGACTGTGCTGATTATGAAGGTACCTTAGTGTAGCATGTGTACCATATAAAGCAGGGCTATGTAAGTGTAACGGGCATGTAGCAGAGCTACATATCAAGCATTGTTATTGGTAAAAGGGCTGCTGATTTTTCAATTTGGGCGGCTGCCAGGCCATTTGCTGTGCCACTCTGAGACCACTTTGGAGGACGCCTGTGCAGTGGAGCCACCATCTTGACCAATCCTGCTAGTGGAGTGGCAGCCTGGTGAGGTAAGCAGCCTCTTGGTAGAGGTGCTGCAGGAGGTGTGGGCACTAGTAGATCACCTGATGGGGTGACCAGGTCTGAAGTGAATACACAGCAGGAACTGGACAGTTATAGCCAAATACCGTATTTTTCGCTTTATAAGACGCACCTAGGTTTTTGAGGAGGAAAATGAGAAGAAATTTTTTTTTTTAACCAAAAGGTGTGCTTTTGGTAGGTTTTGAACTAATGGTGGTCTGTGGATTATACTGATGGGGGATCTGTGGATGACACTTATGTCATCTACAGATCCCCCATCAGATGCATCAGTGTGGAGGGAGGAGGCGGAGACACTCATGGCGGGGCCCGGTGCAGTGATTCTACTCTAATACACCGGGCCCCGCGGCTGTTAAGTACATTCAATCCGAATGGGTCCGCAATTACTGTACTTACTGTAATACCGTATGTATAGCATTAAGACGGCGCCGCCTGCCCCAGCTCACTCGGTCATGCGCCGCCTGCCCACCTATCTCACTTTATGAATGAACCGGTAGGCGGCGCATGACCGAGGGAGCTGCGGCGCCTCCTTAATGCTAAGCATACGGTACTACAGTACAGTAATTGCAGACCCATTCGGATTGAATGTACTTAACAGCTGCAGGGCCCAGTGTATTAGAGTAGAGTCACTGCACCAGGCCCCGCCATGAGTGTCCCCAACTCCTCCCTCCACACGGATACTTCGCTGGCCTCGCTGTGCAGCATAGCGGCCAGCGAAGTATCCGCTTTATAAGACGCGCGGTCATTTTTCCCCCACTGGGGGGGTGGGGAAGTGCGTCTTATAAAGCAAAAAATACGGTAATTACAGAATATTCTTGGGAGCACTGTTTATGGCTGTGTTATGGGGGCACTACATACAGAACTACATCTGACTCTATAATGGGGCAAGTACATATGGAAGCACTGTGTACGGCATTGTTATGTGGGCACTGTATCTCGCTCTGTTATGGAGGCAGTGGACTTATGTTTAGTATATGATGTTGGATAAATTTTAAATTGTCTAAATTTGCCATTTCTGCATGGAAGACATTATAGGGTGGACCGGTAATGGTTTCCTGCATAAATCGCCTCATAACGTTATGTAGGCCAATGTATTATATTTATGAATAACCACAAAACTCGTACTCCTACTCAGCTAAAAATACTCCTCAAAATTGCCAAGAGGAGTATTTTTACTCTAAGAAAAATAAGAAATGTAGTGTGACCTCTGTCCCCATAACATATGCAAATTTTCAAAAATGAAAGCCCTCTGTCAAGCCAGAGGCTGCTTAGCCCACCAGGTGCCACCCTGTGATGGTCTTCATCCCAATGGACCAAACATCTGCCTAATTACTGTGAGCTCTTTATAGTATTTTGGAAAGACTGAATGACATGTATATAAAAATGTAGGTTTGTTATGTCTGTGTATGCAAATTGTCTGATGAAGGCTAAATTATAAATGACCATAAATATTCACCTGCTTCTCGTCGCTGAACATTATCCTCAAAATAAATGAAAATAATAATAATAATAAGTAAATAAGTATTCAGAGGTATACTGGAGTTTTGATCTACACAGATTACTAGGTTGGTAACCTACAGCCAGCACCTTCACACAAGAGCTGGTGTGCCATGGTTAAATGGGGCTTTCTGACTTTTATACCGATGACCTATCCTCAGGATAAGTCACCGGTATCTGATCAGCGGGAGTCCAACATCCAGGACCCCTGCCCGAGTGTGAAAATCCATTTAATTTCTAATCTAGCAAATAAATAAGGTGTGCTGTCCATGGCCAGCTTGGATGACAACTCCTGTCCTGAAAATTTAAGTACTTACACTTTAAGACCTGGAGAATCCTCTGTGTAGAATCTCCACATGCCCCCTGTGCCAGCAGATGTGGTCCTTCCTGAACTTCTTGTACCACTACTTGTCGTTTTCCTATAAGGAATTAAAGTTCAGAATACATTTACTTAGTGGCGTTGTCTGAGATTATAAACTTGGACATGCTCCCAAATGGTGTAAAATGGGGGGGGGGAGCAGGAGAGCTGAAGGTCCTGCCCTCTCGGTGCACTGAAACCCTCATCACCATGACTAATAAATTGCTGATTTCTCATGAACAGGGCCACAGATTTTAATGAGAGAGGCATTGTTTAAATCGGCAGGATCAACCCTACCAGACAGAATGCCTGGTTTCATAGAATTGACGATAGCTAATAGAATGCACATCTGTCAGCAGAGTCTGTTTAAACAAGAACTCCCGCAAATATTTGCATTCTCTCACCTGCTAGAAAGGTACATTATGTAATCTGTAGTGAATGTAATCTTCTCATCAGTGACCATTTGTGAGTTATTCCCTCCCTTCTAATTTTTAGCTGTCATGTGACCAACTCTCTGATCTCCAACTGACACAGGAAGTCAGTTACTTCTCTATTCATTCCTATGAGACTGAGGCTCCCAAAGGAATACATAGAAAAACTGGCATCCTGTCCACATATAAGATGCTGTTATTAGGAAAGTCTGATTGCTGACACAGCCGAGAGGCAGAAGGGAGGGGATAGCTCAGAAAAAACAGACACTGATGAGAAGATTACATCATGCACCTGTCTAGAAGGTCAGAGAATAACATTTTCTGCGATAAATTTTAACATTCAACAAGAGGACCTGTCCC
Source organism: Bufo bufo (assembly GCF_905171765.1). Lineage (NCBI taxonomy): Eukaryota > Metazoa > Chordata > Amphibia > Anura > Bufonidae > Bufo > Bufo bufo. Next base: position 274,925,474 of record NC_053393.1, read on the forward strand.
CACTCCAGACTTGCTTGTTTTAGTAAATAATTGTTCCAAATTAAGCAACAATTCTGCAGCATCTATTCTTATGGTGTTGTACAGTGTAGACTAAACATAAACTAGAAGTTTATGAATAAAAGGTACACCCAGGGGTTAACCGTGGGACGTGCGTCTCTGGACAGTGTCTGACTGTACAATCAGCGCTTCCAGTGGCAGACTGTACAGGGACACACACCTGGTAACATCCAGTTGTACCTTTACTTATAAACTTCTAGCAGGAATAATAGAGGACTACCACAACAGACAGTTAAGAATAGATGCTCCAGAATTCTTCTTGTATGGAGAAATGTGAACAGTTACTAAAACAGACATATCAGGAGTGATGACAGTTCCCCTTTAAACTTTAAGGGGTTTTCTAGTCCATTTATACTAATGGCCTATCCTCATGACAGGCCATCAATATCTGATCAGTGGGGGAAGGGGAGAATTAGACTGTGATTCAGGCACTGGCGCTACTGCAAAACAGCTGTGCGGGTGTTGGTTCCCCGCTAATCAGATATTTATGGCCTATTCTGAGGAAAGTTGCTAATTATACATTGTATTTGCCTTCCTCTCATTTCCATGTCTGACTCCACAAGACAATTCAAGGTGTCCAGCATTAACTTTTTACTTTCACTCGCATTTTGGGCGGATCAGTCACGGATCTGCAAAAACAGATCCGTTACAATAATACAACTGCATGTGTCCGTCATGAACGGATCCGTTTGTATTATCTGTAACATAGCCAAGAAGGATCCGTCATGAACTCCACTGAAAGTCAACGGGAGACAGATACGTTTTCTATTGTGTAAAAAAAAAACAGATCTGTCCCCATTGACTTACATTGTGCGCCAGGACAGATCCGTTTGGCTCCGCTTTGTCAGGCGGACAGCAAAACGCTGCAGGCAGCGTTTTGGTGTCTGCCTCCAGAGTGTAATGGTCACTGAACGAAGGCAAACTGATGCATTCTGAGCGGGTCCTTTTCCATTTAGAATGCATTAGGGCAAAACTGATCCGCTTCTGAGAGCCCATGACGGATCTCACAAACGGAAAGCCGAAACGCCAGTGTGAAAGTAGCCTAATCAATATGTTACAGTAACAGATAGGCTAGCCTTTGTTTTCTGCACTTGCATCTGGATGGTCAGGGTGCTGCGCAAGGGAAACTTCTTGTTCTGGTGATTATTGGGGGTTCCGGCAGGTGACAGAATATCTTTGGAATACCTCTTTACCACATTAAAACGTTTACTACCTTTGTCTCACAGTGGATCCTGCTGCTCTAGGCGAAACAGCTTTACTCGGAGAACGTCCAGAAGCACCAACATTGGTAGAACTTGCTGCAGGACCAGGCTGGGAAAAAGAAAAATCACACATCTTAAGTATGCAAAACATCCATGTCTGTACCTGACCTTATAGCGATGTAAGTGTATGTACGTCACTAGTTACCAAGTAATGTATGGAGCAGCTCAGGAGCAGACCCAGCTACATCCAAGGCAGGTGCAGTGCCCCAGACTAAAAAATTATTAAGGAGCCATTGGCTCCTAACTTGAAAAATTTAGGAGCCAAAATGAAATTTTTAGTTGCCAAATTTAAAATGCATATAATTAAAAAACAAAAACCTTGTGTAGTTGCCCATTTGTCTCTCCTTTTGATTCGTTCTTCTAACCCCATCAATCTTGAGGAGTTGTGCACTCATTACTATGACCTCTCAGACTGGCCAGATTCACATTGCTGATCATGCTTCCTTGATCCCTAGATGCTAGGTCTTGGCTCATTCGCTTCCAGGCCCCCGCTGCTTGTCTTGGGTTTCTCCATGAAAACTTTTATCTTGATGCTGCTGCAGCCAATCACTGGCCACAGTGAAGATCTGCTCCCCTTGCATCACATAACCATTTAACATAATGCCCACCACACTCACAAGCCAATCAGCGAGCAGGACACAGGAGGAGACTCACAACCATCCAATAGAAACGAGCATTGTACATGCAGCAGTGAATACACGTGAAGGGGCGGTGACCGCGCAAGCAATGGGTGGGAAAATTACTAGCCAATCAGGGTGAGGTGAAAGACTACTCCAAACTTGCCAGACTGCTGGAAGCGGGAGCACAATATGTGGGAACCCAATCCACGCCCACCCTCTGACGGGTAGTGTGAGGGGTGGATCTTCACCCAGCAGACGTCTGCAGAGTGTGTCTACTGGATAAAATTTCTTAAAGGGTTTCTACCACCAGAAATACTGTTATCTAGCTGACTGACATTAGCGATGCGCCAATGTCAGCACTACATAACAGTATGTTTCTAACATTAGTCCCTGCAGCCGTTTTTGTAAAAAAAAAGCACTTTTATTATATGCTAATGAGCCTCTAGGTGCTATGTGGGCATAAAATCAGCACCTAGAGGCTCCGTCTACTCACGCTTTATCCCGCCCAGGTCCAGTGTTCTGCCCGCCCCGCTCCTCTTGATTGATGCCACTGTTCCCTGCATCGTTGGCGAAATCCAGCGCCTGCGCCATTCACTTCTGTCTTCAGCGCAGTGAGTGAATGATACGATCCTGGTGCCGGATTCCTCACTGCGCCGACTACGTCACAGTGAGGAAGCCGGCATCCGGAGAGGTGCCTTCACTCACTGCGCCGAAGACAGAAGTAAACGGTGCAGGCACGGGATTTCGCCAACGATGCAGGGAACAGTGGCATCAATCAAGAGGAGCTGGGCGGGCAGAACACTGGACCTGGGCGGGATAAAGCGTGAGTGGACGGAGCCTCTAGGTGCTGATTTTACGCCCACATAGCACCTAGAGGCTCATTAGCATATCTATAAAAATGCTTTTTTAACAAAAAACGGCTGCAGGGACTAATGTTAGAAACACACTCTTATGTAGTGCTGACATTAGCGCATCGCTAATGTCAGTCAGCTAGATAACAGTATTTCTGGTGGTAGAAACCCAAAGGCAGAGCAGTGAAGGGTCTAGGCGCAAATGGCATTTCTAAGTCACATTGGCAACCGTTTTGGTCGCCATCTGTATTACACCAGCCAATAGTGACCATGGCATCCGAATGGTTAGACAGAGAAAGTTGCCTTTTGTACTCCAGTTGGTATCCCCATGATGTAATTGATGGGTCCCGATCAGTTGCTATGGCAGCCAGAGGCCTTCTGAACATTCCCAGGCCTACCATCATCTGGCACCTATTTATTAGGGAGTTGGAGTCAGAACTTTGGCTTACCGGCTCCACAGCCTTGGATCATTCAACTACTTAACCCACTATGGTAGGTCAACGCATACACACAGGCACATTTGGCATATGCTACAATGGCCTTTATAAAATGTCTTCTGGGCAAGGTAAGTCAAATGGCTCAAGGACGAGTTACTGTGGCAAAATAAATCTTAGAGGGTTTATTCTAGTAAATTATTTGCCACCTAACCACAGGATAGGTAATACATATATTATGAAGGTGGGTCCAACCGCTGGGATCCCTTGTGATGCTGGACTAGTATTGTACATGCCTGTCCATTAGAAAAGATGCCATGTTACTGGACAGCACTGGTGTCTTCCAACCAAGGACAGCATCTGCATGGAGTCTGTTTGGCTTCCTCCCACACTCCAGACACAGACAGTGAGGGATGATAATGTCTGTAAGGCACATGTAACTCTACCTTACTAATAGACGTGTAGGGGCGGCCTCCAGCAGCCAGATCCCCAACGATCAGCTGGCTGACCCCCTCCAGTCACCAGAAAGAGCAGGGCTCAGCCGGGTAATAGTGCGAATAATCAGACATAGCGATAAACGAGGAGACGGGAGCAGGCGGCAACACCTCATCACCAATAAGGGGCAGCAAACTAACAAGACACCGCCATTAAGGACAACTTACCATTCTGCTGTCGGACTGTTCACACCACTAACGCCTGAAAAAAAAGTGCAACGCAGCGTCACTTATTCACTGTACTAAAAGGAACGCGTCAGCACCAGCCAGGCGGCGACCAATCAGAGCGCCGAGCGTCATCACGTTTACGCCTGATGTCCTTTTACTTTCCAGCCCCTAATATAGTAGAGGAAAAACCTTGCGCTAGTTTTGTCTCCATCTGACTAGTACACGTCTGCAGCGGCAGCCATTTTATCGAAGATAAAATCTAGTTACAAGCAACTGTAAAGACCTTTACTATAATGGCGGTAGGGCCTGAGACAGAAAAATGACACATGACTCTGTACACTGAGACGTATCGGCTTCTGGGACACGTCAGCATTCATGGCCTGAAACCTTAGCTTGTTGTGAGTCACTGAGTTGCCAGTGACAATCGTAAAGACTGTCGTGTAGCCTGTAGACCCCAGTATGTGTGTGTGTCTGTGAAGTGTAGGCTGGTGCCTATGTATACTCATTGCACAGGCTTTTCTGATTCCACAGTCCAGGTGTGTGAGTACTGAGGCTCCAGATAAATTACATCACTGTGATCATTTATTTACATATTTTGGGGGGACCTTGATATATTTATTACTCATGTATGGCTTTGTGCACATTACCTTACAAAAGTATCAGGTTATATGTTCTGTAATGTCCACATTAGCCCGGGATACCTTAGACTATTATGGAACCATATTTTTTTTTTTTTTTAGCTATAATGAAAAATATACTTGCCTACAAGAAAATAACACAAAATGTTATATGATTTTTTTTTTACAGTCATTGGCATTTTGTATACAGTTATATAGGAATATTGTCAAGTAAGTCTGCTGTATGCGTTTTCTTTCTGATGTGCTGTGACGTGTATATGTTTATATATAATAGGGAGATAATAGATCGCACAAATAACGGCGTGTGCGTAAAGTGAGTTACTTTGCGTGCAGGAAACCATCAGATCACTATCTGTTGTGAAGGGTGTGTCCAATATGTTGGATTGTTTATCGCCTGATCATGGGGGGCACCCACCCCCATCTGCTGATCTGTAACTTGGTGGAAAGTATGGGCAAGTCAGGGTACTTTCATACTAGCGTTTTTCTTTTCCGGCACTGAGTTCCGTCCTAGGGGCTCAATACCGGAAAAGAACTGATCAGTTTTATCCCCATGCATTCTGAATGGAGAGAAATCCGTTCACGATGTCTTCAGTTCATTCACTGAACGGCGTTTTGGATGGAGGAAATACTGATCTCCGTCCAAAATGCCGGATCAGAGGGATCGATCCGGCATTGCAGTATTTTTAATGCCAGATCCGGCACTAATACATTTCAATAAATGGTGTGGTCAATTTTTACCTCAGCTTCTGAGCGGTGAAACAGACCCTAACAGCTTATTGTGCCAAGATTGCGGGAATCATTCGGATCTGAGGCCTGCCACTGTAATGTTCCTGTGGAGATCTGCCTGTGGTAAGTCTCTATAGGAACATTGTGAATCTCTTAAGAGACTGCAGTGGTAACTCGTTGTAGTTTATGGGAGAAGCGATCAGATGATCACATGTTCATGTCTCCCAAATAACTTTATTTATTATTGTTTATTTTTAATTGCTAATGCCATGTCCCAAAATACCTGTTCATCTTTCACAAGAGCAATACGGATTGTATCAGGATCTGTTCAGGGAAAAACTGAGGGTTTTGCATGCAAGTTCAGTCAGTTTTTTCTGTGATTTGCGTTCAGTGTTTCCGTTTTTTTCCGTCTGGATTGTATCTGCATTGCATGCTGTTTTCATGCCCATGAAGAAAAACTGAAGAATTCCAATCTACATCTCCTAGCAACCATCAGTGGAGAACACATTACTCCCAGATGCCTTCCGTTTTTCACACAAGCCCCATTCACTTCTGTTAGGCTACTTTCACACTAGCGTTTTTTACTGGATCCGGCAGGGTTCAGCAAAAACGCTTCCGTTACTGATAATACAACCATCTGCATCTATTATGAACCGATCCGGTTGTATTATCTTTAACATTTCCAAGACGGATCCGTCATGAACTCCATTGAAAGTCAATGGGGGACGGATCCATTTTCTGTTGTGGCAGAGAAAACGTTTGCATTGGGGGACATGCCGGATCCATCAGTTCAGTTTTGTCCCCATCGACAATGAATGGGGACAAAACTGAGGTGTTTTTTTTTTTTTTTTCTGGTAGTGAGACCCTATGACGAATCTCAATACCGGAAAACTAAGTCTCTAGTGTGAAAGTAACCTTAAAAATGCACAATATAGAACATGCTGCGATTTTTCCTGAATGCAAAGATGATGCGTGAAAAACTACTCTGAAGTGCACAGACCCATTGCAATGAATGGGTTAAAATTGAGACCGAATGCTATGCGTTCACTACACGAATCGCATCCGAAAGGAAATCTTGCTTGTGTGATAGAGCCCTTAGGCCAGGTTCACATTACCATTTAGTTTTTGTTTTTCTGATCCGTCGGAACAACAGAAAAGTCCTACATACACAACTTTTTTTCTGTCTAAAACTAAAATAACGGAAATGGCTAAAACGGATGCAAAATGTGCATAATGAGTATAACGGATGCTTTAAATACTGGTTCAGTTTTTTTGTTTATTTTTCTGTTCAAGATGGATCAGCAGAACGAAAAACTAAACTGTGACGTGAGCCCGGCTTTAGGCTACATGCACACGACCATGGTGTGTTTTGCGGTCTGCAAATCGCGGATCCGCAAAAAATGGATGGCGTCCGTGCGCGTTCCGCAATTTGTGGAACGGCACTGACAACCTTTAATATAACTGCCTATTCTTGTCCGCAAAGCGCGGACAAGAATAGGACAGGTTATATTTTTTTGTGGACCACGGAACGGAGCAACGGATGCGGACAACACACGGAGTGCTGTCCTCATCTTTTGCAGCCCCATTGAAGTGAATGGGTCCGCATCCGAGCCGCCAAAACTGCGGCTCCGATGCGGACCAAAACAACACCCGTATGCCTTAGGGTAGATTCAGACACAGTTTTTTGGAGGAGGTTTTGAGGTAGATTTGCATTCAGGTTTTTCAGCCAAAGCCAGAAGTTGATTCAAAAGGTATTGGAAATATAAAGGAAGGACTTATACTTCTCCTCCCTGCTGGATCCACCGCTGGCTTTGGCTGAAAAATCTGCCTAAAAACCCACTCCTAAAAACTTTATATGATACTGATAAGGGGCATGAAGGGTCTTAGCGTACTTTCACACTTGCGTTGTGAGGATTCCGGCAGGCAGTTCCGTCGCCAGAACTGCTTGCCAGATCCAGAAATCCGTATGCAAACAAATATCATTTGTAGACGGATCTGGATGCGGATCCGTCTGACAAATGATTGAAATACCGGATCCGTCTCTCCGGTGTCATCCGGAAAAACGAATCCGGTATTTTTTCCCCCCACAGATTTAAAGGTCTGCGCATGTTCGGACCGGAAGAACGGATCCGTCAATGTGGCAATTTTAATGCTGGATCCGGCACTAATACATTTCAATGGAAATTAATGCCGGATCCGGCATTCCGGCAAGTGTTCAGGATTTTTGGCTGGAGAGAAAAATGCAGCATGCTGCGGTATTATCTCCGGCCATAAAACGTAAGAGGGACTGAACTGATACATCCTGAACGGAATGCTCTCCATTCAGAATGCATTAGGATAAAACTGTTCCTTTTTTTTTTTTCCGGTATTGAGCCCCTAGGATGGAACTCAATACCGGAAAAGAAAAACCGCTAGTGTGAAAGTACCCAATAAGAGGTTGTACTTTTATAAGGCTGGGTCCACACTTGACGTTTTGATAAATAATATATTAGATTTGTGAAAATTATCTTTTTCCTATGGAAAAAATGTATGCTTGTTCAGTGCAGATTAGTGAAATATAATAAAATGCATATTTATTTTCATACAGCTTATATCCTGCTGATACCATGGGACCCTCTGTGCTTTTCATTCATCCAGATCTTGGCATTGGAGGAGCTGAGAGACTTGTTGTTGATGCGGCACTTGCACTTAAATCACGTGGTTGTCAAGTTCAAGTGTGGACAGCTCATTATGATGTAAATCATTGTTTCTCAGAGACATTGGATTCAGGCATCCCGATTAGATGCTGTGGAGATTGGCTTCCTCGAAGCATTTTTGGCAGATTCCTGGCTCTGTGTGCATACATTCGAATGCTGTTTCTGGCCTTCTACATAGTCTTTCTTAGTGGAGAACAATTTGATGTTGTGTTTTGTGACCAGGTAAGTTTTGTGCCCAGGTAATTTTCGCTCTCTATTGCAGTAAGATACAGGTGATTAGATCTGCAATACCTGACACAACCTATTTACAAGAATGGTGTGATTTCTAATAGAAAGCAGGCAGGTTTTAGTCTCACATGCTGTTCATGACACCTCCATGATTCCTTATTCAGATCGCTAGAATGCAGATGCATTTTACCCTCCTTTTTTATGGCCACAAGAACATGGAGAGCTAAGTTTGGTTCACTTGAACTGTGGGAGGAGTTCTTTCCGTACAACCATAATATGGATGCTAAGAGGACAGTATTGTTACAGATAGATCTGGATAAAGTAGAGAGGTGAGCAGAGAAGCGACAAACAAGGTTTGAGTTTGATAAATCTAAGGTTATGCACATGCTAAGAGTAAAAAGTAAATGGGGAAACACTGGGTAAAACTGATATAGAAAAGGACTTAAAGGGGTTCTCTGGGAGTTAAGAAAATAAAAATAGATATTAGTTTATTATAAATATATTCCCAAATACCATTCAATAGTTATTGGCTTTTTTTTCTAGGGAGCAATCATTAGGAGAAATTAAATGGCCACTGTCCTATTGGTACACACAAAACCTGTCCTAATCACACAGGAGGACAAGTTACTTCACAACACTGAAGTAAAGAGTTGCCTCAGCCTTCTCTCTGCTGTGCTTGTCAGGGATTATGATCCTGAATACAGATGATAACTTTTACTGAATCTCTCTGGGAATAGAGTTTATGAAGAAACATGAAATACAGAGAGGACAGACAGGACATACTGTGGTAATGTGTTGCTGTGTAATAGAGACTGCATACAAGAGCTGCTGCTCATCAGTCACATCCCTCTCATCCTCCTCTCTGTGCTTCATGTCTTCTCATGAACTCCATTCCTACAGAGATTCAGCTAAAGATTTTATCATCTGTATTCAGGACCATAATCCTTGACAAGTAGAGCAGATAGGAGGATGAGGCAACTCTTTAGCTGTGTGTTGTGAAGTAACTTTTCCTCCTGTGTGACAGGTTTTGTGTGTACTAATAGGAAAACGGCCATTTTATTTCACCTGATGATTGCTCCCTATACAAAATAAGCCATTATAACTAATAAAAGGTATTTAGGAATATATTTATAATAAAGTAATATTTAAGTATTTTTATTTTCTTAATTCCCAGAGGCCACCTTTAAGAATTTTACTTTGCAGTAAACATAACTTTAACGACGTGTGTATAGTGTGTGTGTATACATAACCACATAGTATTAGCTTGCCTAATTATAGCTTGCTGATTTTTCAAGTGCTGATTTTTATAAGTGCATTGGAGATATTCAGGAGATACTCAGGAGGTAATCTGGAGGTGGATACAATCTAAAAAAGTAAGATTTGTTTGTTTAAAATCTTTCCCCTCTTTAAAATGGCAGACCTGTTTCTGTGCAGGAATTGTTGTGCTTTTATTTCAGGTTCCACTCTTCGGAGGTTTGGATGCTGTCTGATCTGTAGACAGCTCTCCATAATGCAGCAGGAAATCACATTTTTTAAATCTGAGATTTGTAAATTAACCGTTAAACAAACTCAGGCTGAGAACATTGCAATGCCACTGCCACAGAGGCCCCCTAGAAATGGAAGATGGGTTACAGCAGGTTCTGGTAGACTGACTTGTTGATAGAAGACATGTCCCACAGTCTGTAGCTCTCCATAATTCATTTGCAGCACTTTCAGAGTGCAAGAGCAACATGGAGGATGGCTCAAGCACAGTGGGTGAGAAACAATTATCTCCCATGCCTAAAGTATGCAAGACTGCAGCCAAAGACAAAAAGGAGAAGGTGAGGACTGATAGTAAGCAGCTGTTGGTGGGCGATTCCATCATAAGAGGTGTGAAGTTTGAGGAAAATGGTGTTGTGAGATGTCTCCCTGGTGCTACCGCTAGCAGGGATAGACGACGTATCCTTAATATTGTTAGGCAAGCAAAGCAGGAAAGGGAGGTGGATGTCATTGTCCATCTTGGGACAAATGATCTGGCTTGCAATGAGGTTTCAAAGGTGAAGTAAGCTTTTCACACACTTGGAAATGATATACGAGAGGTTGCATCAACTGTTTCATTCTCTGCAGTTTTGCCTGTGCATAACCTTCAGCATGACAGGAAGATGCGCATTAAGGAATGTATGGCTTGGTGAATGGTGTCTGAACCAAGGGTTTGGCTTTGTGTCTCATGTTAGCTCTCGGAATGGAAAAGAGCTGTACAAGAAAGATGGTTTGCATCTTTCTCTCAAGGGAATGAATGTCCTCAGTGAACAGTTCAAAGTATTTGCTAAGGAGCATTTAAAGGGACTCTGTCACCACTTTCTAACCCCCCCTTTTAAAAGTATTGTTCTCTCCATGGCGCCCTTGTGATTACAAAGGTGTTGTTATAACATAAATTCGCCGTCTCGTTTTGATAAAAATACCTTTTATCTAACCTGTCAATCTTGTGGATAAGGTGCCCAGGGCGTTTCTGAAGGTCTGAAGCTGCCGCCCGCCGCCGTTGGTGCCCAGCTCCTCCCCTGATCCTTTCAGCGCCGCCTGAATGTAAAGAAATCCGCCTCCGGCTCTCGCTCAGTGCCCCCTCCTCCTTTTCAAAGATCCCGCGCGTGCGCACAGGCTTGTGCCTGATGTGCCCGTGCGGACATTTAGAATCAGCCTCATTGAGCGAAGTGCGCATGCGCGCACTTCGCTGAACCTCCTCATCAGACGAGCACTGCAGCCAGCCACTCAGAGCCTGCGGCTCCATACAGCGCTTGGCAGGCTCTGAGTGGCTGGCTGCAGTGCTCGTCTGATGAGGAGGTTGAGCGAAGTGCGCGCATGCGCACTTCGCTCAATGAGGCTGATTCTAAATGTCCGCACGGGCGCATCAGGCACAGGCCTGTGCGCACGCGCGGGATCTTTGAAAAGGAGGAGGGGGCACTGAGCGAGAGCCGGAGGCGGATTTCTTTACATTCAGGCGGCGCTGAAAGGATCAGGGGAGGAGCTGGGCACCAGCGGCGGGCGGCAGCTTCAGACCTTCAGAAACGCCCTGGGCACCTTATCCACAAGATTGACAGGTTAGATAAAAGGTATTTTTATCAAAACGAGACGGCAAATTTATGTTATAACAACACCTTTGTAATCACAAGGGCGCCATGGAGAGAACAATACTTTTAAAAGGGGGGGTTAGAAAGTGGTGACAGAGTCCCTTTAAACTAAGAAAGGGGGGCAAAAGAGTGACAATCCAGCAGTCCGACTGCCCCCAAGAACAATGCCAGAAGATGCCAGTAGCACATAGGTTAAGAAATGACAAGCTCCGAGTCTTGTCTACAAATGCTCGCAGTTTAGGGAATAAGATCAATTAACTTGAGGCTATAATGGCATCTGAGAATATAGATTTAGTGGCTGTTACTGAGACGTGGTTCAATGGAAGTAATGACTGGGATATAACAATACCAGGGTTCTCGCTATATAGGAAAGACAGAGAAGGCAAGAAGGGGGAGGGGTGGCCCTGTATGTGAAAGATAGCATAAAATCGAATTTAATACAAGTTAGCGAGACCATTTTAGAGTCAGTTTGGGTTACCTTGCAGCTTGATAATCATAAGGTAACTCGTGTAGGTGTGATATATTGACCACCTAGCCAAGTCAAAGAATTAGATGATCTGCTAGTTGAGGAAATAGCTAAAATGACATTGAAGGGGGAAGTTATCATTATGGGAGACTTTAATCTTCCTGATGTAAACTGGAAAACCAAAATAGCTAGTTCTGCCAGGAGTACAGATATTCTAAATTCCCTACTGGGATTATCTCTACAGCAAGTAGTTGAGGAGCCAACCCGGAAGGAGGCCTGTAGGGGAAAGCTTGGGATCTAGTGATCACCAGTCAGTGTGGTTTACTATAAGTACAGTGACACCACACAAAAACAAAAGTTTTAGATTTTAGAAAAACTGACTTTTCTAAAATTAGATTAGTGGTATACGAGTCCCTATCAGATTGGAACAGTTTCAATAGAGTCCAGGAGAAATGGGACTACTTAAAAGTGGCACTATTGAAGGCAACAGAAAATTGCATTAGGCTTGTCAGTAAAAGCAAAAAAAGGAAGAGACCACTGTGGTACTCAGCAGAAGTGGCCAAAATCATTAAAAACAAAAAGATAGCATTTAGTAATTATAAAAAAACAAAAACAAAAAAAAAAAACAAGTATGACAGGCAAATTTATAAGATTAGGCAGAGAGAGGCCAAACAAGTTATAAGAGCTTCTAAAGAGCAGGCAGAAGAGAAATTAGCTCAGTCAGTGAAAAAAGGCGATAAGACATTCTTCAGATACATAAATGAAAAAAGGAAACTAAAACAAGGAATTACCAAATAAAAAAAAAAGAAGGAAGGTATATGGAAGAAGATAAAGAACTAGCTGACTGCCTCAATGAATACTTCTGTTCAGTTTTTACAAAGGAAAATGAAGGAAAAGGACCTCAGGAAGGAAGACTAATGAATCTGTTGATGCATGTGTCTTTACAGAGGAAGAGGTTCTAAGTCAGCTGTCTAAAATTAATACAAATAAGTCACAGGGGCCTGATGGGATACACCCAAAGCTATTAAAATAGCTCCGCCATGAACTAGCAAAACCATTAACAGATTTATTTAACCAATCACTGGTAACAGGAGTTGTCCCAGAAGATTGGAAATTAGCAAATGTTGTGCCCATTCACAAGAAAGGTAGTAAGGAGGAATCTGGCAACTATAGGCCAGTAAGCTTGACATCAATAGTGGGGAAATTAATGGAAACCATACTCAAGGAGAGGATTGTGGAACATCTAAAATCCCATGGATTGAAAGATGAAAAACAGCATGGGTTTACTTCAGGGAGATCATGTCAAACTAATTGTCACTACCAGAGCTTTGAGACGTTCTCACAGCTCTGTTTCTCCGCCCCTGTGATGAAGTCTTTACTTTCTGTTTCCTTCCTCCCAGCTGTTCCTCCTGCGGTTGATTTCCCTGCCTTTAAATCACCCCTCCTATTGTAGGGCGTGGATTATATTTCTCATTTCAGTTGTAGCTCTTGCTTGAGTATCTTCACTTGTAGCTATCAGTTCACTGGACCTGTGTTCTGCTGCAGCAAGCACTCCGGATATTGCCAGCTGTCCTTGGATCCGTCTTCTCTGCGGCTGCAGCTCCTTCAGCTAAGTGTGCAGACATTGTTGTGTACCTGGTTATTTTCTGACTGGATCTGAGGTGGCCACGGTTCCCTCCATATACTGAGCAGGGCACCGGTGGCCGTGCCCCTTCCACTATTGTAGGGGTTACAGTGGTCATCAGTCTTAGGTACGCGGGCATGCCTCGTTCCGCCATTTGGATCCGGGCATGTGCTTTAGCAGCATAGGGAGAGCTTTGAGGGTCTGACAGGGGTCCCCCTTTATCCTCCCTAGTTTGGGTCCGGTCAGTAGCTATTTTTACTGTGTATACTCTTGTTGCTCACATACAGCCGTGACACTAATCTTATTGATTTTTTTTGATTGGGTGACTAAAATAATAGATGGCGGAGGTGCAGTAGACATCGCTTATCTAGACTTTAGTAAGGCTTTTGATACTGTCCCACATAGAAGGCTTATCAATAAATTAGAGTCTTTGGGCTTGGACTCCCATATTGTTGAATGGATTAGGCAGTGGCTGAGGGACAGACGACAGAGGGTTGTAGTCAATGGAGTATATTCAGACTATGGTCTTGTTACCAGTGGGGTACCTCAGGGATCTGTTCTGGGACCCATATTGTTTAATATCTTTAACAGTGAAATTGCAGAAGGCCTCGATGGTAAGGTGTGTCTTTTTGCTGATGACACAAAGATTTGTAACAGGGTTGATGTTCCTGGAGGGGTACACAAAATGGAAAAGGATTTAGGAAAACTAGAGGAATGGTCAAAAATCTGGCAACTAAAATTTTATATTGATAAGTGCAAGATCATGCACCTGGGGCGTAAAAACCCAAAAGCAGAATATAAAATCAGTGATACAGTCCTAACCTCAGTATCTGAGGAAAGGGATTTAGGGGGTCATTATTTCAGAAGACTTAAAGGTAGGCAGACAATGTCATAGAGCAGCAGGAAATGCTAGCAGTATGCTTGGGTGTATAGGGAGAGGGAGGTGCTCATGCTGCTCTACAGAGCACCAGTGAGACCTGATTTGGAGTATTGTGCGCAGTACTGGAGACCATATCTCCAGAAGGATATTGATACTTTGGAGAGAGTTCAGAGAAGAGCTACTAAACTAGTACATGGATTGCAGGATAAAACTTACCAGGAAAGATTAAAGGACCTTAACATGTATAGCTTGGAAGAAAAACGAGACAGAGGGGATTTGATAGAAACTTTTAAATACATAAAGGGAATCAGAGGGGTAAAAGAGGAGAGAATATTTAAAAGAAGAAAAACTGCTACAAGAGGACATAGTTTTAATTTAGAGGGGCAAAGGTTTAAAAGTAATATCAGGAAGTATTACTTTATTCAGAGAGTAGTGGATGCATGGAATAGCCTTCCTGCAGAGGTGGTAGCTGCAAATACAGTGAAGGAGTTTAAGCATGCATGGGATAGACATAAGGCCATCCTTCATATAAGATAGGGCCAGGGGCTATTCATAGTATTCAGTATATTGGGCAGACTAGATGGGCGAAATGGTTATCTGCCGACACATTCTATGTTTCTATGTTTAATGCAGCTGCTGCCAAGGCAAATAACATTAGGGTGCATCAATAGGGGCATAGATACGCATAAGAATATAGAGTAGGTCTACAAATTTACAAATCTCTAGTCACTGCAAACATCTAGTTTTCTATGCAGTTTTGGCATTCTTTACTGTAAGAGCAGTGAGACTATGGAACTCTCTGCCAGAGGAAGGTGTCATGGCAAATCCACCTTGTTGGGAGCAACAGTATAACATTTTACGTTACTAGGTTTCTGTGCTGGCCGCATACTCCACCCTGACCCTTTTTTGACTGACAGGCCAGATAGCATAGACATAATCACGCCTGGCCCTAAAATCTCATGGCTGCACAGTACAGGGCTGGAGATTGCTGGGCAGATATAATCTGTACTCCTCATCTGCCCGGTATATCTACAGCCCTGTATTCTGCAGTTTTGAGATTTTGGGGTCAGGTGTGATTACCTGTATACTGCCTGACCCTATCAGTCAAAGCACAGAAACTGACTGGAACTTCGGGTGCAACGGCAATGCCCTTTTTGCACCTAGGGACTCATTTGCATATACTATAAAAGCTTATTTCTCCAAATTGGGGTCATATATCCCCATAGGACCAAGTGTGTTTCTCTCACCTGACAAGCAGTCATCTAAACATTCAAAAGGTTTTATTTCCAGGTATGTGGTGATCAATTCCATTTAAGTATTTTTTCAGCCTTATGCCTTATTCACTACATCCTACACCAATATGGGAAAGACCTGCACCTGCACACCTGGTTTTGGCTGATGGAAAAAACTGACCGAAGACTGACTTGTGAATAAGACTTTACAAACTGTTACTAAATTGTATCCAAATTATGGTTGTCTGAATGAGGCCATATGTTCATGAAGAGAGGTTTTCTCATTTTTAGCAGTACGTCCCAGAAGCCCCCTTAAAATTCTCTATTCAACGAGTGGAAATGTCATGAATGGTGGTGTGTATAATTACAATCTCTGAACAGTGCTGTGGAATATGCTGAGCCTTTATAAGCAACAGGAAATTATTTCTCCAGCGACTTACAAAAATGTATGTTCTAGTTTCCACTATATTATTCAGATTGTTCCTACTTATAAGAACAGTAAAATTAATGTTTCCTGTAACTATTTTCAGTTTCATGTTTCTTTTCTTTCTAGATCTCTGCTTGCATTCCAATTTTCAAACTGACCAGAAATAGGAAACGCGTTTTATTTTATTGCCATTTTCCCGACCAGCTACTTACGCCAAGAATATCATTGGTTAAAAAGATATATAGAGCTCCCATTGATTGGTTGGAAGAGAAGACCACGGGCATGGCAGACTGTATTCTAGTCAATAGTCATTTCACTGCACAAATCTTCAAAGAAACATTTACATCATTATCTCATATAAAACCTGATGTTTTGTATCCATCCTTGAATGTTAGCAACTTCCAGTCTTGTGCTTTTGATGGTCTGGCTGGACTTGTACCTACAAAGAGAAAGATTGTATTTCTTTCAATCAACCGATATGAGAGAAAGAAAAATCTTAAACTTGCACTGAAATCTCTGTCTACTCTTCGTGACAAAGTAAGTTTGCAGGACTGGGAGAAGATTCACCTTGTCTTGGCTGGAGGATATGATGAGAGAGTAAGAGAAAATGTTGAGTATTATCAAGAACTAAACGAGCTGGCAATCAAGTATGACATTTCCAACCATGTGTCATTTTTAAGATCTTTTTCTGATAAACAAAAACTGAATCTTCTTCACAACTGCACATGTATATTGTATACTCCAAGCAATGAACATTTTGGAATTGTCCCTGTAGAAGCTATGTACATGTACTGTCCAGTAATAGCTGTTAACTCAGGTGGTCCCCTTGAATCTGTTGTCGATAATGTCACAGGGTTTTTATGCGCTCCTACACATGAAGCTTTTTCTGATGCAATGGAGAAGTTTGTTAAAAATCCTTCACTTAGGACAACAGTGGGGAAATCTGGGCATGGAAGAGTTATGGAAAAGTTTTCTTCTGAAGCTTTCTCAAATCAGTTGTATCATTACATCTGTAAGCTGGTAGAATGGAAATAAAATGTCTATATGAATAAATACATATTTTTCTACTACCTTAACAGATTTTTTGTACTAGAACACTGCACTGAAAAATGTTAATAGTTGTTGAGCTTTTTTTGTTTTTAATTTGACAGCGTGCCTGAAACCTAGCCAACTTGAAATTGGGGCTTTACTGATAAGGGAGATGATCTGAATCTAGATTTCTGCCTTATGCCTCATTCACACATATTCAGGCATATTCTGGTATGTATTTTCATGAGTATATGTAAGCCAAAACCATGAGTAAAAGATAAACAGAAAAAATATAATTGAAATATTTGTACCCTTTTCATATTTTGGACCTCACATTCTACTTTTGGCTTACAAATAATGATGTAAAACACTGATGAAAATACTGGTGTGAATGAGGTCTAACGTAGAAACCGAGCCTTAAAGCAGTAAGGAACCTGTCCATTGAGTAAATACACCAGATGCTCAGAGATCTGGACCTGTGTAATAGATATACAGAGTAGCTTTCTCCCCAAGGGCAAGCGTACTTTGGCATTTGAGAGGTTGTTCATGGAAGATTGTTTTTTAGTGTGCTGTGTTTGTTATTTAATATTTTCTGGTGCACTGTGAGGTCCTTTTCAAAATAAACATTCCTTGTTGATACTTTATTATTCTGAATGTCTATTGATTCTATTTTGGTGAAGTGAAAAATCATCAGATCTATATGAAAAAAGATGAGGAGTAGAACAAATCTTTGTTAGACCTGGGAGCCAGCTTCAAACATCAGGAGACTGCAACAATATTAGGAGACTTATTTTCTCTCTCATCTTTCATGACGTTCTCCCACCAGGTAGGGACATGAACTATAGATTAGATCGTCCCCAAGTCCTCCTCAGTGTCCCATCACTTCCAGGTGGGGAGAAGATCATCCCAGCACCACAGCATTTATAATGGGCCTATTCCTGTTGGTGTCCTGGAGGTGCCTCCTCTCCTACAGCCTTCTGTTTGCCAGGCAGTAGCCCTGCGCATGGTGACTACTACTAGACACTCAGGGAAAATAGTACAAAAACAGAAATGTCGGCAACATATCCTCCATTGTTTCCTTTACTCAAAATGGGTCCAACAAGGTGCAAAAATAGTGCAATATTTCGACAAATCCATAGTATTTCTCAAGCATAATACAGTGTGAATATATAGTACTAGAAAATGACATCAGTTTCACACCAATAATCATCAAGTATGTAATTAATATACCCAACAGTGATGTGCTCACCAATCACCTACAATATAAGCATGATTGCTATATTATTAAATCTATAATTTCAAAGTCCCATCAACATACCACGGTGGAAATGGGTGGACGGGTTTCCACTAGATGGCACATGTCTTCAGCATCTCCTTGCTCTAAACGTGCATGCCCAACTGTATCGACAAACTTTTTTTCTTTAGACACTCAAGGAGTCACTCTGATCTTAGCCTGCCGCTGCCTGATAGGTCATCTCCAGTGGATGAGGGCATGAGTGGGGGTCCACGTGCAAGTGCCTGATTCAGGTACAGGACCCCTTTCAGTGTGGTACAGTGTGAATGGTGATGGACTGGAAGTTCTGGGTCCACCTATAAACGTTATCTGTTTGTGCCTTGCTGTCTCTCTACAATTATGTCTGAAGTTGGAGACAGCATAGAGACCACTCAGTGCACTGGAACTATGAGTTACTGTTCAGTGGGGGCTATTTGAAGGGGTTTTCTGCTTATATTAAGTGTCAGCTATCTCCGGAATCCCCATAGAAATTAATAGAGTGACCGCATGCATGTCTGACTGGCCTCTCCGTTCATTGCAGGGGGTACGGAGTCCCTGTTCTTGTGATCTTTAGGGATCCCAACAGTAGGACCCCCACCAATCTAATAGTTAGGACCTATCCTGTAGATAGGGGATAACTTCATGTTTTACACACTAGTATTGAATTGATAGAGTGATAAGGATAATTCTTACAAATCAAAATTTGCACCAAAATGTGAAATTTGTCTGTCCAAACTTGTTGAATCCTATTCAAAGAAACTATATCTGTGTCTTGCTAGGAATTTAGGAGGTCATTTACAATCAGAAAAACACCTATTTTAGGTTATCTGCGCCGCAATCTGCGACTTTTTCCCCGCTCACGCCAGGTCTAAAAAAAGTGTCATTCATGATTTTCAGCAAAATGATCTACCTTTTCACCGGCAGTCTTCGGCAGATACACTGCCAGCTAAAGGGCTTATTAAGACCAGTGTCTAAAATGCCGGTCTTAATAGATGACTCCCTTTAGTCTCTTCCCTTAAAGATCAAATGAAGGATGTGATTAAACAGGAGATGCGATCTGCTTTGGAGCAATTCCCTATGGTTAATCCGTCTCCATCTAAGAAATGGCATTAGTTCTTCCTCCTCTGACCCAGATTCTGATGATATGAGTCAGGAAACTGATTATGACTCTGAATGTTCAGGTTCAGATTTCAAATATAAAAAGTATTTTCTTTGATAAAACTAAAGAATGTGTTAAAATTATGGCTGCTCTTATTGCTTTAACTAAGACAAGAGTAGAGAGGTCAGACCATCATACCTCCCAAATGCCCCAAATCTGGCAGGACAGTCCCAGATTTTGATGGCTGTCCCAAGAGGGCCGAGGTAAGTCCCCCTCTCAACTGTTGATTGTAGTGGTAAATTAGGGAGCTGTCAGCTCCCTGCTTCACCATTCATCTGCCGGCACTCCCCATGAGGCATGGTGCGGTCACAAATCCTGCTGCTGGGCTG
Source organism: Bufo bufo (assembly GCF_905171765.1). Lineage (NCBI taxonomy): Eukaryota > Metazoa > Chordata > Amphibia > Anura > Bufonidae > Bufo > Bufo bufo. Next base: position 274,945,171 of record NC_053393.1, read on the forward strand.
TGTAGAGGAATATGTGCAGGCTGATTCCTAGGCTGGCACGCTGCTCCCGCACAGCCCATCAATATGTAACCGCATCATGCCTGCTGGGGAGCGCAGGATGTGCACGAATCATTTGAGGAATGCCTAGGTGAGTATTTAGTGTTCTTGTTTATTTTGGTAATGGAGGTGGCACTACTGTAATGACCGGCGTCACGCACAGGGAGGAAAAAGGGAAAGCCCTGCCCAAGGGAGAGGGAAAGGTGGTGACCCCTAACTCACCTTGTGGCTGGCACCTGACTGCCCTGACATCCCTAGACGGGTTCCTCACCCGTGCGGCGATCACGTGCCTAAACCCTGGCTTTCCCTAAAATGAGCCCTAGATAGTGAACGGGCCGGTGGGATCGCTAGTCCGCACCACTGTCACTAAGTGGGAAACACCAGGGAGAGGACAGACAAACACATACACCCAGGTGGGCAACCACAATAGACCACAAAGGTCCAACAGGGATCCGGAGGGTAGCGTTGTGGACCAACTACCAGAGAACACAGCAACACAGCTCCAGAGGGTCAGAATAGATGTCCAGGCAGGAAGCTCTATATCTGGCAACCAGAGAAGTGTGAGAGGGGAATATAAGGAGGTTTGGGAGTGCTGGACAAGGAACAGCTGAGGAGAAGGAGCTACGGATCCCTTAGTGAGCCAAAAGGGTTTGCAAAGCAAACCCAGAAAGCTACCACAAGGAAACAGCCCTATCTTACATAGAGCGTGCAGCCAACCACTGCGACTTCCTGACCCCGGATATAACGGAGTCAGGCGTGGTTCTTGACACCCTCGTGACAGTATCCCCCTCTCTACGAGGGGCCTCCGGACACTCAGGACCAGGTCTCTCAGGATGAGAGGCATGAAAAACCCGAACTAGCCTGTCGGCGTTTACCTCAGACGCAGGAACCCACATTCTTCCTCGGGACCGTAACCTCTCCAATGCACCAGATATTGAAGAGAGCGGCGGACCCGACGAGAATTAACAATTTTGGATATCTGAAATTCTAGATTACCATCCACGACAACAGGAGGGGGTGGCAGCGGTGACGGTTCTAGAGGTGGAACATATTTTTTGAGTAACGACTTATGAAAAACATTATAAATTTTAAAAGTCTGAGGTAACTCCAGGCGAAAAGCCACGGGGTTGATGATGGCTACAATTTTGTAAGGGCCAATAAACCTAGGACCCAGTTTCCAAGAGGGAACCTTCAATTTAATATTCCTAGTAGACAACCACACATAGTCATTCACTCCTAGGTCTCTTATCAGCCATGCATTTGTATTTACCTCCCATATTTTTCAAGTTAGCTTGCACCTTCTGCCATACCGATGAAAGAGATGACGAAAACCGTTCCTGTTCGGGAACACCAGAAGACCCCCCCTCTTTGAAAGTACAGAATTGGGGATGAAAACCATATGCACCAAGAAATGGTGACTTGCCAGTGGATTCCTGACGACGATTATTTATGGCAAACTCAGCTAACGGTAAATATGATGACCACAACTCTTGGTTTTCAGACGCAAAACATCTTAGATATGTCTCAAGGTTTTGGTTGGTACGCTCAGTCTGTCCATTCGACTGAGGATGGAAAGCTGAGGAAAAGGACAAGTGTACCCCCAAACGGGAACAAAAAGCTTTCCAAAATTTAGAAATAAACTGGGTACCCCGATCCGAAACAACATCGGAGGGGACCCCGTGAAGCTTCACGATTTCACTGACGAATACCTGAGCAAGAGTCTTAGCATTAGGTAGTGCGGGTAACGCAATGAAGTGTACCATTTTGCGAAACCTGTCCACTACTACCAAAATAACTGTTTTACCCGCAGACAAAGGTAAGTCAGTGATAAAATCCATTGACAGATGTGTCCACGGTCTATTGGGAATGACGAGTGGTAATAGAGACCCTGCAGGATGTGTATGTGAAACTTTTGCGCGCGCACAGGTAGAAAAAGAAGACACAAAATCCAATACATCTTGACGCAACCTTGGCCACCAAAAACGACGAGACAATAGCTCCAAGGTTGCTTTACTACCCGGGTGCCCAGCAAGTGCCGAATTATGATGTTCCTTTAATAATTCGAAACGTAGGTTCAACGGTACAAACAATTTCTCTGAGGGGCAAGAGACCGGGGCGTCCCCCTGGGCCTCTAACACCTTCCCCTCCAGAACAGAGTGTACTGCAGAAACAACCACTCCTCTTTGAAGAATGGGCACCGGATAACTCACATTGCCCCCTCCATGGAAACAACGAGATAGTGCATCAGCCTTGGTATTCTTTGCCCCAGGACGATAGGTAATCACAAAGTTAAACCTGGTAAAAAATAGCGACCACCTAGCCTGTCTAGGGGTGAGACGCTTAGCTGATTCGAGGTACAGAAGATTTTTGTGGTCCGTAATCACAGTGACGGGGTGGACTGCCCCCTCTAAAAAGTGACGCCACTCCTCAAACGCAAGTTTAATAGCTAATAGTTCCCTATTGCCAATATCGTAGTTCTTTTCTGCTGCAGATAGTTTTTTAGAAAAGAAAGCACAAGGACGCCATTTGCCAGGAGACGGACCCTGAGACAGCACCGTCCCCACTCCCACCTCTGACGCATCGACTTCAACAATAAAAGGCTGAGAGACATCAGGTTGGACTAGTACAGGTGCTGAGGTAAACCTCTCTTTTAGAGAGGAAAAAGCAACTTTAGCGGCGTCAGACCATTTGGAAAAATCAGTCCCCTTCCTAGTCATGTCAGTAAGGGGTTTTACAATAAGTGAATAATTTTTTATGAATTTCCTATAGAAATTCGCGAAGCCCAAGAACCGTTGTAGTGCTTTGAGGTTCTCAGGAAGATCCCAATCTAAAATTGCCTGGACCTTCCTAGGATCCATACGGAAACCTGAAGCAGATAAAAAATAATCTAGGAATTGTATCTCCTGAACGGCGAAGACACATTTTTCAATTTTAGCATATAATTTATTCGTCCGTAGGACCTGCAGTACTTGTCTGACATGCACCTCATGTGTTCTCAGATCAGATGAATAAATTAAAATATCATCTAGGTATATTACCACAAACCTGCCGATTAGATGACTAAAAATGTCATTAACGAAATGTTGAAAGACGGCAGGAGCATTGGTCAGACCGAAAGGCATAACTAGATTTTCATAATGCCCCTCAGGGGTGTTAAAAGCTGTCTTCCACTCATCCCCCTCCTTAATACGAATCAGATTGTAGGCCCCCCTAAGATCAAGTTTGGAGAACCACCTAGCACCCGCAATCTGGTTAAACAGGTCAGGAATGAGAGGAAGAGGGTATGGGTCTCGGATGGTTATCCGATTTAATTCGCGAAAATCTAGGCAAGGACGCAGGCCCCCATCTTTCTTTTTAACGAAGAAAAACCCTGCAGCCACGGGTGAAGAAGAGGGTCTGATGTGTCCCTTAGCCAAGCTCTCGGAGATATAATCTTTCATGGCTTGTCTCTCTGGACCCGAAAGATTATATAACCTGGTCTTGGGTAATTTTGCACCGGGAATAAGGTTAACCGGGCAATCATAAGGACGATGAGGTGGTAACTTCTGACAACCCTTTTCAGAAAAAACATCCTCAAAATCCGAAATAAATGTAGGTAGGGTAGTTATGGAGGACACTAAGTATTTGCTATTTAAGCAATTTTCTCTGCACTGCTCACTCCACTCCAATATCTCCCTGGCCTGCCAATCCACCACTGGATTGTGCGCTACCAACCAGGGAAGACCCAGCACTACCGGAGTGGGAAGCCCCTCCAGAACATAACATGAAAGCATCTCGTTATGGTGGTCCCCTACCCGAAGGTGTAAATTATGAACAATGTGGGTGAGGTTTCTCTGAGACAGAGGAGCAGAATCAATAGCGAATATGGGTATAGGTCTCTGTAGCGTACAGAGAGACAAACCCATAGTGCGGGCAAAATGGGCATCTATCAAATTTACCCCTGCTCCACTGTCTAGAAAGAAAGAAATTGTCTCCGTCTTATCACCAAAAACAATAACCGCTGGCAACACAAATTGCGATGTACGTATGGAGGAAACGTATACCCCCCGGTTGACATCCTCCACACAGCCTGGGGTTAGTAGTTTTCCGACGGTCTTTTGTTTCTGAGGAAAGAAGGACAGACATTAATGAAATGACCCCTCTCCCCACAAAAAAAACAAACCCCACGCCTACGGCGAGCCTCAGGAGGATGGACCTGACGAGTAGTTCCTCCTAGCTGCATAGGCTCGTCTAAGTCCGTACAGACTAACTGCTGCTTGGGAGGGGTTACCAATGGCTCCGGTTTTTTCAACCTGTCCCTAAGACGTCTATCTATTCGGATAGAAAGGGACATAACTGTATCAAGGGAAAAGGGGGTCTCATATAATGCAAGCGCATCCTTAACCCTTTCGGATAACCCAGAGCAGAACTGACTCCTGAGAGCCGGGTCGTTCCATTGGGTATCCGTAGCCCACCTACGGAATTCCGGCCGCTCTCCTTGTAAGAGTCTCCGTAATCTTGATTCAGCCAGTGCGACTCGGTCAGGGTCGTCATATATGAGATCCAAGGCCCCGAAAAACTCATCCACTGACCGAAGAGCCTGGGAATCAGTAGGTAAAGAGAACGCCCAGGACTGCGGGTCCCCCTGCAGCAGGGAAATAACAACCCCCACCCGCTGTTCTTCATTAACAGAGGAGTAAGGGTGCAGTTTAAAGTATAATTTACAGGCCTCACGGAATGTCAAAAACTTGTCCCTTCCCCCAGAAAATCTGTCAAGGAGAGGGACCTTGGGTTCCGCAACAACCTGGTTACCAGTAGCAACCGCTGGGCTTGCGGTCTGTTGTAATTGCTGCTGTTGCTGGAGGACCGACGCCTTCAATCCTGCCACCTCCAAAGACAGGCCATGAAATTGTTTGGACAGAGCAGCAATTTGATCCATACTGGATTCTAAGTAGGTAAAAAAAAAAAAAAAATTATTTTTTTTACCTACACAAAATAAGGGCCAGATATAATGTAATGACCGGCGTCACGCACAGGGAGGAAAAAGGGAAAGCCCTGCCCAAGGGAGAGGGAAAGGTGATGACCCTTAACTTACCTTGCGGCTGGCACCTATACGGGTTCCTCACCCGTGCGCCGATCACGTGCCTAAACCCTGGCTTTTCCTAAAATGAGCCCTAGATAGTGAACGGGCCGGTGGGATCGCTAGTCCGCACCACTGTCACTAAGAGGGAAACACCAGGGAGAGGACAGACAAAACAGACAAACACATACACCCAGGTGGGCGACCACAATAGACCACAAAGGTCCAACAGGGATCCGGAGGGTAGCGTTCTGGACCAACTACCAGAGAACGCAGCAACACAGCTCCAGAGGGTCAGAATAGATGTCCAGGCAGGAAGCTCTATATCTGGCAACCAGAGAAGTGTGAGAGGGGAATATAAGGAGGTTTGGGAGTGCTGGACAAGGAACAGCTGAGGAGAAGGAGCTACGGATCCCTGAGTGAGCCAAAAGGGTTTGCAAAGCAAACCCAGAAAGCTACCACAAGGAAACAGCCCTATCTTACATAGAGCGTGCAGCCAACCGCTGCGACTTCCTGACCCCGGGTATAACGGAGTCAGAGCGGAGTCAGAGCGTGCAGAACTGTTATTTGACTTTTTAACATTATTTATGATGAAATAATTAATAAAGTAATTGTATTTTTTAACTAATTATGGACTGTGTGGCAGTGGTTTCTTTAATTGGTGTAGTGAATTTATTCTAGTAGCACACAGTGGTTATACATTTTTGGAGCCGTATAGTGGTTGGGGTGATATTTAAAAGTTGGACAGGATGGACCATGACAAAATGATTAGTAGGCTGGAACAAAGGAAAAGACATGCTTTTTACTGTACATAGAAACCTACATTAATCAGACGTGAGTGGAAGATTCCTGATAGAAAGCTCTTTATTCCAGGAACCATTAAGTGTAGACTCCCATTATCAAAGTAGGTGGATCTTTTTCAACTCATTTCCTCAAAATAAGCGATCTTGCTTGAAATAGCAACTTACAGAGTACTTGTCTCTCAAGTTTCAGCAACCCTAAATGTATTGTACCCCCAATATACAAATCACTGAATCACAATATATTCGTACTCCCAAAACTTTATTAATAGAAGTTGCTATTTCAAGCCAGTATCTGAACAATTTAGGACACCTCCAAATTAAATGGACTAAACCCGCTTGTTCTTCACCACATCTTATCTGTGGATCTCAAGACAATTTTTTTTAACAATAGGGGTGAACGATATAGCCTATGGATAAGAAAAAATTGGGAGATCCCATGTGGGGCCCTCAGCAAAACCATTGTCCTGTTGTATTAAATATATAATTTGACAATTCTCCAATGTCTCTTTCCCATTTTGCCTTTGCGACCATTTGTACCTTCGATTGTATTACCTTTATTAATAGGTTATATCTCCTAGAAATAATACCCTTTACTTTTCTATTCATAAGAAACTGATTAATGATCTCTATAGGGACTTTTTTTAAAATATTTCTCTGGATCAACCGATGAATTAATTGCATCCTTAATTTGCAAATATTTATAAAAATCTCTAAGGGGAATCCCAAATTACTTAATCAAAGTTTCAAAATCCTTCAGTATATCCCCATCAAACATGTGAGACAAAAGAACGTACTCCCCTATTTTTCCAATTTACATAGTGCTTAAGTTTTTGAATTTCTTTCAAATTAATATTATTCCATATTGGATTATATTCCAAAAAACCTTTTATACCCATTATCTTTTTAATTTCTCTCCAAGTGCTATCAATTAAGTTTAATATTTGATTATTAGTGTTTATACTCCTTAATATACCTGATTCCAAAAACTCCACCTACTTACCCTGGTTACCCTTATCTCCAATTTTCATCTAATTCTACCTCAATATTGGGTTTATTTCCCCCTCATCCATATGAACAAATTGTGCAACTGAAAAGTATAAGTACCAATTCGGAAGAGACAGTCCCCTAGCAGGTAGTTGTAATATTTCTTATTTTTTATCCTGGATATTCCTCCCTTCCAAATTCCCTCATTAATTTATTAGTGTCCTAAAAACATATTGGGGCATTTTGTATTACAAACAGATCTCTTAGGAAGAAAAATCATCTTTATCAAATTAATTCATCCCATCATCAACAGTGATAATGTTTTCCAAATATGAATTCTCTTCCTCAATTCATTTATAAGGGGGGCAGCATTTAATTTAACATACCATACTCCAAATTCAGTGAAATATTTATTCCTAAGTATTTAAAACTTCCTTCTTAATTTCCATTCAATTCCCCCTCACCTAATTCCCCAATTTATTTTCAATCCTGAATAATATCCAAACATTTCGAAAATACTCATCACTTTATCCAAGTCCACCTCAGTTTTCCCCAAAAACAATAAAATATCATCGGCATATAACATAATTTTTTCATTAATACTGCTGTATTGGAGCCCCCCTAATCACATCGCTTTTTCAAATTATTAAAGCTAATGGCTCTATTGCAATAGCAAGGAGCAGTGGGGATAGGGGGCAACCCTGTCTAGTGCCCCTAAAAAGGGCAGGTATGTTACCCCATCCACCGCTACCCTTGCCCCAGGATTTGAATATATATTAATTTAACCCAATTTCTAAAACCTTCCCCAAAACCAAAACATCTAAGGAACTCCCACAGGTATTCCCATTCTATACAGTCGAACACTTTGGATGCATCTAGAAACATTATACCTTTCTCACTACTTTTATCTCTCCCTTCTATATTGCTAAACACTCTTCTAATATTGGAGTATATAATTCTCCCTGGAATAAAACCCATTTAATCTTCCTTTATTATTGTTTTTATTATTTTCGCCACTTCTTGGTCTGTACAGATCACTTTACTACAGTTCCCTGCTTATCTGTCATTCTTATCCTACCTGTAATGATAGCACCTGTGTATAGATAAGACAGAATCCATCATTCACAATAGGTGATTGTCAAAGCTGGTCTAGTCTTTGCTTGTATAATGACCTCTGCAAAGGTCTGCTGTGGGCAACTAAGCCAGTTCTACTTTACAGCAGTTTTATAAATCTCCCCCAAAGTCCTTTCCAGTAGAAAGAGAATAAGAAAAATGGTGAGAGATGGAAATCGCAAAAAGGAGGAAAGAGTAGGGGCTTTATTTTTAACCTCAAAATTACTGAGTCCTCTAAACCAATGTTCCTCAACTCCAGTCCTCAGGGCCCATCTGTTGTTCATGATTTGAGAATGTCACACAGAATTAATACCTGTTGTAAGTCCTGATGCATTGACAATAATTATATCACCTGCTCAATACTATGGGAATTCTGAAAACATGAGCAGAAGGTGGGCCCTGATGACTGCAGTTGAGGAACATTACTCTAAACCATGTTGCCACAAACTGGATGTTGGGTTAAAAAAAATATTTGTTTTGGAAGGGCAAAATAATTACCACAAATTCTTGGGTTCTGAACACTCTAAAAGGAGGGTATTGGAGGGTGCAGCATTCCATATTCCATTTCTTCCCCCTTCCCTTTTTCTTCAGTGTTACCTCAATTCAAAAATCTCTACCCTTACAGCAAGCCCTAGAAAAAGGCATTTCGGATTAATTGTCAAGGAGGTTGATTATCCCTGTTCCACCTGATCAAGTGGGGCTTGGCTATTATTCAATAGTGTTTTTGGTCAGAAATCCGAGTGGAACCTTATAATATAATAAATCTTAAATGCCTGAACAAGGTTGTAAATTACTAGGTTCAAGGAAACTGTAAAATCCACAGTAACCCTATTACAGAAGGGAAACTATAACGCCTAGTTAGACCTGCAAGGTTCATATTATCTGATGCCCAACTGTCAGCAGGATCAAAGATTCTTTAGACTGGCAGTATATACAGGTGCATCTCAATAAATTAGAATATCATCAAAAAGTTAAAGATGCTGTCTGCTTTTTTAATATTGATGTCCAATATGTCAACTGTTGTATCATCTTTGATGGATAGAAATTTGGAGGAGATCTTATCCTTTCCCATCTCAGAAGACACTGTTTATGGGAGTCCTTCCAGATCGACGATGACGTTTACTGCTTGCCCCTGAACTTTGAAAACCTTCTCTGGAGGGAGAAAACCTTTCTGTTTAGATGGTATGGGAAGGACAAAGGAAAAGGATCGCTGTCAATCTCAATGTGCTGCTCTGAGCCTCACCCTCGAGACTGTGCATGTGCCTCTGCCTCATTTACAGGAAGTTATCATACTTGTAACACGCCAACTATGGAAAGCGTCCCCTAGATCAGAACTGCACATTTTGCGCAAAGGCTCTTGATGGAGCCGCCTAGTGTGACACATTGAGAATATTACAACAATCTTTCTCCCTGGTCCCTCCTATACCATCCATAGTAAGTGATTTTTATTTTTTTTTGTATAAACTTTGAGATGTATTTCTGTAAGTATGTAAGAATCATGTTAATATGCTGATTCATTAATTTACATACATAATTGCCACATGATCTATGAGGGCGTGTATATATATATATACACCCACCTAAAGAATTATTAGGAACACCATACTAATACGGTGTTGGACCCCCTTTTGCCTTCAGAACTGCCTTAATTCTACGTGGCATTGATTCAACAAGGTACTGATAGCATTCTTTAGAAATGTTGGCCCATATTGATAGGATAGCATCTTGCAGTTGATGGAGATTTGAGGGATGCACATCCAGGACACGAAGCTCCCGTTCCACCACATCCCAAAGATGCTCTATTGGGTTGAGATCTGGTGACTGTGGGGGCCATTTTAGTACAGTGAACTCATTGTCATGTTCAAGAAACCAATTTGAAATGATTCGAGCTTTGTGACATGGTGCATTATCCTACTGGAAGTAGCCATCAGTGGATGGATACATGTTCTCATCCTGTTTACCATTTGAATGTCTCAACAGAAATCGAGACTCATCAGACCAGGCAACATTTTTCCAGTCTTCAACAGTCCAATTTTGGTGAGCTCGTGCAAATTGTAGCCTCTTTTTCCTATTTGTACTGGAGATGAGTGGTACCCGGTGGGGTCTTCTGCTGTTGTAGCCCATCCGCCTTAAGGTTGTGCGTGTTGTGGCTTCACAAATGCTTTGCTGCATACCTCGGTTGTAACTAGTGGTTATTTCAGTCAACGTTGCTCTTCTATCAGCTTGAATCAGTCGGCCCATTCTCCTCTGACCTCTAGCATCCACAAGGCATTTTTGCCCACAGGACTGCCGCATACTGGATGTTTTTCCCTTTTCACACCATTCTTTGTAAACCCTAGAAATGGTTGTGCGTGAAAATCCCAGTAACTGAGCAGATTGTGAAATACTCAGACCGGCCCGTCTGGCACCAACAACCATGCCACGCTCAAAATTGCTTAAATCACCTTTCTTTCCCATTCTGATATTCAGTTTGGAGTTCAGGAGATTGTCTTGACCAGGACCACACCCCTAAATGCATTGAAGCAACTGCCATGTGATTGGTTGACAATTGCATTAATGAGAAATAGAACAGGTGTTCCTAATAATTCTTTAGGTGAGTGTACAGTTGTGTTCAAAATTATTCAACCCCCAATGCTGTAAAGGGTTTTAGGGAATTTAGTGTACATTTGTAATTGTGTTCAGAATGAAATCTTACAAGGACTTTTTAAAGAACCAAATGCAACTAAAATGACATCAATTGTTTTTGTAATACAGTATTAAATGTTTTTTTTGTGATTTCTTCATTGACACAATTATTCAACCCCTTAAAGACTACCACTCTTAAGAACAGAGGTTCATTCAAGTGTTTTCGATCAGGTATTGAAAACACCTGTGGATGTCAAGGAGCAGCAATCAGGCATAATAAGCACCAATTAGGCAGATTTAAAAGGACTGTGATACTCAGTTCCTTCTAGACATTTAATGGTGTGTTTACAAACATGGTGAAGTCAAGAGAATGGTCCAGGAAGACAAGAGAAGAGGTGAAAACACAGGAAGGGCAATGGCTATAAGAAATTTGCAAAGATGTTAAACATACCAAGAGACACCATAGGAAGCATCATTCGCAAATTCAAGGCAAAAGGGCACTGTTAAAACGCTACCTGGTCGTGGCAGAAAGAAGATGCTGACTTCGACTGCTGTGCGCTACCTGAAGCGCAAAGTGGAGAAAAGTCCCCGTGTGACTGCTGAGGAACTGAAAAAAGATTTGTCAGATGTGGGTACTGAAGTTTCAGCTCAGACAATAAGGCGCACACTGCGTAATGAAGGCCTCCATGCCAGAACTCCCAGGCGCACCCCCTTGCTGTCTCCAAAGAATAAGAAGAGTCGACTGCAGTATGCCAAAAGTCATGTGGACCAACCACAAAAGTTTTGGGATAGTGTTCTGTGGACTGATGAAACAAAATTAGAACAGTTTGGGCCCATGGATCAACGCTATGTTTGGAGGAGAAAGAATAAGGCCTATGTAGAAAAGAACACCTTGCCTACTGTGAAGCATGGTGGGGGGTCAATCATGCTTTGGGGCTGTTTTGCTTCTACAGGTACAGGGAAGCTTCAGCGTGTGCAAGGTACCACGAATTCTCTTCAGTACCAGGAGATATTGGATGAAAATGTGATGCAGTCCGTCACAAACCTGAAGCTTGGGAGACGTTGGACCTTTCAACAGGACAATGATCCCAAGCATACCTCCAAGTCCACTAGAGCATGGTTGCAGAATAAAGGCTGGAACATTTTGAAGTGGCCATCGCAGTCACCAGACTTAAATCCGATTGAGAACCTCTGGTGGGACTTAAAGAAAGCATTTGCAGCCCGCAAGCCTAAGAATGTGACTGAACTGGAGGCTTTTGCCTATGAAGAACGGGCGAAGATACTCGTAGATCGCTGCAAGACACTTGTGTCAAGCTATGCTTCACGTTTAAAAGCTGTTATAACTGGAAAAGGATGTTGTACTAAGTACTAAGATTGAATGTCACTTGGGGGTTGAATAAAACTGATAATGATGTGAGCACAGAAAAGACATTTGTGGTTATTTCATTATAAATGTTATGTTATATTTGTCTGACTTACAAGTGCCTCTTTGATTTAATTGTAAACAAGATGACTGAAATGATCAAAATCAATGTCAAGCTGGCCAAAACACTCAATTTCAGTGAGGGTTGAATAATTTTGAACACAACTGTATATTGTAAGAAGGTACAAGGAATCATCGTGGATGATAGGTACGTGTCACCGAGGTTCCTGCCGCAATGTATGAGAAAGTGGCCACCAGGGAAAAGCTGCCCCAAGACCAGTGGGCTGAGGTCATCGCTCCTTTCCTGGCATCAGAGTCCCAGCGCATATATTTCAACTTGCTGGACGATGAAGCAGCCGACTACACGAAGGTAAAGTGTAAGATTTTGGCAAGACTGTAAATGTGTTGGTTCGGGCCCAGCGGGTACATCAGTGGGGGTTTAAGGCGGCTGAGCCCGCGAGACCCCAGTATTATAACTTACTCCACCTTTTGCAAAAGTGGCTACAGCCTGATGTGCTGAGTCCCACAGCTATGCTGGATAGACTATTGGCTGACATATGCTGGAAGGCTTTGCCACCTCCTCTCCAGCTCTGGATCGGCCAGGTGTCTCCTGGAAATGGTGGAACGCTATGAGGCCACTAAGGATCTTAAGGGGTATTCTTTCGGGAGGGGGGCAGGTAAACCTGGTGACCCTAGTAATGGCTGCCCTAGTGCGGTCCGCTGAGTATACTGGCCAGAAAATTGGGGTGATGTGCATTCACAGAGATTTAAAAGAGACTTAAAAGACTACCCCACAGAACTGGAGACTCTAACCACGGTAGCCGGCAGGTGGACCCACGAAGTGGCAGTCGCCGCAAACTTGCACTACGAACTCATAATAGGGTGAGACTTTCCGGGTTTCCTGGCCCTATGGCCGGTTGTGAGAGTGACTGGTACCCCTGAGTCAGGGGTGAGCCCAGGAGATTGGCCTTGTTGAGGACGGCCAGAACCCTGAGAACCTGAGGCCGAAAGGCCAGCAGTAGGGGTGACTGCCACCTCAGTGGAAGAGGGGGAGACAACCATGCGTAGGGTAATAGTGGAAGATGTGAGGGAATTGCCACCGGGACCTGAGTTGGCAGACCTCAACGTCCCCGGGGAGAATTTCGGTACAGCCCAAAGCCGAGACCCACCCTATCCTGGGCTTTGGAGAATGTGATAATAGTTGATGGGGTACCCAAACAACCTGGGGCCGAGTCGATGTTTTCCCATTTTGTGATCAACCAGAATATGCTATATCAGGTAAACTAGCTGCGGGGTGAACCCATTGAACAGTTGGTAGTGCCCCGGGCTTATCGAAAACTCGTGTTAGCGTTAGCCCACCAACATGTTCTCGGGGGTCATCTGGGACTGCAGAAGACACAGGACCAGATACTACAATGGTTTTACTGGCCCAGTGTGTTTAGAGAGTGGAAGACTTTTGCAAGTCTTGCCCGACCTGCCAAACCACTAGCCCCCAGCACCTGTTCCGCAGTCCCTTAGTGCCTCTCCCGATTATCGAGACTCCATTTGAAAGAATTGCTATGGATCTCGTAGGCCCAGTACCGAAGTCCGCTAGAGGGCACCAACATATCTTGGTAGTCCTAGACTACTCCACTTGGTACCCGGAGGTGGTGCCACTGCGACATACATTGGCCAAACTCATAGCAAAGGAGTTAATGGAGATATTCTCCAGAGTGGGGCTACCTAAAGAAGTTCTGACTGACCAGGGGACCGCTTTTATGTCCAATATCATGCGGGAACTCTGTAAGTTGCTGAACATCAAGCAGATACGGCCGTACGTGTAATAACAGCCATTTTTTATGTGTCAGTAGTGCAGCATCCCACTACATGTGTGTGGACACTGTTTAAAAGCACTTTTTACTCAAAAAAAAACTGTACTATGCTGTATTATATGACTTTGTACTAATTTATCAGTAAAATTCCTGTTACCAGGCACATTAGGTGTAATTTATACATCCCACCACTAGATGGGGATAAAACTTAGGTCTTTTATATATACCTAAATCAAGCCTAGTTAGTCACTGGAGATCAGGGTTGAGAATGGATCAGTCTTGAGCAGATCTGAGTAGATCAGATTAGATTAGTGGGAGAGAATGCCGAGTGAAGACTCCACACCACAGATTAGTGAGTGGAGCCAACTTCGCTATGAGGTAGTACCAAGGTGTGAGGCGCAGAAGAGCGTTTTCCTTCTGTGGCCGGACTATACACTTGCATCCCTGACCAGTAGGAGAGAGTTTACCTCCCTGGAATAGAAACAAGCTTCCTAACGATTCATCGGTGATAACAGCCATTATTGAGGGTTACAGACACCTTTGCACATGGTGGAGGACTTATAGCTTCCGGCAGCCACACCATACTTCTGGGAAACAGGGTAGCTACCTGTCTCAATATTCAACTTGGAGGGAAAGGACAAGGTATAGGACTGAGCACATCAACAGGAATAAGGTACTCCTCAACCACAGCTCAAATCAAGCCTAAGAAAGCCTGGAAACAGTGGACTTGCAGATTATCTCTCATACCAACCAGAGACTGTATTTTGTACTGCTGCAACCAAAGTCATCAACAGTAAAAGTTGTGAGTTGCATCTTACCACTGTCTACCTCATTATTACCATTATTGGTTGTACCACCATTAACGGTACTGGCGTCACGACAAAAACCATCAAGGGACTCAGCCGCAACAAGCACCCTAAGCACCCCTAACATCAAGGGCACCTCAACCACCATCTTGGCTGATGCTTCCCTACCACAGAGCGTGCCCCGGAGGATTTCCTGCTGTCCACCTCAGCACTGTGCTGCCAGCCCACGGAGGCTTTCTGCTAACCGTGAGTAAACTGATGAACTGTGTGTTATTATTTGGCCCCTCATCGGTCCACCGTGCACCTCACGTGTTGCCCCTGCGCTACTGACTGGTTGCAGCAGCAGTTGCTGTTTGACATCTTGATACTTAGTATGGCTGTTATAGCTGATCCGGGACAACTCTTACTGGGAGTAGTCAAAGTGCTGGTTGGGTGACTACTCCCCATGTTCCAGGCCAGGTTTTGCCAGGCATAAAAACCAGCCAGCACTGCCAGGTGAGGAGGATTACCTCCGTCTGACAGTGGAGCTCAGGAGGTCTGTGTGCTGTGATCTGAGGGCTGTTTTGGGTTCCGCGGCTTGAGCCGGCTGGAGGGCTCAGACCCCTGTGAGGGGGAACAGGCCGCCTGCCTGTGGACTTGACAAAGCAGAACTTCTAACAGGGTGTGAAATAACACCCAGGAGAAAAGGTGACTGTTTTGTATATAAACTTTTCATGTGTGTGAACGATCACCAAGTAACTTGCATTTTTGTTTTGCTTTCACGTGTGAATAGACACTGATGTTTTGAACCAAGAAGTTGTACTTTGCCTCTGAGCTGCACCCGCTAATCCTAACTACCAGAGCAAATCCCCACATTATATATGGCACATACAATCACATTGCTTGTAAAAAAAAAGTTGAAACTTTGCATGGCTTGGTGAATAAACTTGAATAATCACTGAAAGAAGACAAGTAATCTTTATTATGATACTGCCCCCAATAAAATAAATACAAAGTGTTAAGAGGTGATGTATGCTAAAGTGTTGATCCTGCAGATTTTCTTGGGATGTCTGATCCCAGTAAGACATTGAGAAGGAGCTGGAGGAGGATCTATTTTTTTCTTCCTGTCCACAAATCTCAACATACTTATTAAAAGTGAATTAACCAGTAAGTATCATCTAGTTTTCCATGAATTCAATTGAGGTCTATTTTCTCACATAGAGGCCTCATTGTAGAGTAGTATTCCATTTAAAAGAAGTCACCTTGTCATGGTGGAAAGACACAAATTAAAATATGATTTTATGAAAATATGTTCATAAAGTAACCCATATTCATTGATATAGTGAATATACAGTGCCTTGCAAAAGTATTCACTCCCTGACTTTTTTTGTATTTTGGTGCCTCACAACCTGGAATTAACATGGATTGTTTGAGGATTTGCATCATTTATTTTACAGAACATCTCCACAACTTTGAAGATGTGTATTTATTTATTTATTGTGAAGCAAACAACAAATAGGACAAAATAACAGAAAAAGTCAATGTGCATAACTATTCACCTCCCTAAAGGCAATACTTTGTAGAGCCACCTTTTGCGGCAATCACATCTCCAAGTCACTTTGGATAAGTTTCTATGAGCTTGCCACATCTTACCACTGGGATTTTTGCCCATTCCTCCTGGCAAAACTGCTCCAGCTCCTTCAAGTTGGATGGTTTGTGCTTGTGAACATCAATCTATGAGTCTGACCATAGATTTTCTATTGGATTGAGATCTGGGCTTTGACTAGGCGATTCCAACACATTTATATGTTTTCCCTTAAACCACTCAAGTGTTGCTTTAGTAGTGTGTTTGGGGTCATTGTCCTGCTGGAAGGTGAACCTCCGTCCTAGCCTCAAATCACGCACAGACTGGTACAGGTTTTGCTCAAGAATATCCCTGTATTTAGCACCATTCATCTTTCCCTCAACTGTGACCAGTTTCCTAGTCCCGACTGCTGAAAAACATCCCCACAGCATGATGCTACCACCACCATGTTTCACTGTGGGTATGGTGTTCTTTGGGTAATGTGATGTGTTGGGTTTGCGCCAGACATAGCGTTTTCTTTAATGGCCGAAAAGTTCAATTTTAGTCTCATCAGACCAGAGCACCTTCCACCATACATTTTGGGAGTCTCCCACATGCCTTTTTGCAAACTCACAACGTGCCTTTTTGTTTTTAGCTAAAAGTAATGGCTTTCTTCTGGCCACTCTGCCATAAAGCCCAACTCTTATTGTCGTCCTATGGCTTATTGTCGTCCTATGTACAGATACTCCAGTCTCTGCTGTGGAACTCTCCAGCTCCTCCAGGGTTACCTTAGGTCTCTGTGCTGCCTCTCTGATTAATGCCCTCCTTGCCCAGTCCATGAGTTTTGGTGTTTGGCCGTCTCTTGGCAGGTTTTCTGTTGTGCCATGTTCTTTCCATTTGGTTATGATAGATTTGATGGAGAAGGAAAGTAATGCCATATGGTTTTTGAAAGGCCGATTTTCACTGGGATAATTTTAAGTTGCCATGTCACATTTGAAGACCCCCTGATGCACCCCTAGAGTAGAAACTCCAAATAAGTGACCCCATTTTGGAAACTACAGGATAAGGTGGCAGTTTTGTTGGTACTATTTTAGGGTACATATAATTTTTGTTTGCTCTATATTACACTTTTTGTGAGGGAAGGTAACAAAAAATAGCAGTTTTGGCACTGTTTTTATTTTGTTTTTTACAATGTTTATCTGACAGGTTAGATCATGTGCTATTTTTATACAGTAGGTTGTTATGGATGCGACAATACCAAATATTTTTTGGTTGTTTGTTTCAGTTTTACATATCATGTATTTTTGTTGTATTTACACATTTTGATTGCTTGATATTACACTTTTTGTGATGTAAGGTGACAAAAAAATTGCTTTTTTTTACACAGTTTTTTTTTTTTTTACGTTGTTTACCTGAAGGGTTAGTTCATGTGATATTTTTATACAGCAGGTACTTCTGGACGTGGTGATACCTAATATGTATACTTTATTTATTTAGTTAAGTTTTACACAAAAACAGCATTTTTGAAACAAAAAAAATCATGTTTTAGTGTCTTCATATTCTAAAGAGCTATATCTTTTTTTTTTTTTTGCGATTGTCTTAGGTAGGGTCTCATTTTCTGAGGGATGAGATGACGATTTGATTGGTATGATTTTGGGGTGTGTATGGCTTTTTGATCGCTTGGTATTACACTTTTTGCGATGTAAGGTGAAAAAAAAAAAAATTGTTTTAGCACAGTTTTTATTTTATTTTATTCAATGGTGTTCAGGTGAGGGAGTGGATCATGTGATATTTTTGTAGAGCCATCATTACGGATGCGGAAATACCCAATATGTCTGGTTTTCTTTTTATAAATTTTTTTTATTTTTTACAATTTTATGTATTTTATTTTGGGACTTTTTTTTTTTTACTTGATACTTTATTTTTTTATTATGAAAAGCATTTTAACTTTTTTTTTAACTTTTTATTTCTGTCCCATTCTGGGACTTCAACTTCTGGGGTCTAATCCCCTCTGCAATGCATTACAATAACAACCTGTATTGTAATATATTGGCTGTCAGCTGTTATGCTGACAGCCTGCATGTGAGACCCAGCCTAAGGGCTGGATCTCACAGGCTTCTGTAGAAGGCAAGCACCGATGCCTATGGAAGGCCTCGGGCTTGCCTTCTCTGCCATCGGGTCCCTGCCACTGCAGCGCAGGGACCCGATAGGAAACGGAGGGCACCCGTACCCTCCGCAAACCCTCTGCATGCCGCGGCATACAAGGGGTTAACACGCCGGTGTTTTTACTGATGCCGCCGTATGCAGCAGGGGCCCCGGCTGTCAGTGACTGCCAGGTTCGTGCCTCTGATTGGGCGGGCGCAGCTACTGCATCTGCCCGATCAGCCTGCCGTACATGTACGGCGCTGGTCCTTAAGTCACGTCCAACAGAGCCGAAGAGTTTCATATCGCTTGTCTGAAAGAGATTTAAACCAGCACCTGTATCTGAATTCTTTTGTCTGAGTTCTTTTGTAACTGCATGTAATTAAAAATTTAGCATAGCCACTGAGTTATTCAATAAAATGTGTCTGTATAGCGCCACCCATAGTTTATAAGGCTGAAAAAAGACATCTGTCCTTCCAGTTCAGCTGGATGGCCAATTTTCCTCATTTTAGGGGAAAATAATTCCTTCCCGACTCCAATCAGGCAGTCAGAATAACTCCCTAGATCAATGACCTTTTCCAGTAACTATAACATGTAATATTATTACACTCCAAAAATACATTCAGGTCCCCCAGCCCCCTTTTAGCTCTTCTATTGAATTCACAATCACCACCTCCTCAGACAGAGAGTTCCATAGTTTCACTGCTCTTACCATAAAGAATCCTTTTCTATGTTTGTGTACAAACCTACTTTCCTCCAGACGCAGAGGATATCCCCTTGTCACAGTCCTAGGGAAAAAATAATGATGAGAGAGATCTCTGTACTGTATCCTGATATATTTATACATAGTTTTTAGATCTCCCCTCAGTCATCTTTTTTCTCAAGTGAATAACCCTATTTATGATAATCTTTCTGGGTACTGTAGTCGACTCATTCCAGTTAGGCCTCTTTCACACTTGCGTTGTCCGGATCCGTCGTGCACTCCATTTGCCGGAGGTGCCCGCCGGATCCGTAACAACGCAAGTGAACTGAAAGCATTTGAAGACGGATCCGTCT
Source organism: Bufo bufo (assembly GCF_905171765.1). Classification (NCBI taxonomy): domain Eukaryota; kingdom Metazoa; phylum Chordata; class Amphibia; order Anura; family Bufonidae; genus Bufo; species Bufo bufo. Next base: position 274,964,572 of record NC_053393.1, read on the forward strand.
TCAAAATGCGTTCAGTGTTACTATGGCACCCAGGACGCTATTAAAGTCCTGGCTGCCATAGTAGTAGTGGGGAGCGGGGGAGCAGTATACTTACAGTCCGTGCGGCTCCCGGGGCACTCCAGAATGACGTCAGAGCGCCCCATGCGCATGGATGACGTGATCCATGCGACACGTCATCCATGCACGTGGGGCGCCCTGACGTCACTCTGAAGCGCCCCGGGAGCCGCACGGACGGTAAGTATACTGCTCCCCCGCTCCTCACTACACTTTACCATGGCAAACAGGACTTTAGCGTCCTGGAAGCCATGGTAACCATTCAGAAAAAGCTAAACGTCGGATCCGGTAATGCGCTGAAACGACGTTTAGCTTAAGGCCGGATCCGGATTAATGCCTTTCAATGGGCATTAATTCCGGATCCGGCCTTGCGGCAAGTGTTCAGGATTTTTGGCTGGAGCAAAAAGTGCAGCATGCTGCGGTATTTTCTCCGGCCAAAAAACGTTCCGTTCCGGAACTGAAGGCATCCTGATGCATCCTGAACGGATTTCTCTCCATTCAGAATGCATTGGGATAATCCTGATCAGGATTCTTCCGGCATAGAGCCCCGACGACGGAACTCTATGCCGGAACCCAACAACGCAAGTGTGAAAGAGCCCTTATTACTTTATTTCTCCAGCTCTGCTATGTCTGCCTTGTTTACAGGAGCCCAGAACTGTACACAGTACTCCATGTGTGGTCTGACTAGTGATTTGTAAAGTGGCAGGACTATGTTCTCATCACAGGCATCTATGCCCCTTTTGATGCAACCCATTATCTTATTGCCTTGGAAGCAGCTGCCTGACACTGGTTTCTGCAGCTTAGTTTCTGCAGCTTAGTTTGCTGTCCACTAAAATTCCTAAGTCCTTTTCTATGTCAGTGTTACCCATTGTTTTACCACTTAGTATGTACTGGTGACATGTATTTTCCTTCCCATGTTTATAACCTTACATTGACCTCCTGACGAAGCCTTTTCCTGGTGAAACGCGCGTTGAGGTGCAGCACTGCTTAGACACTTGGTGCCTTCACACCTTATGGGTAACTTATGCATCTCATAGTATTTTCATTCTGTCCGTCTATTTGGTTACCTTATACGCACGCTTCTGTTGCTATTGCCCTTGTTACCGGGCATCCTGCTCCACATCTAGGGCGGGCCCCGGACGCTTCTTGTGGCTGGCAACTATGGCGTGCATGATTGGGGATATTTGGTAAATCTGTGAGATGCATGTAGCTATATGTTACTCTGGGTGAGGTTACATCTCACCCATGTTTATATGATTCAGCACCCGGTATTCTTGGCACGTTCCCCTGTCAGTACGGTAGTTGTGAGGGTGAGGGTTTGTGGCTCCGTTACACGGGGTGCCCCATCCTCCCAGTACCTTGTGCCTTTTGTTACTGTATGTTTATTTCATGTCTTAATACATTTCATATATTTTTATGGGGTTAATAGTTTTGTTCTTTTTTGGTTATCATAACCTTACATTTGTCAGTGTTAAACCTCATCTACCACTTCTCTGCCCAAGCCTCCAATCGATCCAGATCCATCTGTAGCAGTATACTGTCCTCTTCAGTGTTAATTTCTTAACACAGTTTAGGGTCATCTACAAATTTTTTTACTGTTCAAGCCTTCTACAAGATCATTAATAAATATATATTAATAATAGGGCCCAATACTGACCCCTGTGGTACCCAATAGTGATAAGCGGCATAGGCAATATTCGTTTTCGCAATATTTTCTAGAATTTGTGATCTCCAGTCATTATTTTCGCGATTGCACAAATCGGCACTAATGATGCACATATTTTTTGCGCAATGCATGCAACTTCACATTTTATCAGGTCTGAGTAGATATTACTGATTGGTGCACTAAGTATTGTTGTGACACAGCACTATGTCTGTAGCATGTATGTATGGACAGCAGAGAAACAGTAATCCCTATCACACTACCTAACTACAGCTACTCTATATAACTATTTAACCTACACTGACTATCTCCTACTAACTACTTGTATTATATATATATGAGCTAACTAACTATCTAATGTAATTGGATAAGGAATAGGATCCAGATGAAAACACAGAGCACAGCAATGACACTGCTCTCTCTCTCAGAACCCCAAAAAACTTCAGAAAATGGCTGCTGCGGAGTTTCTTATATAGTAAGGGGTAGGCAACTTTGCTATCGGTTGCTAGGGATGTTGCCAAGCTCTGACAAAGTTATTGCAGCCTTCTCATTGGCCCACAAGCAAGAAGGGAGGTTAATGATGAAAAAAAATTACGTATATATAGCACTATATTCTAGATTTTCGTGAATTCTCGAAGTGCCGATATTCGCGATAAAAATTTGCTATTAGAATATTTGCGATCAACACTAGTACCCAACTAGTGACAGCGACCCAATCTGAGTGTATACCGTTAATAACCACCCTCTGTTTTCTATCACTGAGCCAGTTACTTACCCACATAAAGACATTTTCTCCCAGTCCGAGCATTCTCATTCTATATTCTAATCTTTTATGCGGTACAGTGTCAAATGCTTTGGAGAAGTCCAGATATACGACATCCATTGGTTCGCCGGTCAAGTCTAGAACTTACCTCCTCACAGAAACTGTTTAAATTAGTTTGACATGACCGATCCCTCATGAAGCCATGCTGATATGTCGTTATTTGCTTATTTTCATTGAGGTACTCCAAAATAGCATCTCTTAGAAAACCTTGAAACGGTTTACCCACGACAGATGTTAAACTTACCAGCCTGTATTTTTTAGGCTCTGTTTTTGGACCTTTTTTGAATATTGGCACCACATTTGCTATGCGCAAATCCTGTGGAACACTCCCTGTCAATATAGATTCCTTCTTTTTTTTTTTTTGTATTCTTTTCTCTTTCATAAACATACAATATACAATAACAAATAAAAACAGTATATGCACCATAATCTGGCTTAGGCCTATTGCACACGGACGTTTTTTTTCCCCGTTTACTGGACGTTTTTTGCGTTCCGTATACGGTCCGTATACGGAACCATTCATTTCAATGGGTCCGCAAAAAAAACAGAATGTACTCCGTATGCATTCCGTTTCCGTATTTCCATTTTTCCGTTCCGTTTTAACATAGAACATGTCCTATTATTACCCGCAAATCACAGTCCGTGGCTCCATTCAAGTCAATGGGTCCGCAAAAAAACGGAACACATACGGAAATGCATCCGTATGTCTTCCGTTGCCGTTCCGTTTTTTGCTGAACCATCTATTGAAAATGTTATGCCCAGCCCAATTTTATCTATGTAATTACTGTATACTGTATATGCCATACGGAAAAACGGAACGGAAAAACGGAACAGAAACGGAAACACAACGGAAACAAAAAAAGGAACAACGGATCCGTGAAAAACGGATCGCAAAACACTGAAAAAGCCATACGGTCGTGTGCAATAGGCCTTACCATGTTTCCAATTATTTCAAAAATCGTATTTAAAATACATGTGCTTAAAAAACCCGGAACTCAAAACCCCCCCTCCCACACACCCCCTCCAATCCTTCTATGTCTCTGGGGCCAGGGCATACCCACCAAAATGGGTTGTGGAAGTATGAAAAATAAAATAAATGAACACATATATCCAAGATATTACAGGGTATGATATCAACTGGTATGGTCCGGGCTTTTATGTCCAGTATGTCCATGTTTTTTCCCAATTTATTTTATGACGATTCCCAGTGACTAACAAATCTCTCGTACTTCTTGACCTTGCCAACTAATTGAGACCATTCTGCCACTTCTGGGGTTTTACTTGAGCCCCAGTTTCTAGCAATTATCACTCTAGCCAGCATTAAAGCCTTCATCCAAAATATTTTTTCTCGGCCCCTGATATCAAGAAGGGGGCACCCAGCACTGCTAAGGCAATATTTCCGGTGATTTTACAGGGGGAGCGGCTATCAAGTTCCCTAAATACATTTCCCCAGAAAATCTGGTTCCCAGGGCAAGTACAAGTCATGTGTAAAAAATCGGCTTGTTCACTATTACATCTCCGACAACTATGATAAGTTCTTATAGAACTTAGAAAGAGATGCCAGAGTGTAATATAGACGATTCAAGACTTTGAATTATATTAACCTAAAATTCTCAGACATAGAGGTCTTTTTAATATTTCTATATATAGTCTTCCAAATTAATGTGTTATTATGAAGCCCCGTATCTAATCCCCATTTTATCTCACTCTTAAACTTTGTTATTCTACCTATTCCTTTCCTAAGCTTTGAAATTGTGAGATAGTCATCCTGTTGTGTTTCAGATTGTAACACCAGAAAATGAAGTAATATAAGTTAAACAATCAGACCAGACGACCCCTAAAGCTGTAGACTCTCCTACACAATCAAAGGTCAGGTTCGAGTCAATATAACGAGTTAGTGAAATCCAGAACAACTATTGTCTTATGTGGTTAATATTAGTCTACTGCAAAGAGGCAGATCCTCTTGGTGTTGTAAGACTACTATAGTTAGTATAGCTGGTTAGTATAATAGTAAAATAGTAGTATAATAAAGAACCACGTTGCTGGACTTCAAGATTTATGTGAATACTGGGGAGGGGGGGGATGGTAACACACACTTCTTTGTCCAGAAAACACGTCCCAAGCCAGAGAAAGCGATTATTTCTCAGGATCTCCAGCTACACCATATACTGATGGCAGTGTGAGCACTATATCAGGGCATTCACGGCGTCCAAGCAGATATAAATCCCCCCAGCAATAAATACAACAAGATGTCTCACGTGACCAGGGCAGACTCTCCGTGGATGGAAAGTAACTTCTCTTTGTTTCCAGAGCCTCCAATCGACTGTAGATTAGCGAGCGGTGGCCACAGGTGGATCACAGAAGGGGCGATTCTTAGTCAAACACGGGAACGCCAGAGCGAGGATAAAGCGAGGGTATGGCACAGCATAGCCGGGAGCGCTCCTCACTACATTTCACAGCTAATTCCTTCCTGCGGCATCCTAGCTCCAGGCCTGAGTCCGGGTCTCAATCATCAGTCGGCATAGATGGGCACATAGGGCACGCATAGTTGAGAGAGAGCGGGCGGGGAGGAGTCACGTCTTCATGTCATGCCACAAGCGCACCTTATAGATTCCTTAAATATCAGAAATAAGGGTCTGGCTATTACATTACTTAATTCTCTTAGGATACGTGGGGTATGCCATCTGGTACTGGCGATTTGTCAATTTTCAGCTTGCAGCTCCACTTCTTCCTGGGTCAGACAGGGCACTTTTAATGGGGAATTTAGTTTTACTTCCTACATTTCATCTGACAGTTTATGTTCTTCAATGAATACAGTGGAGAAAAAAAAAATATTTAATAGCTTTGCTTTCTCCTCATCGATGTCTGAAACTGCCCCCTCTTCACACTGTAAAGGCCAGTAGAGCTTAGGGTGCTCTGGCTAGTGTAGGCATGCCTGAGCGCGCCCCTGCTCACACTCCTCCTGTCTAGCTTAGAACTAGAACTCCGACTAGGACCAACTGGAAACTTCTGCCCCACCCTTCTGGCAGGAAGCAGGACTAGCCCACTTCTGCCCAGAGGGGGGAGAATGGAATGGTGAGTTCCATTCTCTCTAAATATAACTCTGCCATTCGCGCTGCCACCTGCTGGTGAACCAGGCACATTACATGTAATAAAACAGTTGCATAAAGATATTATCATTGCACCATATAGAGGACCTGGACAGAAATACACAGATGACATTCAGGTTAGCCGATTAGAGATAGTAGCCAGGTGCAGAAGTGGTAACATGTTGCATTACCAAGGTTTTCATGGACAGTGTCATTCCTCACAAGTTCTGCATTGTTAGAAATTACTAGATCCAAAAGAGCATCCCCTCTAGTAGGATCTTCTACACACTGGCCCATAAATTTATTTTTCAAAAAGCTGAGGAATTTTCTTGGTTTGGCAGCAGAGGCATAGCCATGTTCCCAATCTATGTTTGGGTAGTTAAAATCTCCCATTATCACTACTGTGCCAGCTTGTGCCGCCCACTCCATTTGCACATAAAGTTGATCTGCTATCTCCTCAGTGATATTGGGGGGGTCTATAAATCACACCAAGAACTATTTTTTCATTCTTTTTTTCCCTCTAAAAAAATCCACCCAAAAGGTTTCAAAATCCTCACAACAATCATCCACAATTGTGTTTTTTATACTTTCATATCACTCCTAGCATACAGACATACACCACCACCTTTGTGTTTAGCCCTACCGAGTATAATACCTTGAAGATTTACAGCCCAATCATGAGAAGAGTCCAGCCATGTTTCAGCAACGCCAACTACATCAATATGTTTCTCCAGTACCAAGGCCTCAAGCTCTCCCATTTTGCTTGCTAGACTGCTGGCATTTGTTAACATACATTTTAAGTTGTCATCAAATTTTACACTTTTAGGAATTTTATTTTTTAATTGTTTGATCATTCCCCCCCCCCCCCCCATATTCCTTCCTTCAGAGTTGGTTTGCGACTGACTGATCTCCTTATCCACTTTTCTAATGCTCCCCCCACCATCCATTTCCCCCAACAATATATTTTGACTCCTCTCTAACCTGTCTACCTCCATATTTATAGCCATATCCTTCCCCCTCGTCCCTAGTTTAAATGCATTGCCACCCCAGCCACAATTCTCTCCCCAAACACAACAGCTCCCCGTCCATTGAGGTGCAAATTATTTACTTCTCTCTGAAGAAACACTTTTGAATGACAATTGGAAGGTTATTATTGTAAGGTCACTATTTCCCAGGTGTCCCCCAACCTGCACATCTGTTGTTCTGTCAGTTCTATTGGTTAATACTAAGTCCAGTGTGGCTGTCCCTCTAGTTGGGCCATGAACCAGTTGGGAAAGGTAATTGTCTTTGGTTACTGCCAAGGACCTGTTTCCTTTATGAGATGTACAGGTTTCAGTTTCCCAGTCTATATCTGGGAAGTTGAAGTCCCCCATAATAACGACCTAATTATGATTTGCCTCCTCATTAGTGTTGATCAAGCACCAAAGTGCTTGTGCGCTCTGGTGCTCGAGTAGAACATTTTGCGATGCTTGGGTGCTCTACAGAGCACCCGAGCACAATGGAAGTCAATGGGAGAACCCGAGCATTAAACCAGGCACCCGCTGCTCTGAAGATGGGAGGGTGTTGAGACTCTGGTTCAGCTTAGGAGTCCCTGCTCTGACTCTATATACAGTTGCAAGAAAAAGTATGTGAACCCTTTGAAATGATATGGATTTCTGCACAAATTGGTCATAAAATGGGATCTGATCTTCATCTAAGTCACAACAATAGACAATCACAGTCTGCTTAACCACCTCCCATCACACTAACGCCGATAGGCGTCAGGATGGTGGTGCTCTCAGGTCTCGATGACGCCAATAGGTGAGACCCGAGATTTCCTGTGAACGCGCACTCACAGGAGCGCGTGTTCGCAGGATCGCGAAGTAAACAAGTTGAACTACAGCCTGCCAGCGCTGATCATTCGCTGGCAGGCTGTAGATTTGATTTTTTTTAACATCAGAAAGGTATATTAGACGCTGTTTTGTTAACAGCATCTGATATACCTGCTACCTGGTCCTCTGGTGGTCCCTTTTACTTGGATCGACCACCAGAGGACACAGGCAGCTCTGTAAGTAGCACCAAGCACCACACTACACTACACCCGCCCCTGTCACTTATTAACCCCTTATTAACCCCTGATCACCCCATATAGACTCCCTGATCACCCCCCTGTCATTGATCACCCCCCTGTAAGGCTCCATTAAGACGTCTGTATGTATTTTGCGGATCCACGGATCCGCAAAACACGGACACCGGCAATGTGCTTTCCGCATTTTGCAGATCCGCACATTGCCAGAACTATATAGAAAATGCCTTTTCTTGTCCGCAATTGCGGACAAGAATAGGACATGTTCTATATTTTTGCAGAACGGAAGTGCGGACCTGGAAGTGCAGATCCGCAATTCGGGATCCGAGCGGGACAAAGTCTGTCCCCATAGAAATGAATGGGTCCGCAATTCCGTTCCGCAAAATGTGGAACAGAATTGCGGACGTGTGAATGGGGCCTAAGGGTCCCTTATCACCGCCAGTTAGTTAGCTACTTGAACGAAAAAAATAAAATAAAAAATTACCCGTATGCTCAATATAAGGCCTCATGCACACGACCTTGCCGTTTTTTGCGGTCCGCAAACCGCGGATCCGCAAAAAAACGGAAGGCGCCCGTGTTGACTTCCGCAATTTGCGGAACGGAACAAGCGCCGGCAATATAAATGCCTATTCTTGTCCGCAAAGCGCGGACAAGAATAGGAAATGTTATATATTTTTAGCGGGGCCATGGAACAGAGCCACGGATGCGGACAGCACACGGAGTGCTGTTCGCATCTTTTGCGGCCCCATTGAAATGAATGGGTCCGCATCCGAGCAACCAAAACGGCGGCTCGGATGCGGACCCAAACAACGGTCGTGTGCATGAGGCCTAAGGAGAATAGCAGAAACTCCTAATGCTTGCCATACATGTAATGATTGCGGAGACCCTCAAATGCCAGGGCAGTACAAACACCCCACAAATGACCCCATTTTGGAAAGAAGAGGGGCATATTGAGTCCATGAAAGATTGAACTTTTTGTCACAAGTTAGCGGAAAGGGAGACTTTGTGAGAAAAAAAAAATATATATCAATTTCCGCTAACTTGTGCCAAAAATAAAAATCTTCTATGAACTCGCCATGCTCCTCAAGGAATACCTTGGGGTGTCTTCTTTCCAAAATGGGGTCACTTGTGGGGTATTTATACTGCCCTGGCATTTTAGGGGCCCTTAAGCGTGAGAAGTAGTTTGGAATCCAAATGCGTAAAAATGCCCTGTGAAATCCTAAAGGTACTCATTGGAATTTGGGCCCCTTTGTGCACCTAGGCTGCAAAAAAGTATCACACATGTGGTATCGCCATACTCAGAAGAAGCAGGGCAATGTGTTTTGGGGTGTATTTTTACATATACCCATACTGTGTGTGAGAAATATCTCTGTAAATTACAACTTTAAAAAAAACTTTATACAAAGTTGTCAATTTACAGAGATATTTCTCTCACCCAGCATGGGTATATGTAAAAATACACCCCAAAAAACATTGCCCTACTTCTTCTGAGTACGGCGATACCACATGTGTGACACTTTTTTGCAGCCTAGATGCGTAAAGGGGCCGAAAGTCCGACGAGTACCTTTAGGCTTTACAGGGTTGCTCACAATTTAGCCCCGCCCAAAATGCCAGAACAGTAAACACACCCCACAAATGACCCCATTTTGGAAAGTAGACACCCCAAGGTATTCACTGAGGGGCATAGTGAGTCCGTGGGAGATTTTTATTTTTTTTGCCAGAAGTTAGCAGAAATAGAAACTTTATTATTTTATTTTTTTCCTCCGAAAGTGTCATTTTCCGCTAACTTGTGAAAAAAAAGAAAAATCATACATGAACTCACCATGCCCCTCCGCGAATACTTTGGGATGTCTTCTTTCTAAAATGGGGTCGTTTGGGGGGTATTTATACTATCCTGGCATTCTAGCACCTCAAGAAACATGACAGGTGCTCAGAAAGTCAGAGCTGCTTCAAAATGCGGAAATTCACATTTTTGTACCATAGTTTGTAAACGCTATAACTTTTGCATAAACCAATAAATATACACTTATTGGATTTTTTTTTATCAAAGACATGTAGCACAATAAATTCTAACACAAACTTGTATAGAAATGTAATTCTATTTGAACAATTTTACCAGAAAAAGTTAAAAATACACTTTTTTTGAGAACATTGCGGTCTATTTTGATTAATATCAGAAAAACTAAAAATCTCGGCAGCAATCAAATACCACCAAAAGAAAGCTGTATTTGTGAGAGAAAAATGAGGTAAAATTAATTTGGGTGCCAAGTTGCATGACCGAGCAATAAACCGTTAAAGTTGTGAAGTGCCGATTTGTAAAAAAAAGGGCCTGGTCACTAGGGGGGTATAAACCTGTGACCCTAAAGTGGTTAAACTAATAACACACAAAGAATTAAATGTTACCATGTTTTTATTGAACACACCATGTAAACATTCACAGTGTAGGTGGAAAAAGTATGTGAACCCTTGGATTTATTAACTGGTTGAACCTCCTTTGGCAGCAATAACTTGTTGAAATGTTTCCTGTAGTTGCAGATCAGACGTGCACAACGGTCAGGAGTAATTCTTGACCATTCCTCTTTACAGAACTATTTCAGTTCAGCAATATTCTTGGGATGTCTGGTGTGAACTGCTTTACTGAGGTCATGCCACAGCATCTCATTAGGGTTGAGATCAGGACTCTGACTGGGCCGTTCCAGAAGGCGTATTTTCTTCTGTTTAAGCCATTCTGTTGTTGATTTACTTCTTTGCTTTGGGCCGTTGTCCTGTTGCAACACCCATCTTCTGTTGAGCTTCAGCTGGTGGACAGATGGCCTTAAGTTCTTCTGCAAAATGTCTTGATAAACTTGGGAATTCATTTTTCCTTCGATGATAGCAATTCGTCCAGGCCCTGACGCAGCAAAGCAGCCCCAAACCATGATGCCGCCGCCACCACCATACTTCACAGTTGGGATGAGGTTTTGATGTTGGTGTGCTGTGTATCTTTTTCTCCACACATAGTGTTGTGTGTTTCTTCCAAACAACTCAACTTTGGCTTCATCTGTCCACAGAATATTTTGCCAGTACTGCTGTGGAACATCCAGGTGCTCTTGTGCAAACTGTAAATGTGCAGCAATGTTTTTTTTGGACAGCAGTGGCTTCCTCTGTGGTATCCTCCCATGAAATCTATTCTTGTTTAGTGTTTTACATATCATAGATTCGCTAACAGGGATTTTAGCATATGCCAGAGACTTTTGTAAGTCTTTAGCTGACACTCTAGGATTATTCTTAACCTCATTGAGCAGTTTGCGCTGTTCTCTTGCAGTCATCTTTACAGGACGGACACTCCTATGGAGAGTAGCAGCAGTGATGAACTTTCTCCATTTATAGACAATTTGTCTTACCGTGGACTGATGAACAGCAAGGCTTTTGGAGATACTTTTATAACCCTTTCCAGCTTTATGCAAGTCAACAATTCTTAATCGTAGGTATTCTGAGAGCTCTTTTGTGCGAGGCATCATTCACATTAGGCAATGCTTCTTGTGAAAAGCAAACCCAGAACTGGTGTGTGTTTTTTTTATAGGGCAGGGCAGCTGTAAGCAACACTTCCAATCTCATCTCATTGATTGGACTCGAGTTGGCTGACACCTCACTCCAATTAGCTCTTTAGAGATTAGTCTAGGGGGTTCACATACTTTTTCCACCTGCACTGTGAATGTTTACATCGTGTGTTCAATAAAAACACGGTAACATTTAATTATTTATGTGTTATTAGTTTAAGCAGACTGTGATTGTCTATTGTTGTGACTTAGATGAAGACCAGATCACCAATTTGTGCAGAAATCCATATCATTCTAAAGGGTTCACATAATTTTTCTTGCAACTGTATAGCTATGTCCATATATGGAGTCAGTGCTTTGGGACACCCAGTGTATTTAAATCTAATTTAGCCTCTATTTCTGAAAAGTTTCTGGTGGGATTTGAACTCACAAGCTTCTACATTACAGCCATGAACCTTAACCACTACACTATAGAGCTGCAAGGCCAGTGTGACACAGTGAGGGGAATGGTCTTGGAAAACAGGTATTTTCCTCCCAGCGTGTGCTGCTGGTGTGATTTGCAGCCAGGTGGGGTCAAATACCTGACTGGATTTAAATTGCCGTCCAGGTTTTTGGCAGCACCTGGCTGTCCTTTAATAGGCTCAGCAGTAGGATCTCTGTGTAGGATCTGAGGCTTGGTTCCAGGTTGGAGGACTGAGACCAATGGGCCGAGGAAACAGGCCCCCTAAAGCCTGCCGTGGACTGCTGGAGGTAGAACTGACATCAAGATGACTTGTCTTATATGAACTTTCCAATTTGTGTGAAGTAACACCAAGATGTACTTTCCATTGTGTGTGAAGTAAACACCAAGACTGCAAAGTAAAGCATTGTTTTGTGCATTTGCCTCAAGTGTGAATAAACACTGAAGTTTTGCGTTAAGAACTTGTCTTTTGCCTCTGTACTGTGTCTGCTTACCCTATCTCCCAGAGTGAGACCCCACACCAGTTATTAAAAAAAAGTAATAATATGAGACTTCTGCTATATAGAAATACTTACTAGTAGGGATGAGCGAACCCGAACTGTATAGTTCGGGTTCGTACCGAATTTTGGGGTGTCCGTGACACGGACCCGAACCCGAACATTTCGTAAAAGTCTGTGTTCGGGTTCGGTGTTCGGCGCTTTCTTGGCGCTTTTTGAAAGGCTGCAAAGCAGCCAATCAACAAGCGTCATACTACTTGCCCCAAGAGGCCATCACAGCCTTGCCTACTATTGGCATGGCTGTGATTGGCCAGTGCAGCATGTGACCCAGCCTCTATATAAGCTTGGGTCACGTTGCGCTGCACGTCACTCTGCTGATTGAAGCATAGGGAGAGTTTGCAGCTGCGACGTTAGGGCGAGATTAGGCAGTGATTAACTCCTCCAAATGACTTCATTCTGTGATCGATCTGCAACTGTGGATCATTGAAGTGCTAATATTGACTTGCTCACTTTTTTGAGGCTGCCCAGAGCGTTTTTAGATCACTTTTTTTCTGGGGTGATCGGCGGCCATTTTGTGACTTGTGGTGCGCCAGCACAAGCTATCACCAAGTGTATTTAACCATCAATAGTGTGGTTATTTTGTGCTATATCCTACATCAGCTGCAGGCTGAGCCTGTGTCACCGAAGTGCATTTAACCATCAACAGTCTGGTTATTTTTTGGCCATATACTACATCAGCTGCAGGCTGAGCCTGTGTCACCGAAGTGCATTTAACCATCAACAGTCTGATTATTTTTTGGCCATATACTACATCTGGTGCAGGCTGAGCTTGTGTCACCCAAGTGCATTTAACCATCAACAGTGTGGTTATTTTTTGGCCATATACTACATCAGGGGCAAGTTGAGCCTGTCACCCAGCGCCTAAAAAATAGACCTGACATTTCTATTTAACCAAATCTGTACTGTTTTAGCTGGTCAAGTTATTTGTAGTGACCGTAAAAGCACACTTTTTGTTCTGGGTTGAAAAACTATTCCCAAATTTGCCATTCTCAAAATAACTAGTTTCTGGTATATGAGGCCTACTTGAAATCTATCCCAAAAAGGATATCTTACATTGAAGGTGCTGATAGTGTCATTCAGAAAAACCTAAGACACACGCTACCGTGCAGATAGAAGTCTGATTCTGTGATTAAACCTATACCTGTCACACAGTGCAAAAAAAAAACAGGTCTCACATTTCTATTCAAGCAACTCTGTACTGTTTTAGCTGGTCAAGTTATTTGTAGTGACCGTAAAAGCACATTTTTTTTTCTGGGTTGAAAAACTATTCCCAAATTTGCCATTCTCAAAATAACTAGTTTCTGGTATTTGAGGCCTACTTGAAATCTATCCCAAAAAGCATATCTTACATTGAAGGTGCTGATAGTGTCATTCAGAAAAACCTAAGACACACGCTACCGTGCAGATACAAGTCTGATTCTGTAATTAAACCTTAACCTGTCACACAGTGCAAAAAAAAACAGGTCTCACATTTCTATTCAAGCAAATCTGTACTGTTTTAGTTGGTCAAGTTAATTGTAGTGACCGTAAAAGCACTTTTTTTTTTCTGGGTTGAAAAACTATTCCCAAATTTGCCATTCTCAAAATAACTAGTTTCTGGTATTTGAGGCCTACTTGAAATCTATCCCAAAAAGGATATCTTACATTGAAGGTACTGATAGTGTCATTCAGAAAAACCTAAGACACACGTTACCGTGCAGATAGAAGTCTGATTCTGTGATTAAACCTTAACCTGTCACACAGTGCAAAAAAAAAAAACAGGTCTCACATTTCTATTCAAGCAAATCTGTACTGTTTTAGCTGGTCAAGTTATTTGAAGCGACCGTAAAAGCACATTTTTTTTTCTGGGTTGAAAAACTATTCCCAAATTTGCCATTCTCAAAATAACTAGTTTCTGGTATTTTAGGCCTACTTGAAATCTATCCCAAAAAGCATATCTTACATTGAAGGTGCTGATAGTGTCATTCAGAAAAACCTAAGACACACGCTACCGTGCAGATAGAAGTCTGATTCTGTGATTAAACCTTAACCTGTCACACAGTGCAAAAAAAAAACAGGTCTCACATTTCTATTCAAGCAAATCTGTACTGTTTTAGTTGGTCAAGTTATTTGTAGTGACCGTAAAAGCACATTTTTTTTTCTGGGTTGAAAAACTATTCCCAAATTTGCCATTCTCAAAATAACTAGTTTCTGGTATTTGAGGCCTACTTGAAATCTATCCCAAAAAGGATATCTTACATTGAAGGTACTGATAGTGTCATTCAGAAAAACCTAAGACACACGTTACCGTGCAGATAGAAGTCTGATTCTGTGATTAAACCTTAACCTGTCACACAGTGCAAAAAAAAACAGGTCTCACATTTCTATTCAAGCAAATCTGTACTGTTTTAGCTGGTCAAGTTATTTGTAGCGACCGTAAAAGCACATTTTTTTTTCTGGGTTGAAAAACTATTCCCAAATTTGCCATTCTCAAAATAAATAGTTTCTGGTATTTGAGGCCTACTTGAAATCTATCCCAAAAAGGATATCTTACATTGAAGGTACTGATAGTGTCATTCAGAAAAACCTAAGACACACGTTACCGTGCAGATAGAAGTCTGATTCTGTGATTAAACCTTAACCTGTCACACAGTGCAAAAAAAAAAACAGGTCTCACATTTCTATTCAAGCAAATCTGTACTGTTTTAGCTGGTCAAGTTATTTGAAGCGACCGTAAAAGCACATTTTTTTTTCTGGGTTGAAAAACTATTCCCAAATTTGCCATTTTCAAAATAACTAGTTTCTGGTATTTGAGGCCTACTTGAAATCTATCCCAAAAAGGATATCTTACATTGAAGGTACTGATAGTGTCATTCAGAAAAACCTAAGACACACGTTACCGTGCAGATAGAAGTCTGATTCTGTGATTAAACCTTAACCTGTCACACAGTGCAAAAAAAAAAACAGGTCTCACATTTCTATTCAAGCAAATCTGTACTGTTTTAGCTGGTCAAGTTATTTGTAGCGACCGTAAAAGCACATTTTTTTTTCTGGGTTGAAAAACTATTCCCAAATTTGCCATTCTCAAAATAACTAGTTTCTGGTATTTGAGGCCTACTTGAAATCTATCCCAAAAAGGATATCTTACATTGAAGGTACTGATAGTGTCATTCAGAAAAACCTAAGACACACGCTACCGTGCAGATAGAAGTCTGATTCTGTGATTAAACCTTAACCTGTCACACAGTGCAAAAAAAAAAACAGGTCTCACATTTCTATTCAAGCAAATCTGTACTGTTTTAGCTGGTCAAGTTATTTGTAGCGACCGTAAAAGCACTTTTTTTTTTCAGGGTTGAAAAACTATTCCCAAATTTGCCATTCTCAAAATAACTAGTTTCTGGTATTTGAGGCCTACTTGAAATCTATCCCAAAAAGGATATCTTACATTGAAGGTACTGATAGTGTCATTCAGAAAAACCTAAGACACACGCTACCGTGCAGATAGAAGTCTGATTCTGTGATTAAACCTTAACCTGTCACACAGTGCAAAAAAAAAACAGGTCTCACATTTCTATTCAAGCAAATCTGTACTGTTTTAGCTGGTCAAGTTATTTGTAGCGACCGCAAAAGCACATTTTTTTTCTGGGTTGAAAAACTATTCCCAAATTTGCTATTCTCAAAATAACTAGTTTCTGGTATTTGAGGCCTACTTGAAATCTATCCCAAAAAGGATATCTTACATTGAAGGTACTGATAGTGTCATTCAGAAAAACCTAAGACACACGCTACCGTGCAGATAGAAGTCTGATTCTGTGATTAAACCTTAACCTGTCACACAGTGCAAAAAAAAACAGGTCTCACATTTCTATTCAAGCAAATCTGTACTGTTTTAGCTGGTCAAGTTATTTGTAGCGACCGTAAAAGCACATTTTTTTTTCTGGGTTGAAAAACTATTCCCAAATTTGCCATTCTCAAAATAACTAGTTTCTGGTACTTGAGGCCTACTTGAAATCTATCCCAAAAAGGATATCTTACATTGAAGGTACTGATAGTGTCATTCAGAAAAACCTAAGACACACGCTACCGTGCAGATAGAAGTCTGATTCTGTGATTAAACCTTAACCTGTCACACAGTGCAAAAAAAAAAAACAGGTCTCACATTTCTATTCAAGCAAATCTGTACTGTTTTAGCTGGTCAAGTTATTTGAAGCGACCGTAAAAGCACATTTTTTTTTCTGGGTTGAAAAACTATTCCCAAATTTGCCATTCTCAAAATAACTAGTTTCTGGTATTTGAGGCCTACTTGAAATCTATCCCAAAAAGGATATCTTACATTGAAGGTACTGATAGTGTCATTCAGAAAAACCTAAGACACACGCTACCGTGCAGATAGAAGTCTGATTCTGTGATTAAACCTTAACCTGTCACACAGTGCAAAAAAAAAAACAGGTCTCACATTTCTATTCAAGCAAATCTGTACTGTTTTAGCTGGTCAAGTTATTTGAAGCGACCGTAAAAGCACATTTTTTTTTCTGGGTTGAAAAACTATTCCCAAATTTGCCATTCTCAAAATAACTAGTTTCTGGTATTTGAGGCCTACTTGAAATCTATCCCAAAAAGGATATCTTACATTGAAGGTACTGATAGTGTCATTCAGAAAAACCTAAGACACACGTTACTGTGCAGATAGAAGTCTGATTCTGTGATTAAACCTTAACCTGTCACACAGTGCAAAAAAAAAACAGGTCTCACATTTCTATTCAAGCAAATCTTTACTGTTTTAGCTGGTCAAGTTATTTGTAGCGACCGTAAAAGCACATTTTTTTTTCTGGGTTGAAAAACTATTCCCAAATTTGCCATTCTTAAAATAAATATTTTCTGGTATTTGAGGCCTACTTGAAATCTATCCCAAAAAGGATATCTTACATTGAAGGTACTGATAGTGTCATTCAGAAAAACCTAAGACACACGCTACCGTGCAGATAGAAGTCTGATTCTGTGATTAAACCTTAACCTGTCACACAGTGCAAAAAAAAAAAACAGGTCTCACATTTCTATTCAAGCAAATCTGTACTGTTTTAGCTGGTCAAGTTATTTGAAGCGACCGTAAAAGCACATTTTTTTTTCTGGGTTGAAAAACTATTCCCAAATTTGCCATTCTCAAAATAACTAGTTTCTGGTATTTTAGGCCTACTTGAAATCTATCCCAAAAAGCAATCTTACATTGAAGGTGCTGATAGTGTCATTCAGAAAAACCTAAGACACACGCTACCGTGCAGATAGAAGTCTGATTCTGTGATTAAACCTTAACCTGTCACACAGTGCAAAAAAAAACAGGTCTCACATTTCTATTCAAGCAAATCTGTACTGTTTTAGTTGGTCAAGTTATTTGTAGTGACCGTAAAAGCACATATTTTTTTCTGGGTTGAAAAACTATTCCCAAATTTGCCATTCTCAAAATAACTAGTTTCTGGTATTTGAGGCCTACTTGAAATCTATCCCAAAAAGGATATCTTACATTGAAGGTACTGATAGTGTCATTCAGAAAAACCTAAGACACACGTTACCGTGCAGATAGAAGTCTGATTCTGTGATTAAACCTTAACCTGTCACACAGTGCAAAAAAAAAACAGGTCTCACATTTCTATTCAAGCAAATCTGTACTGTTTTAGCTGGTCAAGTTATTTGAAGCGACCGTAAAAGCACATTTTTTTTTCTGGGTTGAAAAACTATTCCCAAATTTGCCATTCTCAAAATAACTAGTTTCTGGTATTTGAGGCCTACTTGAAATCTATCCCAAAAAGCATATCTTACATTGAAGGTGCTGATAGTGTCATTCAGAAAAACCTAAGACACACGCTACCGTGCAGATAGAAGTCTGATTCTGTGATTAAACCTTAACCTGTCACACAGTGCAAAAAAAAAACAGGTCTCACATTTCTATTCAAGCAAATCTGTACTGTTTTAGCTGGTCAAGTTATTTGTAGTGACCGTAAAAGCACATTTTTTTTTCTGGGTTGAAAAACTATTCCCAAATTTGCCATTCTCAAAATAAATAGTTTCTGGTATTTGAGGCCTACTTGAAATCTATCCCAAAAAGGATATCTTACATTGAAGGTACTGATAGTGTCATTCAGAAAAACCTAAGACACACGCTACCGTGCAGATAGAAGTCTGATTCTGTGATTAAACCTTAACCTGTCACACAGTGCAAAAAAAAAACAGGTCTCACATTTCTATTCAAGCAAATCTGTACTGTTTTAGCTGGTCAAGTTATTTGTAGCGACCGTAAAAGCACATTTTTTTTTCTGGGTTGAAAAACTATTCCCAAATTTGCCATTCTCAAAATAACTAGTTTCTGGTATTTGAGGCCTACTTGAAATCTATCCCAAAAAGGATATCTTACATTGAAGGTACTGATAGTGTCATTCAGAAAAACCTAAGACACACGCTACCGTGCAGATAGAAGTCTGATTCTGAGATTAAACCTTAACCTGTCACACAGTGCAAAAAAAAAACAGGTCTCACATTTCTATTCAAGCAAATCTGTACTGTTTTAGCTGGTCAAGTTATTTGTAGCGACCGTAAAAGCACATTTTTTTTTCTGGGTTGAAAAACTATTCCCAAATTTGCCATTCTCAAAATAACTAGTTTCTGGTATTTGAGGCCTACTTGAAATCTATCCCAAAAAGGATATCTTACATTGAAGGTACTGATAGTGTCATTCAGAAAAACCTAAGACACACGCTACCGTGCAGATAGAAGTCTGATTCTGTGATTAAACCTTAACCTGTCACACAGTGCAAAAAAAAAAACAGGTCTCACATTTCTATTCAAGCAAATCTGTACTGTTTTAGCTGGTCAAGTTATTTGTAGCGACCGTAAAAGCACATTTTTTTTTCTGGGTTGAAAAACTATTCCCAAATTTGCCATTCTCAAAATAACTAGTTTCTGGTATTTGAGGCCTACTTGAAATCTATCCCAAAAAGGATATCTTACATTGAAGGTACTGATAGTGTCATTCAGAAAAACCTAAGACACACGCTACCGTGCAGATAGAAGTCTGATTCTGTGATTAAACCTTAACCTGTCACACAGTGCAAAAAAAAAAACAGGTCTCACATTTCTATTCAAGCAAATCTGTACTGTTTTAGCTGGTCAAGTTATTTGAAGCGACCGTAAAAGCACATTTTTTTTTCTGGGTTGAAAAACTATTCCCAAATTTGCCATTCTCAAAATAACTAGTTTCTGGTATTTTAGGCCTACTTGAAATCTATCCCAAAAAGCAATCTTACATTGAAGGTGCTGATAGTGTCATTCAGAAAAACCTAAGACACACGCTACCGTGCAGATAGAAGTCTGATTCTGTGATTAAACCTTAACCTGTCACACAGTGCAAAAAAAAAACAGGTCTCACATTTCTATTCAAGCAAATCTGTACTGTTTTAGTTGGTCAAGTTATTTGTAGTGACCGTAAAAGCACATTTTTTTTTCTGGGTTGAAAAACTATTCCCAAATTTGCCATTCTCAAAATAACTAGTTTCTGGTATTTGAGGCCTACTTGAAATCTATCCCAAAAAGGATATCTTACATTGAAGGTACTGATAGTGTCATTCAGAAAAACCTAAGACACACGTTACCGTGCAGATAGAAGTCTGATTCTGTGATTAAACCTTAACCTGTCACACAGTGCAAAAAAAAAACAGGTCTCACATTTCTATTCAAGCAAATCTGTACTGTTTTAGCTGGTCAAGTTATTTGTAGCGACCGTAAAAGCACATTTTTTTTTCTGGGTTGAAAAACTATTCCCAAATTTGCCATTCTCAAAATAAATAGTTTCTGGTATTTGAGGCCTACTTGAAATCTATCCCAAAAAGGATATCTTACATTGAAGGTACTGATAGTGTCATTCAGAAAAACCTAAGACACACGCTACCGTGCAGATAGAAGTCTGATTCTGTGATTAAACCTTAACCTGTCACACAGTGCAAAAAAAAAACAGGTCTCACATTTCTATTCAAGCAAATCTGTACTGTTTTAGCTGGTCAAGTTATTTGAAGCGACCGTAAAAGCACATTTTTTTTTCTGGGTTGAAAAACTATTCCCAAATTTGCCATTCTCAAAATAACTAGTTTCTGGTATTTTAGGCCTACTTGAAATCTATCCCAAAAAGCATATCTTACATTGAAGGTGCTGATAGTGTCATTCAGAAAAACCTAAGACACACGCTACCGTGCAGATAGAAGTCTGATTCTGTGATTAAACCTTAACCTGTCACACAGTGCAAAAAAAAACAGGTCTCACATTTCTATTCAAGCAAATCTGTACTGTTTTAGTTGGTCAAGTTATTTGTAGTGACCGTAAAAGCACATTTTTTTTTCTGGGTTGAAAAACTATTCCCAAATTTGCCATTCTCAAAATAAATAGTTTCTGGTATTTGAGGCCTACTTGAAATCTATCCCAAAAAGGATATCTTACATTGAAGGTACTGATAGTGTCATTCAGAAAAACCTAAGACACACGCTACCGTGCAGATAGAAGTCTGATTCTGTGATTAAACCTTAACCTGTCACACAGTGCAAAAAAAAAAACAGGTCTCACATTTCTATTCAAGCAAATCTGTACTGTTTTAGCTGGTCAAGTTATTTGTAGCGACCGTAAAAGCACATTTTTTTTTCAGGGTTTAAAAACTATTCCCAAATTTGCCATTCTCAAAATAACTAGTTTCTGGTATTTGAGGCCTACTTGAAATCTATCCCAAAAAGGATATCTTACATTGAAGGTACTGATAGTGTCATTCAGAAAAACCTAAGACACACGCTACCGTGCAGATAGAAGTCTGATTCTGTGATTAAACCTTAACCTGTCACACAGTGCAAAAAAAAACAGGTCTCACATTTCTATTCAAGCAAATCTGTACTGTTTTAGCTGGTCAAGTTATTTGTAGCGACCGTAAAAGCACATTTTTTTTTCTGGGTTGAAAAACTATTCCCAAATTTGCCATTCTCAAAATAACTAGTTTCTGGTACTTGAGGCCTACTTGAAATCTATCCCAAAAAGGATATCTTACATTGAAGGTACTGATAGTGTCATTCAGAAAAACCTAAGACACACGCTACCGTGCAGATAGAAGTCTGATTCTGTGATTAAACCTTAACCTGTCACACAGTGCAAAAAAAAAAACAGGTCTCACATTTCTATTCAAGCAAATCTGTACTGTTTTAGCTGGTCAAGTTATTTGAAGCGACCGTAAAAGCACATTTTTTTTTCTGGGTTGAAAAACTATTCCCAAATTTGCCATTCTCAAAATAACTAGTTTCTGGTATTTGAGGCCTACTTGAAATCTATCCCAAAAAGGATATCTTACATTGAAGGTACTGATAGTGTCATTCAGAAAAACCTAAGACACACGCTACCGTGCAGATAGAAGTCTGATTCTGTGATTAAACCTTAACCTGTCACACAGTGCAAAAAAAAAAACAGGTCTCACATTTCTATTCAAGCAAATCTGTACTGTTTTAGCTGGTCAAGTTATTTAAGGCGACCGTAAAAGCACATTTTTTTTTCTGGGTTGAAAAACTATTCCCAAATTTGCCATTCTCAAAATAACTAGTTTCTGGTATTTGAGGCCTACTTGAAATCTATCCCAAAAAGGATATCTTACATTGAAGGTACTGATAGTGTCATTCAGAAAAACCTAAGACACACGCTACCGTGCAGATAGAAGTCTGATTCTGTGATTAAACCTTAACCTGTCACACAGTGCAAAAAAAAAAACAGGTCTCACATTTCTATTCAAGCAAATCTGTACTGTTTTAGTTGGTCAAGTTATTTGTAGTGACCGTGAAAGCACTTTTTTTTTCTGGGTTGAAAAACTATTCCCAAATTTGCCATTCTCAAAATAACTAGTTTCTGGTATTTGAGGCCTACTTGAAATCTATCCCAAAAAGGATATCTTACATTGAAGGTACTGATAGTGTCATTCAGAAAAACCTAAGACACACGCTACCGTGCAGATAGAAGTCTGATTCTGTAATTAAACTTAACCTGTCACACAGTGCAAAAAAAAACAGGTCTCACATTTCTATTCAAGCAAATCTGTACTGTTTTAGCTGGTCAAGTTATTTGTAGCGACCGTAAAAGCACTTTTTTTTTCTGGGTTGAAAAACTATTCCCAAATTTGCCATTCTCAAAATAACTAGTTTCTGGTATTTGAGGCCTACTTGAAATCTATCCCAAAAAGGATATCTTACATTGAAGGTACTGATAGTGTCATTCAGAAAAACCTAAGACACACGCTACCGTGCAGATAGAAGTCTGATTCTGTGATTAAACCTTAACCTGTCACACAGTGCAAAAAAAAAACAGGTCTCACATTTCTATTCAAGCAAATCTGTACTGTTTTAGCTGGTCAAGTTATTTGTAGCGACCGCAAAAGCACATTTTTTTTTCTGGGTTGAAAAACTATTCCCAAATTTGCCATTCTCAAAATAAATAGTTTCTGGTATTTGAGGCCTACTTGAAATCTATCCCAAAAAGGATATCTTACATTGAAGGTACTGATAGTGTCATTCAGAAAAACCTAAGACACACGCTACCGTGCAGATAGAAGTCTGATTCTGTGATTAAACCTTAACCTGTCACACAGTGCAAAAAAAAAAACAGGTCTCACATTTCTATTCAAGCAAATCTGTACTGTTTTAGCTAATCAAGTTATTTGAAGCGACCGTAAAAGCACATTTTTTTTTCTGGGTTGAAAAACTATTCCCAAATTTGCCATTCTCAAAATAACTAGTTTCTGGTATTTGAGGCCTACTTGAAATCTATCCCAAAAAGGATATCTTACATTGAAGGTAATGATAGTGTCATTCAGAAAAACCTAAGACACACGCTACCGTGCAGATAGAAGTCTGATTCTGTGATTAAACCTTAACCTGTCACACAGTGCAAAAAAAAAACAGGTCTCACATTTCTATTCAAGCAAATCTGTACTGTTTTAGCTGGTCAAGTTATTTGTAGCGACCGCAAAAGCACATTTTTTTTTCTGGGTTGAAAAACTATTCCCAAATTTGCCATTCTCAAAATAACTAGTTTCTGGTATTTGAGGCCTACTTGAAATCTATCCCAAAAAGGATATCTTACATTGAAGGTACTGATAGTGTCATTCAGAAAAACCTAAGACACACGCTACCGTGCAGATAGAAGTCTGATTCTGTGATTAAACCTTAACCTGTCACACAGTGCAAAAAAAAAACAGGTCTCACATTTCTATTCAAGCAAATCTGTACTGTTTTAGCTGGTCAAGTTATTTGTAGCGACCGTAAAAGCACATTTTTTTTTCTGGGTTGAAAAACTATTCCCAAATTTGCCATTCTCAAAATAACTAGTTTCTGGTATTTGAGGCCTACTTGAAATCTATCCCAAAAAGGATATCTTACATTGAAGGTACTGATAGTGTCATTCAGAAAAACCTAAGACACACGCTACCGTGCAGATAGAAGTCTGATTCTGTGATTAAACCTTAACCTGTCACACAGTGCAAAAAAAAAAACAGGTCTCACATTTCTATTCAAGCAAATCTGTACTGTTTTAGCTGGTCAAGTTATTTGAAGCGACCGTAAAAGCACATTTTTTTTTCTGGGTTGAAAAACTATTCCCAAATTTGCCATTCTCAAAATAAATAGTTTCTGGTATTTGAGGCCTACTTGAAATCTATCCCAAAAAGGATATCTTACATTGAAGGTACTGATAGTGTCATTCAGAAAAACCTAAGACACACGCTACCGTGCAGATAGAAGTCTGATTCTGTGATTAAACCTTAACCTGTCACACAGTGCAAAAAAAAAACAGGTCTCACATTTCTATTCAAGCAAATCTGTACTGTTTTAGCTTGTCAAGTTATTTGTAGAGACCGTAAAAGCACATTTTTTTTTCTGGGTTGAAAAACTATTCCAAAATTTGCCATTCTCAAAATAACTAGTTTCTGGTATTTGAGGCCTACTTGAAATCTATCCCAAAAAGGATATCTTACATTGAAGGTACTGATAGTGTCATTCAGAAAAACCTAAGACACACGCTACCGTGCAGATAGAAGTCTGATTCTGTGATTAAACCTTAACCTGTCACACAGTGCAAAAAAAAAACAGGTCTCACATTTCTATTCAAGCAAATCTGTACTGTTTTAGCTGGTCAAGTTATTTGTAGCGACCGTAAAAGCACATTTTTTTTTCTGGGTTGAAAAACTATTCCCAAATTTGCCATTCTCAAAATAACTAGTTTCTGGTATTTGAGGCCTACTTGAAATCTATCCCAAAAAGGATATCTTACATTGAAGGTACTGATAGTGTCATTCAGAAAAACCTAAGACACACGCTACCGTGCAGATAGAAGTCTGATTCTGTGATTAAACCTTAACCTGTCACACAGTGCAAAAAAAAAACAGGTCTCACATTTCTATTCAAGCAAATCTGTACTGTTTTAGCTGGTCAAGTTATTTGTAGCGACCGTAAAAGCACATTTTTTTTCTGGGTTGAAAAACTATTCCCAAATTTGCCATTCTCAAAATAACTAGTTTCTGGTATTTGAGGCCTACTTGAAATCTATCCCAAAAAGGATATCTTACATTGAAGGTACTGATAGTGTCATTCAGAAAAACCTAAGACACACGCTACCGTGCAGATAGAAGTCTGATTCTGTGATTAAACCTTAACCTGTCACACAGTGCAAAAAAAAACAGGTCTCACATTTCTATTCAAGCAAATCTGTACTGTTTTAGCTGGTCAAGTTATTTGTAGCGACCGTAAAAGCACATTTTTTTTTCTGGGTTGAAAAACTATTCCCAAATTTGCCATTCTCAAAATAACTAGTTTCTGGTATTTGAGGCCTACTTGAAATCTATCCCAAAAAGGATATCTTACATTGAAGGTACTGATAGTGTCATTCAGAAAAACCTAAGACACACACTACCGTGCAGATAGAAGTCTGATTCTGTGATTAAACCTTAACCTGTCACACAGTGCAAAAAAAAAACAGGTCTCAAATTTCTATTCAAGCAAATCTGTACTGTTTTAGCTGGTCAAGTTATTTGTAGCGACCGTAAAAGCACATTTTTTTTTCTGGGTTGAAAAACTATTCCCAAATTTGCCATTCTCAAAATAACTAGTTTCTGGTATTTGAGGCCTACTTGAAATCTATCCCAAACAGGATATCTTACATTGAAGGTACTGATAGTGTCATTCAGAAAAACCTAAGACACACGCTACCGTGCAGATAGAAGTCTGATTCTGTGATTAAACCTTAACCTGTCACACAGTGCAAAAAAAAAACAGGTCTCACATTTCTATTCAAGCAAATCTGTACTGTTTTAGCTGGTCAAGTTATTTGTAGCGACCGTAAAAGCACATTTTTTTTTCTGGGTTGAAAAACTATTCCCAAATTTGCCATTCTCAAATAACTAGTTTCTGGTATTTGAGGCCTACTTGAAATCTATCCCAAAAAGGATATCTTACATTGAAGGTACTGATAGTGTCATTCAGAAAAACCTAAGACACACGCTACCGTGCAGATAGAAGTCTGATTCTGTGATTAAACCTTAACCTGTCACACAGTGCAAAAAAAAAAACAGGTCTCACATTTCTATTCAAGCAAATCTGTACTGTTTTAGCTGGTCAAGTTATTTGTAGCGACCGTAAAAGCACATTTTTTTTTCTGGGTTGAAAAACTATTCCCAAATTTGCCATTCTCAAAATAACTAGTTTCTGGTATTTGAGGCCTACTTGAAATCTATCCCAAAAAGGATATCTTACATTGAAGGTACTGATAGTGTCATTCAGAAAAACCTAAGACACACGCTACCGTGCAGATAGAAGTCTGATTCTGTGATTAAACCTTAACCTGTCACACAGTGCAAAAAAAAAAACAGGTCTCACATTTCTATTCAAGCAAATCTGTACTGTTTTAGCTGGTCAAGTTATTTGTAGCGACCGCAAAAGCACATTTTTTTTTCTGGGTTGAAAAACTATTCCCAAATTTGCCATTCTCAAAATAACTAGTTTCTGGTATTTGAGGCCTACTTGAAATCTATCCCAAAAAGGATATCTTACATTGAAGGTACTGATAGTGTCATTCAGAAAAACCTAAGACACACGCTACCGTGCAGATAGAAGTCTGATTCTGTGATTAAACCTTAACCTGTCACACAGTGCAAAAAAAAAAACAGGTCTCACATTTCTATTCAAGCAAATCTGTACTGTTTTAGCTGGTCAAGTTATTTGAAGCGACCGTAAAAGCACATTTTTTTTCTGGGTTGAAAAACTATTCCCAAATTTGCCATTCTCAAAATAACTAGTTTCTGGTATTTGAGGCCTACTTGAAATCTATCCCAAAAAGGATATCTTACATTGAAGGTACTGATAGTGTCATTCAGAAAAACCTAAGACACACGCTACCGTGCAGATAGAAGTCTGATTCTGTGATTAAACCTTAACCTGTCACACAGTGCAAAAAAAAAAACAGGTCTCACATTTCTATTCAAGCAAATCTGTACTGTTTTAGTTGGTCAAGTTATTTGTAGTGACCGTGAAAGCACTTTTTTTTTTCTGGGTTGAAAAACTATTCCCAAATTTGCCATTCTCAAAATAACTAGTTTCTGGTATTTGAGGCCTACTTGAAATCTATCCCAAAAAGGATATCTTACATTGAAGGTACTGATAGTGTCATTCAGAAAAACCTAAGACACACGCTACCGTGCAGATAGAAGTCTGATTCTGTAATTAAACCTTAACCTGTCACACAGTGCAAAAAAAAAACAGGTCTCACATTTCTATTCAAGCAAATCTGTACTGTTTTAGCTGGTCAAGTTATTTGTAGCGACCGTGAAAGCACTTTTTTTTTTCTGGGTTGAAAAACTATTCCCAAATTTGCCATTCTCAAAATAACTAGTTTCTGGTATTTGAGGCCTACTTGAAATCTATCCCAAAAAGGATATCTTACATTGAAGGTACTGATAGTGTCATTCAGAAAAACCTAAGACACACGCTACCGTGCAGATAGAAGTCTGATTCTGTGATTAAACCTTAACCTGTCACACAGTGCAAAAAAAAAACAGGTCTCACATTTCTATTCAAGCAAATCTGTACTGTTTTAGCTGGTCAAGTTATTTGTAGCGACCGTAAAAGCACATTTTTTTTTCTGGGTTGAAAAACTATTCCCAAATTTGCCATTCTCAAAATAACTAGTTTCTGGTATTTGAGGCCTACTTGAAATCTATCCCAAAAAGGATATCTTACATTGAAGGTACTGATAGTGTCATTCAGAAAAACCTAAGACACACGCTACCGTGCAGATAGAAGTCTGATTCTGTGATTAAACCTTAACCTGTCACACAGTGCAAAAAAAAAAACAGGTCTCACATTTCTATTCAAGCAAATCTGTACTGTTTTAGCTGGTCAAGTTATTTGAAGCGACCGTAAAAGCACATTTTTTTTTCTGGGTTGAAAAACTATTCCCAAATTTGCCATTCTCAAAATAACTAGTTTCTGGTATTTGAGGCCTACTTGAAATCTATCCCAAAAAGGATATCTTACATTGAAGGTACTGATAGTGTCATTCAGAAAAACCTAAGACACACGCTACCGTGCAGATAGAAGTCTGATTCTGTGATTAAACCTATACCTGTCACACAGTGCAAAAAAAAAAACAGGTCTCACATTTCTATTCAAGCAAATCTGTACTGTTTTAGTTGGTCAAGTTATTTGTAGTGACCGTAAAAGCACTTTTTTTTTTCTGGGTTGAAAAACTATTCCCAAATTTGCCATTCTCAAAATAACTAGTTTCTGGTATTTGAGGCCTACTTGAAATCTATCCCAAAAAGGATATCTTACATTGAAGGTGCTGATAGTGTCATTCAGAAAAACCTAAGACACACGCTACCGTGCAGATAGAAGTCTGATTCTGTGATTAAACCTTAACCTGTCACACAGTGCAAAAAAAAAACAGGTCTCACATTTCTATTCAAGCAAATCTGTACTGTTTTAGTTGGTCAAGTTATTTGTAGTGACCGTAAAAGCACTTTTTTTTTTCTGGGTTGAAAAACTATTCCCAAATTTGCCATTCTCAAAATAACTAGTTTCTGGTATTTGAGGCCTACTTGAAATCTATCCCAAAAAGGATATCTTACATTGAAGGTACTGATAGTGTCATTCAGAAAAACCTAAGACACACGCTACCGTGCAGATAGAAGTCTGATTCTGTGATTAAACCTTAACCTGTCACACAGTGCAAAAAAAAAACAGGTCTCACATTTCTATTCAAGCAAATCTGTACTGTTTTAGCTGGTCAAGTTATTTGTAGCGACCGTAAAAGCACATTTTTTTTTCTGGGTTGAAAAACTATTCCCAAATTTGCCATTCTCAAAATAACTAGTTTCTGGTATTTGAGGCCTACTTGAAATCTATCCCAAAAAGGATATCTTACATTGAAGGTACTGATAGTGTCATTCAGAAAAACCTAAGACACACGCTACCGTGCAGATAGAAGTCTGATTCTGTGATTAAACCTTAACCTGTCACACAGTGCAAAAAAAAAACAGGTCTCACATTTCTATTCAAGCAAATCTGTACTGTTTTAGCTGGTCAAGTTATTTGTAGCGACCGTAAAAGCACATTTTTTTTTCTGGGTTGAAAAACTATTCCCAAATTTGCCATTCTCAAAATAACTAGTTTCTGGTATTTGAGGCCTACTTGAAATCTATCCCAAAAAGGATATCTTACATTGAAGGTACTGATAGTGTCATTCAGAAAAACCTAAGACACACGCTACCGTGCAGATAGAAGTCTGATTCTGTGATTAAACCTTAACCTGTCACACAGTGCAAAAAAAAAAACAGGTCTCACATTTCTATTCAAGCAAATCTGTACTGTTTTAGCTGGTCAAGTTATTTGTAGCGACCGTAAAAGCACATTTTTTTTTCTGGGTTGAAAAACTATTCCCAAATTTGCCATTCTCAAAATAACTAGTTTCTGGTATTTGAGGCCTACTTGAAATCTATCCCAAAAAGGATATCTTACATTGAAGGTACTGATAGTGTCATTCAGAAAAACCTAAGACACACGCTACCGTGCAGATAGAAGTCTGATTCTGTGATTAAACCTTAACCTGTCACACAGTGCAAAAAAAAAACAGGTCTCACATTTCTATTCAAGCAAATCTGTACTGTTTTAGCTGGTCAAGTTATTTGTAGCGACCGTAAAAGCACATTTTTTTTTCTGGGTTGAAAAACTATTCCCAAATTTGCCATTCTCAAAATAACTAGTTTCTGGTATTTGAGGCCTACTTGAAATCTATCCCAAAAAGGATATCTTACATTGAAGGTACTGATAGTGTCATTCAGAAAAACCTAAGACACACGCTACCGTGCAGATAGAAGTCTGATTCTGTGATTAAACCTTAACCTGTCACACAGTGCAAAAAAAAAAACAGGTCTCACATTTCTATTCAAGCAAATCTGTACTGTTTTAGTTGGTCAAGTTATTTGTAGTGACCGTGAAAGCACTTTTTTTTTTCTGGGTTGAAAAACTATTCCCAAATTTGCCATTCTCAAAATAACTAGTTTCTGGTATTTGAGGCCTACTTGAAATCTATCCCAAAAAGGATATCTTACATTGAAGGTACTGATAGTGTCATTCAGAAAAACCTAAGACACACGCTACCGTGCAGATAGAAGTCTGATTCTGTGATTAAACCTTAACCTGTCACACAGTGCAAAAAAAAAACAGGTCTCACATTTCTATTCAAGCAAATCTGTACTGTTTTAGCTGGTCAAGTTATTTGTAGCGACCGTAAAAGCACTTTTTTTTTTCTGGGTTGAAAAACTATTCCCAAATTTGCCATTCTCAAAATAACTAGTTTCTGGTATTTGAGGCCTACTTGAAATCTATCCCAAAAAGGATATCTTACATTGAAGGTACTGATAGTGTCATTCAGAAAAACCTAAGACACACGCTACCGTGCAGATAGAAGTCTGATTCTGAGATTAAACCTTAACCTGTCACACAGTGCAAAAAAAAAACAGGTCTCACATTTCTATTCAAGCAAATCTGTACTGTTTTAGCTGGTCAAGTTATTTGTAGCGACCGTAAAAGCACATTTTTTTTTCTGGGTTGAAAAACTATTCCCAAATTTGCCATTCTCAAAATAAATAGTTTCTGGTATTTGAGGCCTACTTGAAATCTATCCCAAAAAGGATATCTTACATTGAAGGTACTGATAGTGTCATTCAGAAAAACCTAAGACACACGCTACCGTGCAGATAGAAGTCTGATTCTGTGATTAAACCTTAACCTGTCACACAGTGCAAAAAAAAAAACAGGTCTCACATTTCTATTCAAGCAAATCTGTACTGTTTTAGCTGGTCAAGTTATTTGTAGCGACCGTAAAAGCACATTTTTTTTTCTGGGTTGAAAAACTATTCCCAAATTTGCCATTCTCAAAATAACTAGTTTCTGGTATTTGAGGCCTACTTGAAATCTATCCCAAAAAGGATATCTTACATTGAAGGTACTGATAGTGTCATTCAGAAAAACCTAAGACACACGTTACCGTGCAGATAGAAGTCTGATTCTGTGATTAAACCTTAACCTGTCACACAGTGCAAAAAAAAAACAGGTCTCACATTTCTATTCAAGCAAATCTGTACTGTTTTAGCTGGTCAAGTTATTTGTAGCGACCGTAAAAGCACATTTTTTTTTCTGGGTTGAAAAACTATTCCCAAATTTGCCATTCTCAAAATAACTAGTTTCTGGTATTTGACGCCTTCTTGAAATCTATCCCAAAAAGGATATCTTACATTGAAGGTACTGATAGTGTCATTCAGAAAAACCTAAGACACACGCTACCGTGCAGATAGAAGTCTGATTCTGTGATTAAACCTTAACCTGTCACACAGTGCAAAAAAAAAACCAGGTCTCACATTTCTATTCAAGCAAATCTGTACTGTTTTAGCTGGTCAAGTTATTTGAAGCGACCGTAAAAGCACATTTTTTTTTCTGGGTTGAAAAACTATTCCCAAATTTGCCATTCTCAAAATAAATAGTTTCTGGTATTTGAGGCCTACTTGAAATCTATCCCAAAAAGGATATCTTACATTGAAGGTACTGATAGTGTCATTCAGAAAAACCTAAGACACACGCTACCGTGCAGATAGAAGTCTGATTCTGTGATTAAACCTTAACCTGTCACACAGTGCAAAAAAAAACCAGGTCTCACATTTCTATTCAAGCAAATCTGTACTGTTTTAGCTGGTCAAGTTATTTGTAGAGACCGTAAAAGCAAATTTTTTTTTCTGGGTTGAAAAAATATTCCCAAATTTGCCATTCTCAAAATAACTAGTTTCTGGTATTTGAGGCCTACTTGAAATCTATCCCAAAAAGGATATCTTACATTGAAGGTACTGATAGTGTCATTCAGAAAAACCTAAGACACACGCTACCGTGCAGATAGAAGTCTGATTCTGTGATTAAACCTTAACCTGTCACACAGTGCAAAAAAAAAACAGGTCTCACATTTCTATTCAAGCAAATCTGTACTGTTTTAGCTGGTCAAGTTATTTGTAGCGACCGTAAAAGCACATTTTTTTTTCTGGGTTGAAAAACTATTCCCAAATTTGCCATTCTCAAAATAACTAGTTTCTGGTATTTGAGGCCTACTTGAAATCTATCCCAAAAAGGATATCTTACATTGAAGGTACTGATAGTGTCATTCAGAAAAACCTAAGACACACGCTACCGTGCAGATAGAAGTCTGATTCTGTGATTAAACCTTAACCTGTCACACAGTGCAAAAAAAACAGGTCTCACATTTCTATTCAAGCAAATCTGTACTGTTTTAGCTGGTCAAGTTATTTGTAGCGACCGTAAAAGCACATTTTTTTTCTGGGTTGAAAAACTATTCCCAAATTTGCCATTCTCAAAATAACTAGTTTCTGGTATTTGAGGCCTACTTGAAATCTATCCCAAAAAGGATATCTTACATTGAAGGTACTGATAGTGTCATTCAGAAAAACCTAAGACACACGCTACCGTGCAGATAGAAGTCTGATTCTGTGATTAAACCTTAACCTGTCACACAGTGCAAAAAAAAAACAGGTCTCACATTTCTATTCAAGCAAATCTGTACTGTTTTAGCTGGTCAAGTTATTTGTAGCGACCGTAAAAGCACATTTTTTTTTCTGGGTTGAAAAACTATTCCCAAATTTGCCATTCTCAAAATAACTAGTTTCTGGTATTTGAGGCCTACTTGAAATCTATCCCAAAAAGGATATCTTACATTGAAGGTACTGATAGTGTCATTCAGAAAAACCTAAGACACACGCTACCGTGCAGATAGAAGTCTGATTCTGTGATTAAACCTTAACCTGTCACACAGTGCAAAAAAAAAAACAGGTCTCACATTTCTATTCAAGCAAATCTGTACTGTTTTAGCTGGTCAAGTTATTTGTAGCGACCGTAAAAGCGCATTTTTTTTTCTGGGTTGAAAAACTATTCCCAAATTTGCCATTCTCAAAATAACTAGTTTCTGGTATTTGAGGCCTACTTGAAATCTATCCCAAAAAGGATATCTTACATTGAAGGTACTGATAGTGTCATTCAGAAAAACCTAAGACACACGCTACCGTGCAGATAGAAGTCTGATTCTGTGATTAAACCTTAACCTGTCACACAGTGCAAAAAAAAAACAGGTCTCACATTTCTATTCAAGCAAATCTGTACTGTTTTAGCTGGTCAAGTTATTTGTAGCGACCGTAAAAGCACATTTTTTTTTCTGGGTTGAAAAACTATTCCCAAATTTGCCATTCTCAAAATAACTAGTTTCTGGTATTTGAGGCCTACTTGAAATCTATCCCAAAAAGGATATCTTACATTGAAGGTACTGATAGTGTCATTCAGAAAAACCTAAGACACACGCTACCGTGCAGATAGAAGTCTGATTCTGTGATTAAACCTTAACCTGTCACACAGTGCAAAAAAAAAAACAGGTCTCACATTTCTATTCAAGCAAATCTGTACTGTTTTAGCTGGTCAAGTTATTTGAAGCGACCGTAAAAGCACATTTTTTTTTCTGGGTTGAAAAACTATTCCCAAATTTGCCATTCTCAAAATAACTAGTTTCTGGTATTTGAGGCCTACTTGAAATCTATCCCAAAAAGGATATCTTACATTGAAGGTACTGATAGTGTCATTCAGAAAAACCTAAGACACACGCTACCGTGCAGATAGAAGTCTGATTCTGTGATTAAACCTTAACCTGTCACACAGTGCAAAAAAAAAAACAGGTCTCACATTTCTATTCAAGCAAATCTGTACTGTTTTAGCTGGTCAAGTTATTTGTAGTGACCGTAAAAGCACATTTTTTTTTCTGGGTTGAAAAACTATTCCCAAATTTGCCATTCTCAAAATAACTAGTTTCTGGTATTTGAGGCCTACTTGAAATCTATCCCAAAAAGGATATCTTACATTGAAGGTACTGATAGTGTCATTCAGAAAAACCTAAGACACACGCTACCGTGCAGATAGAAGTCTGATTCTGTGATTAAACCTTAACCTGTCACACAGTGCAAAAAAAAAACAGGTCTCACATTTCTATTCAAGCAAATCTGTACTGTTTTAGCTGGTCAAGTTATTTGTAGAGACCGTAAAAGCACATTTTTTTTTCTGGGTTGAAAAACTATTCCCAAATTTGCCATTCTCAAAATAAATAGTTTCTGGTATTTGAGGCCTACTTGAAATCTATCCCAAAAAGGATATCTTACATTGAAGGTACTGATAGTGTCATTCAGAAAAACCTAAGACACACGCTACCGTGCAGATAGAAGTCTGATTCTGTGATTAAACCTTAACCTGTCACACAGTGCAAAAAAAAAAACAGGTCTCACATTTCTATTCAAGCAAATCTGTACTGTTTTAGCTGGTCAAGTTATTTGTAGCGACCGTAAAAGCACATTTTTTTTTCTGGGTTGAAAAACTATTCCCAAATTTGCCATTCTCAAAATAACTAGTTTCTGGTATTTGAGGCCTACTTGAAATCTATCCCAAAAAGGATATCTTACATTGAAGGTACTGATAGTGTCATTCAGAAAAACCTAAGACACACGCTACCGTGCAGATAGAAGTCTGATTCTGTGATTAAACCTTAACCTGTCACACAGTGCAAAAAAAAAACAGGTCTCACATTTCTATTCAAGCAAATCTGTACTGTTTTAGCTGGTCAAGTTATTTGTAGCGACCGTAAAAGCACATTTTTTTTTCTGGGTTGAAAAACTATTCCCAAATTTGCCATTCTCAAAATAACTAGTTTCTGGTATTTGAGGCCTACTTGAAATCTATCCCAAAAAGGATATCTTACATTGAAGGTACTGATAGTGTCATTCAGAAAAACCTAAGACACACGCTACCGTGCAGATAGAAGTCTGATTCTGTGATTAAACCTTAACCTGTCACACAGTGCAAAAAAAAAACAGGTCTCACATTTCTATTAAAGCAAATCTGTACTGTTTTAGCTCGTCAAGTTATTTGTAGCGACCGTAAAAGCACATTTTTTTTTCTGGATTGAAAAACTATTCCCAAATTTGCCATTCTCAAAATAACTAGTTTCTGGTATTTGAGGCCCACTTGAAATCTATCCCAAAAAGGATATCTTACATTGAAGGTACTGATAGTGTCATTCAGAAAAACCTAAGACACACGCTACCGTGCAGATAGAAGTCTGATTCTGTGATTAAACCTTAACCTGTCACACAGTGCAAAAAAAAACAGGTCTCACATTTCTATTCAACCAAATCAGTACTGTTTTAGCTGGTCAAGTTATTTGTAGTGACTGTAAAAGCACTTTTTTTTTTCTGGGTTGAAAAACTATTCCCAAATTTGCCATTCTCAAAATTGTGGTGAACGGGAACAATGAGGAAAACATCTAATAAGGGACGCGGACGTGGACATGGTCGTGGTGGTGTTAGTGGACCCTCTGGTGCTGGGAGAGGACGTGGCCGTTTGCCACAGCCACACGTCCTAGTGTACCAACTACCTCAGGTCCCAGTAGCCGCCAGAATTTACAGGGATATTTGGTGGGGCTAAATGCCGTTCTAAGGATGGTAAGGCCTGAGCAGGTACAGGCATTAGTCAATTGGGTGGCCGACAGTGCATCCAGCACGTTCACATTATCTCCCACCCAGTCTTCTGCAGAAAGCACACAGATGGCGCATGAAAACCAAGCCCATCAGTCTGTCACATCACCCCCATGCATATCAGGGAAACTGTCTGAGCCTCAAGTTATGCAGCAGTCTCTTATGCTGTTTGAAGACTCTGCTGCCAGGGTTTCCCAAGGGCATCCACCTAGCTCTTCACCAGGGGTGAAAGAGATAGAATGCACTAACGCACAACCACTTATGTTTCCTGATGATGAGGACATGGGAATACCACCTCAGCACGTCTCTGATGATGACGAAACACAGGTGCCAACTGCTGCGTCTTTCTGCAGTGTGCAGACTGAACAGGAGGTCAGGGATCAAGACTGGGTGGAAGACGATGCAGGGGACGATGAGGTCCTAGACCCCACATGGAATGAAGGTCGTGCCGCTGACTTTCAGAGTTCGGAGGAAGAGGCAGTGGTGAGACCGAACCAACAGCGTAGCAAAAGAGGGAGCAGTGGGCAAAATCAGAACACCCGCCGCCAAGAGACTCCGCCTGCTACTGACCGCCGCCATCTGGGACCTAGCACCCCAAAGGCAGCTTCAAGGAGTTCCCTGGCATGGCACTTCTTCAAACAATGTGCTGACGACAAGACCCGAGTGGTTTGCACGCTGTGCCATCAGAGCCTGAAGCGAGGCATTAACGTTCTGAACCTTAGCACAACCTGCATGACCAGGCACCTGCATGGAAAGCATGAACTGCAGTGGAGTAAACACCTTAAAAACAAGGAAGTCACTCAGGCTCCCCCTGCTGCCTCATCTGCTGCTGCCGCCTCGGCCTCTTCTGCTGCTGCCGCCGCCTCGGCCTCTTCTGCTGCTGCTGCCGCCGCCTCGACCTCTTCCTCTGCCTCTGGAGGAATGTTGGCACCTGCCGCCCAGCAAACATGGGATGTACCACCAACACCACCACCTGCGTCACCAAGCATCTCAACCATGTCACACGGCAGCGTTCAGCTCTCCATCTCACAAACATTTGAGAGAAAGCGTAAATTCCCACCTAGCCACCCTCGATCCCTGGCCCTGAATGCCAGCATTTCTAAACTACTGGCCTATGAAATGCTGTCATTTAGGCTGGTGGACACACACAGCTTCAAACAGCTCATGTCGCTTGCTGTCCCACAGTATGTTGTTCCCAGCCGCCACTACTTCTCCAAGAGAGCCGTGCCTTCCCTGCACAAACAAGTGTCCGATAAAATCAAGTGTGCACTGCGCAACGCCATCTGTGGCAAGGTCCACCTAACCACAGATACGTGGACCAGTAAGCACGGCCAGGGACGCTATATCTCCCTAACTGCACACTGGGTAAATGTAGTGGCGGCTGGGCCCCAGGCGGAGAGCTGTTTGGCACACGTCCTTCCGCCGCCAAGGATCGCAGGGCAACATTCTTTGCCTCCTGTCTCCTCCTCCTCCTACTCAGCTTCCTCCTCCTCTTCTTCCACCTGCTCATCCAGTCAGCCACACACCTTCACCACCAACTTCAGCACAGCCCGGGGTAAACGTCAGCAGGCCATTCTGAAACTCATATGTTGGGGGACAGGCCCCACACCGCACAGGAGTTGTGGCGGGGTATAGAACAACAGACCGACGAGTGGTTGCTGCCGGTGAGCCTCAAGCCCGGCCTGGTGGTGTGCGATAATGGGCGAAATCTCGTTGCAGCTCTGGGACTAGCCGGTTTGACGCACATCCCTTGCCTGGCGCATGTGCTGAATTTGGTAGTGCAGAAGTTCATTCGCAACTACCCAGACATGTCAGAGCTGCTGCATAAAGTGCGGGCCGTCTGTTCGCGCTTCCGGCGTTCACACCCTGCCGCTGCTCGCCTGTCTGCGCTACAGCGTAACTTCGGCCTTCCCGCTCACCGCCTCATATGCGACGTACCCACCAGGTGGAACTCCACCTTGCATATGCTGGACAGACTGTGCGAGCAGCAGCAGGCCATAGTGGAGTTTCAGCTGCAGCACGCACGGGTCAGTCGCACTGTGGATCAGACACACTTCACCACCAATGACTGGGCCTCCATGCGAGACCTGTGTGCCCTGTTGCGTTGTTTCGAGTACTCCACCAACATGGCCAGTGGCGATGACGCCGTTATCAGCGTTACAATACCACTTCTATGTCTCCTTGAGAAAACACTTAGGGCGATGATGGAAGAGGGGTCATTTTTAGCACTTTCAGGCCAGTCTCTTCGAAGTGACTCAGAGGGAGGTTTTTTGCAACACCAGAGGCCAGGTACAAATGTGGCCAGACAGGGCCCACTACTGGAGGACGAGGAGGACGAGGATGAGGAGGAGGTGGAGGAGGATGAGGATGAAGCATGTTCACAGTGGGGTGGCACCCAAAGCAGCTCGGGCCCATCACTGGTGCGTGGCTGGGGGGAAACACAGGACGATGACGATACGCCTCCCACAGAGGACAGCTTGTCCTTACCTCTGGGCAGCCTGGCACACATGAGCGACTACATGCTGCAGTGCCTGCGCAACGACAGCAGAGTTGCCCACATTTTAACGCGTGCGGACTACTGGGTTGCCACCCTGCTGGATCCCCGGTACAAAGACAATGTGCCCACCTTACTTCCTACACTGGAGCGTGATAGGAAGATGCGCGAGTACAAGCGCACGTTGGTAGACGCGGTACTGAGAGCATTCCCAAATGTCACAGGGGAACCAGTGGAAGCCCAAGGCGAAGGCAGAGGAGGAGCAAGAGGTCGCCAACGCAGCTGTGTCACGGCCAGCTCCTCTGAGGGCAGGGTTAGCATGGCAGAGATGTGGAAAAGTTTTGTCACCACGCCACAGCTAACTGCACCACCACCTGATACGGAACGTGTTAGCAGGAGGCAACATTTCACTAACATGGTGGAACAGTACCTGTGCACACCCCTCCACGTACTGACTGATGGTTCGGCCCCATTCAACTTCTGGGTCTCCAAATTGTCCACGTTGCCAGAGCTAGCCTTTTATGCCTTGGAGGTGCTGGCCTGCCCGGCGGCCAGCGTTTTTTCTGAACGTGTATTCAGCACGGCAGGGGGCGTCATTACAGACAAACGCAGCCGCCTGTCTACAGCCAATGTGGACAAGCTGACGTTCATAAAAATGAACCAGGCATGGATCCCACAGGACCTGTCCATCCCTTGTGCAGATTAGATATTAACTACCTCCCCTTAACAATATATTATTCTACTCCAGGGCACTTCCTCATTCAATACTATTTTTTATTTCATTTTACCATTATATTGCGGGACAACCCAAAGCTGAATGAACCTCTCCTCTGTCTGGGTGCCGGGGCCTAAATGTGTGACAGTGGCCTGTTCCAGTGGTGGGTGACGTGAAGCCTGATTCTCTGCTATGACATGAAGACAGATTCTGTGCTGACATAAGGCCAGATTCTCTGTTACGGGACCGCTCTCCTCTGTCTGGGTGCCGGGGCCTAAATGTGTGACAGTGGCCTGTTCCAGTGGTGGGTGACGTGAAGCCTGATTCTCTGCTATGACATGAAGACAGATTCTGCGCTGATATAAGGCCAGATTCTCTGTTACGGGACCGCTCTCCTCTGTCTGGGTGCCGGGGCCTAAATGTGTGACAGTGGCCTGTTCCAGTGGTGGGTGACGTGAAGCCTGATTCTCTGCTATGACATGAAGACTGATTCTGTGCTGACATGAAGCCAGATTCTCTGCTATGGCATGAAGAGACTGATTCTGTGCTGACATGAAGCCAGATTCTTTGCTATGGCATGAAGAGACTGATTCTCTGCTGACGTGAAGCCAGATTCTCTGCTATGGGACCTCTGTCCAATTGATATTGGTTAATTTTTATTTTTTTAATTTTAATTTTAATTCATTTCCCTATCCACATTTGTTTGCAGGGGATTTACCTACATGTTGCTGCCTTTTGCAGCCCTCTAGCTCTTTCCTGGGCTGTTTTACAGCCTTTTTAGTGCCCAAAAGTTCGGGTCCCCATTGACTTCAATGGGGTTCGGGACGAAGTTCGGTTCGGGTTCGGATCCCGAACCCGAACATTTCCAGGAAGTTCAGCCGAACTTCTCGAACCCGAACATCCAGGTGTTCGCTCAACTCTACTTACTAGTAGTAAGTATTCCTATACAGCAGGAGTCTCATATATTATTTTTTATATTTTTTAAGTAATTGGCCATGCAGCTCTATAGTGTAGTGGTTAAGGTTATTGGCTGTAATGTAGAAGGTTGTGAGTTCAAATCCTTTCAGAAATAGAGGCTACATTTAATTTAAACATATATATATAAGTTTTTAGCCATAATATATTGCCATATATTATATATTTATAGTATATAATATATGTAAATATATTATGGCTAAAACATCAGTAGTAGTTTCCCATATATTATGCATTCATATATATCAGAAGTATGAATACAAATATTATATATATAATATATATATATATATATATATAGTGGGGATTTGGTCTGGTAGACAGGTTAGCGGACATAGTATAAAGGCAAGAAACCAGGTTGTAAATCAAACTTCAGTGTTTTATTCACACTCAGCATAACAACCTTGGTGCTTGTTCACACACAGCAAAAACAAAACAATGTTCACCTGGAATTCTAGGTGTCGGTTCATACCTGGCTGAATGCTCAGCCACAGAAAAGTTCACTGGCAGGCTTTGTGGCGGCCTGCACACCTGTTTGTAATCTTCAGCCTAGAGGACTCCACAGCTTCACTGTCAGATGGAGGAAAATCCACACCACCTGATAGTGCTGACCACCTTTATAAGCCTGCCAAGACCCGGCCTGGAATGTGGGGAGTAGCCACCCACCCAGCACTTTGGCTACTCCCATACTAAACAGCTGAAGTGTCAGACTGCAATCTGCAATAATGACACTTCAGGAAAAAAAAAAGGCTCTTACCTCACCGAGGCCAGGAACCTCGGTGACACGTACCGACCATCAATGATGGCCCCTTGTTCCTTCCTAATATATATATATATATATATATATATATGCAAAAACGAGCAGCCCTCCAATACAAGGTAAAACAAAATCCAAATGATTTATTCACCCATGGTGTGGCGACGTT
Source organism: Bufo bufo (assembly GCF_905171765.1). Lineage (NCBI taxonomy): Eukaryota > Metazoa > Chordata > Amphibia > Anura > Bufonidae > Bufo > Bufo bufo. The sequence continues at coordinate 275,005,084 of NC_053393.1, forward strand.
TCGGCTCTACAATTGAGCCTTTCTCAAGCATTAGAGGGGACTCAGTGAATCAAATATATACACCCACATCATTAACAAAGTGTCACATGATCATTGCAATACATAAAATTTTAACCGTCTGTTGTGTCATAATTACAAAAGATAAGAAGATACACGTGTACAAATCAATAATTACAATATATCCATAAACATACATATATGCACAATTAATCTATTACTGTGTTTAGATAAAACAATCATAAAATCCTATGTAAAAAATGCAAGTGCTTATGTGCATCAGTACATAATGAGTCGAAAGTGCAAGTGCTATTAATTATTGTTCGCTGGGAGTGGGTAACCAGCCATTCATATGTAAACTCACTGACATGGTGCAAGCGCGGTCCTATGAGACGGCAAATGGCGTCCCTGGCGTGTTGAAATTCCTATTGCGCATGCTCCGGATCTACGACATCAACATCATGCTAACAATACTGAACTTCCGGGATTGCGCAGTTGAATTCTTGCATACATCAGCCATCTTAATTGAGGTTCATGCCCATACTTATCATAGCCCGGACAAACGGGCAACAATGTATTACATCAGAAACCCATGGGCTACTATCATTCATGTCATACACGTCTATCGACTGTACTATATAGATCACTGTAGGGTCCAGCTGATCACTTGTCAAGTGCATGCCGTCACCAACGTACGGAAGAGTGAAGTGGGCAGACCTCAACAACTGAATCCCATGTCAAACCCAAATCATCCTCTGGATCTAAAATTGCAGTCGAGGAGGGATCTCCTCCATTACATACAGTTGTGGCCAAAAGTTTTGAGAATGACACAAATATTAGTTTTCACAAAGTTTGCTGCTAAACTGCTTTTAGATCTTTGTTTCAGTTGTTTCTGTGATGTAGTGAAATATAATTACACGCACTTCATACGTTTCAAAGGCTTTTATCGACAATTACATGACATTTATGCAAAGAGTCAGTATTTGCAGTGTTGGCCCTTCTTTTTCAGGACCTCTGCAATTCGACTGGGCATGCTCTCAATCAACTTCTGGGCCAATTCCTGACTGATAGCAACCCATTCTTTCATAATCACTTCTTGGAGTTTGTCAGAATTAGTGGGTTTTTGTTTGTCCACCCGCCTCTTGAGGATTGACCACAAGTTCTCAATGGGATTAAGATCTGGGGAGTTTCCAGGCCATGGACCCAAAATGTCAACGTTTTGGTCCCCGAGCCACTTAGTTATCACTTTTGCCTTATGGCACGGTGCTCCATCGTGCTGGAAAATGCATTGTTCTTCACCAAACTGTTGTTGGATTGTTGGAAGAAGTTGCTGTTGGAGGGTGTTTTGGTACCATTCTTTATTCATGGCTGTGTTTTTGGGCAAAATTGTGAGTGAGCCCACTCCCTTGGATGAGAAGCAACCCCACACATGAATGGTCTCAGGATGCTTTACTGTTGGCATGACACAGGACTGATGGTAGCGCTCACCTTTTCTTCTCCGGACAAGCCTTTTTCCAGATGCCCCAAACAATCGGAAAGAGGCTTCATTAGAGAATATGACTTTGCCCCAGTCCTCAGCAGTCCATTTACCATACTTTCTGCAGAAGATCAATCTGTCCCTGATGTTTTTTTTGGAGAGAAGTGGCTTCTTTGCTGCCCTTCTTGACACCAGGCCATCTTCTAAAAGTCTTTGCCTCACTGTGCATGCAGATGGGCTCACACCTGCCTGCTGCCATTCCTGAGCAAGCTCTGCACTGGTGGCACTCCGATCCCGCAGCTGAATCCTCATTAGGAGACGATCCTGGCGCTTGCTGGACTTTCTTGGACGCCCTGAAGCCTTCTTAACAAGAATTGAACCTCTTTCCTTGAAGTTCTTGATGATCCTATAAATTGTTGATTGAGGTGCAATCTTAGTAGCCACAATATCCTTGCCTGTGAAGCCATTTTTATGCAACGCAATGATGGCTGCACGCGTTTCTTTGCAGGTCACCATGGTTAACAATGGAAGAACAATGATTTCAAGCATCACACTGCTTTTAACATGTCAAGTCTGCCATTTTAACCCAATCAGCCTGACATAATGATCTCCAGCCTTGTGCTCGTCAACATTCTCACCTGAGTTAACAAGACGATTACTGAAATGATCTCAGCAGGTCCTTTAATGACAGCAATAAAATGCAGTGGAAAGTTTTTTTGGGGATTAAGTTAATTTTCATGGCAAAGAAGGACTATGCAATTCATCTGATCATTCTTTATAACATTCTGGAGTATATGCAAATTGTTATTATAAAAACTTAAGCAGCAACTTTTTCAATTTCCAATATTTATGTAATTCTGAAAACTTCTGGCCACGACTGTACATGCTGACACACATCGGAACCAACGATGTCTCCATAATGCAATCCAGATACATACAAATATTTCTGAAAAAACAATAAGAAAAGATGACCAGATTCATGTCACTCAGTCCCAGCGAAACGTGTGTACAATTATCTGTGAAAAAGAAAAAGAAGAAAAATTATAATTATATAATAAATATATAATAAAAAAGAAAAAGAAAAATTGTATAATAAAAAATTTGTCCCAAACAAACCTTTTTGCCTCACACATATAGCCTTAAGATTCATGAACAGGAAAATGGAGGGCAAGGCACCCACCCTAAATGTTCACAATCCTATAATCCACATTGAGTCAGTTTGGTCTCAATGTGTTGAGTATAAAGATCCATTGCAATTCTTTCTTTTTAAGCATATTTATTCTATTGCCCCCTCTCCTGGGCATAGGTACTTGGTCTATGACCCAACATTTTAAATCTCTTTCCTGATGTTTCTGTTCAGAGAACTGTTTAGAGAACGGCAAGTCAAGACGTTTTTTCCGACTGATAAAAATACCTTACTTGCATACAGCAGCAGTCATCCCAGAAATATGATCAAATATTTGCCATTCTCACAGATGCTAAGGGTTAGGCCTCATGCACACAACAGTTGTTTTTTGCGTCCGCCAAAAAAAAACCTGATGCGGCATCCGTTTTTTTTGGAGGATCCGTTTTTTTTGGAGGATCCCTTGTAATAAATGCCTATCCTTGTCCGCAAATGTGAAAAAAGTAGGACATGCACTATTTTTTTTGCTGAAGGGAAACACGGACAACGGACACAGAACACAAACGGATGAACTATCAGCATTTTTTTGCTGACCAATTGAAATGAATGGGTCCCCATCCTATCCGCAAAAAAAAACGGAACGGAGGCCGAGAAAAACAACTGTCGTGTGCATGAGGCCTTAGACGCATAGAATCAAAACCAGATAGGATAAAGGATACACTAGACAGAATGATCAATAAATTCTCACAACGAGGATACCCCAAGAAACTACTTGCTGCACATAAGGAAACTGTAAGAAAATTGGATAGGAACATGACATTGACTGGACATAGATCTAAATCTGTGTTGACTAGACTTCCGTTTATTTCCACATACACAGAAGCTAGTAATGACATTTGTAGCATAATTAGGCGACATTGGCAAATCTTGAAAGGGTGTATAGGGGGTGTACCTGAATTTACATCTCCTTCACTTTTTTCCTATCGTAGGTCCAAGAGTCTGCGTGACCAGTTGGTCAGGGCAGACGGTGCAAATAGGACTGTCAGACAGAACACATTGACACAGCCTGGGCTCGGTTGTTTTCCCTGCCTAGGCTGCGTCAATTGCCGATATACACTCACCTAAAGAATTATTAGGAACACCATACTAATACGGTGTTGGACCCCCTTTTGCCTTCAGAACTGCCTTAATTCTACATGGCATTGATTCAACAAGGTGCTGATAGCATTCTTTAGAAATGTTGGCCCATATTGATAGGATAGCATCTTGCAGTTGATGGAGATTTGAGGGATGCACATCCAGGGCACGAAGCTCCCGTTCCACCACATCCCAAAGATGCTCTATTGGGTTGAGATCTGGTGACTGTGGGGGCCATTTTAGTACAGTGAACTCATTGTCATGTTCAAGAAACCAATTTGAAATGATTTGAGCTTTGTGACATGGTGCATTATCCTGCTAGAAGTAGCCATCAGAGGATGGATACATGTTCTCATTCTGTTTACGCCAAATTCGGACTCTACCATTTGAATGTCTCAACAGAAATCGAGACTCATCAGACCAGGCAACATTTTTACAGTCTTCAACAGTCCAATTTTGGTGAGCTCGTGCAAATTGTAGCCCCTTTTTCCTATTTGTAGTGGAGATGAGTTGTAATGTGCGTGTTGTGGCTTCACAAATGCTTTGCTGCATACCTCGGTTGTAACGAGTGGTTATTTCAGTCAACGTTGCTCTTCTATCAGCTTGAATCAGTCGGCCCATTCTCCTCTGACCTCTAGCATCCACAAGGCATTTTTGCTCACAGGACTGCCGCATACTGGATGTTTTTCCCTTTTCACACCATTCTTTGTAAACCCTAGAAATGGTTGTGTGTGAAAATCCCAGTAACTGAGCAGATTGTGAAATACTCAGACCAGCCCGTCTGGCACCAACAACCATGCCACGCTCAAAATTGCTTAAATCACCTTTCTTTTCCATTCTGACATTCAGTTTGGAGTTCAGGAGATTGTCTTGACCAGGACCACACCCCTAAATGCATTGAAGCAACTGCCATGTGATTGGTTGACTAGATAATTGCATTAATGAGAAATAGAGCAGGTGTTCCTAATAATTCTTTAGGTGAGTGTATGTGCAAGGGTAGATCCTTTGTGCATCCTGGGAAATATATCCAATTCATTTCCATCTTACATGTAGTTCAGAATTTGTAATATATGTTCTATCATGCCCATGTAATATGCTATATTTTGGAGAGACTTCGACAGACTTTAAAACCATATTGAACAATCACCGTAATACAATAAGGAAAAAACATCTTGACTTGCCGGTCTCTAAACATTTCTCTGAACAGAAACATAAGGAAAGAGATTTAAAATGTTGGGTCATAGACCAATTACCTATGCCCAGGAGAGGGGGCAATAGAATAAATATGCTTAAAAAGAAAGAATTGCAATGGATCTTTATACTCAACACATTGAGACCAAACGGACTTAATGTGGATTATAGGATTGAAAACGTTTAGGGTGGGTGCCTTGCCCTCCATTTTCCTGTTCATGAATCTTGAGGTTATATGTGTGAGGCAAAAAGGTTTGTTTGGGACACATTTTTTATTATACAAATTTTCTTTTTCTTTTTTCTTATATAATTATAATTTTTCTTCTTTTTCTTTTTCACAGATAATTGTACACACGTTTCGCTGGGACTGAGTGACATGAAGCTGTACTTGTTGTATTCACACCTGGTGATGGCGCGGATCTGGTCATCAATTATTATTGTTTTTTCAGAAATATTTGTATGTATCCGGATTGCATTATGAAGACATTGATGGTTCCGTGTATGGGATGTGTGTCAGCATGTATGTAATGGAGGAGATCCCTCCTCGACTGTAATTTTGGATCTGGAGGATAATTTGGGTTTGACATGGCATTCAGTTGTCGAGGTCTGCCCACTACACTTTTCCGTATGTTGGTGACGGCATGCACTTGACAAGTGATCAGCTGGACCCTACAGTGATCTATATAGTACAGTCGATAGAATTGTGTGACATGAATGATAGTAGCCCATGGGTTTCTGCTGTAATACATTGTTGCCCGTTTGTCCGGGCTATGATAAGTATGGGCATGAACCTCAATTAAGATGGCTGATGTATGCAAGAATTCATCGGCGCAATCCCGGAAGTTTAGTATTGTTAGCATGATGTTGATGACGTAGATGCAATCCGGAGCATACGCAATAGGAATTTCAACACTCAAAGGACGCCATTGCCGCGCTTGCACCATGTCAGTGAGTTTACATATGAATGGCTGGTTACCCACTCCCAGCGAACAATAATTAATAGCACTTGCACTTTTAACTCATTATGTACTAATACACATAAGCACTTGCACTTTCACATGGGATTTTATGATTGTTTTATCTAAACACAGTAATAGATTAATTGTGCATATATGTATGTTTGTGGATATATTGTAATTATTGATTTGTACACGTGTATCTTTTTATCTTTTGTAATTATGACACAACAGACGGTTAAAATTTTATGTATTGCAATGATTATGTGACACTTTGTTAATGATGTGGGTGTATATATTTGATTCACTGAGTCCCCTCTAATGCTTGAGAAAGGCTCAATTGTAGAGCCAAAACGTTGCCACACCATGGGTGAATAAATCATTTGGATTTTGTTTTACCTTGTGTTGGAGTGCTGCTCGTTTTTGCATATGATATTTGGGTAAGCTTTAGCGCCCTCAGAGCGTGCACCCGGCCATTTTATACTGTATCGGTGCTGCCTCCCGTTTTTGTTTTACTATATATATATATATATATATATATATACAGTACAGACCAAAAGTTTGGACACACCTTCTCATTCAAAGAGTTTTCTTTATTTTCATGACTATGAAAATTGTAGATTCACACTGAAGGCATCAAAACTATGAATTAACACATGTGGAATTATATACATAACAAACAAGTGTGAAACAACTGAAAATATGTCATATTCTAGGTTCTTCAAAGTAGCCACCTTTTGCTTTGATTACAGCTTTGCACACTCTTGGCATTCTCTTGATGAGCTTCAAGAGGTTGTCCCCTGAAATGGTTTTCACTTCACAGGTGTGCCCTGTCAGGTTTAATAAGTGGGATTTCTTGCCTTATAAATGGGGTTGGGACCATCAGTTGCGTTGAGGAGAAGTCAGGTGGATACACAGCTGATAGTCCTACTGAATAGACTGTTAGAATTTGTATTATGGCAAGAAAAAAGCAGCTAAGTAAAGAAAAACGAGTGGCCATCACTACTTTAAGAAATGAAGGTCAGTCAGTCAGCTGAAAAATTGGGAAAACTTTGAAAGTAAGGGCTATTTGACTATGAAGGAGAGTGATAGGTTGCTGCGCCAGATGACCTGGCCTCCACAGTCACCGGACCTGAACCCAATCGAGATGGTTTGGGGTGAGCTGGACCGCAGAGTGAAGGCAAAAGGGCCAACAAGTGCTAAGCATCTCTGGGAACTCCTTCAAAACTGTTGGAAGACCATTTCAGGGGACTACCTCTTGAAGCTCATCAAGAGAATGCCAAGAGTGTGCAAAGCTGTAATCAAAGCAAAAGGTGGCTACTTTGAAGAACCTAGAATATGACATATTTTCAGTTGTTTCACACTTGTTTGTTATGTATATAATTCCACATGTGTTAATTCATAGTTTTGATGCCTTCATAGTCATGAAAATAAAGAAAACTCTTTAAATGAGAAGGTGTGTCCAAACTTTTGGTCTGTACTGTATATATATATATATATATATATATATATTCAAGTATTTTTTTTTTGTAATTACACATTTATTTTGTGCCATACATTTTTTACAATTCCAAAAAAATATATATATAAAAATTAAATTTAACCTCTATTTCTGAAATATTTATGGCGGGATTTGAACTCACAACCTTCTACATTACAGCCAAGAACCTTAACCACTACACTATAGAGCTGCATGGCCAGTTACTTCTAGTAAGTATTCCTATACATCAGAAGTCTCATATTTTATTATGTAGAAGGTTGTGAGTTCAAATTCCGCCAGAAACTTTTCAGAAATAGAGGCTAAATTAGATTTAAATACACTGACTCGAGCATCGTGCTCGAGCACATGCGATATTCATCCGAACACCATGATGCGCCGAGCATAGCGATGCTCGAGCCGAACTGGTGTTCGGCCGAGCATGCTCGCTCAACACTACTCCTCATCTATCTCGTTTAGACTAAATAAACTCCTAATAAATAATAAACTCCTATTAGTATTTTATTATTGTTTTTGCCTCCATGTATTTCTACCCACAGTGTAGGAAGGCGCAAGGGTCCGTCATTGATGGAAGGTATGTGTCACCGAGATTCCTGGCCTCGGTGAGGTAAGAGCCGGTAATTTTAAGTGTCAGCGGCAGTTAGTGCTGACTGACACTATTTGTTATTAATATGGCTGTAAAGCCGATCTGGGCCGGCTCTTACTGGGAGCAACCAGGCTGGGTTTTGGCTGGGATATAAAAACCCAGGCAGCCGTCTCAGCTGTGTGGATTTTACCTCCATCTGATAGTGAAGCCTCTGTGCTGAAGGCTAAATGCTGCAAACAGGCGTGCAGGCCGTCTGAAAGAGGCCAGTGAACTTTTCTGTGGCTGAGCTTTCAGCCGGGTGTGAACTAACAAGTAGGATTCCAGGTGAACACTGTGTTATTTTGCTGTGTGTGAACTGACACCTAGGATTCCAGGTAAACACTGTTATTTTGTTGAGTGTGAATAAAACACTGAAGTTTGATTTACATCCTGGTTCCTTGCCTCTATACTGCCTCCGCTAACCTGTCTACCAGAGCAAATCCCCACATTTGGTGTCGGATGCACGCAAATGCAGTGAAGCTGGCCTGAAGGCCGAAAAGTTTTTGTTTTTTTCCCCGGGCACGGGTGTATGTCTTTTATCAAGCCGGCAAGGTTATGACCAATATCCCCTGACAAAATGGAGGCGGTCGTGAAAGCCCTCGTGGAGGCTAACTTGCAGCAGCAGGAGACAAACAAGCAGCAGCAGGAAACCAACCAGCTGCTATCACAGCATGTGATGCTCTTCTCTATCTACACTTTTGGCCTGGGGCATCTCATAGAGTCCCATGGCTTTCAGTATCACTCTTATGCTGACGACACACAGATCTACCTCTCTGGTCCAGACATCATCACCTTACTATCCAGAATCCCACAATGCCTATCTTCCATATCCTCCTTCTCCTCTCGCTTTATAAAACTTAACATGGATAAAACAGAATTCATCATCTTTCCCCCATCTTGCTCAACCCCCCCAACAGACCTATTTATCAGGATAAATGGCTGCACACTTTCCACGGTCAACCAAGTCCGCTGCCTTGGAGTGACCTTGGATTCTGCCGTCTCCTTCCGACCACACAGCCAAGCCCTTTCCACCACCTGCCGCCTCCAACTCAAAAACATATCCCGCATCCGTGCTTTCCTTAACTTTAAATCTGCGAAAATGCTTGTTCATGCCCTCATCATCTCCCGACTAGACTACTGCAACATTCTCCTCTGTGGCCTTCCATCTAGCACTCTCACACCCTTTCAATCTATCCTCAACTCTGCTGCCTGACTTATCCACCTCCCACCCTGTAACTCCTCTACCTCTCTCCTCTGCCAATCCTTTCACTGTCTCCCCATTGCCCAGCTAATTCAGTTCAAAATACTAACAAATACATATAAGGCCATCAACAACCTGTCCCCTCCCTACATCTCTGAGCTATTTTCCCGATACATCCCCACACACACTCTCCGATCCTCACAAGACCTCCTTCTCTCCTCTCCTCTTATCAACTCTCCCCACAATCGCCTCCAAGATTTCTCCCATGCATCCCCCACACTCTGGAACTCACTACCCCAACAAATCAGACTCTCACCTTCAGTGGAATCCTTCAAAAGAAACCTGAAAACTCACCTCTTCAGACAAGCCTACAACCAGTGACTGTCATGCTCTGCTCAGGTTATGTGCGGACGTCTGCCTGGTTAGCAGCACGTGTGTAGCCTTTTGTTTTTGTTTTGGAGTTGAGCTGTATCCGCCTCCCTTCAGGTGCACTGGGTGGGGTCGTTGGTTTGAGTTTAAATTACGCCCACTCCCAGTGTCCTGTGCGGGTTATAGCTTCTGTCTGGCTCAGAGGAAGGAAGGAAGGAATTGCTGTTCCTGTTCAGTAATAAGATAAGTTGGTTTTGTTTTCTTGTGGTTGTCTGTCTAGGCTGTTAGAGAGACGCCTGCCCCCTCAAGGTCCTGAGGGAGCAGGCTGCCTCTTTCCCCCCTTCACCATCTTAGGGATTTTAGGGTATCTTCAGCCTAGGCACGGGGACACGTTATTTCCACCTTCAGGGTCTGAACGTGGGCATAGAAGTCTAGGGAGAACTGGAAGGGATTTGTCAGGAGGTGACCTTTATCCCCAGCTTCTTGCCTAGACACTTGTTTGGTGGTATTCTGTGTATCTTGTATCCTGTCCACCGTGACATTATAACCCGCCAATACTTTGACTGCCATTTCTCAGCTGTTTTGAGATGGAGTCAATTGATGCGCTAGTTGATAGCATGCAGGGATTATCCCTAGAGGTTGCTGATCTGCGTAATTCGGTCACACGGTGTCAGAATGCTCTGGCATCAGGTGCAATAGGAGGAAGTTTAATTTATGGGGAGCCTAAAGTCGCTCTCCCTGATAGATTTGCAAGGGGTGTGGATGACTTTATCCGCTTTAAAGAGTCATGCAAGCTGTATTTTCGGCTGCGTCCATCTTCGTCTGGTGATGAGAGTCAGAGGATAGGGATAATCATATCCCTGCTTAAAGGGGACGCGCAATCCTGGGTCTTTTCTCTGCAGTCCGGTTCTCTGGCCCTCCGGTCGGTGGAGGAATTTTTTAAAGCCTTGGGATTAATTTCTGATGATCCAGATCGGGTCTCGATGGCGGAATCTAAATTGCGTAATTTATTACAAGGTGAACATACTGCAGAGGCTTACTGCGTTGAGTTTAGGAGATGGGCTACTGAGTCAGAGTGCAATGACCCCGCGTTACATAGTCAGTTTTGTCAGGGGTTATCTTAGAGATTGAAAGATGCCCTTGCTTTTTATGAGTACCCGGATACATTGGAGAATGCTATGTCTTTGGCAGTACGGTTAGATAGACATATTAGAGAGAGGTATAAGGTTCCCTCCGCGCAAGGATCCCTTCTGTGAGTGGTTTCGTTTCACCTGCTCCCCAGAGTGATATGACATGTAACTCTGGGGTAGGGGAGGAACCCATGCAGCTGGGTCAGGTGTCTATCCATTCTGGTAGTAGGAACTTTAGGAGGTTGAATAAACTATGTTATTACTGTGGAAAAAGTGGTAATTTTATTTGTGCTTGTCCTTTTGTTAAACCGCATGTTGATGAGAAAGAATCACAAAGAGGTTTACTTAAAGAAAAAAAAAAAAACATCCCTGACTTTTGGTAGTGTGAATGGGATGGTGGAGCAAGCAGGTATGCAAGCTCCCTGTAATACTTGTTTTCTCCTTCCAGCTATGGTGGCGCTAGACTCAAGAAAATTTATTGTTGAAGTATTCATTGACTGTGGTGCTGGGGTAAACCTTATTGATTTTCTTTTTCTTCAAAATCTGGGTCTAAGTACTTGCACTTTAGAAAGAGAGATTCCGGTTTTCGCAATTGATTTTACCCCTCTTTCTCAAAGGAGTCTCATATTGCTCATGGTATTCAGTTAAGGGTGGGTGATTCACATGTTGAGATCATGTCTTGTTTTGTCATGAAGGACTTGCCCGCTCCTATAGTCTTAGGTTTACCGTGGTTGACAAAACATAACCCAATTATAGATTGGCAAGCAAGACAGATCATTGGTTGGAGTGAATTTTGTTCGGACAATTGTCTTGGCACATCTATCTCTGGTGTGTCTACTATGGCTTTACCTCAATATCGCTCAGATTTTGCGGATGTCTTTTCGGAGGGTGGGGCTCAGGAATTGCCCCCTCATCGTGACTATGATTGTCCAGTTAATATGATCCCAGGGGCTAAGTTGCCAAAGTCTCGGCTTTACAATCTTTCTCAACCTGAAAGAGAGGTCATGCGGAAGTATATTGCCGAGAGTTTGGCAAAAGGTCATATTAGGCCATCTAAGTCTCCGGTTGCAGTTGGTTTATTCTTTGTAAATTAAAAGTATGGATCACTGAGACCTTGTTTGGATTTACGGGAATTGAACCATATTACGGTCCGTGATCCGTATCCCCTTCCTTTGATCTCCGATCTTTTTGATCAAATTGTTGGAGCCAAGGTGTTCTCCAAGTTGGATTTAAGAGGGGCCTACAATCTGATCAGAATCAAGGAAGGGGATAAGTGGAAAACGGCCTTCAACACGCACGAGGGTCATTTCGAGATTCTGGTTATGCCTTTTGGGTTAACTAACGCGCCAGCGGTATTTCAGCAATTCGTCAATGACATTTTCCATCATTTTGTGGGGAGGTTCGTGGTAGTTTACTCGGATGACATTCTAATTTACTCTCCTGATCTGAAGACCCATCAGGATCACGTGAGACAGGTTTTGTCGATCCTTCGGGAGAATAAATTATATGCCAAATTGGAGAAATGTGTCTTTTCTGTGCAGGAGCTTCTGTTTCTGGGATATCTGCTTTCATACTCTGGTTTTCGTATGGACCACGAAAAGGTCCGGGCGGTTCTGGAATGGGACTGACCGGAGAATCAGAAAGCTTTGATGCGGTTTTTGGGGTTTACTACATATTATTGAAAATTTATCTTGAACTATTCTACCATTGTAAAACCTCTGACCAATATGACTAAGAAGGGTGTCGACGTCTCTGTCTGGTCGGATGAGGCATTGCAGACCGTTTCGGCTATTAAGGAATGTTTTGCGTCTGCTTCTGGTGCAGCCCGATGTGTCTCAGCCATTCGTGGTGGAGGTTGATGCATCAGAAGTGGGGGTTGGAGCAGTGCTGTCGCAGGGTTCATCTCCTGGCAAATGGGTTCCGTGTGCTTTTTTTCCCCAAGAAGCTCTCGGTCGCCGAGAGGAATTATGATGTAGGAGATAGGGAATTGCTGGCCATCAAATTGGCCTTTGAGGAATGGCGTCACTGGTTGGAGGGGGCGTCTCATCCAGTTACGGTATATACTGATCATAAGAATTTGGCTTACCTGCAATCTGCCAAGCTTCTGAATCCTAGACAGGCTAGATGGTCACTGTTCTTTACCAGGTTCAATTTTGTGGTTACTTTTCGCCCGGGGGTTAAAAACGTCAAGGCAGATGCATTGTCTCACAGTTTTCCTGGGGGATGTGATTCAGAGGATCCTGCTCCGATTTTGGCTGATGGGGTGGTGGTCTCTGCTCTGTACCCCGAATTGGAGATGGAGGTGTTGGGAGCCCAGGAGGGGGCTCCTGGTTCTTGTCCCCCAGGGAGGTTGTTTGTTCCTGATGGACTGCGATACAAGGTATTCAAGGAACATCACGATACTGTCCTTGCTGGACATCCTGGTGGTAAGTCCACCTTTGATCTTGTGTCCCGGAGGTTCTGGTGGCACGGGTTACGTAAGAGTGTTGAGGATTACGCAGCAGCTTGTGAAACCTGTGCACGGTCAAAGGTTGCTCACACTCGACCTTCTGGTTCACTTCTTCCTTTGTCTATTCCGTCTCATCCTTAGACGCACTTGTCTATGGACTTTATTACGGATCTGCCGAGTTCCTCCGGGAAAACATAAATTTTGGTGGTTGTTGACCGTTTTAGTAAAATGGCTCACTTTGTATCGTTAGCTAGTCTGCCCAATGCCAAGACTCTTGCTCAGATTTTTGTTGATAATATCGTGAAATTACATGGCATTCCCTCGGATGTGGTTTCTGATAGGGGCACGCAGTTTTTCTCCAGGTTTTGGAGGGCGTTCTGCTCTCGGCTTGGCATTCAACTTTTGTTCTCTTTGGCTTTTCATCCGCATTCAAATGGGCAGACAGAGCGTACTAATCAAAACCTGGAGACCTACTTGAGGTGCTTTGTGGCTGAGAATCAGGAGGACTGGTCCTCATTCTTATCCCTAGCAGAGTTTGCTTTGAATAACCGTAGGCAGGAGTCCACGGGTAAGTCGCCATTTTTTGGCGCATACGGTTTTCATCCTCAGTTTGGTACCTTTTCTGGGACTAGTTCCTCTGGGATGCCAGAGGAGGAGAGATTTTCTTCTGCCTTGTCTTCTATCTGGCGGAGGATCCAAGTGAAATTGGAGAAGATGGGTGAGAGGTATAAGCGAATGGCTGACAAGAGACGTATGACTGGTCCGGACCTGTGTGTGGGTGATCTGGTGTGGTTATCTACTAAAAATATTAAACTGAGAGTACCATCTTGGAAACTGGGTCCAAGATTTATTGGACCTTACAAAATATCTGCGGTGGTCAATCCAGTAGCGTTTCGTCTGGATCTTCCGCAGACTTGGAGAATCCATGATGTGTTCCACAGGTATTTACTGAAGAAATATGTGAAACCGGTTGAACCATCTCCATTGCCTCCTCCCCCTGTTCTGGTTGATGGAAATTTAGAGTTCGAGATCTCTAGGTTTTTCGACTCAAGAGTTCTTCGGGGTTCCCTTCAGTACCTGGTACACTGGAGGGGATACGGCCCTGAGGAGAGGATGTGGGTTCCGGCTGTGGATGTTAGTGCCAGCCGACTGGTGAGGGCTTTTCACAGATCCCACCCAGATAAAGTTGGGCCGGGGTGTCCGGAGGTCTCCCGTAGAAGGGGGGGTACTGTCATGCCCTGCTCAGGTTATGTGCGGAGTTCTGCCAGGTTAGCAGCACGTGTGTTGCCTTTTGTTCTTGTTTTGGAGTTGAGCTGTATCCGCCTCCCTTCAGGTGCACTGGGTGGGGTTGTTGGTTTGAGTTTAAATTACGCCCACTTCCAGTGTCCTGTGCGGGTTATAGCTTCTGTCTGGCTCAGAGGAAGGAAGGAAGGAATTGCTGTTCCTGCTCAGTAACAAGAAAAGTTGGTTTTGTTTTCTTGTGGTTGTCTGTCTAGGCTGTTAGAGAGATGCCTGACCCCTCCAGGTCCAGAGGGAGCAGGCTGCCTCTTTTCTCCCTTCTCCATCTTAGGGATTTTAGGGTATCTTCAGCCTAGGGGACACGTTATTCCCATCTTCAGGGTCTGAACGTGGGCATAGAAGTCTAGGGAGAGCTGGTAGGGATTTGTCAGGAGGTGACCTTTATCCCCAGCTTCTTGCCTAGACACTTGTTTGGTGGTATTCTGTGTATCTTGTATCCTGTCCACCGTGACAGTGACCCTGCTGCCTCTATGGGCTGAGGTCATCGCTCCGTTCCTGGCGTCTGGACCCCAGCAGGTGTTATTCGACCTACCAGCTGACCAAATGGCTGACTACCTGACCGTAAAAGGTGAGATTCTGGCACGACTGGGGGTCCAGTCAGTGCGTCAGTGGGAATTTAACCTGGCTGGACCCGCCACACCACAGTATTATGATCTGCTACACCGGCTTCAAAAATGGCTGCAGCCTGACGTCCCACTGCTATGCTGAACCGTCTGTTGGACGATGTGTTCTGGAGGGCTTTGCTGTACCCTCTCCAGCACTGGATCAGCCAGGTGTCTCCTGGTAATTCCCTAGAGATGGTCGACCTGGTGGAGCACTACCAGAAATCTTAAGGGGGGTTCTTTTGGGAGGGGGCCAGTCAAACCCCGGAAATCTCCACCCCAGGTCCGGTGGCTGGTGCCAGCCAAACACACCCAGGTCGTACCCCCTGCAGACCCAGCACCGGTGGTCTGCTGGCGGTATCACGAGCCTGGACACATAAGGGCCGACTGTCCCCATCGGGGTGAACCCAAGGACATGAACTTTGGTTACCGCCCCTCAATGTATGCCAGGAGACTGTGTGCATCCGGTAACCCCAAGACAATAGACAATAGTCACCTGTGCCAGGTGCAAGTGGGAGATACCCTGGCAGTGGCGCTGTTGGACTCAGGGAGCCTGGTGTCCCTGGTAAGAGCTACCCTGGTGCGGCCCGCCGAGTATACTGGCCGAAAAGTAGGCATAGTGTGCATCCATGGAGACTTAAAGGAAATCTGTCACCAGGATAATCGCTATTGAAGTAAAGCCATGGCCTAATAGCACTTAGTATCTTATTTCCAGATGTGCCTTTGTTCCAGCAATAGATGTTATCTATCCTCTGATAATCCAGTTTATTTGGTATGCAAATGACCCAGTAAGAAGCCCAGAGGGGCATCACTCTTGCAGGAAGGAGCCCAGGCACGCCTCCTGCTAGTGCCCAAGCCCGCCCTCATGCTGGGAGCATGGAAAAGTGGGGCAGAGTTATGGCTTGAATGTGATGTAGGAGGGGTGGGTGGACACATTGTGGCAGGAGGTGTGCCTGGGCTCCTTCCTGCAAGAATGACGCCCCTCTGGGCACCTGACTGTCTCATTTGCATACCAAATAACCTGGATTTTCAGAGGATAAAAAACATCTGTTGCTGAAACAAAGGCACCTCTGGAAATAAGGTACTAAGTGCTATTAGGCCATGGCTTTACTTCAATAGTGATTATCCTGGTGACAGATTTCCTTTAAAGGATTATCCCACCGCCCTGGTGTCACTATCAACGGTGGCCAGCACGTGGACTCATGAGGTGGCCGTCGCCACTAGAGATGGCCTTGCGGTTTGCCCGGCGGTCGTTTTGCGGCAAACTTTGTGTGTTCGCGATTCGCCGAACATGCTAACATATGGCGATATTCGCGCCCGCCATATTCTTTTACATTGTGAAGAACTTTGACCCATGACACATCCATCAGGTGGTACAGGACAGCCAATTGAGACGTTTCAGCACATGGACATTCCCCCTACCTTATAAATAAACCTGATCTGGGCGCCATTTTACATTCAGTCTTTTGCCAGTGTAGGGAGAGGTTGCTGTGTGGAGCAGGGACAGACTGTTAGGGACACAAATCGCTAGCTAATAGGGCCACAAAAGTCCTTTTAAGGACTGGTATAGGTGTGCTATTGATAGGTGTGACATACTAAGGGTTGTAATATACTTATAATATACTTTCTAACATAGAAAATATATTATAGTGCAATTGTGCGGTTCTGCTGCGATACTGCAGCCACACAGAGTGCCAAATGCTATTAGAACAAATAATTTCTACTGGTGTGATTAACCAGTTGCACCACCAAAAAAACTGATTAAAGCAGTGGTGTGATATACCAATAATATACGTTCTATATAGTGCATTTAGGTAGTGCAGCATTTGTCGGCGGTTTTGCTGTGCTACCGCATCTACACAGAGTGAAAAACACTATTTGAAGAAATAATTTCTACTGGTGTAATTTACCAGTTGCCCCCCAAAAAAACTGATTGAAGCAGATGTGTTATATACCAATAATATACGTTCTATATAGTGCATTTATGTAGTGCAGCATTTGTTTGCGGTTTTGCTGCGTTACCGCATCTACACAGAGTGAAAAACACTATTGGAACCAATAATTTCTACTGGTGTGATTTACTAGTTACCCCCCAAAAAAACTGATTGAGGCAGGGGTGTGATATACCTTCTTCCACAAATACTGCTCTTCTATAAGGACTTTTGTCACAGGGTCATTTTGAAAATGACAGACAGAGGAAGAGGCAGGCCATTCCGCAGGGGTGGTAGGGGTCGGGCAGGTGCACCAGGCTGGAGCCTAAGTGGGAAGTAGCAGAAGGTGTGTGCAATTATGTCAAAGGACGCACCAGACTTGGTTGAGTGGCTCACTCAGCCTTCCACTTCTGCATCCTCCTCATCCTCTCTATCTGCACCCTCTTCACTCTCTGTTGTGTCCACCCACAAAGACACCACCACCACTACTATATCCCCTCCGCTCGAGTCAGAGGAATTATATTTCAATACATTCCAAAACCTTACCGATGCGCAGCCATTCTTGGCATCGGATCAGGAAGAGGAGGTATCAACAGTCGCCACCCAGCAGTCTGACGACAGTACCCAGATCAGCCCAAGGAGGGTGGTCCCCGCTGTTGCTGCCTACTCTGAGATCTCTAATGTCAGTGGTGGGGAAGGTGACGAATCCGATTATGATGTGTCTATGGACGTCACCTGGGTGCCGACAAGAGAAGAAGAAGAGGGGAGTTCAGAGGGAGAGTCGGAGAAGCAGACAGGGAGGAGAAGCAGGCAGAACTTACAGTGCACAGGAGGCAAAAAGCAGACTGCAAATGTATCTGGAACAAAACATCCACCATGCACAGTCACATCTGGAGCTCCAGTCCCAGGATGCCGGCACATGGCTCCGCGTTGTGGGCTTTTTTTAATGTGTCCACTGCTGACAATAGTGTTGCAATCTGCAGCCTGTGCTGTCAACGCATATGTCGCGGTAAGCCCAACACACACCTAGGGACGACCGCCTTAAGAAGGCACCTGGCCTCTCATCACCGAGCCCAGTGGGAGCAACACTGTCAGAACCCACAAAGCCACACTCCCGGCGCTCCACCTTCTACCGTGCCATTGTCGCGTTCATCTGGCAAAAGGCAGGCTTCCTTGCCCCAAATGTTCGAGTGAAAAAAGATGATGACGCCGGATAACCCTCTTGCCCAACGGCTGACCGCTGCCTTATCATAACTGCCAACCCTGCCAACTACTGCCATATAAACTGGTGGACTCGGACGCCTTTAGAAAATTTGTGGCCATTGGAACACCGCAATGGAAGGTCTCCGGAAGGAAATATTTCTCTCAGAAGGGCCTCCCAGAGCTATATGGCCACGTTCAGCGGCAAGTGAATGTATCTCTGGCACACAGTGTCGGTGCCAAGATATATCTGACCACAGACACGTGGTCTAGCAAACACGGACGGGGAAGGTACATAACTTTTACTGCCCACTGGGTAAACCTTCTGACGGCCGTCAAGCATGCAACCCGTGGCACCTGTGTAGATTTGGTGTTACCGCCATGGATCCTCCTTGGCTGACTCCTCCTTTTCCGCTGCTACCGTCTCTTCCGCTGCGCCCCCCGAGATCCCCAGAACCTATTCGAAGTGCCAGGTTAGACATTGCCATGCTGTGCTGCGTCTGTTGTGCCTGGAAGCCAAAAGCCACACCGGTCCTGCACTCCTTTCAGATTTGCGGTCACAGGCAGATCAGTGGCTAACCCCGCTCAATTTGCCAGTTGGTAAAGTGGTGTGCTGAGCACGCTGAAACAGGGCAAAATGATACACGTGCCGTGCATGGCACACGTCCTGAACTTAGTCGTGCAGCGATTCGTTGCCAAATACCCCGGGGTCCAGGACGTCTTGTGGCAGGCCACTAAAATCTCTGGCCATTTTAGAAGATCTTACTCGGCCATGGCTCGCCTTCTGTCATACGTCTGATTTGTGACTGCCCGACGCGATGGAACTCCACCTTGTATATGCTTGATAGGCTGCTCCAGCAGAAACGTACAGTTAATGACTATCTGTACGAACTCTGCGGCAGGACAGATTCTGGGGAGCTTGTTTTTTTTTCACTGCGCCAGTGGTGATGAGATCACCAAACTGGTCAGTCGCAGCCAGGGCGCCATCAGTGACATCTTACCTTACGCCTTCTTTCTGGAACGTGCATTGTGTCGTGTCATTGATCAAGCCATCGAGGAGCAGGAGCAGGAAGATGAGGAAGTCGCAATGCTGGATGAATTCCCAGGGGGGGCTACTCCATTTGAGACAAGTCGACAACAGGAGTCTGAAGTGGAGTCAGAGGAGGATGGTGCCGGGGCAGAGGAGGAGCAAGAAGAGCATGCTTTAAACGTTTCTGCGATTGGTTGGTGTTGTCCGTGGATGGGGGGAGGAGAACGAGGACGACATTATCCTGGATGATGAGCAGGAGCCAGGCCACTCCACCACTTCCAGTTTAGTGCAAATGGGGGCCTTCATTTCAGTGTTTTAAGAGGGACCCCCGTATAAAAAGCATAAAGGGCAAGGACTAGTACTGGGTGGCAATGTACTTAGACCCCCGGTACAAACAAAAAATGGCAGAAATGTTACCACCATCACAGAGGGCTGTCAGAATGCAGCACTTCCAGGCCTTGCTTTGAGAACTGCTGCATCCTGCTTTTGCGGGCGCTGACAGAGGAATTTCCACTCACAGAGAAACCATTGCGGGTACCAATCTAACAGCGTATGGAAGAAGAGGGCGGTTTGAAGATGTGTTGGTCACTTCGGATATGAGAGCATTCTTGCAGCCAACCCATCGACAGCTGTCCTCCGGGTCCAGACTCATGGAACGCCTAGACCGACAGGTGTCCGACTACATCGGGTTAACGCCCAATGTGGACGCTCTGAGAAGCGAAGAACCCCTGGTCTACTGGGTACCATGTGAATCTGCTCAAACCCTGGAAAGATAGGGACACCTGTACAGAAGACAGCTCACGACCAGGGTTCCTAGCGGTTTCGGCCCTTCTGTCTGAAGCAAGGGGAGCGGCTGCCACAGGGAAAATTGCTTACAGCCTCTCCTCTAAACAGGCTCAGGAAGCCATGGAGTTCATTAGTTGGAACACAGATGTGATCTTGGACCTCCCTGGACGCACGTCCATAATCTGGCATGACATTGTCACTAAGCCTCAGGCAAAAGTCTGGTTAAAACCATACTGGGTACCCGAGGCTCGGCGACAAGCCATCGCGGAGGAAGTGCAGCTAATGCTCCAGCTAGGCATTATCGAGGAATCAAAAAGTGAATGGGCCAGTCCGATAGTCTTAATACCCAAAACTGACGGGACATTGCGGTTCTTTAACGATTTCCGCAAACTGAATGAGGTGTCCAAGTTTGACGCGTATCCCATGCCCCGAGTAGATGAGCTTATTGAGAAGTTATGCCAAGCCTGGAATTTTTCTGTGTTGGACCTTACCAAAGGGTACTGGCAGGTACCCTTGACGGAGGATGCCAAGGAAAAAACGGCTTTCATCACGCCAGAGGGGCTGTATCAGTACAAGGTATTACCCTTTGGTCTACATGGCGCTCCCGCCACGTTTCAAAGGCTAATGGACATTGTACTCCGTCCACATCGTCGGTACGCTTCGGTGTACCTGGACGATATCGTTGTCCATAGCACCGACTGGGAAAGTCACCTTCCTAAAGTACAGGCTGTAGTTGACTCCCTTAGGAAGACTGGCTTAACCGCTAACCCAAAAAAGTGCGCGATAGGGTTAGAAGAGACCAAGTACATGGTGTATGTGCTACGGTCCAGTTGAATGAGCAGGCGGAAAAGGCCTTCTCTGATTTGAAGTCGGCCCTGTGTGGGTCCCCGGTATTGGTGACGCCCGACTTCAAGAGGGAGTTTGTGGTACAGACCGATGCCTCTGAAGTAGGCCTTGGAGCTGTACTCTCTCAGGACATCAATGGGGAGGAACATCCCGTTGTTTTCCTGAGCCAAAAGCTTACCCCAGCCGAGACTAGGTACAGTATAGTGGAGAGAGAGTGTCTGGCCTTTAAGTGGGCACTCAAGTCTCTCCGCTATTATCTGTTGGGGAGAAAGTTCCGTCTGGTGACCGACTACTCCCCTCTCAAGTGGATGAGCCAAGTCAAACAGAGGAATGCTCGGGTCACCAGGTGGTTCTTGTCTTTACAAAACTTTAAGTTTTCTGTGGAACATAGGGCAGGCAGGTACAGGGAAACGCAGATGCCCTGTCTCGCGTACACTGTCTGGCAAGTGTTCACCCCCTCAGGGTTAAACAAAGGAGGGAGGTATGTAGGAAGGCGCAAGGGTCTGTCGTTGACGGAAGATACGTATCACCGACATTCCTGGCGTTGGTGATGTAAGAGCTGGTAATTTTAAGTGTCAACGGCAGTTAGTGCTGACTGACGCTATTTGTTATTTAGTATGGCTGTAAAGCCGATCTGGGCCGGCTCTTACTGGGAGCATCCAAAGTGCAGGGTGGGTGGCTTCTCCCCACGCCCCAGGCCGGAAAAAAAAACCCCAGCCAGCAGTCTCAGCTGTGTGGATTTTACCTCCATCTGACAGTGAAGCTGTGGAGCCTCTGTGCTGAAGGCTGAAGACTGCAAACAGGTGTGCAGGCCGCCTGAAAGAGGCCAGTGAATTTTTCTGTGGCTGAGCTTTCAGCCGGGTGTGAACTTACACCTAGGACTCCAGGTGAACACTGTGTTATTTTGCTGTGTGTGAACAAGCACCAAGACTGTTATGTTTTTGTTGAGTGTGAATAAAACACTGAAGTTTGATTTACATCCTGGTTTCTTGCCTCTATACTGCGTCCGCTAACCTGTCTATCAAAGCAAATCCCCACAACAGTGACTCCACCTGTTCATGTCCCTCACTATCTTCCCGGAGTGTGGGCTTTAGACAGGATTTTACATAAAGGCAGACCCGTCCCCCTCTCCGGTTTTGACGATCCTTTCTAAACAGACTGTAAGGGCTCGTTCACACGAACGTTTTTTGCGTTCCGTATACGGGCCGTTTATTGCGTTCCGTATACGGTCCGTATACGGAACCATTAATTACAATGGGTCCGCAAAAAACCCGGAATGTACTCCGTGAGCATTCCGTTTCCGTATGTCTGCATTTCCGTTCCGCTACATTTTGAGTCTTGTCCTATTATTGTCCGCAAATCACGTTCCGTGACTCCATTCAAGTCAATGGGTCCGCAAAAAAAACAGAACACATACGGAAATGCATCCGTATGTCTTCCGTATCTGTTCCGTTTTTGTGGAACCATCTATTGAAAATTTTATGCCCAGCCCAATTTTTTGTAATTACTGTATACTGTATATGCTATACGGAAAAATGGAACGGAAAAACGGAACAGAAACGAAAACACAACGTAAACAAAAAACGGAACAACAGATCCGTGAAAAACGGTCCGCAAAACACTGAAAAAGCCATTCGGTCATCTGAACAAGCCCTAACCCTGTATATTAACCGCCCAGTCATAGCTATCATCTAGCCATGTCTCCCACTATGTATGTATTAACACTATGTCATAGTCCTCCTCACACATCACTAATTCCAGTTCCCTAGTTTTATCAGTCAGGCTTCTGGCATTAGTGTACATACAAATGAGAGGTTTATGTACATTTTTTACCCTACACCTTTCCTTAGGAACTGTTCTAGTCCCTCCTTCCATTCCTCCCCCAGTTCCATTACCTCGCCCCAGGTCTCTACCTGCACTATCTTCCCCTCCTATAATGAAATTACCCTCCACCCAGTCCTTAATTTAAACACTTCTCCAACCTTCTAGCCATCTTTCTCCCCCATGCACAAAAGCTGGCTATAAGCAGTTGAATGTTTATTTTCTGCTGCATATTTTGCATCAGCATGTAGACAGAGATTGGGTTATAGTTTTTTCCAGCTTAAGCCAAAACTTGATATCCAAATTTTATGAGTTATTCTGCCACATAATAGAAGACACCAATGTTGTATTGTCTGTTAGAAATAATTTAACTGTATATTTAAATATTTCAACATTGTGCAAATATGATAAATAAATAATAGGGAATAGTTCATGTACGGCACATTTTTAATAGGTTTCCTCAGTATATCAAGAATAAGATATAATCTTTTTGTATAGTGCGCACAATATTATACAGTCCTGATCAAAAGTTTAAGACCACTTGAAAAATGGCAAAAAATCATATTTAGCATGGCTAGATCTTAACAAGGTTCCAAATAGAGCTTCAACATGCAACAAGAAGAAATGGGAGTGAGACAAAACATTTTTTGAGCATTCAATTTTATGAAAACAACGAATAAACTGAAACAGGCTGTTTTTCAGCTGATCAAAAGTTTAGGCCCACATGCCTTTAAAAGGCCAAATCTGTGCAAAGATGTGGATTCATTGTCATTTTCTGTCAGGTAGTCACACGTTGTGATGGCAAAGGCAAAAAAACTCTCCCTTTTTGAACGTGGTCGGTTTGTTGAACTGCATAAGCAGGGTCTCTCACAGCACGCCATTGCTGCTGAGGTGGGACGCAGTAAGACAGTCATTTGGAATTTCTTAAATGATCCTGAGGATTATGGAACAAAAAAGTAAAGTGGAAGACCCCAAAAAATTTCATCAGCACTGAGCCGGACGATCCTCGACCCAAATTAAAGCCCTTATTGGTGCTGACTGCAGCCCCATAACCATCAGACGGCATCTGAGACTGAAGGGCTTCAAAAACAAAAAACGTCTTCAAAGACCTCGTCTCCTTACACGCCACAGAACTGCTCGTTTGGACTTTGTAAGTTAACACCAAACACCAAAGGGGGAAGAAAGTTTTATTCTCTGATGAGAAAAAATTTAA
The DNA here is from genome assembly GCF_905171765.1 of Bufo bufo. Taxonomy (NCBI): domain Eukaryota; kingdom Metazoa; phylum Chordata; class Amphibia; order Anura; family Bufonidae; genus Bufo; species Bufo bufo. Next base: position 275,028,965 of record NC_053393.1, read on the forward strand.
CCTTGATGGTCGAAATGGTTTCCAATGTTACTGGCATGACAAGCAGATCCCACCTGAGATGTTTTCTACGCTCCACAGTGGAGGGGGCACCATAATGGTCTGGGGTGCTTTTTCCTTCAGTGGAACAATGGAGCTTCAGGAAGTGCAGGGGCGTCAAACGGCCGCTGGCTATGTCCAGATGTTGCAGAGAGCATTCCTCATGACTGAGGGCCCGCAGGACAAGGGACTTCTTCCAGGAGAATAACATCACTCTTTTGGCCCATCCTGCGTGTTCCCCTGATCTAAATCCAATTGAGAACCTTTGGGGATGGATGGCAAGGGAAGTTTACAAAAATGGACAACAGTTTCAGGCAGTAGATGGCCTTCGTGCGGCCGTCTTCACCACTTGGAGAAATGTTCCCATTCACCTCATGGAAACGCTTGCATCAAGCATGCCGAAACAAATTTTGGAAGTAGTAAACAATAACGGCGGAGCTACTCATTACTGAGTTCATGTTTGGAAGTTGGATTTCTGTTTTGGGAGGGTTTAGGTTTTTTTGGGAGGATTCGTCCTAAACTTTTGATCAGCTGAAAAACAGCCTGTTTCAGTTTATTCGTTGTTTTCATTATATTGAATGCTCAAAAAATGTTTTGTCTCACTCCTATATCTCCTTGTTGCATGTTGAAGCTCTACTTGGAACCTTGTTAAGATCCAGCCATGGTAAATATGATTTTTTGCCATTTTTCAAGTGGTCTTAAACTTTTGATCAGGACTGTATATGTATATATATATATATATATATATATATATACACACACACTATATATATATATATATATATATATATATCAAAAAAAGAAAAAAAATGGCAGCACCGTCACAATTAGAAAAAATGGATGAAGGGTGCACAAGCCCAATGTGGATATAAGCCAATCCAGATGAATACAAAATATAGAAACGGGCAGCACTCCAGAGGATAAAAATAAAAAATAACTTTATTTACCCATAAGGCAGATGCGACGTTTCGGCTCTACATAGGAGCCGAAACGTCGCATCTGCCTCATGGGTAAATAAAGTGATTTTTTATTTTTATCCGCTGGAGTGCTGCCCGTTTTTATATTTTATATATATATATATATATATATATATATATATATATATATATATATATATATCATATATAGCTAAATTAAGCTAGTAAAAGTAAATGTTTTATTTCTTCAGTTCCCAAGCAGTTATAGTAATGCATCTGCAGTAAAGCAGTAAATATTCATCTAGGAAAAGGCGTGCTGCACACAGAGCAAAAAAGATTAATTCAGCTAGAATCGTACATACAGCAATATGCTGCATTTTTATGATGTTTTCATTGGTGTCTTTGATGGTATTTGTTTAAGCAAGCACTGCAGTCCCCCCTGCCAAATCCTCGATCCAACCCCTCCTCCCAGCTCTACTGTTAGTCCTCCTGCATACGACCATATCCATTTTGCGGTCCAATTGTTGCCCCAATTGTAGAAATGCCTATTCTTGTCCGTAAAATAGACAACAAAAAGATGTGCTCTATAATTTGAGGCACAGCTGCACCGATGCGTACAGCACACAGATTTAGAAATGGGTCTAAATTCGATCTGCAAAAAATGCAGATTCAAATTCAGACCGAAAATACAGTAATTTGCTTGCGGCCTTAAAGATGTATTTTGATGGACATTACATACAGTGCACTAAACATACAGTGTAATACAGCGCCACATAAAGTAGCTCTACATATTTTACATTGATGTCTTCTCTTTACTCATCTTCTCCATTTGGAGATCAGGCCTCCTTGATAACTTCTTTCAGCCATGTCTCAACTCTGCAGAGATTGACACACAGACATCCTAGGTTCCTCATTTTTCCATCATACTCCCCCTCCAGGTGCTCCAACATTGTCATCCTGCTGCTACCCCCTGTAACGAACCAGCGGGTGTGCACCCACTGTGCCACTGACTGGCAATACTTGGGAGGGGCGTAACTAAGCAACACCAGGTCTTTACTAGAGCCTCTGGTGGGGAGGATAGACTTGAGCCACGGTAGTTGCCAGGGGCGACACCAGAGCGTAAACAGAGTCAGTGGCAGCTGGTCTAGCAGACCGAAAGATACCAACAAAGGTACCAGCAGAGTCAGACAGCGACATTATCTGTGCTACATCTCCTGTGTAACATGTGCGCAGCCTAAAAATATCTGTGACATGACGGAGGTACTGGTTAATACCACTCGACCCCTATAAACATACCTCCAACCCACCTCTAACCATCTACCTCCCTCCGCCCTCCCTTCCCCAATAAAGACACTGACACCGCTTCATTGGATTAATTTTGGCCACAGCAGCCTATTTATTACAAACATACATAAAATATTATATCAAGTATTATAACACTGTAACCTCATAAATGCCAACCAAAAACACATGTCCCTTTTTTCCGAAGGGGGAGGTCCTTGAAGCCCTAAAACCAAAACCGTGCCGAGGTGAGCCAACTTACCCCCAGCCGTTGACCACTAGCTCGGAGGCACCCCTGATGGCTCACCCTGACAGTTCCGCCACGTCCACCCAACAATCCTGGGAGTCCAGCCCCACCTGTAGGGCCCTCCCATCCTCATTACCATCAAATCACACCGACTCCAAGGACCTCCCACCGCCTTACTGCCGTGACAATCTTTCTTCCCCACAGACTGCACCCCACTACTCAACCTCGCCCTTACCCCTTATCTTCCATCCCTTTAAAAAAAAAAAACCTTCTCACAGGGCGGGTGGGTGGGCGTTTGTCACACAAAATGGCCCCTGACCGGCTGCTGCTCGCCTCACTTAACCCCTTGACCACCCCCACTAGCCCAAATTGACCAATCCCCCACCCCGGGGGAAAGGAAAGGAGGAGAGGGGGTCTCGCTAACCACCCCCCCGTCATGGTCGCCTCCCCTCAAGGCTACCGCCCCCCAGTCCGGCTCTACTTGACGGAGGTACTGGTTAATACCACTCGACCCCTATAAACATACCTCCAACCCACCTCTAACCATCTACCTCCCTCCGCCCTCCCTTCCCCAATAAAGACACTGACACCGCTTCATTGGATTAATTTTGGCCACAGCAGCCTATTTATTACAAACATACATAAAATATTATATCAAGTATTATAACACTGTAACCTCATAAATGCCAACCAAAAACACATGTCCCTTTTTTCCGAAGGGGGAGGTCCTTGAAGCCCTAAAACCAAAACCGTGCCGAGGTGAGCCAACTTACCCCCAGCCGTTGACCACTAGCTCGGAGGCACCCCTGATGGCTCACCCTGACAGTTCCGCCACGTCCACCCAACAATCCTGGGAGTCCAGCCCCACCTGTAGGGCCCTCCCATCCTCATTACCATCAAATCACACCGACTCCAAGGACCTCCCACCGCCACAAATGCACAGGCTTGACTTCCCTCAAGCCCGTGCATCCCTCCACACCTGTACCGCAATCTCCATGCCCTCCTGTATCGCCAAGCTCCACATATCCAAACCCAGGGCGTTTAGGTGCACCCCGTCACTCCGCCAAAATCCCCCAACACCCCCTTCTAAATCCCTATGTCGCACCGCTAAACCCCCATTCCTCACCATAAACCTCCCAATAGCCCTATTAACCTTCACCCGGGCCTTGTTCAAACTCTCCACCGACCGAGCACCTCGCCAGACCGACCGCGGCACAATATCGGACCATACTGTGATCATACCCGGATACAACACCCACAACTTTAACAAATCTGATTTAACGTCTCTCACCAACTCCCTAAAGGGCCGAGCTCCCAAATCATTCCCCCCTACATGTAGCACCAACACATCAGGCGCCCTGTCTTGCCTAACAAATCTATTGAACTCCGGAAGAACCCCACTCCACATCATCCCCCTCCTGCCAATCCACCTTACCACCGCCACTTCACGAGCCAACCCAAGCTGCAAACCGTCCGGCCTAACCGCAGCCCTGGCAGCTCCCCACCACACATACGAGTGACCCAACAGCCAAACCAACGCTGGATCTGAACCTGCAACGACAAAAAAAAAAAAAAAAAAAAAACACAAGAAAACAGGAAGCAAACCAAGCAACTGTAAATCCCTTCATTCAACCACACCTTCAGGTCTTACATATGACCTAAAACGAATCGATTCCCACCTACCGATCCTTTTTATTACTTCATCCCCCAACCCCCATCTAGCTGCCTCTGTTGCCGCCCCAATTCTAAATGAATGGCTGGAAAAACCTACCTCCCCCACACCTAACCCCGCCAAACACCGCCTAAAAACTGCCACAAACTGAAATCGAGAGAGAAAAGAACCATCATCATGAACTAATAACGGATTGAGCCCTTCACCCACCTTGTCCCCCATGAAATTCTCCGCACAACGCACCGGGCACATCAAGCAACCCGGAATTGCAAACAAAACCACCCGCCGCCCTTTTCCTTCCATATCAGTCTTGGATCGCCTGATCACGAATTCAACCCTATCTGGCCAAACATCAACGTCATCTCTAAACAACCCCCCTTTTCTACTCACCGTCGGGCTAACTAATTCACCCAGCCGCAACGCCCCAAAAAACGCCAATGAAAACGCCAACCTGAATAACTTTACCTCCCCCCCTGACCTGCACACCTCCCCCAACTGCTCCCCCATTCTAACCAGCAACGTAAATGACACCGGCCGCCGAGAGTCCACCCCTGCCTTCTCCCGCCGCCAACCCCTAATGGCCCGCGCCACCAAAAACGATTTAGTCACGTCCGTCACTTTCCTGAGCCTAAAACCAAAAGCCAGTCCCGCCAAACAACTATTCATCCTAGAAACGGACCAACCCTCATCCCTGCAATGCCCAATGAACAACAACATCGGTATCTCTAAATCCTCATTGCCCACCCCCAAACTCCCCATCCACTGCTCCCAACATTCCCAGGCCTTTGCATACCGCTCCCACGTACCAGGTGCCAGAGATGACCGAATCAGGCCTGCCACCGCTACTCCAGAACGTTCCACAGCAAGGCTGGACACTCCACCCCCACCTCCGCCGCACCAGGAGCTAGCTGACGGAAACGGTCCCACTGTGAACGAGAGAGGGCATCAGCAATACAGTTGTCAACCCCAGGCACATGCACAGCCACCACCCACGCGTTGAGTACAAGGCACTCCAACACCAACCTCTGTAACAACCTAACCACCAACGGCGATGAGGCCGACAAACCGTTAATCGCCTGCACTACCCCCAAGTTGTCACAATGAAAACGGACTTTCTTGTCCCTGAAACACTCACCCCACAACATTACCGCCGCTACAATTGGGAAAAGTTCCAATAAGGCCAAGTTCCGTACCCAACCCCTGTGCACCCAACTATCCGGCCACTCTCCTGCGCACCACTGCCCCCCACAATACACACCGAACCCGCACCCCCCAGCCGCATCCGAAAATAACTCAAAATCCACTGCATTAACAACCTCCCCCATAAACAAAGACCTCCCGTTATACTTTACTAAAAACGAACCCCAAACCGCTAGATCAGCCTTTAACTCCCGCCCCAACCTAATGAAATGATGTGGGGCCCGCACCCCTGATGTTGCCCCAGCCAATCGCCTGCAAAAGATCCTGCCCATAGGCATGATCCTGCAAGCGAAGTTCAGCTTACCAAGGAGCGACTGAAGTTCCCTAAGCTTTATCTTTTCCAACCTCCCCGCCCTAGCCACCTCCTCCCTCAAATCCTCCAATTTATCCAATGGCAGCCTACACTCCATCCGCTCTGAATCAATCACAATCCCCAAAAAACTCAATTCACCTGTAGGCCCCACCGTCTTCTCCCCCGCCAATGGAACTCCAAAACGCCCAAACACCCCGCACAGCGTATTCAGCAAAACTGAACAAACCCTCGAACCCGCTGGGCCCACACACAGGAAGTCATCCAGGTAATGGATGACGGAGTCACAACCTGCCGCATCCCTAACTGCCCATTCCAAGAAAGAGCTAAAGGCCTCGAAATACGCACACGACAGGGAGCAACCCATCGGCAAACAACGGTCCACAAAAAACCCCCCCATCCAAAAACACCCCAACAAATGTAAACAATCCGGATGCACCGGCAACAGACGGAACGCTGCCTCAATATCCGTCTTGGCCATAAGCGCCCCTCTCCCAAGCCGCTTCACCAATGTCACTGCCGCGTCAAATGACGTATAAACCACGGAACACAAAGCCGGGTCTATGCCATCATTGACCGACGTTCCCCTAGGGAAGGACAGGTGGTGAATCAGCCGGAATTTATTGGGCTCCTTCTTCGGGACCACCCCCAGCGGAGACAGGCGCAGGTCCGCTAAAGGCGGCTCCGAAAAGGGGCCGGCCATCCTTCCTAACATAACCTCCTTCCCCAACTTATCCGTAACCACACCCTGATGTTCCAATGCCGAACGCAAATTCTTCTTAACCAAACGAGCCCCTGACTGAACAAACGGAATCCGAAAACCTTCCGCAAATCCCGTTTCCAACAAAACCGCCGTCTGCCTATCCGGGTACCTATCGAGGTAAGGCCGCATCTTTTCCAGCCGCACTGGCGTCACCCCCTTTTCCAAAACCATCCCCACCTCTCTGCCTACCTCCCCGGAAACAACGCGAGGCTCCGTGTGACCCGCCGCAGGTAGAGCATTCGTGCTTGAACTTGCACTTTGCCCCAAACTTGCAGCTCCCTTCGTTAAAAAGGAAGCACAGCCCCTTTGCGGATGCCACCGCGAATCCGGACTGCCCCCCACCACTAGATTCCCCCCGAAAGGACTGCCCGGCCCTAGCTGGCGCTGTCACCTTCAACCACAAAGCAATGTCTTTGTGGTCCCATTTGATCCCTGGACGCACTGCCTTCCGCTGCCTAAACTGCTCGTCGTACCGCAGCCACGCAATCCCTCCGTACACCCTATACGCTTCACCTATCGCATCCAGATAACAAAAAAGCGCGGAGCAGCACTCCGGCTCTTTTTCCCCGATAACACTGGCTAAAATCGCGAACGCCTGCAACCAATTGGCAAACGTCCGCGGAATCAGCCTGTGTCTCCGCCTCTCCTCTTCCTCTTTCTTGCCCTCATCCCGTTTCGCCCTATCCAGATTAAATTTTTCCAAGGGGAGCAGGGAAAAAATATCCACATACTCCCCTTTCCATATTTTTTCCCTCAAATCCTGTTTTAAATGAGCGCCCAACGGTCCCTCAAAACAGACATACACTTCCCCCTTAGCCCTGTCATCCAACCTTGCCACCTCTTCCTCCCCGGCACCCCCCGCCTGCGTTTCCACCGAGACCGAACTCGCCCGCGCCTCTGGGGCCCCCGATCCGACCGCCCCTACCCCGCCGAGGCCCCCAACACCCCAAGCCGGTAACGGGGACATCCCCCCCCTACCTAACCCCGCAACCAAACCCGCCAAACCCCCCAGCAACTGGCCCAAACCCCTACCTAAATCCAGCTGGGACCCCCCACCTACAACCGACTGGGACCCCCCATCCCTACCAGCTAACTCAACCCCCAACTGTACTAGAGAACCCCAGGATGCCTCACCTGGCTGCGTGGGTGCTGTGACCCCACCAGCCGCAGATCCTGAATCCTGACGCTCTGGTCTCCTCAGATCTTCTTCAGCCAGGTGTCCCCTGACCACGCTGGAGCCAGGGACGTCGCTGGCAGGCTGCCCTCGTCCATCTTCAGAGGAGGCGGAGCCACCCTCCTCCTCTCTCCCTGTTCCCGCCGAGGGCCTGCTGGCGGTGGCCTCCACACTCACAGCAGCCCCGTACCGACCGCCAACCTTCTTCTGCAGGGGGCCCCCAGCCACCGATCCGTGGGCTGGAGCCGCCGAACCCGGTCCTGAAACCAAACGCCGCGTCAACCGCCGGGCAGACCTGGCCTGGCCTGCAGGTGAGCTCCGCCGCATCCTAGGATTCCTCCCACGCCCGGGGGTACAGGGAGGACCAGTATCAGCTGTCCCCCGGCGTGAAGGGTCCCTGGTGGGGCTCCTTTTCCGGCGCTGAGCCCGAGGGGACGCCATGTCAGGGCTGGGGCGCGCCGGCGGCCTGGCCCGCCGCGGCCGGGATGCCACAGGCGGAGGAACAGCTGGGACCTCCGCCTCCCCTCTCAACAGCTGCTGCACTCGCTCCTGCAGCCACTCTTCTCCTCTCTCCTCCGCCGCCCTCCGCAGCTCCTGAATTAAAGCCTCCATGCCGGTGAGTTTTAGACCTGGCGCTCGTCCGTTTGTCACACAAAATGGCCCCTGACCGGCTGCTGCTCGCCTCACTTAACCCCTTGACCACCCCCACTAGCCCAAATTGACCAATCCCCCACCCCGGGGGAAAGGAAAGGAGGAGAGGGGGTCTCGCTAACCACCCCCCCGTCATGGTCGCCTCCCCTCAAGGCTACCGCCCCCCAGTCCGGCTCTACTTGCAGTGTACTTTTTCCGTAGACGGTGTCCGCTGTGGACAGTTACATTACCTGCGCTACATCTCCTGTATAAAGTTTGCGCATCCTAAAAATATCTGTGACATCCAGTGTACTTTTTCCATAGACGCTGCCGACAGCAACATTATCTGTGCTACATCTCCTGTTTAACGTGTGCGCATACTAAAAATATCTGTGACATCCAGTGTACTTTTTACATAGACGGTGTCCGCTGGTGACAGCGACATTAACTGCCCTACATCTTCTGTATAACGTTTGCGCATCCCAAATAGCTGTGACTTTCCCTGAAATTATTTATTAGCCACTGGTGACAGCAGCGACATTACCTGCGCTACATCTCCTGTATAACGTTTGTGCATCCCAAATAGCTGTGACATACCCTGTAATTTTTTATTAGCCACTGGTGACAGCAGTGACATTACCTGCGCTACATCAACTGTATAACGTTTGCGCATCCCAAATAGCTGTGAAATTCCCTGTAATTTTTTATTAGCCGCTGGTGACAGCAGCAACATTACTGTCACGGCCAATTTATGTTGACCGTGACGCTGTTGCGTGCAGACTGGTTGCCGGGGGCAACGTGTAGTTTTCTGTTTGCACGTACACTCTCCTTTATTTGGTGCATTCCTCGCTTTGGTGGTCACGGGGTTAATTTAGGTGTGTCTGCTAGGTGTGGTGGGTGTGACCTCAGGCCTCTTTATATGATGGTGTGTTGGAGCCTGTGGTCAGTCTTATTTTGTTGTCTGCCTGAGTAGGAGCTCTGCTCCCTGGTGGTATGTCTTTGTGTCTGTGTGAGTCACCCTTATTTATTATATTGATTCCTTGCCCTGGCTGTGTGTCCACTCCGGTGTGTCTCTGTTTTCCTCCCCCACCTGGTGTATGTTGTATTGGTGTAGGTGGTGTATGGAGGTTTTGTGGTTGTGTCTAGGCTCCGCAAGGGGCGTGCTTTCCCGGAGGGGTTTAATTAAAGACAAGACTGTGGGTTTCCCAGCCTGGAGCCGCATTCCATCTTGGCTACAGCAGGTAAGTGTGGATTGCATAGTTATGTTGCTGTGTAACTTACCTGCCGTACTGTTTATCCCATGGTCTTGCTTCCTGTCTGCCACTGGGTCTCTGGAGACACCTTTTCATCCGTGGTGTAGGATGAATGGGTGGTCTCTGCCCTGTCATTAGGCCTAGGGCATTACAGGGATAGTGGGGTCCTAGGTTCGTGAGCATGAGCCCCCTTACCATCTGAGGCGGCTCATGCACTAGGAGTCCAGGGAGAGCTCAGGGTTGCTTTAGGCGGTGACCAGCTCCCTGTGCCCTGCTATCTGGAGTTGCAGCCACTTCTATTGCACAGTGGGGGGTTTTCCCCACTCCCCGTCGTGACAATTACCTGCGCTACAGCTCCTGTATAGCATTTGCACATCCTAAATAGCAGCGACATTCAGTTTAATTTATTTGTGCATACACCTACAAAACCTGTGCTACTGTACATGTGACATACTTGCAAGCATATATACAATTTAATATGCAGAAGGCTAGCAGTAGGGGACGGGGAAGTGGCCGTGCTGCTGATGGTGCATGCAGAGGCCGTGGCCCTGGGCGCAGTGAAACTGTGCCTGCTGCCAGAGCACAAGAAACACACTCATCCACGATACCTAACTTCATGTCCCAGTTTGCAGGGCGGCGCAGGACACCACTCTCAAAGTCAGACCAGTGCAACCAGGTGGTTGGTTGGATTGCAGCAGATAATGCTTCCAATCGGTTAAGCACCACCCTGTCTTCCACAAAGTCCCGTCTCAGTAGCCAAGAGTCTGGTCAACAGAATCCTCACACTGATCCTCCTTCCTCCCACCATGGAGAGTCTTGCAAAACAAGTGATCCCACACTTGGATATTCCAAGGAGCTCTTTTCATTGCCATTCCTTGATTTGGGCCTCTCGCTAAGCCCGCTTAAAGAGGGACATAAGGAGATCATGTCCACCGATGTCCAAACTCTTGAGCATCCACAGTCACAAGAAGATGACGGTGGGGAACGGCAATTAGTGTTTCACGAGGTGGATGATGATGATTAGAGTTGAGCTTACAGCTTCGGGTTCGACGGGTTTGGCTGAACTCGAAAAAAGTTCGAGTTCATGACCCGAAATTGAACCCGAACCCCATTGAAGTCAATAGGAACCCGAACTTTTGAGCACTAAAATGGCTCTAAAAGAGTCATAGAAAGTGCTAGAGGGGTGCAAAGGACAGAAAAATGTGGTTAAAGCATGACAAGTGCTCTGCAAACAAATGTGGATAGGGAAATGACTTCAAATAACATAAAATATGTAAAAATATAAAATAATAATCTTGATCTAGGAGGAGGAGGTCCATATGGAGTAGGAGGTTGAGGAGGCGGTGGATGTGGCGGTGTAGGTGGAAGTGGAGGAGGAGGTAGCCAACACTTTTTTTTTTTTTTTTCGTTCAAATATGGGTAGACCCCAAAACATTGGGAAATATAAAAAATAAAACAAAGAGAAAGTGCGCTGGAGTACAACAATGGCTGGGTGAGGCCGGTATACATGTCTATTCTGCACAAGGTACGGACAAGTCCTGTGGAATCCCTGCCTGGTTCATTTTAATGAACGTGAGCTTGTCCACATTGGCTGTGGAGAGGCGGCTGCGCTTCTCTTTGATAACCCCCTCCTGCCGTGCTAACAAACGTTAAGATAATACACTGGCTGCAGGGCAGGCCAGCACCTCCAGGGCATAAAGGGCAAGCTCAGGCCATGTGCCCAATTTGGAGACCCAGAAGTTGAAGGGGGCAGACCCATAAGTCAGTACGTGTAGGCGTGTGCACACATACTTAATAGAACGAAGGAGAAAACAAAACGGGCGGCACTCACCGATTGTAGACAGGTAACTTTATTCCATGGCAGGAAGGGGGTGCATAAGGTGCAGACACAGCAGAGAGCAAGCAACAGCCGTTTCGCGCGTGTGTGCGCTTCTTCTGGCTTTTCACCATTGACGGGGTCACGGCACCTTCTAATGTGCACAGGAAGCCGCGTCATCGCCATAATTGCTTAATTACTACATAATCAACACCTGACCTTTCAGAGCAGAGGGCAGGGATTTCGGTCGATGGCGGGACCCCTTCAATAATGCAAAGTGCATGTGTGAAATACATAAACCAATAAAACAAATACAAATACGAAAATACATTATACAAGAATGATTCGTTACAGAAATACACTCATATCTATTTTTTCATTTAGTCCCAAAGGACCCATTGCATCTGTGCATAGGATCCATGTAGTTTCTCTTCTCAGAAGCTCCCTTTCTCTATCACCACCTCTCTCAGAGCGATTAACTATTTCGAGACCGGCAAAGGTTAATACAGTGGGGTTTCCATTATGTGCCCTGTTCACATGATCTATTAACCGCGGAACACCCTTCCCTGTTTTTAAGGAATTTAGGTGTTCGCGGAATCTTTCAAATAAACAGCGGATGGTTTTTCCAATGTAGAAGCGTCCGCATCTATATAAAATTATATAAACCACAAATTTGCTGCGGCAGGTAATGAGTGGAAAAACCCTATGTTCTATCCCTGCAACAGAGATCACTTGTAGTTAGGAGTTGAAGTTGAGGAAGGAGCAACTTCTGCAACTCCTATTCCCTTTTGGTCTCTGTTCAGACAGCCATGTGAAGCGTTTTTTTCTAAAATGGCTAGTTACTACTTGATCGCGTATAGTATGGCATCTTCTAAACGCTATCACTGGTTTCATATCTTTCAATTGTTTTAGAGAATCATCCCTCACTAGGACATTCCAATTTTTCCTTATGACCTGGTACTTGTATCCTAATAACCATAGGTTTGGTGTAGTGCCACTGGTTTACCTGTTCTACATTTGATATGTGTGCACACATACTGCACCACCATGTCGCACGTCCCAGTGATGTCCACGATCCAATTGGATATCTTCCCTATCAACTTTCAATGTTCTTTTATGCGCCTACCATGGTGATCACGGGTAATGGGGAATCAGGGTTCCATGCCGGAGAGGGAGACTGAGAAAGGGATACCACATCCAAGGGAGATCAATGGATGAAATGTGATCGAGCGGAAATGTGGGACAAGTTGTTAAAGCAGAAGCACCCTAGTAAATTACCCACTCCCGACTTGGGGAGGTAGTGACGATAAATAACAATACAGGACTCTTAAGATGCCCTGTTATTGGAATGATTAATAAACAATTACAAGGAATGTCACTGGGGTATTTTGGATTTGGAAATGTTAGACAGGAGAGGTCCTGCTGCCGCTTTGTTGACTCTAGATAACTTCTGCCTGATCACATGTCCCCGTGACGTCCACAATCCAATTGGATATCTTCTCTATCAACTTTCAATATTCTTTTATGCGCCTACCATGGTGGTAACGGGGAATCAGGGTTCCATGCCGGAGAGGGAGCGTGAGAAAGGGATACCATATCCAAGGTAGGTCAATGGCTGAAATGTGATTGAGCGGAAATGTGGGACAAGTTGTTAAAGCGGAAGGATCGAATGAAAGGAAGGGGCACACGTCAATTAAAGACGAATTTTAGAAATTTAAGTCCCTGTCACCTATGCAGAGCAAGGGTTTTTCATCGGCAAAAATGGGTTAATGTCACCCACCAATGGAACAGACGATTTTTTAAAATTTCGGTCCCTGTCAACTATGCAGAGCAGGCGTTTATTCACGGCAAAACTGGGTTCATGTCACCCACCAATTGAACAGACGATTTTACAAATATTTGTTCCCTGTCACCTATGCAGAGTAGGGGTTTGTATACGGCAAAAATGGTAAAATGTCACCTGAGAATGTAACAGACGATGTTTTGAAATTTAGGTCCCTGTCACCTATGAAGAGTACGGGTTTGTATATGGCAAAAATGGTAAAATGTCACCTGAGAGTGTAACAGACGATGTTTTGAAATTTAGGTCCCTGTCACCTATGCAGAGCAGGAGTTTATTCATGGCAAAAATGGTAAAATGTCACCCAAGAATGTAACAGATGCTTTTGCACCCTGCTCCCTCTTTTGCTGTGCTGGTGCCTCTGTGCGACCACCACCTCTTCCTCCAAACTGCACACGTTACTCACATGACCTTGATTCCAGACAATACACTGTCTGCAGAACAGTCCAGCACCTCCAAGGCGTAAAAGGCAAGCTCAGGCTATGTGCCCAATTTGGAGACCCGGAAGTTGAAGGGGGCAGACCCATCAGTCAGTACGTGTAGGCGTGTGCACACATACTGCTCCACCATGTTGCTGGAATGCTGCCTCCTGCTAAGACGTTCCATATCAGCTGGTGGTGCTGGTTGTTGTGGCGTGCTAACAAAGCTTTTCCACATTTCTGCCATGCTAACCCTGCCTTTTGAGGTGCTGGCGGTGCCCCAGCTGAGTTGGCGACCTCTTCCTCCTCCTCTGCCTTCGCCTTGTGCTTCCACTGTGCCCCCGCTGTCAGGTGGGAATGCCATTAGCAGCACATCTACCAGCGTACACTTATACTCGCGCATCTTACGATCACGCTCCAGTGACGGAATTAAGGACGATACGTTTCCTTGTAATGGGGATCCAGCAGCATGGCCACCCAGTAATCAGCACAAGTTAGAATGTGGCCAACTTGGTGGTCGTTGTGGAGACACTGCAGCATGTAATCGGTCTTGTGTGCCAGGCTTCCCAGAGGCAACTACAAGCTGTCCTCTGTGGGAGGTGTATCGTCTGTGTCCCCCGCATCCCCCAGGCCACGCACCAGTGATGGCCATGAGCTGGTTTGGGTGCCACCCTGCTGTGTACACGGTTTCTCCTCCTCCATCTTCTCCTCCTCATCCTCCACCTCATCATCCTCCAGAACTGTGCCCTGGCTGGACAATTGTGTACCTGGCATATGTTGGTGCAGGAACCCACCCTCGGAGCCACTTGTGAATGACTGGCCTGAAACCCCTGTAAATGATCCCTCTTCCTCCTCCTCCTGTGCCACATCCCCTTCCATCGTCAAAGCGTTTTTTTCAAGCAGGCATAGAAGTGGGATAGTAACACTGGGAATGGCGTTATCGGCACTGGCCATGTTGGTGGAGTACTTGAAACAGCGCAACAAGGCATGCAGGTCTCGCATGGAGGCCCACTCATTGGTGGTGAAGTGGTGCTGTTCCTCAGAGCGACTCACCCGTGCGTGCTGCAGCTGAAACTCCACTATCGCCTGCTGCTGCTCACACAGTCTGGCCAGCATGTGCAAGGTGGAGTTCCACCTTGTGAGCACGTCGCATATGAGGCGGTGAGCTGGAAGGCCGAAGTTACGCTGCAGCGCTGACAGGCGAGCAGCAGCAGGATGAGAACATCGAAAGCGTGCACAGATGGCGCACACTTTCTGCAGCAGCTCTGACATATTGGGGTAATTTTTCAGGAATTTCTGCACCACCAAATTCAGCACATGCGCCAGGCAAGGGATGTGCATCAAACCGGCTAGGCCCAGAGCTGCTACGAGATTTGGCCCATTATTGCACACCACCAGGTCGGGCTTGAGGCTCGCTGGCACCAACCACTCATCAGTCTGTTGTTCAAGGCCCGTTGACAGCTCCTGCACGGTGTGGGGTTTGTCCCCTAAACAGATAAGTTTTAAAACTGCCTGCTGTCATTTACCCCTGGCTGTGCTGAAGTTGGTGGTGAAGGTGTTAAGCTGACCGGATGAGGAGGCGGTAGAGGATGAGGAAGCGGAGTAGGAGGAGGAAGCAACAGGAGGCAAAGAGAAACACCCTGAAATCCTTGGTGGTCAAAGGATATGCGCCAAACTGCAATCCGCCTCAGGCCCAGCCGCCACTGCATTTACCCAGTGTGCTGGTAAGGAGATAAAACGTCCCTGACCGTGCTTACTTGTCCACGTATCCGTAGTTAGGTAGACCTTGCCACAGATGGCGTTGCGCAGTGCACACCTGATTTTGTCCCCCAATTGGTTGTGCAGGGAAAGGATGGCTCACCTGGAAAAGTAGTGGCAGCTAGGAACGACGTATTGAGGGACAGCCACCACCATAAGACTTTTCAAACTCTCCGTCTCCACCAGACGGAATGACAGCATTTCAAAGGCCAGGAATTTGGAAATGCTGGCATTCAGGGCCAGGGATCGCGGGTGGGTAGGGGGGTACTTCCTCTTTTGCTCCAGTGTTTGGGAGATAGACAGCTGAATGCCTCCATGGAACATTGTGGAGATGCTTGGTGACCCAGGTGGTGGCGTTGCTGGCACATCCTCTTTTTGCGGGGTGGCAGGTGCCACTGTCACTCCAGAGGGGGATGAAGAGGCCTAGACTGCAGCAGAAGGAGCCAGAGAACTTTCTTTGTTTTTGAGGTGTCTACTCCACTGCAGCTCGTGCTTTTCACTTAGATGCCTGGTCATGCAGGTTGTGCTCAGGTTTAGAACATTTATGCCTCGCTTTAGGCTCTGATTGGACAGCGTTCAAACCACTCGTGTCTTGTCGTCAGCACATTGTCTGAAGAACTGCCACGCCAGGGAACTCCTTGGAGCTGGCTTTGGTGTGCTCGGTCCCTTGGTGTGGTGGGCAGTAGCAGGCCTACTGTCTAGGGAAATGGTGAGCAAACTTTTTAGTCAACTGAGCCAAATATCCACAAAACCGCGATTGAAATTTCTTTTAAGAGCCAATTTTTTTTTCACTACCCTCGTCACTTCCTGTTGTGATGCAGCACGTTCCGACGTTTGGAAGGAGGTGTGTACACCCTCGATTACTCCGGCTTCCTGTGTGATGATAATAGTTGGAGGAAATATGGGTGATATGAGATGTACACGCCCTCTCCAGCTTTGCGGAACGCAAAGGCGTTCCACAGGCAAGGCCGGTTCTAGGTGAAATGGGGCCCTGGGGCAAAAAACAAGGGCCCCCCCAATGCACATTTCTCCAGTCCAGTCCAGTCCAAACAGAACCAGGGCGGCCGTGGCCCCATGGCACATTTCTCCAGCAGTGCCAGTGCCAGCACATGCACAGACATCTCTCTCATGAATCTGAGATGTCTGTGTATGTGCTGGCACTGCTGGAGAAATGTGCCATGGGGCCGCCCTGGTTCTGTTTGGACTGGAGAAATGTGCATGGGGGGGGGTTCAAATGACTCAGAGTCATGAGAGATGTCTGTGCATGTGATGGCACTGCTGGAGAAATGTGCCATGGGGCCGCGGCCGCCCTGGTTCTGTTTGGGCTGGACTGGAGAAATGTGCATTGGGGGAGGGGGGAGTCATGAGAGAGATGTCTGTGCATGTGCTGGCACTGCTGGAGAAATGTGCCATGGGGCCGCCCTGGTTCTGTCACATCTCTCTCATGACTCTGAGTCATTCACCCCCCCCCCATGCACATTTCTCCAGTTCAAACAGAACCAGGGCGGCCCCATGGCACATTTCTCCAGCAGTACCAGCACATGCACAGACATCTCTCTCATGACTCCCCCCCCCCCCCCCAAATGCACATTTCTCCAGTCCAGTCCAAACAGAACCAGAGCGAGCTAGTTACAGTACACTGGCTGGCACTACTGGGACAGGTGAGATGGTGGGAATGGGATCCAGTAACTAAGTTGTTATAATTAACCAACCTACCTACCAGTAACTGGAACTTGGCTGCCTCCTGTCAGTCTCAGAAGAGTCTTCTGTGTGTGGGTGGGGGGCCGCGGGCCTTCCCTGGCAGAGTCTGTGGGTAAGGCGTCCGCAGAAATTTTCCCAGGGGGGCATAATTTTATTGACATCCATGTTCTGCTTGTTTCTGAGAATGTAATGAAGGGGAGGGGCATATTCATTATCACAAAGTATAATAACGCATGAGCTGTGCAGTGGCGGATCCAGAGCCTGGTCTCGGGAGGGGCACTTCCAGATAATTTTCTGTCCACCGCCACAAAACAATGGTGCTTATAGAACAGACTACACAGTGTAGCGGTATACTGTATATTGGGTGGCACAGTGTAGGCTATATGTGTATAACATAAACATATTTCACATGAAAACTTACAATTACTTGGCTTGGCCTTTTGGGATCTCGGACACCACTTCAACACTTGGCTGGGGGGCCAGTAATGACAGCCCCCCATTATGTGCCAGTAATGACAGCCCCCAATTATGTGCCAGTAATGACAGCCCCCCATTATGTGCCAGTAATGACAGCCCCCCCATTATGTGCCAGTAATGACAGCCCCCCCATTGTGCCAGTAATGACAACCCCCCCATTATGTGCCAGTAATGACAACCCCCCATTATGTGCCAGTAATGACAGCCCCCCATTATGTACCAGTAATGACAGCCCCACCATTATGTGCCAGTAGCCAGAGACCCCCATTATGTGCCAGTAGCCAGAGCCCCCCCATTATGTGCCAGTAGCCAGAGCCCCCCCATTATGTGCCAGTAGCCAGAGCCCCCCCATTATGTGCCAGTAGCCAGAGCCCCCCCATTATGTGCCAGTAGCCAGAGCCCCCCCATTATGTGCCAGTAGCCAGAGCCCCCCCATTATGTGCCAGTAGCCAGAGCCCCCCTTTATGTGCCAGTAGCCAGAGCCCCCCATTATGTGCCAGTAGCCAGAGCCCCCCATTATGTGCCAGTAACCAGAGACCCCATTTATGTGCCAGTAGCCAGAGACCCCCATTATGTGCCAGTAGCCAGAGACCCCCATTATGTGCCAGTAGCCACCAGTATTGTACACAAAAAAAATAAACACTTATACTTACCTCCTTGGCAGCGATGCGATGCAGGCCTCTTCTGGCCTGTGTCCCACGCTGTACGGCTCAGGCGGCACTATGATGTCATCGCGCCGCCTGCGCCGGCCTCTGATAGGCTGCAGGCACTAGGCCGGCAGCCTATCAGAGGAAGGGAAAGGGACACGCCTCTCCCTCCCCTGCCTCGGCACAGTCATCTGTATCGCTGTCCTGAGGATGGCGATACAGATGACTATGGAGATGAACGCTTCCACAATGGAAGCGTTCATCTCCCTGTCCCCCGCTGCCGGCCCCCCACTTCTGAGCAGCTCGGGGGGGAGCACTTGCCCCCCCTTGCCCCTCCCTGCGGACGCCCATGTCTATGGGCTGTGGCTGGCTGCCGCTGGTTCTTCTTCTCTGCTCTGGGGGCGGAGCTGTGGCACCGTCAGACAGACGCGGCATGCTCACTCACAGCCACTGCTCATCGAGTCTCTTAAAGAGGCAGGCAGAGCGGGGCTCAGAGGGGCCCCCTCCTTTCCATATGAGTCCGGACCGCGCGCCGCCCAGGACTCCATGCGCAGCTGTGCTTAGCGTATTGACAGTAGCGGAGTTAGAAAACTTAGCAGCGCCGCCACACAGGTCACTTGTAAGAGCCGCATTCAAGGGGCTAAAGAGCCGCTTGTGGCTCGCGAACTGCGGTTTGCCGACCACTGGTCTAGGGGATTGCCGCTCCGCTTTTACACCCTGCTTTGCTGTGCTGGTGGCTCTGTGCGACCGCCGCCTCTTCCTCCAAACTAGAAAGGTCACTCGCATGACCTTGATTCCATGTGGGGTCGAGGACCTCATCGTCCTCCACATCATCTTCCACCCAGTCTTCACCCCTGCCTTCCTTGTCGGTCTGCACACTGCAGAAAGCCCCAGCAGACAGCAGACGTGCTGCGGTGGTCCTCCCATGTACTCATCCTGAAACATAAGTGGTTGGGCATCAGTGCACTCAATCTCTTCCACTTCTGGGGCAGGGCTATGTGGATGGCACTGGGAAACCCTCCTAGCAGAGTCATCAAAAAGCAGAGGAGACTGCTGCATGACTTGGGGCTCAGACTGCTTGGCTGATTTACAAAGGGGTGAGGTGAAAGACTGATGGCCATGGGCTGCAGGTGCTAACTCTGATCTTTCAGCAAGGGACTGGGTGGGAGACAATGTGAAGGAACTGGAGGCACTGTCAGCCACCCAATCTACTATCGCCTGTACTTGTTCAGGCCTCACCATTCGTAGAGCCGCATTCGGCCCTACCAAATAACGCTGAAGGTTCTGTCGCCGACTCGCACCTGAGGAAGGTGTTTCACCTGTGCGTGTAGCTGGCACAGATCGACCACGTCCTCTCCCTGCAACAGGAGCTCCACCAACACCAGCAGCATCACTACCAGGGCCACGTCCCTTATTTGACGCTCTCCTCATTCTTTGCGTTCACCCACTAAACTAACAGATGGTTTATGTCAGGCGACAATGTAACCGCCAATATTCAATTATTAAGTTCACTGACAGTGTCGGTGTCATAAAGAGGAAAAATTTATTGAGGTCACACAATAGTGTGACAGGCGAATTTTATACAATTACTTTGCAGTCAAAAAAAAATGGGAATTTGTCAACCAACAATGTAACAGCAGTATTGACTGGTTGTATTGGACTGTCAGAAATGCAACAAAGGCCACAAATGTAGTATCTAGCACAAAATGGGTGTTTTTTTTTTTAAACCAGAATATAACAGCAGTATTTAACGCTTGTATTGGACTGTCAGAAATGCAGCAAAAGCCGCAAATGTAGTATCTTGCACAAAATGGGTGTTTTTTTAAAACAGGAATATAACAGCAGTATGTAACGCTTGTATTGGATTGTTGGAAATGCAGCAAAGGCCGCAAATGTAGTATCGTGCACAAAATGTTATTTTTTTTTAAAGCCATAATATAACAACAGTATTTAAAGGCTCTATTGGACCGTCAGAAATGCAGCAAAGACTGCTAATGTGGTATCTAGCACAAAATGGGTGTTTTTTTAAAACCTCTATATAACAGTAGTATTTAATGTTTGTATTGGACTGTCAGAAATGCAGCAAAGGCCACAAATGTAGTATCTTGCACAAAATGGGTGTTTTTTTTAAAACCACAATATTAAATCAGTATTTAACGCTTGTATTGGACTGTCAGAAATGCAGCAAAGGCCGCAAAGGTACTTTATGGAAAAAAAAAGAGGTTTTTTTTTACCCCCAAATTCCCAGTTCTATTCACTGATAGAGATGTCGCGAACATAAAATTTTCCGTTCGCGAACGGCGAACGCGAATTTCCGCAAATGTTCACGAATGGGCGAACCGGGCGATTCGCCATAGACTTTAATAGGCAGGCAAATTTTAAAACCCACAGGGACTCTTTCTGGCCACAATAGTGATGGAAAAGTTGTTTCAAGGGGACTAAAACCTGGACTGTGGCATGCCGGAGGGGGATCCATGGCAAATCTCCCATGGAAAATTACGTAGTTGACGCAGAGTCGGGTTTTAATCCATAAAGGGCATAAATCACCTAACATTCCTAAATTGTTTGGAATAACGTGCTTTAAAACATCAGGTATAATGTTGTAACGATCAGGTAGTGTAAGGGTTACGCCCCCCCGCTTCACAGTGACAGACCAAACTCTGACAGACCAAACTTCCCGTTTAACGCACCGCAAACAGTCCATTTGCACAACCGCAAACTCCCCATTTGCACAAGGTTGGATACCAAGGTAGCCATGTCCCATTCCTTGTCCTCACTGACGTCATTGAAGATCTCTTCCTCCACCCAGCCACGTACAACACCAAGGGTCCCCGAAAGGTGACAACAAGCCCCTTGGGACGCCTGCTGTGGTTGGTCTTCCACCTCCTCAAAGCCACCTTCCTCCTCTGACTCCTCTTCTTCAGACTCCTCTCTCTGCGTTGCCGCAGGTCCAGCAATCGACGACAACAAGGCTGATTCTGGTGGTGATGGTGACCACAACTCTTCCTCTTCATGCTCATCTTAGGCCTGATCCAGCAGTCTTCACAGGGCACGCTCCAGAAAAAACGCATATGGGATGAGGTCCCAGTGTATCACAAGATATCTCGAGATTTCATTGCAAGTAAGTTTTTATACATATATTAGCACTGATCGATTTCTGTTCTAAAGGCTGATCATGTACAAACTGAATATTATGTTAATATTTCTTTCTATGTTTTATAGATTTGGATTGCAAACAGTGACCAGTCAAATGGTCAGACGGAATGCCGAAACCTTTGTGTCCTCAAAATGCAAAGAGAGCAATGAGAGAAATATATTTTCAAAATATCTTTCTCATTCTAATCACACGGCTGAACGTGTCTATCGGGAAAAGATTATGGACGACATGGTGAAAGCATCAGAGATGCCAATGGTATACTGCCGAGAGAAGGAGGATAATCCTACCACCTCCAAGTAAGTAGCTAAACAGTAATATGTTTACATTATTTCCCCTTTGCAAAGCCTATGTTTGTCTATTTTTTTATCACCTTTATTAAAATCTGTGTCTCTTCTTCAGAACTGAAGTTGTGGAAAAACATGTAACCTTGCCTGTTATAAGATCGAAAGAGGACGAGTTTGAAAAATTCATTGAAAAGTATCCTCTCAGTATGGAGAAGGACGCACCCCCTCAAAAAATATGCCTTGCTGAGTCTGCTGTCCATGGGCAACATTTATATGGCAGGTGGAGGAAATTGCAGAACAGGATGCGAGTGCACTATATAATCGGTAAGATTAACATAACCCTAATGCAATAGTTTACCTCAGGAGGTAAACATAGCAGGAACAGTGGATAGCCTCCTTCACATCAAAGCCTTAATACATTATTTGATTTATTATTGACAGGATTGCTTCAAGATCATCGGCCAAGTGAAGAGGAGGTGAGGAAATGCATTGGACTGCAGCTATGGAAGAACAACCTACCAAGGATAAAAGACATTTTAGAGCAATGGAGGAAGAAGTAATTTCAGTGGAAGCAGTGACATTTGTTTTTTGTTGTATTCATTTGCTGTGGTTTGGCATGATGGGGTTTGATGAATAAATATAATTTCATTATTTTTGGGAATATGATAATGGGGTTTATTGGGGGTTTGAGATAATGGTGTCTGTTTAATAAATGCACTTTCATAATTTTTGGTGTCTTGGATAATGAGGTTTGATCAATAAATATATTCTTTTTTATTAAAAAAATTTTGTCTGGAAGTTTATTAGGGCACATTTTGGGTAATGGGTTTAGGTTAGGGATAGCAGGTAAATATTAATGGGGTTTTTTAGAAATTACACAGACTTCGCAGAGAGACCAATCATTGGTGGGGATCATACTGACATGCTGCAGGGATAAAATTAGCTACCATAAAACCTCAAAACACACCTCAACTGCTATAGAACATCATAACACATGCCTAAGCTACAGCATAACCTCAAAATACACACCTTAGCTATTACAGAACCACATAATACACACCATACCTCAGCTGCTGTAGAACCTCACAATACACACCTTGGCGGCTCCAAGCCTCATAACACACACCTTATCTGCTACAGAACCTGATAATTGGCTGGGCATGACGGCTCGAGACCCCTGGGTCTCAGCGTCATGTGACACGAGAGGGGGCCCCCCTTTTGGACACCTCCCGGAAGAAGGTAGAGAGACCCCGGGAGGTGGGCAGGGTGTTTTGATCCCACCATCAGTTCCATGACATCCGCTGTGTCGACTGGAGGAAAGACTTCCACAGAGGTAGGGGGGATTTTGGAAATGTCTACTCAGGAAAGGAGCACCGAAATCGGGTAACATAATCTGAATTTCCCCCTCTGCCATTCCCGGAGGGAAGGTGGTACAGACAAGGTGGAGGTCTCCTCTTGGAGCCCAAGTCCCCCTCTACCATCCCTGCAAGTCTTGGATCCCTAGCTTGAAAGAAGGGCGCTGGGCTGAACTTCCATGATTCAGGGGGACTTTGTGAAAAATGTATCCGGGGGTTATGGAAGTCAAATCGGGTAACATATTCCGATTTTGTCCCTCTGCCATTCATAAAGGGAAGGTGGTACAGACATGCTGGAGGAGTCCTCTTGGAGCCCAAGTCCCCCTCTACCATCCCTGCAAGTCTTGGATCCCTAGCTTGAAAGAAGGGCTCTGGGCTGAACTTCCATAATTCAGGGGGACTTTGTGCAAAATGTATCCAGGGGTTATGGAAGTCAAATCGGGTAACATTTTCCGATTTTGCCCCTCTGCCAGTCATGGAGGGAAGATGATACAAACAAGCTGGAGGTCTCCTCTTGGAGCCCAAGTCCCCCTCTACCATCCCTGCAAGTCTGGGATCCCTACCTTGAAAGGGGGCCGCTGGGCTGAACTTCTATGATTCAGGGGGACTTTGTGCAAAATGTATCCAGGGGTTATGGAAGTCAAATCGGGTAACATTTTCCGATTTTGCCCCCTGCCATTCATGGAGGGAAGATGATACAAACAAGCTGGAGGTCTCCTCTTGGAGCCCAAGTCCCCCTTTACCATCCCTGCAAGTCTTGGATCCCTAGCTTGAAAGAAGGGCTCTGGGCTGAACTTCCATGATTCAGGGGGACTTTGTGCAAAATGTATCCAGGGGCTATGGAAGTCAAATCGGGTAACAAGGTCCGACTTTGACCCGCCGGGCTGAACTTCCATAAGGGTGTCCGTTTGGCCGTTTTGAGAAAGAGAACCAGCTATGAGATCAAACCTGGCTGTCTCTTACCGACAGCAGTTCCAGAGCCTGGGCAGGAAGGCTCGACACCCCTGGGTCTCAGCGGCATGTGACACGAAAGGGGGCCCCCCTTTCCAACACCTCCCGGAAGAAGGTAGAGAGACCCTGGGGGGTGGACAGGGTGATTTGATCCCACCATCAGTTCCATGACATCCGAGGTGTCGGCTGAAAGGCAAGACTTCCACAGGTTCAGGGGGGATTTTTGGAAATGTCTGCCCAGGAAAGGAGCACCGTAGGTGGGTAAGAATTTCTGATTTCCCCCCTCTGCCATTCCCGGAGGGAAGGTGTTACAGACAAGCTGGAGGTCTCCTCTTGGAGCCCAAGTCCCCTTCTGCCATCCCTGCAAGTCTGGGATCCCTAGCTCCAAGGGAAGCCGCCGGGCTGAACTTCCATGGATGAGGGGGACTTTGTGCAAAATGTATCCAGGGGTTATGGAAGTCAAATCGGGTAACATTTTCCGATTTTGCCCCTCTGCCATTCATGGAGGGAAGATGGTACAGACAAGCTGGAGGTCTCCTCTTGGAGCCCAAGTCCCCTTCTACCATCCCTGCAAGTCTTGGATCCCTACCTTGAAAGGGGGCCGCTGGGCTGAACTTCCATGAGGCAGGGGGACTTTGTGCAAAATGTATCCAGGGGCTATGGAAGTCAAATCGGGTAACATTTTCCGATTTCCCCCCTCTGCCATTCATGGAGGGAAGATGATACAAACAAGCTGGAGGTCTCCTCTTGGAGCCCAAGTCCCCCTTTACCATCCCTGCAAGTCTTGGATCCCTAGCTTGAAAGAAGGGCTCTGGGCTGAACTTCCATGATTCAGGGGGACTTTGTGCAAAATGTATCCAGGGGCTATGGAAGTCAAATCGGGTAACAAGGTCCGACTTTGACCCGCCGGGCTGAACTTCCATAAGGGTGTCCGTTTGGCCGTTTTGAGAAAGAGAACCAGCTATGAGATCAAACCTGGCTGTCTCTTACCGACAGCAGTTCCAGAGCCTGGGCAGGAAGGCTCGACACCCCTGGGTCTCAGCGGCATGTGACACGAAAGGGGGCCCCCCTTTCCAACACCTCCCGGAAGAAGGTAGAGAGACCCTGGGGGGTGGACAGGGTGATTTGATCCCACCATCAGTTCCATGACATCCGAGGTGTCGGCTGGGAGGCAAGACTTCCACAGGTTCAGGGGGGATTTTTGGAAATGTCTGCCCAGGAAAGGAGCACCGTAGGCGGGTAAGAATTTCTGATTTCCCCCCTCTGCCATTCATGGAGGGAAGGTGTTACAGACAAGCTGGAGGTCTCCTCTTGGAGCCCAAGTCCCCTTCTGCCATCCCTGCATCTCCTCTATTAACCCTGCAAATATGAGCTTCCTAACCCCAAAGAGGGCTAGTGGAAAGGACATCAATGTAAGGGCACTTTATGGAAATCTCATCCCTGAAAAGGCAAATCCTAGGCCTACGAAATATCCCCGAATTTGACCTGCTTCCATTCCCCAAAGGAATAACCCACAGACAAGCTTCAGTGCTCATCCTGTACCCCCATATCTCCTTTATTAACCCTGAAAATATGAGCTTCCTAACCCCAAAGAGGGTTGCTGGACAGGACATCAATGGGGGGTCACTTTATGGAAATCTCTTTCCTAAAAAGGTAAATCCTAGGTCTACTAAATAACCCCAAATTTGACCTGCTTCCATTCCTCAAAGGAAGGACCCACAGACAAGCTTTAGTGCCCATCCTGTACCCCCATATCTCCTCTATTAACCCTGCAAATATGAGCTTCCTAACCCCAAAGAGGGCTGCTAGACAGGACATCAATAGGGGGTCACTTTATGGAAATCTCTTGGCCTACTAAATATCCCCGAATTTGACCTGCTTCCATTCCTCAAAGAAAGGACCCACAGACAAGCTTTAGTGCCCATCCTGTACCCCCATGTCTCCTCTATTAACCCTGCAAATATGAGCTTCCTAACCCCAAAGAGGGCTGCTAGACAGGACATCAATAGGGGGTCACTTTATGGAAATCTCTTGGCCTACTAAATATCCCCGAATTTGACCTGCTTCCATTCCTCAAAGGAAGGACCCACAGACAAGCTTTAGTGCCCATCCTGTACCCCCATATCTCCTCTATTAACCCTGCAAATATGAGCTTCCTAACCCCAAAGAGGGCTAGTGGAAAGGACATCAATGTGGGGTCACTTTATGGAAATCTCATCCCTGAAAAGGCAAATCCTAGGCCTACGAAATATCCCCGAATTTGACCTGCTTCCATTCCTCAAAGGAATAACCCACAGACAAGCTTCAGTGCTCATCCTGTACCCCCATATCTCCTTTATTAACCCTGAAAATATGAGCTTCCTAACCCCAAAGAGGGTTGCTGGACAAGACATCAATGGGGGGTCACTTTATGGAAATCTCTTTCCTAAAAAGGTAAATCCTAGGCCTACTAAATAACCCCAAATTTGACCTGCTTCCATTCCTCAAAGCCATGACCCACAGACAAGCTTCAGTGCTCATCCTGTACCCCCATATCCCCTCTATTAACCCTAACAATATGAGCTTCCTAACCCCAAATAGGGCTGCTGGACAGGACATCAATGTGGGGTCACTTTATGGAAATCTCTTGGCCTACTAAATATCCCCGAATTTGACCTGCTTCCATTCCTCAAAGGAAGGACCCACAGACAAGATTTAGTGCCCATCCTGTACCCCCATATCTCCTCTATTAACCCTGCAAATATGAGCTTCCTAACCCCAAAGAGGGCTGCTAGACAGGACATCAATAGGGGGTCACTTTATGGAAATCTCTTGGCCTACTAAATATCCCCGAATTTGACCTGCTTCCATTCCTCAAAGGAAGGACCCACAGACAAGCTTTAGTGCCCATCCTGTACCCCCATATCTCCTCTATTAATCCTGCAAATATGAGCTTCCTAACCCCAAAGAGGGCTAGTGGAAAGGACATCAATGTGGGGTCACTTTATGGAAATCTCATCCCTGAAAAGGCAAATCCTAGGCCTACGAAATATCCCCGAATTTGACCTGCTTCCATTCCTCAAAGGAATAACCCACAGACAAGCTTCAGTGCTCATCCTGTACCCCCATATCTCCTTTATTAAGCCTGAAAATATGAGCTTCCTAACCCCAAAGAGGGTTGCTGGACAGGACATCAATGGGGGGTCACTTTATGGAAATCTCTTTCCTAAAAAGGTAAATCCTAGGCCTACTAAATAACCCCAAATTTGACCTGCTTCCATTCCTCAAAGCCATGACCCACAGACAAGCTTCAGTGCTCATCCTGTACCCCCATATCCCCTCTATTAACTTTAACAATATGAGCTTCCTAACCCCAAATAGGGCTGCTGGACAGGACATCAATGTGGGGTCACTTTATGGAAATCTCTTGGCCTACTAAATATCCCCGAATTTGACCTGCTTCCATTCCTCAAAGGAAGGACCCACAGACAAGCTTTAGTGCCCATCCTGTACCCCCATATCTCCTCTATTTACCCTGCAAATATGAGCTTCCTAACCCCAAATAGGGTTGCTGGACAGGACATCAATGGGGGGTCACTTTATGGAAATCTCTTTCCTAAAAAGGTAAATCCTAGGCCTACTAAATAACCCCAAATTTGACCTGCTTCCATTCCTCAAAGGAAGGACCCACAGACAAGCTTTAGTGCCCATCCTGTACCCCCATATCTCCTCTATTAACCCTGCAAATATGAGCTTCCTAACCCCAAAGAGGGCTGCTAGACAGGACATCAATAGGGGGTCACTTTATGGAAATCTCTTGGCCTACTAAATATCCCCGAATTTGACCTGCTTCCATTCCTCAAAGGAAGGACCCACAGACAAGCTTTAGTGCCCATCCTGTACCCCCATATCTCCTCTATTTACCCTGCAAATATGAGCTTCCTAACCCCAAAGAGGGCTAGTGGAAAGGACATCAATGTGTGGTCACTTTATGGAAATCTCATCCCTGAAAAGGCAAATCCTAGGCCTACGAAATATCCCCGAATTTGACCTGCTTCCATTCCTCAAAGGAATAACCCACAGACAAGCTTCAGTGCTCATCCTGTACCCCCATATCTCCTTTATTAACCCTGAAAATATGAGCTTCCTAACCCCAAAGAGGGTTGCTGGACAGGACATCAATGGGGGGTCACTTTATGGAAATCTCTTTCCTAAAAAGGTAAATCCTAGGCCTACTAAATAACCCCAAATTTGACCTGCTTCCATTCCTCAAAGGAAGGACCCACAGACAAGCTTTAGTGCCCATCCTGTACCCCCATATCTCCTCTATTAACCCTGCAAATATGAGCTTCCTAACCCCAAAGAGGGCTGCTAGACAGGACATCAATAGGGGGTCACTTTATGGAAATCTCTTGGCCTACTAAATATCCCCGAATTTGACCTGCTTCCATTCCTCAAAGGAAGGACCCACAGACAAGCTTTAGTGCCCATCCTGTACCCCCATATCTCCTCTATTAACCCTGCAAATATGAGCTTCCTAACCCCAAAGAGGGCTAGTGGAAAGGACATCAATGTGGGGTCACTTTATGGAAATCTCATCCCTGAAAAGGCAAATCCTAGGCCTACGAAATATCCCCGAATTTGACCTGCTTCCATTCCTCAAAGGAATAACCCACAGACAAGCTTCAGTGCTCATCCTGTACCCCCATATCTCCTTTATTAACCCTGAAAATATGAGCTTCCTAACCCCAAAGAGGGTTGCTGGACAGGACATCAATGGGGGGTCACTTTATGGAAATCTCTTTCCTAAAAAGGTAAATCCTAGGCCTACTAAATAACTCCAAATTTGACCTGCTTCCATTCCTCAAAGCCATGACCCACAGACAAGCTTCAGTGCTCATCCTGTACCCCCATATCCCCTCTATTAACCCTAACAATATGAGCTTCCTAACCCCAAATAGGGCTGCTGGACAGGACATCAATGTGGGGTCACTTTATGGAAATCTCTTGGCCTACTAAATATCCCCGAATTTGACCTGCTTCCATTCCTCAAAGGAAGGACCCACAGACAAGCTTTAGTGCCAATCCTGTACCCCCATATCTCCTCTATTAACCCTGCAAATATGCGCTTCCTAACCCCAAAGAGGGCTAGTGGAAAGGACATCAATGTGGGGTCACTTTATGGAAATCTCATCCCTGAAAAGGCAAATCCTAGGCCTACGAAATATCCCCGAATTTGACCTGCTTCCATTCCTCAAAGGAATAACCCACAGACAAGCTTCAGTGCTCATCCTGTATCCCCATATCTCCTTTATTAACCCTGAAAATATGAGCTTCCTAACCCCAAAGAGGGTTGCTGGACAGGACATCAATGGGGGGTCACTTTATGGAAATCTCTTTCCTAAAAAGGTAAATCCTAGGTCTACTAAATAACCCCAAATTTGACCTGCTTCCATTCCTCAAAGGAAGGACCCACAGACAAGCTTTAGTGCCCATCCTGTACCCCCATATCTCCTCTATTAACCCTGCAAATATGAGCTTCCTAACCCCA